>NC_135880.1:49921601-50521601 GCF_964194155.1 Cetorhinus maximus | reverse complement strand
TAATCAGCATTATTAGTTCATAAAGGTGAGCATTGTTATAGATGCCAGATGATCTCCCATAACTAACATGGAGTAACAAGGTTTATAATTGTCCAACATATCTTCAGGGTTCCCAATTTATGGTGATTAAATATGGCATTGTGCTTTAATTACAAAATATTATAGGAATACTATTGCTATTTTCAGATCCAAGTTATGTCATGTGTATGGCTAATGCAGTCTGCTGTGCCCAGATTTCCCAGGTAGCAGTTAGGTTAAAGGTGTGCAGCACTATCAGAAGAGGTGATATCATGTGGCTTTGTACTTGGAGGGCAGTCACAGGGTCTGTGAGCAGTGGGAGGAGTGATGTGGGAGGCAGAGGAGTGTTGGGAAGCGGGAGTCCTTGATTCTTTAACTGATTAGAAGTACTGGAAATGACATGCTTAATGCCTGGAAAGGATGAAACTGGGATGGCAGGTAATAGTGGTAGGAAAACAGTGTGGGGACACTAAAATGGTGTTTGCAAGTTTCTGCATTAGGCTATATTATCTGGAAGAAATGGGAATGGTGTCTTGGGAGTCTGTGATCAATAGGATGTGTGCAGTTGGATTAGGCAATAGCAGATGGGATATTAGACTCTGGAAACATTAGGGAAGGGATTATATAGATTTGGAACTCTTAGGAGGGAAGTGCGCTGTTGAAACATGGCTCAGGAGGTTGGGGCACAATTGCAGAGAGATGTCTTTGGTTGTGGGAGGATTGGGTGTAGGATGTAGAAGCATTAATAAGCATCTGGCAACCCTCCTTTAGTTCCCCACCCATTGGGTGGGGTTGGTAGTACTTTTGGGCGGGGAACTGCAGATGTTTGAGGTTTCCATGATTTCCACCTTTTCCCTTCTCCCACCCCCATCTTTACTCCCCTAAGTTAATGCATTTTTTACCAGTTCTGGAAAGCCTGTTTGGTATATTTAAAATACCTTATGCTGCCATTTCTTAAAATGTGCCCCAGAGGAAAAGCTCTATACCAGCATTCCTGGCTGTGACGTAGGAACTATCTTCAACTCCTTTAATGCCTTTACCACATTTTTCCTATTTCTTCTAGTGTAGTAAGCAATTTAAGAAACTTAAAAAATTGGTTGGTGAATCATGCTGAGGCTACAGCTGAAGGGGTTTTCGTGTGAACCTGCCTGCCTCTCTACTTCTCTTTCCACCTTGTAGAAGCTTTTGGTCATCTGCCCTAATATCTCCTTCATGTAGTTCAGTGTCCAATTTTGTTATTATGTTTTGCTATGTTAAAGTCGCTGTATAAATACAAGTTATTGTTGGCAGCTTCAAGCTCGGGGGAAGGCATGGACCTTCAAGATGAAGGCTTGCAAAAGTGAGAAATGGTAGGAGGGACTGTTGAGGCAGGAAAGTCCTCCAGCGTTTGAAAGAGTTTACAGGCAGGGAAAGGTAGCCAGAAGGAGTGTGTTGATGAGGGATCTGATGTTTACTGATGTTAGGTGTGTGATGCAGCATTACCTAGCTAGTACATGGAACTAGGAAATCAATCAAAGATAAGGATAACAAGAAGATAAGTTTAACCATAATGACAGGTGAACAGACAAGTCACAGAAAAATTGGGCTAGATTTTCACCTCAGTCAGGATGACTCGGGAAACTTGGCAGCTGGGACCCCATTCCAGGGGTTTCTGATTTTAGGGAATGCCTTTTAAGGGTGCAGGCTGTTGACCCAAATTAGCCCACACCCTGCATGCCTGACATGGTTGGCTCCATTGTAAGGATAGGCATGTCCAATTTTCATGGAGTCAGGCCAGCTTTTCAAGACTTGTGGTTCATGGCACCTCAGAGCCCAGAGTTGCATGAGGAGAGTTTTTGAAAGTAAAGTTCAAAAGGTCCTCCTCATGCCCACCACCCCCGTGACAAGCTATGACATCCAAACATCCCCTACAGACCCTCATGCCCCCACGCTAAGCTATGGCACTTCCATGCCCATTCACCCACTATACACTGTATAGAAACAATTAACCCTATAGTGACAGTACGATGTGTAAAGTTTTTTTTTACATATAAAGCTTTATAAAAGCTTTAAAAATGCTTCATTATGTTTTGGTTAAGAGCCCAGGAATCCATTAGCCTAGTGAAATACCTGAGCCCCAGAGAAAGCATTGCTTGATTGACAGCTCTGGCTCTCTGATCTATGCTGTCAATTTCACAATATTTATTTGAGGGTTCAAGTTCTTGCAGTTTCTGCTATGAAAATTTAAAGGGTCTGGATAATTGACACTTTTGTTGGTCTGTAATAAAAATGAGTTTTTTTAAGAAAGTAGAAAGTTATCAATGAATGACTGTTTTATTTTAAAGCTTTTTCTACTCATCCTACTGTCACTATAGCCTTCATTGCTTGTACATAGTACATACTGGATGAATGTTCAGGGAAGTGCCATAGCTTATTACGGGAGGCATGGAGGACCCATAGGGGTTGTTTGTGGGGTGTGGCTTGGCATGGGAGGCATGAACATTGGAACATAGGACTGAGGAGTAGGAGTACGCCAATCAAACCTTCAAGCCTGCTCTGCCATTCAACAAGTCATGGCTAATCTGGTTGTGGCCTCAACTCTACTATCCTGTCTGCCCTCCATAATCCTTGACTCCCTAGTCTATCAAAAATCTGTCTATCTCTGCCTTGAATAAATTCAAAGACCAAGACTCCACTGCTCTCTGGGGATAAAATTCCACATACTAATGACCCTCTAAGAGAAATAAATTCTCCTCATCTCAGTCTTGAAAGGGAGACAACTTATTCTTAAACTGTGTCCTCTAGCTCTAGCCTCCCCCACAAAAGAAAACATTCACCCAGTATCCACTCTATCAAGTCCCCTCAGGATCTTTTTTGTTTCAGGGAACCATAGGGGTTGTTTAGGCTTGGCATGGGGGCATGGGGAGAGTGAGTGGCGAATGAGGACAGGTGAGGGGTGAGGGCTGGAGGGCCTTTCTGTTTTTATTCTAACTGGGACGAAGTCCTACAGCACCGAGGCGAGCCTTTTAAACAGCCAATTCCTCATCCGGCAGCCCCCGTGGCTGCTTCAGCACTTTTTCCCAAGTTGGCTGGCCTGATTACGGCCCGCACCCGCAGCCACCCCCCACCATCCCTCCCAACAATGGAGGTCCCGTTCTTTCTGGGCACTTTCTCCCGAGGCAGGCAGGGCAGGCTGGGAATTTTCCCAACTCCCGCTAACATCGCAAGGATGAAAATCCAAAGTAACAAAAAACTGCAACAGGAAATAAGTGTTCTACTTAGAGGCAGAGTGCATTATTTAAACTCTTAACCTATTAGAGACATGTGTCAGACAAAAGAAAAGCTGGTTGTTAAATTAATTGCAGGCCTATGAGAATTGGCTTCACACTGACCATGCTACCATTTTCATTGCATAAAACTGTTCCTAATGCCTTTTACATTGCTTGAAATCATGCTGCAACTGCTCCGTTTATTTGGATACTTTTACTGGTTGCATACAAAGACAGAATGACCCACTCCAAATGTCAGATAAAGTGTGTTCAATAGTTAGTGCATTCATGTAGTATGTTGTAATAACATTGCAAAACAGTAAATTGTTTTTAAGTTCCTATTGCACTGCTACCATTAATGCTGGAGCAAAACAATATAGGTCTGTTAAGTTCTTTCAGTAAATTGATACTATTAGTTAGTTTTGTTAATTTAATAGGCGAGGATTGTTATCGCTTGTCCTGGTAGAATTTAATTTTAAAATTATAAAATGGAACAGACTGAATTTAAATGGTAAGTTGAAAGAAGAATACAATCTCATTATAGAAACTTCCCAGAGTTAAAAATGTGATCTTGATAAAAAAAAGTGAGGCCCATATGTGTGTGCAGTTTAAAATCAACAGGAGTTCTCACAAGCTATTCATCAATGCTTGGCTATGTTTCCTTTATTTTATAACATGAGACAATTGTGTTTAGACATTTTTTATCTCTTTCCCAAATTCTTATTCCAGAGTATACAAACAAAGTTTCTGAATTATACATCCAGAATTTTTACATCATATCTTTGTTAGTATATATATAGTCACATTATTTAGTTTAATCAATAAATAAGTATTCCATGAACGAGGCAGCTACTTCTTATGTAAATCTTTTTTGAAGTAAGAGAAAGACAGATTTATTTTTTTAACGTATCAATGTAAGCAATAATTGTGTGCTCCAGATGGGAACTGTGTTTTACACCTGCATTTTTGTTGCAGACCTGCTTTAGAATCCAGTGCAGCTGGAATTACAGAAAGACAAATGCTGATGTTCAAGCTGCACCGACGTGATTGCTTTCGAGTTACAATTTGAGACTGCATTAGATCACCGTATATCTTTTCACAGTTGGGTAAAGTATATGCAGGCCAGTGACTGCAAAGCTGCTTCAGTGGCCTCTAGGAAGGACTAAGCTGCTAAGGCTCATAGGGGTTAGATGACACAGCCAGCTCTGCCCTCAATAGGTAAGACTTGTTTTTATTTATGTTGCTGCTGGGCACAGTGCTGCATCTGGAAGTGTTCAGAGAGCAGGTTCTTTTGATGGTGTTATAAAAGCAAAAAACTGCGGATGCTGGAAATCCAAAACAAAAATAAAAATACCTGGAAAAACTCAGCAGGTCTGGCAGCATCTCTTTTGATGATGTAGAGGGTATTGTTCATTTTTCTGCATTGCTACTAACAGCAGGACTATGATTGACAATACAGTAAGCGCTCATCAACACGGAACACTTCCAGGCTCTGTGATACTAGGCAGATGCAAACATGAAATCTTTTCTACATGGTGTTTTCTATTCATTCACAGGACATGGGCATCAATAGCAAGGCTGGCATTTATTGCCCATTCCAGATTTTCCCTTGAGAGGGTGGTGATGAACTGAATGGCTTGCTAGACCATCTCAGAGGACAATTAAGAGTCAATGACATTGCTGTAATCACCTGTAGGCCAGGCCACATAAGGATGGCAGGTTTTATTCCTGCCCTAAGAGACATTGGTAAACCAGATAGGTTTTTACAACAATCTGATAGTTTCAGGATCACCAGTACATTTTATTCCAGGTTTATTTAATTAATTGAATTTAAACACCCAGCTGCTGTAATAGGATTTGAACTCATGTCTCTAGATTATTAATCCAGGCCCCTAGATTGCTAGTTCAGTGACATTACCAATATGCAACTGTCCTCCCCTTAGAGATAAAGTAGCTCAAAGCTAACTTCAGAACCGCATCACCTACTGAAACCGCACCTGGTTGTACCAGGTGACTTCCTTTTAGGTTAGGATGGCACAAGGTTGGAACACTATCTTACTACTAACATTAAAAATATTTCAAAAGTGCCCAAATGATCAAATCGAGCACTTGGGCAATTTATAACAGGCTGGATTCAGGTGCAGGATATGACCAAACATGGATTGAATTATAGAGGTTAATGGCAGGTGCTAAAATGCTCAGATCTTAGGGTACTGTGTGCTTAACATCACATTAACATTCCATGTAATTGTCTTCATGACACTGTTCCCTTTGATCACGATTGATTGACTTTGAATAACAGGAGTAGGCCATTTAGCCCCTCAAGGCTGTTCTGCCATTCAATGAGATCGTGGCTGATCTGTGACCTAATTCCATATACCGCTTTTGTCCCAGATTTCTTAATATCTTAGCAAAAATCTATCAATCTCAACATTACATTTAATAATTAACACAGCATTAATTAGTTTGCGGAAAGGAGTTCTAAACTTTTACATCCTTTGTGAGTAGAAGCATTTCCGAATTTTACTCTTGTAAGCCTAGCTCTAATTTTTAGACTGTACACTCTACTCCTGGGGCCAAATTTTTGGGTCGGCGAGGGGGGACAGGGCCCGCTTGCCGACGCGTATAATGATGCGCAGTGAAGTCCGGCGTGCATCCCGACGTCACCACACGTCATTTAGATTTCCAGTTCAGTGGGCGCGCAGCTGAGTCAGCTGCCCACCCACCAAACTGTCAAAGGCCTGTTAAAAATGAATTAAAATAGTTAAATGAGCTGCCCGTCCAACCTTAAGGTTGACAGGCAGGCAACGAGCCCAGGCAGCCTTCGCATTTTTCATGGAACCTCATCCACAGGCTGGATAAGGTTTCATGAAGTTTTTATAAATTAAATAAAGATTTTCATTAATGTTCCTTGACATGTCCCAGCTCATGTCATATCTTAAAATATTTTCTTTCCTTTATTTAGCTTTTAAAAACTTTAACTAATCTCCCTGAGGCACCTCCATGCCTCAGGAAGATTTCTGTGTTCTTTCGCGCACATGCCCGCTCCCGCCCACCCCCGCACAACCACCCTGACGGGGGGAGAATTCTGCCCCTGGACTTCTCCACTAATACAAATAAAGTCTATCTACCCTATCTGTTCCTCTTAATGCCTTGAAAATTTCGGTCAAATCACAACTCAACCTTCTAAATTCCATGGAATACAAACCTAGTTTGTGTGATCTCGTCTTGCAATTTAACCTTTGGAGTTGAGATAACATTTTCATAAATCTATACTGCATTCCCTTCAAGGCCAACATACCTTTCCTAACATGTGGTGCACAGAACTGCCCACAGTACTCCAGATGTGGTCTAACTAGGGCTTTATGTGGTTGAGGCATGGAATCTATCCATTGGCACTTTTGATTCTTTTCATTACCTGTCGAAGTTTTAATGCTCAATGTCCCTAGACTCCTAAGTCTCTTTGGACATCCATTGTTTCAACCTTTTCACCATTTCAAAAGTACTCTGTTCTATCTTTTTTAGGTCCAAAGTGGATGACTTTAAAATCCATTTGCTACAACTTTATCCATTCACTCAATTTCTCAATATCACTTTGTAATTTTATGCTTCCATCTATACTGTTTATAAGACTGGACAGGCCACCTGGCATTGACCGAGGCACTGAACACAAAAAAGGCACACCTAACCAGCCAACCTCTAAAACCTCCTGATGAACTTCAATTTTAGCTAACAGCCTCCTATCAAATATCTTCTGGAAGTCCATATAAATGACATCCATAGACATTCTTCTGTCCACTACTTTAGTCACTTTTTCAAAAATTCAATCCAGTTTGTTAGGCATGACCTATCTTTTACAAATTCTTGCTGGCTCTCTCTCTTCGGTTGAAAATTTTCAAGGTGTCCAGCTACCCTGGACTCTTGTCTAAATCTCCTGATAACTAATGTTAGGCCAACTGGTCTACAATTCCCTGATTTCCCTCTTTCTCCATCCTTAAATAGTGGAATATAGGCACAATTTTCATACGTGAGAAAAGGCTACAAGATATTTGAACTTTACAGTGTTCAGCAGTTCTGCTGAGGGTGAAATCATGACACTTATCATGGGCACAAAAGTATAATACTGCAGATGCTGGAAATCTGCAATAAAAACAGAAAATGCTGGAAATACTCAGCAGATCAGGCAGCATCCGTAGTGAGTCAAAAAGAGTTAATGTTTAAAGAGTTAACATTCTGACTTTTTGTCGGGGCTACATCACTGACCTGAAACGTTAACTCTTTCTCCCTCTACAGATCCTACCAAACATGCTGTTTCCAGGTAGACAAAAGAGAAAATATTTAGGTCTTTATGAATTAGCTCTCCCATTGTGGAACTCCACCTTCCAGGAGCATTTATTGGGAATTTGAACAGCGATTACATGCTTCTGATGGCTGAAGCTCTGAGCTGGGATCACAAATGCATCAAAAAGAAATATTGGATAATGCCATCTGGGATCTGGTTCGGTCAAACTTAAAATATAAATTTGCACCAGGAAAAGGGTTAAATATTCAAAACTTGCATGTGCTAACAGGTTGTTGATCTTAAGCAGTTAGTCAAAATACTGCATGAACCCTCAAAAGGATATAACCTCATTGTTCCCCTGGCAATTCTTGATGAATGCTTTGCATTGTAATGAGTAGACAGATCACTCTCAGGGAACCTCAAATGGATAATTCACCCACTGGTTACCTCTTCCACTGTCTTATCTTGAATTAATATATCCTGTTGTAGTCCCAATAAAAATCTCGGCTTGCTTTGCTAATTCATCGTGAGCTGATCCAATTTACAATGCCATATCTATTTTCCTCTTCACAGAACAATGAAATTCTGAATCCATTTCAACAATGTAAATTTAGAAGGAAAGGATTTATTTGCACAAGAGCATTTAGCTCTTCCATTAAAGTTAGAACTCATTTCTAAAATGAGCACAATCTATCAGCACTTCAGTTATCAGCAGCACCTCTTCTGTGAAATATTAACTCTGAGAGAATACAACAGGTTTGGATCATTTATCCTCTATGTTTTGATCTGATTTGAATTTCATTATTATTAAAGCCCCTCAGAGTCTGATCAAAAACAGAACCCAACATGCCAAATAATCCAATGTATAGCAGTAACTATTGAGAAATCAGTTGTTTTTGGAAAGGTTTCCTACAATCATGTTCAATGTCAAACCCCAAGAATTGGGGCCACTCTTGAACTATGTGAACTTTCAATTAGGAAAGTACAATTAATTTTATATTAATGTTAAACAGAATTTAGCTCTTTGGTCTGACTAGTGGAATATCAACATAGCACCTTTTTTCCATGGTACGGCCTTTGCCAGCCGATAGGGCTTGTTAGATTGAAGAATTAAATTACAGACCGCATATGGAGTACAACTTAATGATGGTGTGGTATAAAAATTCAATAGAAGCCTTGATTCATTAGGTGAAACTTGAAGCCATTTCACAGATTTAAGTGATGTTAATTACTGTATATTAAAACAACTTGATGTATTTTTGCCAGTCCTTGATGCAAGCAAATTATAAGTTCAAGCAATAATTGCATTATTGTTGCTTTAGCGGCAACACATTTTGTGTTATGTATGGTAGTATGGCTATCTGGTAACTAAATTCTGAAAATAATGATAAAGTGAACTAAATGATATGCAACGACAATGTGGTACTTCAATAGCACCCTTAAGGTAATAAAGCAGGATTAAATCCCTCTAAATGCACCACACTTACATGGGACCATGTAAGTTGATACCTGTGGGAATACCATTACAAGTGCAGCTTGGCCGTCCATTTGCCCTATGGTCCAAGGCTGCCTGCCCTTCCAGAGAAATACTTTTTGCATCTCCCCTCAACACTATTACAAAATGGGTCAGTACTAAACATTTTTTGAATAAACTTTCCTCATTTTCTGTGGTTGGGATCTACTCAATGCACTCTTGTTTTATTTATTTCTGTATCATCTGTCATTAAACATCAGCATTCAGATAATTGAGCAACAAAATGGTCAGGGCACAGAGAAAATACAGATGTGACGCCTGCCAGGAAGTGCTTTGTGCTCCCTGTGCGGGGTTGGGGGAGGGAATTCCCTCAGTCGGGAGTGCGCTCTTTTGCGCATGCACGCGAAAGAGCGCACAGATCTCCCTGAAGCTAAGTGCTGCCTCAGGGAGATAAGCTCAGATTTAAAACTTTCATTAAACATGTTTAAAAATTTTCCCTGCCATGTCCCCTCATGTGACACTGGGACATGTCCATAAGTTTTATTGAAACCTATCTTAAAGATTTAAATACCCTCATGAAACCTCATCCCACCCGTGGATGAGGTTTCATGCTTTTTCCGAAGACCATCAGGGCTCCCGACCTGCCCACCAACCTTAAGGTTGGACAGTCAGGTCCATTAACGACCTAAATTACCTTTTCAATGGCCTCAATAGGCCGTTGACAGGTCGGCAGGTGTGGAGCTGACTCGGCTGCGCCCCCGCCGACCTGAAAATGGAAACTACGCGGGGTAACGTCGGGAGTTCCACCCGACATCATCCCGCATCATTTTACACATCGGTGAGCAGTCCCCACCCCCACTCACCAACCGGAAGATCCTGCCCACAGTAGTGACTACTGAGACATGGCTACAGAAAAATCAGGACTGGGAATTAAACATTGCGGAGTATAATATGTTGAAAAAAGATGGAGAGGAAAAGGGAGTGGTGAAGTAATGGTGCTTATTAGAGATAACATAATGGCAGTAGAAAAAAGTGATGCAACTATCAGAAAAACAGAAATAGAATCCATCTGGATAAAGCTTAAAAGTAATAAAGAATCAATCACACTAAGAGGCTATAAATAGTAGAAGGGAGATGGGGAGGAAGAAATATGCCAACAAATTAGAGAAATGAGTAAAAACATAGAATTATAAAGATGGGGGATTTAAACTACTCTGGAATTAAATAACCAGAAGAGGTGGTCAAGGGTATGAGGGAATGGAGTTCCTATTAGACTCATGTGGAGCATAAACAGTGGCATGGACTGGTTGGGCAGAATGATCTGTTTCTGAGGTATACCAGTATAGATCTAGACAGGTTTCTCAACAGGCCAGGGGGTGCATTTAAAATTCATTGATCATAATCTATTTTTTGGGATGAATAAAATTGCGTTAGTAATGATAGTTACCCCTACCAAAATATGTTATACAGTCACATTAATATCACAATTTGAAAGGCAACTTGTATATTATACTGAAAAGGTAGATTAATGTAACATTAGAAATGAAAAACATTTTGCCCTTATGGAATGGAACATAGCCTAGGAATCCAACTGAGAGGAACAGATTAATAAGGGTGAGTTGGCACTTATGAAACTGAGATATATTTTGCAGTAATAACCTGGTTAGCCTTCACTAAGACATTGGCCCTGAAATTGCTCAATGCCTCCAGTAGGCTCCCAAAATAACACTAGCAGGGGTCCTCTGTGATAGCTTTAAGCTCTGCAACACCCAATTATGCTGGGTCACATACTAGAACATAGCCTCATACATCCCAAACAAAGCCATCAGATGCAAAGAGGCCAGGATTGAAGATGTTGGAAACCCTGTACTTGGAGAACACAAACCTTCAACCCATCAAGAGGCTGATGCACCATCAGAAGCTGGAGCACCAAGAAGGAAAATTGTACTGACCTTGGGATCAGCAGTAGTGGAGTCCTGGGTTCAAGACCTGAGTCACAGCAAAGAAAGAACCTTCTTATATATTGCTAGTTTCAGCTTCCTTACCATTTATTCTCCTTTCAGGGAGCAGACCAGCTAATCCAACACACTGATGACAGCTAGACTTTCTGGCCTGTGTGAGGCAATTTGCATCAGTGATACACTTAGCAAGGATACAATGTATCAAGGATACATTTGTTGCCTATCTCTAATTGCCCTTGAACTGACTGGCTTGCAGGGTCAGTAAAATAAAGTAATATAAGTAAACCAAAGTATATTAAAGTTAACGCAAGGGAAGTAAAGTTAAGACATGGGAGGGCAGCTCGGTCATGTGGAAAGCGTGTCCTGTTAAATGTAGGAAGTCATGGACACTGCTGGTGTCCTAGACGAACACATATGCAGGAAGTGCTGCCAGCTGCAGAAACTTGTTTCAGAGTTTCAGAGCTTGAGCAGTGGCTGGAGTCACTGTGGTGCCTCTGCGAGGCTGAGAGCTACGTGGATAGCACGTTCAGAGAGTGGTCACACCGCAGGCTAGGAGCATGAAGGCAGAAAGGGAATGGATGACCACCAGGCAGTCTGAGAGAACCAGCCAGGTAGTGTAGTCCCTTGGGATCCTGCTCGCAAATCTCTTTTCCATTTTGCATACTGATTGGTTCCTCAGGGGAGTGCAGTCAGAGCAAAGTTTGTGGCACCACGAGTGGCTCGGCTATATAGGAGGGGAAGAAGAAGAGTGGAAGAGCAATAGTAATAGGGGATCCATTAGTTAGGGGAACAGACAGGCATTTCTGCGGCCATAGATGTGACTCCAGGGTGGTATGTTGCCTCCCTGGTGCCGGGGTCAAGGATGTCACCAAGTGGCTGCAGGAAGAGGGTGATCAGCCAAAGGTCATGGTCCACATTTGTACCAATGGCTTAGGTAGTAAGGGGGATGTGGACCAGCGATCAGAATTTAGGGAGCTAGGTGGAAAATTAGCAAGCAGGACCTCAAATGTAATCTTCAGATTACTCCTAGTGCCACGTGCCAGTGAGTACAGAAATAGGAGGATAAGGCAAATTAATGCGTGGCTGGAAAGATGGTGCAGGAGGGAGGGCTTTAGCTTCCTGGGACGGGCTCTGGGGGAGATGGCACCTGTACAAGCTGGACGGGTTGCAGCTGAACAGAGCTGGGATCAAGTTCCTTGCGGGTCATTTTGCTGGTGCTGTTGAGGGGGGCTTTAAGCTAACTGGGCAGGGGTGTGGGAAACAGGAGAGAGTATTAGAGAGGAATACGATGATACACAAAATACTGGGAAAGGTGGATAACACGAGTGTTTTTTATTCATTCATGGGATGTAGGCATTGCTGGCTGAGCCAGCATTTATTGCCCATCCCTCATTGCCCTTGAGAAGGTGGTGGTGAGCTGTCGTCTGGAGCCGCTGCAGTCCATGTGGTGTAGGTACACCCACAGTGCTGTTAGGAAGGGAGTTCCAGGATTTTGACCCAACGACAGTGAAGGAACAGCGATATATTTCCAAGTCAGGATGCTGAGTGACTTGGAGGGGAACTTCCAGGTGGTGGTGTTCCCACATATCTGCTGCCCTTGTCCTTCTAGATGGTAGTGGTCATGGGTTTGGAAGGTGCTGTCTAAGGAGCCTTGGTGAATTTTTGCAGTGCATCTTGTAGATGGTACACACTGCTGCAACTGTGCGTTGGAGGTGGAGGGAATGAACGTTTGTGGATGTGGTGCCAATCAAGCGGGCTGCTTTGTCCTAGATGGTGTCAAGCTTCTTGAGTAGTGTGGGAGCTGCACTCATCCAGGCAAGTGGGAACTAATCCATCACACTCCTGATTTGTGCCTTGTAGATAGTGGACAGGCTTTGGGGAGTCAGGGGGTGAGTTACACATCACATAATTCCTAGCCTCTGACCTACTCTTGCAGTCACAGTATTTATATGGCTAGTCCAGTTCAGTTTCTGGTCAATGGTAACCCCCCCAGGATGTTGATCAGTGATGATGGCCAGGATGTTGAGGTCAGCGAGCAGCGGTGGGAGGGGGCCTGCTCACCAACGCGTAAAATGATGCGGGATGACATCGGGCGGAACTCCTGATGTCACCACGCGTCATTTCAATTTTCAGGTCGACAGGGGCAGAGCCAAATCAGCTGTGTGCCCGCCAACCTGTCAATGGCCAATTGAGGCCATTTAAAAAGTAATTCAACTAGTTAACGGACCTGCCCGTCCAACCTTAAGGTTGGTGGGCAAGCCGGGAGCCCTGAAGGGCTTCAGAAAAAGCATGAAACCTCATCCATGGGCGGGATGAGGTTTCATGTATGGATGAGGTTTCATGTAGGTTTTTAAAAATTTAATAGAAGTTTGATTAAAAGTGATGGACATGTCCCAACTTATGTGACAGTGTCACATGAGGAGACATGTCAGGGAAATTTTATTTTTGTGCACTGACCATTTTTAAATTTGGCGCCAATCTCCCTGAGGCAGCACTTAGCCTCAGGGAGATGTGCGTGCTCTTTCATGTGCATGCGCGAAAGAGCGCACCCTCAGCTGAGGGAATCCCCCTCCGCCCGCACAGGGAGCGCATAGCGCTTCCTGGTGGACGTCACGCTGGGCGGGCCTTAATTGGCCCGCCCACGTAAAATGTCGGCGCGCCCGCTTCTGAACTTGCCCCCAGATGGGGGGGAAAATTCTGCCCGATAATGCCATTGAACGTCAAGGTTAGATTCTCTCTTGTTAGAGGTGGTCATTGCCTGACACTTGTCTGGCGTGAATGTTACTTGCCACTTGTCAGCCCAAGCCTGGATGTGGTCCAGGTCTTGCTGCTTCAGCATCTGAGAAGTTGCGAATGGTGCTGAACATTGTGCAATCATCAGCGAAAATCCCCACTTCTGACCATACGATTGAAGGAAGGTCATTCATGATGCAGCTGAAGATGGTTGGGCCGAGGACACCATGCTGGGGAATTTCTGTAGTGATGTTCTGGAGCTGAGATGACTGATCTTTAACAACCATCTTCCTTTGTGCTAGGTATGACTCCAACCAGCGGGGAGTTTTCCCCCTGATTCTCACTGACTCCAGTTTTGCTAGGACTCCTTGATGCCGCACTCAGCCAAATGCAGCCTTGATGTCAAGGGCAGTCACTCTCACCTCACCTTGAGGGTTCAACTCTTTTGTCCATGTTTGAACCAAGACTGTAATGAGGTCAAGAGCTGAGTGGCCCTGGCAGAACCCAAGCTGGGCATCAGTGAGCAGGTTATTGCTAAGCAAGTGCCGCTTGATAGCACTGTTGCTGACCCCTTCCATTACTTTACTAATGATAGAGAGTAGACTGATGGGGCAGTAATTGGCCTGGTTGGGTTTGTCCTGCTTTTTGTGCACAGGACATACCTGGACAATTTTCCACATAGCCAGGTAGATGCCAGTGTTGTAGCTGTACTGCTCAGATGCATCTGTGGCAGGCAGGTTGGTGAGAATGAGGTCATATCTGTTTTGCCCTCACCACCTGCCACAGACCCAGTCTAGCAGCTATGTCCTTTAGGACTTGGACAGCTCGGTCCGTAGTGGTGCTACCTAGCCACTCTTGGTGATGGATTTTGAAGTCCCCCACCTAGAGTATATTCTGCACCCTTGCCACCCTCAGTGCTTCCTCCAAGTGGTGTTCAACATGGAGGCGCACTGATTCATCAGCTGAGGGAGGGTGGTACATGGTGATCAGCAGGAGGTTTCCTTGACCATGTTTGACCAGACACCATGAGGGTCCAGAGTCGATGTTGAGGACTCCTACGGCAACTCCCTCCTGACTGTATACCACTGTGCTGCCACCTCTGCTGGGTCTGTCCTGCTAGTGGGACAGGACACACCCAGGGATGATGATGGTGGTGTCTGGGACATTATCTGTAAGGTATGATTCCGTGAGGATGATTATGTCAGGCTGCTGTTTGACTAGTCTGTGAGATAGCTCTCCCAATTTTGGCATTAGCCCCCAGATGTTAATAAAGAGGACTTTACAAGGTCGACAGCACTGAGATTGCCGTTGTCATTTCCGGTGCCTAGGTTGATGCTGGGTTTCATTCCTTTTTTGTGACTTTGTAGTGGTTTGATAGAACTGAGTGGCTTGCTAGGCCATTTCTGAGGGCATTTTAAGAGTCAACCACATTGTGGTCACACGTCAGCCAGACCAGTTAAGGACAACATATTTCCTTCCCTAAAGGACATTCGTGAACCAGATGAGTTTTTACAACAATGTTTTCATCATTAGACATTTAATTCCAGATTTCTATTAAATTCAAATTCCACCATTTGCCATTGAGGGATTCAAACCCAGGTCCCCAGAGCATTACTCTGGGTCTCTGGATTACTAGTCCAGCAACAATACCACTGCGCCATCACCTCCCCTATAACATAGAGAATAGTAAGTTAAAAGGTGAAGTCAGACTAAGGGAGAAAGTGATGAAGTCTAAATCAGGGTTACTGTGCATGTATGTGAATACATGGAGTATAGTAAATAAGATTGGGGAGTTACGAGCGCAGATTGCCATTTGGAAATATGATGTTGTGGCTCAAGGAAGGGCTGAACTGGGTGTTAAATATTCCTGGGTACAAGGTGCTTACAAAAGATAGGAAAGGAAAGAAAGAAGGAGGGATGGCGGTATTGGTTAAGGAGAGCATTGCAGTGCTGGAGAAAGAGGACATCCCAAAGGGTTCAAGGACAGAATCAATTTGGCTAGAGCTAAGGAACAAAGGGTACAATTACATTGCTCAGTGTAGTCTATAGACTGCCGACTAATGGTAAGGATGTGGAGGAACAAATCTGCAGGGAAATTACAGAGAGGTGCAAACATTATAGAATAGTTATAATGGGGGACCTTAATTATCTGAATGTAGACTGGGACAGTGGTAGTAGTGTAAAGGGCGGAGAGGGGCAAGAATTCCTAGACTGTGCTCAGGAGAATTTTTTACAGCAGTATGTGTCCAGTCCAACAAGAAAGGATGCACTGTTTATGAAGGGGAAATCATGTTTAACTAACTTGCCAGAATTTTTTGAAGGGGTAACAGAGAGAGTTGATGAGGATAATGCTGTTGATGTGATATACATGGACTTTCAAAAGGCATTCAATACAGTCCCACACAAAAGACTTGTGAGAAAAATTATAGTTCATGGAATAAAAACAACAGTAGCAGCATGGATACAAAATTGGCTGAATAATAGGAAACAGAGGGTAATGGTCAATGGATATTTTTTTGGGCTGGAGGAAGGTTTGTAATGGAGTTCCCCAGGGGTCGGTATTGGGACCCTTGCTTTTCCTGATATAGATTAATAATCTAGATCTTGGTGTGCAGGGAACAATTTCTAAGTTTGCAGATGATACAAAACTTGGAAGCATCGTAAACTGTGAGGAGGACAGTGCAGAACTTCAAAAGGACATAGACAAGCTGGCGGAGTCGGCAGATAAGTGGCAGATGAAGTTCGATGCGGAGAAGTGTGAGGTGCTTCATTTTGGTAGGAAGAACATGGAGAGACAATATAAAATAAGGGGTATAATTTTAAGGGTATGCAGGAGCAGAGAGACCTTGGTGTACATGTGCACAGATCATTGAAGGTGGCAGGACAGGTGGAAAGAGCGGTTAATAAAACATACAGTATCCTATTTATTAATAGGGGCAGACAGTACAAGAACTGGGAGGTTATGCTGAGCTTATATAAGACACTGGTTAGACCTCAGTTTGTGTACAATTTTGGGTGCCACATTATAGGAAGGATGTGATTGCAGTGGAGACAGTACAGGAGAGGTTTACAAGAATGGTTCCAGGGATGAGAAACTTGAGTTATGAAGATAGATTGGAGAGGTTGGGACTGTACTCCTTGGAGAGGAGAAAGCTAAGAGGAGATTTGATAGAAGTGTTCAAAATCATGAGGAGTCTGGATAGAGTAGATCAGAAGAAACTGTTCCCGCTCATCAAGGGATTGAGAACCAGAGGACACAGGTTTAAAGTGATTTGCAAAAGATTTTTTCACACAGCGAGTGGTTTGAGTCTGGAATGCACTGCCTGGAAGTGCGGTGGATGCAGGTTCAAGTGAGGCATTCAAGAGGACAATAGATGGTTATTTGAATGGAACCAATGTGCAAGGGTTCAGGGAAATAGCAGGAGAATTGCACTAAGTCATGATGCTCATTTGGACAGCCAGTGCAGACATAATGGGCCGAATGGCCTGATTCAGCACCATAACAATTCTGTGATTCTGTGATTTCAGAGGGAAATTAAGGGCAGAATTTTCCACTCGTCGGGCGGACACGCGCCCGACCCAAACGAGCGTAAAATGACGCACGATGATGTCGGACGAGCGTCCTGACATCATCACACGATATTTCGGTTGACGGGCATGCACGGGAGTCAGCAACGTGCCCGCTGACAATTAAAAAGCCGATTAAGGCCATTAAAATGATAATTAAATTCAATTTTCCCCGACCCGTCCAACATTACAGTTGGCGGGCAGGCAAAAAGGCCAAGTGGCCTTTGGAATATTTAGGAAACCTCATCCATGGCCGGGATGAGGTTTTCAACAGCAAATAAAAATTAAATATAAATGTTTAAATTTCATTCACATGCCCCTGCTCATGTGACAGAGTCTCATGAGGGTACATATTTTTAGCATTTTTAAAATCTTTCCTTTTTATTTTCAAAAATCTTCATCTCCCTGAGGCAGCTCTGCCCTCCTTCCCTGCCCCCCCCCCCCCCCCACAGGCAGCCCTGAGTGCTGCAGCATGTGTTTCACGCTGGGTGGGCTTTCATTGGCCTACCAGTGTGATATCGCGGTCACGGCCCGATTGCAGGCGGTGGTCAGCTTCCCGACCGTTCCTGCCAAGCCCACTTGACGAGGGCAAAATCCCAGCCTAGGAATCAACCACATTGCTATGGGTCCGTAGTCACATGTGAGCCAGACTGGCAGATTTCCTTACCTAAAGGACATTAGTGAGCCAGTTAAGTTTTTACAACATTCAATGATAGGTTCATAGTCATCATTACTGAGATCTTTTATCAATTGAATTTAATTTACACCAGCTGTCATGGTGGGATCTGAACCCATATCCCCAGAGTATTAGCTCAGGCCTCTGGATTGCTAGTCTAGTTGCTAGTGATTGCTAGTGATATTACCACCAGGCCACCGTCTCCTCCTTCAAATTATAGGGCCTCCCACTAGCCCCACATTCTCCAATGGGGTCAGTGTTACAGGACCCTAGCAGGCATGATCTGCCTGTGATTGTTCGGATCGCAACATAAGGAATTACAGAACTTACATTCATAATGGCATCTCTTGCACCCTCAGGACATTCCAAAGCACTTCACAGCCAATAAATTACTTTTGAAGTGTAGTCGCTACTGTTTGTAAGCAAAGGCAAACTTGAAAGCAAAGGCAAACACTGCAGCCAATTTGCATGCAGCAAAATCCCCTGAACAGCAATGAGATGAGTGACTAGCTATACTATTTTGTTTGGTGATGGAATGAAGTCTCTGTTTTTCTTCAAAGTGACATGAATCCTTTCCATTCATCTGAACAGCCAGACAGAGCCCTGGTTTTGTATTTTTTTTCTGAAAAATGCAACTTCTAATAATGATACATTTGTTCTGTCCTGAACTAACGTGTCAACGTCAATTATCTACTTAGTCCTTCCATGAAGCTTGAATTCATCACCTACAGCGTTAACAGGCAGTGTCCTACTACTGAGTTAAGCTGGTTCTAACACCGTGAATTTAACATTGCCCTATTGCAAGATGGAACATTGCTAATTAAATTAAACCTAGAATATCTCATTCAGCATTTGTGTCTTTTAGAGAAGTTTTGAAATCCACATGAAAAAGATAACCCTAATGAAACCAAAACAATTGCTTCCATCACTCTGCCAACAAGCCACTAGTTTACTGGAATGTAAAGATTATATCTACTATAACAATTATATTTATATATTTAATAACAGAACAACGAAAAAGCCATAGCACTCAGATAGTGGAGTACAAAAACAATTTCAAACCATAATGCCATAAAACCAAACATAGCCTCTATATAATGGCAATGGTAAAATTGGTTTCCAACACTATTAGGTTTCTATCTATTTTGAAAAGCGTCAACCACCACCATACTAATTCTTGGATAAGAGGTTGAGGTTCATCAAAGTCATAATGTCACCAATTGCTAATAAAATTTAAACAACTGACCCTTAATAGATACAATAGATAACCCAACTACAATAAATACATATTTATAGAAATATGTTTTTTAAAAAAACAAATAAAAATAACTTACCTTGGTCGGTTGGTGTTTTCTGCGCTGTAATATTAGCAATTAACTTTTCTTCAATAGTCAGAGGCTTCTGCTGCTCCTTGCTATCTACTGGAGTTGGGGAAGCCGTAGTTGATGATGAAACAGTGGAAAATGTTGAACCTTCCACAGCCTTTTGAGCAGCTTTAGAGTATGCAAGAGAAGGTTTAAAGGTTGTCGATGCCAATTTTGTTCTGGATGATGGTGTGGTGAAATATTCGTCATCGATTTCCGGTTGTGATACTTTGCCAGTCATATCAACCTCCAAGATATCAGGAGGCAGTGTAGCTGATTCACCAATAATTACAGTCTCTTCGGCTGTTGTCTCACCAGGCTCATTTTCAATAATAATCGGAGTTACACTCGTTTCAAAATGCTTAGGTTTCACAGAAGTTTTTAGTTCATGTTCAGTTGTAGAAGTACCTGTACCAGGTCTAATTTCAGCCGATGGAGCTGTGACTTTTGACAACATTTTAGGTACCATTGAGGTTATGTTAATCTGTGCTGTGATGAGGGGTGCAGCAGTTTCTGTTTTAATATCTGTATGTCCTGTGGTTTGATAGCTTGTTATATTTTCTTTCTGTATAGCTGTGGGTTCTTCTGTAGCCTCTGTCTTTTCTATTGAAATGGGTGGGGAAATAAAAACTGATACATTCTGGAAAGTGGAAATTCCTTGTTCCAATTTAGGCATTTCCGTAATTTTAGGCATTTCAGTAATTATTACAGAGCTTACTTTATCAGGGGTCCTCTCAACATCATCTGAAGTGGGGTATTTTACAAAAATGCTTGTTTCAATCTCAGGGGTTAAAATGGTCTCCTGTGTTAAGACAGGGTGGTGGGATGTTACTTGCTCTGGCTCATCCTCAACCTTAGCAGGAAATGTTGATGTTGATGGGGTGGTTGTATGTAATTCACTGCCCTGGCCCAATGTGCTATCTTCCTTGCTCTCATGTTCAACTGTAATCCTTTCAACAGTGCTCATTTCTAGCTTTTCCTGGGGACTTGCCACTGTGGAACTTTCAGTAAGTGATACTGTATTTGAGAGAATAGCTATTGGCGCAACTTTTGTTGCCTCATAATCTAAATGTATTGGTCCTACTGGGTGAGTTTCATCCACAGACACCAATTTAGTTTTTGCTGTTTTCTGTGGATCTATCATTGTAGTAATATGACCTTCACTTTTTGCTTCTGATGTTTGTATTGTTGCAACTATGTCATATGTGTCATTTTTCTCCCCCATTGCTGAGACTCCCGGAGTCTCAAATGTTATTTTCTGATCAAATACAGAGAAGTGAATTTTCTGACTTTCCTCAATAACTTTTGTTTGAGAACTCAGAACAGTGGTGACTGGTTCTGGTGCAAAAGAAGATGTGGACTCATCCTGTGGTAACTGAGTTGTCATATCCACTTTTCTATCAGGTTCAACAGTTGAAACATCTGGTTCCACTTTAGAGCTTGTAACAGTGTGCTCTTTTCCCAACTGGCTTGTGCCATATTCTGGTTCCTTTTCCTTGTATGCATCTGTCTGATGACTTACAGAAGCTACCTGATCGATATATTTTGTGCCATTTTCTGGTTCTCTATCTGCACCTGAGATTGTCTGAATTTCCTGAATCAATGGACCTTCAGTTATGATTAGCTCTCCAAGTCCACTGGGCTCATACGTATTGCTCTCATGTAAATCCTTTATTGTGGAAATCCCCAAAGATAATATATCAGAGATGGTATTTTCCTCTATCTGGTCAGGCTTTGTTGACTGTGCCACTGCCTGAATGACCTTACTTTGATAAGCAGTCAAATCTTCATCCTTGGGGCCTTTACCTACATATTTTGTTGATGAAACTTCCATGATGCTTTCTGGTGTGCTAAGTGTGTGATAAAAAGTGGACGGTAAAGTAAACTGTTGAGGTTCTAAGGTGGCTGATTGGACTGTTGATCTTTCAATTAACTTAGTTGACTCAGTATGAATAGCCTTAATGTCTGTGTCTTCAAAATCTCTGCTGGACACTATTTCTGAAGTAAAGGGTTCAACTTCCAAACGTGGCTCAACCGTATCTATTTTACTGGTGTGTGGTAATGAAACAGAAGTACCTTCAGATTCAGCAAAGCTCACTTTTGTAGGTACAGAGACTGTTGGTTTTATTGTAGAAAAGGCGTATGGTAAAATAGTTTCTGCATCGGCTTTAATGGTCCCTGGCTCAGCTGTTTTTTCTCTTATAGTTCCTGGGGCTACAACAGTACCAGTTACAGGTATAGCAGTTGCTGAGCTGATTTCTGACACAGTTGTTGCCAAGGTAGCTTTTTCAATATGCTTGGTTTCTTTCTCTTCAGTTGTTATGGATTGGATTGTAATGATGCCAATATCTTGTGTGGAAGTACCCACCTCTTTCTTGATGTCCTGTTCTTTCTTTGGTTCAAAACTAAGGTCATCGGTTACCATTGGGGTCAAATCTGTTCCCATATCATGTTCAGCAGACACTGCTTCATGTACCATTGAAACCGGTACTACTGATGACATAATGAATTTCTCATCACCTTTATCTTCTATTTTCTCACCATCTCCAATCTTCACTTCATCCTTTTTTGTCAAATTTAGTTCACTAATGCTATCTCCTGTAACAGTAGCAGTTACAGTTATTTTCTCAGTCTCTTTTTCAGGTTCCAGCTTTTGTCCCTCGACCTCTGAATGAGACACTGAAACGCTCGTGCTGTGTGCTTCTTCGGTTAGTTGCCATTTACCATTGGTTGGCAATGATGTGGTTTCCACTGAAAACATTGTCCTGTCATCCTCTCCCTCCACTGGCTGAGTAATCTCACTTGCGTGTTCTACTGTTATTTTTACAGTATCAATTGTTGTCAGTGTTGTGCTGCTGGTGGGTTCCTTGATCTCTTGTTGTCTAATAGTTTGGGAGTCTTTTTCTGAACTATCCATTCTCACAGTGCTGGCAGCTACAGATAATTTCAGCTTATCATCCTCACCCATTACAATATCCATTTCTGCTAACAATGTGGTTTGTGTGCTAGGTTGAATTTTTTCTTCCTTTTGGGCAGGGGTACTTGTACTTTGAATTTCTTGTGTGATTGATGGTCCAAAGGGGGCAGCTAAAGTCGCTGTCTCTATGACTATATCTGTACTCAGGTCTTCAACATGTCCAACAACACGGCTTTCACTTTCTTCAACTGGAATTTTCACACTGTGTACAACTGCAGGTATCTCAGTTCTTGTACTTTGTTCCACTGATGTTTTTACAGTGGCTTCATCACTAGGCCTTGCTTTAATACTTGGAATTACACTGTGGCTTTGTGTGGAAACTTCATCCCCAAGTCTGCCGATATCAATTTTCAC
Source organism: Cetorhinus maximus (assembly GCF_964194155.1). Classification (NCBI taxonomy): domain Eukaryota; kingdom Metazoa; phylum Chordata; class Chondrichthyes; order Lamniformes; family Cetorhinidae; genus Cetorhinus; species Cetorhinus maximus. The sequence goes on along the minus strand of NC_135880.1, from coordinate 50,498,947 downwards.
AGGATGAATCTCAGTAGCCACTACAGTACTTGATGTAGGCTCAGTGGCTAAATGAGCACTTATCTGAACTTTTTCTTGAAAAGACTTTGAATCAAGACTCATGCTTTGATTATAACCTTCAACAGCGAATGTGACAGGTGGTTCTACCTTCTGAATAGTCAGATTAGTTGAAGCTTGATGCACTGCCTTTAAGCCCGAAGCTATTTGTGCTGTTGTTTTCTTTACCGGCCTACCTATGAACACATAAAAAGAAAATGTTGGAATTTTGTCAGATTGCTTATTAACAAACCACTTTGGGGTTATATTTTATATTACACAAGACTAACAGTAAAAAATACAAAAACCATTATGTTTTCCATTTAATTCTACAAAAGTATTGTGGAAATTCCTCAGTTTGATCTGGCCAGCTCCTGTGAAATCTTTAGCAGAAGCCCAACACAGTGTTGAGGCTGGAATTCCTGTCAGAATGGTGCAGGTGGGAACTCAAGATGTGCTATTAGTGACATGGACTACTTAGGCCCCATGTAAATTCGGTGACCTCCCCAAATCCACATTCTCTGAAGGGGTACAGTAGCTTAACAATCATTTCACTGGACTAGTACACAGGAGACCTGTGTTGAAATCCCAACATGGCAGCTGGGGAATTAAAAATGCACTTAATTAAATACATCTACAATAAAAATATAGGAACAAAAGGAATAGGAGCAGAAGGCCATTTGGTCCCTTAAGCCTGCTCCACCATTTAACTAGATCATAGCTGATCTTCTACCTCAACTCCCAAAGCACTATCTTAATGTGTTTACTCTCTAGAAATCAATCAATCTCTGTCTTGAACATTCTCAATGACTGAGCCTCCGCAGCCCTCTGGGGTAGAGAACTCCAAAGATTTACCACCCTCTGAGTGAAGAAATTCCTCCTCATCTCAGTTCTAAATGGCCTACCCTTATTCTGAGGCTGTGTCCCCTGGTTCTAGCCCCGCAAACCAGAGGAAACATCCTTTCTGCATCTACCTTGTTGAGCCCTGTAAGAATGCTGTACATTTCAATGAGATCGCCTCTCATTCTTCTAAACTGGAGAGAATACAGGCCCAGTCACATCATTCTCTCCTCATAGGACAATCCCACCATCCCAGGGATCAATCTGGTGAACCTTCATTTCACTCCCTCTATGGCAAGTATATCCTTCCTTATCTAAGGAGACAAAAACTATACGCAATACTTGAGGTGCAATCTCACTAAGGCTCTACACAATTGCAGCAAGACATCTTTACTCTTGTACTTAAATCCCCTTGCATTGAAGGCCAACATACCATTTGCCATCCTAATTGTTTGCTGTACTGCATTTTAGCTTTTAGTAACTCATGAACAAGGACGCCCAGGTCCTTTTGGACATGAACACTTCCCAATCTCTCACCATTTACAAAATACTCTGCATTTCTGTTTTTTCCTGCCAAAGTGGATAACTTCACATTTTTCACATTATATTCCATCTGCCATGTCCCTGCCCACTCACTTAGCCTGTCTAAATCCCCTTGAAGCCTCTTTGCATCCTTCTCACAACTTACATTCCCAATAAGTTTTGTGTTATCAAGCTTGGAAATATTACATTGGGTCCCCACATCCAAATCATTGATATAGAGATTGTGAATAACTGGGGCCCAAGCACTGATCCTTGTGGTACCCCACTAGCCACAGCCTGCCAACCTGAGAATGACCCATTTATTCTTACTCTCTGTTTTCTGCCCATTAACCAATTTTCAATCCATGCCAATATATTACCCCTAATCCATAAGATCTAACTTTGTTTACTAGTCTTTTGTATGGGACCTTATCAAAGGCTTTCTGGAAATCCACATGCACCACATCCACTGGTTCCCCCTTATCTATTCTGCTAGTTACATCCTCAAAAAACTCCAACAGGTTTGTCAAACACGGTTTCCCTTTCATAAATCCATGTTGACTCTGCCCAATCCTACCATTATTTTCTAAATTCCCAGTTATCATATCCTTTATAATAGATTCTAGCATTTTCCCTACCACTGATGTCAGATTAACGAGTCTGTAAGGCCCCATTTTCTCTCTTTCTACTTTCTTAAATAGTGGGGTTATATTTGCTGCATTCCAATCTTAAGGAACTGTTAGGGGAAAATTAAAAATGCCAAAAGAGAATACAGTGAGAATTTACTGAAAAACCCTAAAATCTCCAGGCAGACATGGCTGCTAAACATATTAAGAGATGAACATTGCTCAGCCTTGAGAGTCAGACTGGAAGACACAAGAAAGGACATAAGTTAGATTAGGTGTACTCCCCTCTCACATAGTGAAGGGGCAGATGGTTTTAGCTTAGATATGGGAAGGCATACAATGGACAAAGAGGGGGCTTTGATGAAACACAAACAGCCTTGAGCTGTGAGAATCAAAGTCTTTGCATACGTGTTTTAATTTTGATTGGGTAATATAATTATGTATATATAATTTAGAATAATTGGTTAGCAAAATCACATGTTTATGTACTCAATAGGATAGTTTTAACATGGGACCGGTGTGTCAGTCACCGATTGGATGTATTCAAATGTACTCAAATGTATTGTGATAAGAAAAAGTACAAAAGTAATGAAATGTAATCAATCTGGGAGCTGGGTCTTCATTCTTAGGAATGATTGCGGCTCCCTTGCTTGAATAAAACCGGTGAAAGGAAGCCTGAGTCTCTGTGGTTGCTGTGTGATCGGGGATTGTAATTTCTCCTCTGCAACTGGCCTCTGTGGTACTTGCTGGATTGGAGGGAGTACCTTTTTCAATTGGCGCAGTCGGCAGGATTTGCCCAGACCTCTGTGAAGGTGGAACAATGATCTGGTGAGTATTTTCTTTTTGAAAGATACTCTCCAGTTGTTTGCGTCAGACTAGAATGGAGGTCTAATAGGACGGATCCAAATGTTTCGGCCAGGGAGACTCAGGTGGACAGTTGAGGCGAGTGAGCCTCGTGGAGATGGAGTGTCTCGGGGGAACTGTGGGTCCCTGTTTAAGTTGGGGCGAGTGAGCCTCGTGGAGACGGAGTGTCTCGGGGGAACTGTGGGCCCCTGTTTAAGTTGGGGCGAATGAGCCTCGTGGAGACGGAGTGTCTCGGGGGAACTGTGGGTCCCTGTTTAATGTGTGAATGTGAGTATGACTGAGAAGGATGAACTTGAGTTTGTTGCAGAATGGGGAGGTGAAGGAAACATGTCCCTTCACCTCGCCAGGAAGCATAGAAAGCTGATCAGCAAAATGAAACAACAAGGATAGCGGCCGAGTGACCCACCGTTACGCTTCAAGGAGTGGTGGAAGCTCAGACTAACGATAAAACTGATAAAGCTACAATACTCATTATGAGTCTGTATCTGCAACAAACTAAACTAATACAGAAATATCTCGGTCAAGTTGCGCCAATCGCAGTGGCAGGGGACCTGAAATGCCCCCTACTGAATTTTTGTAACTTAAAAGAAAGGAATTGATCTAAGTTTCAAGAGCTGTTTGTGCTGAGGAGAGAGAGAGAGAGAGAGAGAGAAAGGGGGTACCCCTAGGGGGTTAATGAGCAATGACAGGCATCAACAGAGAAAATGTGAGCTTCAGTCAGTTTGATTGTCCCTATAGGTGGAGCCTCCAAGATCCCTTTATCCCCCCCACTGCTACTTGAAGCTTCGTTTAGAGTTAAGTTCAATATTATAGGAATATAAATACATACCTTTATATATATGTTTGTTTGTGTGCAAGGAAGCATTTGTATGTGAGCTTTAATGTGTTTTCGTCCCTAAATTGTCATTTGTGTGTGTAGTTCAGCACTTTAGAGTCAAAAGCCCTGTGTTAGATTAAAGGAAAAGTATACTCAAACATTCCAAAGTTGAGTATAATGTTTGAGTTGAGATTTCTGGCAAAAATCGCAATTTGAAGGTATTGTAAAGATAAAACAGGGCTTGCCTTTGTTTGAGATGAGCCAACCCTTGTACCACCCCCTTGCAGACTAGTAGGGAATAACCCTCATCACCAGCTTCCAGGCTGATTGGGATTGATACATACGAGTTGGTATTCTAAATTCTGAGGGAAAAAAAAATTACCTGAAATTCATAAGGATTCTAGGAAAACCAAAAGACATAAACACATGGTCCAGGTAGTTCCAATGGATAAAAGGGGTTTTTTTTTGAAGAGATGAATTAAATATTAAAGGAAATCTGCATTCCAAAAGCACTGTAATTTGAATTTGGGACAATCTTGAGATGTAAATTGCATTGTAATTTAACAGATTACTTTTGAATAATGAGGATGCTATCCAAAGATAAAGAATGTGTCGATAAACATATGGGACTTCTAATCTGGATACAAATCATTACACATGAAAAAGAGGCTGTTTTAATATTGATAGTGGACATTACAGTTCTTACAAAGTTTAAAAATTTGAGGTTTGGTTCTTGATGAAGTTCTCAAAAGAGAATTTTTATTTTAAAAGGCTTTTGACAACAATTGACACTAATTCAATGCTGCAAGCTTTTGTATTTGTAAGTCTGTTCCCAAAATGTGAAGTTAAGCTCAAGATCTTGACAAAGTTTGGCAGAAATCCAATTTTTGGCTGAGTTAATGAATCTAGGATAATGCTGCTAAAAAAGTCAGACATAATTTAGTGGGTTACCTTGAGACAATAAGATGTTGTTTGAGCAGAAGGAAGCAAAACATGTCAATGCCTGATTTCTGTTTTAAAACTGTTATGAGAATACTTTGTTGGACTGTAAAGTCTCTCCAGACAACCTAAACAAGATAAGATGGTAGCTATTGCATGTGTAAAGTGGTATGAGGAAGGGATTAAGGGTAGAAGAAAGAGATAGGGAAAGAGGACACCATAATGTACAAACTATTTTAAGGGAACTGAATTTGATAATCTGGCCATCAACTGAGACATTGGAACCGCACAGGGGAAGATAAGCAAAGACCTAGAGACAGAGATCCCCGTTGACATGGAATAGTTAATATGGCCTAAAGAGTAAGGAAACATTTTAAACGATCAAGACAATAGAGAAACTGACCTCAAGAGAATCTTAGGATGATCGTGGTCAGAAAAAAACCCATAAAAAAGCCTTAGAGGTAAAACTATTCGGAATCTGTGGTTGAGGCAATTGAAGGGTAAGGAGAAATAATACTTAACAACAATTTACCACAAGATGGATACAGGTAAAGGGAAAGTTGGGAAAAGGCTAAAAGATTACTGACTATATTAATGTGCCTGCGAGCTACGAAGAGTAAGACAGCAGGATTAATACATTGCTGACAGGCAGAGTTAAGCGGCTCCCAGAGAGAACTGCCACTGGAAGTGAAGATAGTGAGCCATTGAAAGATAGGATAAGAAGGTGCATTGTAGAGTTGTGTAGACAGCTTAAGGAATTTTGAAGTCTGACATGAGACAGCAGCAGGAGACAGTAAACTGGAAGGAGTGGGGTGCCTACTCAGATGGATTCAGATCAGGGAATTCATGCCACAGGGAGAGTCATTAAAGAAATGTGTAATCTTATGGAGATTAAACAGAAATTCCATATTCCTTACCACCCCCAGAGTTCAGGGATGGTGGAAAGGACGAATCGAACTTTAAAAACATCTATAGCCAAAGCAATTCAGGAGACAGGGAACAGCTGGGCCACAGTATTGCCCAATATTCTGATGCGCCTTAGGGCAACACCAAATAGGACTGCCAAGTTCACCCCATTGAACTGATAACAGGAAGGGCCATGCAATTACCCAAAGGCATTATAGTAGGAGGAAGAGGTGTACGGCCACGGAAAGGAAGAATTCAGGACTACGTAAGGGAATTAAGTAAGCAATTACATGAGTTAAGAAAGGAAGTTTGGGACTGACAGCTGACTAAGGAAACAGGCAAATCCAAATACCAACAACGGACCCCGCAACTGAGGAATAAGGTGATGGTCAAGGTGAGCCCTGAGCGAACAGGGTTTGCCCCAGGTGGCATGGACCATATGAGGTAATTATGACAGGTGATACATGCGTACTTGTAGATATGAAAATGGGAAATAAATTGAGGCAGTTAAAGATATATGATGAATCGCCAAGCGGTAACCCGGACAATGGGAGCCAATGTTAATGTTTCTACAGGTCCGTGATCCCGGCTATGGGCGTGTCAATGCTGGCATGGGAAGCACCAATGGTCAAAGTCAATAATGACATCTGCCTTCACCCTGGGCAGTACTTACTACTTCCCCAAGGAGGAAGTGGGGAATGGATAAGAAAGGCCAACACCTGGATTACGGATCAAGTCACTACACGGACACATCAAATGAACAATTGGGAACAGGACCCTCACGTGCGATCATACAAAGAGTTGTAAGAGTACTTTACATTTAACAGCACCAGGGCAGCTAGTTCGATTGACACCGCTTGAGTGTAACAATGGGAATTTCACGGGATGGTGGTACTTACCCAAGGGTAAGGACAATGATGAACGTACACGCCCCTTACAATAGAACTGGACTGGGTTGGTGGAATGTGGGATGTACCAGTTTTTCATCAACAAGCATTTGAATGTATCAAGAGATTAATATGACTGCCAGATGGACAGACCTACCTCCCTTTGTTTGGGAACCGGGTCTTGAGGGACAATATTGTCAAGAAACATGTAAATATGTAATAGATAGGCATGATTGTTATGATACGCAATGTTTTACTTTAACTATGTGTGGATATCAAAGACTCACTCAATGTCCAGATGTAGTAAGTCCCCCATAGATGGGATAGCCAGGATAGGACAGTTGAAACCACTACTACATGATGTAACTATGGTCTCCATGGAAGTGACATATAATATCTCAGGACTCTTGTCAGTATTGCATATGACTTGTCACAAACACCAGGATTCCATAAAATGGGCTAGAAGCCAATTGAAGAGGACAGTCAATGACTACAAATTTCGAATCGTTCTGGGAATTAAAGCAAAAGCACAGGCTAGGCTAAAAAGAAGTACACTAGGAGACATCGGAGGGCTATTCGGGAGTGCCAATTCCATGCTTAATTCAGGTCAGATCTATGACTTAAATGATTATGCTTCCTGGGTGGCTGCTGAGACCGCCCAAGGACTGCACTACAGTGCGCATGGGACAGGATTTGCCCTAACATCCGTGGAGCTTCAAGGAGAAGTTCTGCTACAGATCCTTAGGCAGACTGCAGATGGGATAACAGACACAGCCAATCGCATGCCACAGGGAGGGCACGTGATATGCTAGCACGAGATCTAATTGATGGGGTAAAATCCGACATTGAAGATATCAGGTTCAGGACAATTCCCAAACAGATGTTCGAGTCAGTCTCCCAATTAAACCTCGTAAATTTACACGGAGCAGCAGGAATTGGTAATTATGCAACCTTAAGGTGGAGGAGAGGGTGGAGTTATAAAATTTATCATTCCCCAAGAACATTATCCAAATGGGGCTTTCCTGAACAGCTTTAGGTTCGAATCCCTAGGAGTAGATAAAGGGGGGATGGTATTCCACGTAAGGTTACGTGGATATATACCCTATGTAAAAGACATGGTACTGATGAGTACTAGAGACTGTTGTTCAGAATCAAGAAATTACATTGTGTGCTCATGCCAAATGCTGGAGGTATTTACAAACACAAGCAAAGTTACATTCACCGCTTTACCGATTCAGGAAGCATTTAAGGCAATTCAGGTATCCTCAACTCAATGGTGCTTCATGACCAGCGAGGCTGAATTCCTTTATGGGGACTTACTTTGTGCTAGCAACTTGCGTTTCTGCCTACAGGTGACCGATCCATTTACTACAGGAGACTTCCATTTGCCAGGCAGAGCCACAGGATGCTTGTTTAGCCCTTGGTGGGATGACACATTGTTCACTGATCAAACTCCTGTCAGAATAGTACGCCTAGTCATGCAGGAAGCCACAAGAATAGCTCAATCGTATGTAGAAGCTTCTAGAGAGAAAATCGCGAGGAGGAGTGCGCAAGTGGATTTAGCCACCCAACCAGCCACGAGGTTAGCTCAATCAGCTACTTCCTATGCTACGGCCGGAAGATTGATGAATTGGTGGGAGATTGTTAGAATGGGTATGACGATAGCCACAGGAATTAGGCTCTTATGGGCTATCGGACTCTGCTACTACCAACGTAAAACCTGGAAAGGGACTCTCCAGGCACAGGCAGCAACAGACCAAAGGTATGCTTCAGTTCTCCGACCTATGCATACTTCAAGGGGGAGGACAGAAAAAGGGAAAGTTATGTTATACAACCAGGTGGTTTAGGATTTCTCTGGTGGTCTGGACGACTGGCCACCCGAAGGACCAGAAGAGGAATTCTCAGCTTAAGGTGTGGCCAGCTTGGGCTTTGCCAAGGGCCAAAAGGGGACTGTTAGGGGAAAATTAAAAATGCTAAAAGAGAACACAGTAAGAATTTACTGAAAAACCCTAAAATCTCCAGGCAGACATGGCTGCTAAACATATTAAGAGTTGAAGATTACCAGATGAACATTGCACAGCCTTGAGAGTCAGACTGGAAGACACAAGAAAGAACATAAGTTAGATTAGGTGTACTCCCCTCTCACATAGGGAAGGGGCAGATGGTTTTAGCTTAGATATGGGAAGACATACAATGGACAAAGAGGGGGCTTTGATGAAACACAAACAGTCTTGAGCTGTGAGAATCAAGGTCTTTGCATACGTGTTTTAATTTTGATTGGATAATATCATTATCTATACATCCTTCAGAATAACTGGTCAGCAAAATCACATGTTTATGTACTCAATAGGATAGTGTTGACATGGGACCTGTGTGTCGGTTACCGATTGGATGTATTCAAATGTACTCAAATGCATTGTGATAAGAAAAAGTACAGAAGTAATGAAATGTAATTAATCTGGGAGCTGGCTCTTCATTCTTATGAATGATTGCGGCTCCCTTGCGTATGCTTGAAAAAAATCGCTTAAAGGAAGCCTGAGTCTCTGTGGTCGCTGTGTGATCGGGGATTGTAATTTCTCCTCTTCAACTGGCCTCTGTGTTAGTTGCTGGACTGGAGGGAGTATCTTCTTCAATGGTACCATTCCAGAATCTATCGAATTTTGGAAGATGATCATTAATGCATCCACTACCTCTCCAGCCACCTCTTTCATCACTCTGGAGTGTAGATCATCAGGTCCAGAAGATTTATCAACTTTCAGTCTCATTAATTTCTCCAGTATGACTAGTAGTCTCATATTCTACTTCTCTTTTTTTAAATCAGTTTCTTGGTCCTCCTTTGCTGAATACTTATAAGTTCCCAATCAGGCTTACTACATTTTTTGGCAACTTTATAATTCTCTTCCTTTGATCTAATACAATTTTTCACTTCTCTTCTCAGCCATTCTCTTCTCTTCTCAGATCATTTTTCTTGGTGTGTTTTGTGTCTCAAAGGAAGATATATTTATTGTAAACCATATATTAATTCTTTAAATGCTAGCTATTACCTGTCTACTGTCATATCTTTTAATGTAGTCTCCCAAGCTACTGCAGTCAACTTGCCCCTCATACCTTCGTAGTCTCCTTTGTTTAGATTTAAGACCCTAGTTTCAGATGAACTACATCACTTTCAAACTTAATGGAAAACTCTACCATATTATGGTCACTCTTCCCTAAAGGCTCCTTTACAACGAGATTATTAATTAGCCCTTTCTCATTGCATAATACTAGATCTAAAATAGCCCATTCCCTAGTTAGTTCCTCAAAAAGCTGTTCTAGAAAGTCATATTGTGTATATAGTCCAGAAATTCATCCTCCACAACATTAGTGCTAATTTAGTTTACCCAATCTATATGCAGATTGAAGTCCCCCATGATTACTGTATTACCCTTGTTACATTCACCTCTAATTTCCTGATTTATACTGTGCCCTATATTACCATTACTGTTAGTTGGCCTACAAATAACTCCTACCAATATTTGCTGCCCCTTGCTGTTTCTGAGCTCCACCCAAACTGATTCTACATCTTAATCTACTGATCTAAGATCATCTCTCACTAATGTACTGATCTCATCCTTTGTTAACAGCACTACCCTACCTCCTTTTCCTTTTTGCCTATCCTTCCTAAATGTGAAAACCCTTGAACATTCAGTTCCCAGCTTTGGTCACTCTGTAGCCATGTCTCCCTAATAGCAAATAGATGATACCCATTTACTGCTATTTGTGCCATCAATTCATATACTTTGTTGTGAATGTTGCATGCATTCAGGTAGAGTGTCTTTAGTTTTGCCCTTTTAACATTTTTCAGTATTTTGACCCTATTTGTTGCTGGCCTTTGTTTCCGCTGTCTTCCAATTTCGCTTGCTACTTTTCTTCCTACCATTACCAGCTTGGTTTCTCTCCTATCTGAATTCCTCTCTGGTTCTTATCCCCCTGCCAAGCTAGTTTAAACCATCCCCAACTGCACTGGTAAATCTCCCAGCAAGGATATTGGTCCCAGTCCTGCAAAGGTGCAACCCATCTGCCTTGAACCAGCCTCACCTGCCCCAGAACCATTCCCAGTGCCTCAGAAATCTAAGCCCTCTCTCCTTCACCATCTCTCCAGACATGCGTTCACTTGCTCTACCTTCCTATTTCTATACTCACTAGTACATGGCACGTGGAGTAACCCTGAGATTACTGCCTTTGAAGTCCTGCCTTTTAATCTGTTTCCTGCTTTCATCTGAAAGAAATCACTTTCAGGACCTCATCCCTCTTTCTAACTGTGTCGTTGGTACCAATATGGGCTACAACCTCTGGCTGTTCACCTTCCCCCATAAGAATGTCCTGCAGCCACTCAGTGACCTCCTTGACCTTGGCACCAGGGACGAAATTTGCAAGCCGCAGAAATGCACATCTGTTCCCTTAAATATTGAATCCCCTACCCTTATTGCTCTTCTACTCTTCTTCCTCCTCTCCTGTGCAGTTGAGCCACCCATGGCGCCACACACCTGGCTCTAGCTGCATTTCTCTAAGGAATCATCATCCTCATCAGTATCCAAAACAGAAAACTGGTTAGTGAGTGAGATAGGCTCAAGGAACTCCTGCACAACCTGCCTGGCCCTCCTGGACTGCCTGGCAGTCACCCATTCCCTCTCTGCCTGTACTCTCTTAACCTGCAGTGTGACAACCTCCCTAAACGTGCTATCCACTTAGTTCTCAGCAGCACAGCTGCGCCAGATTGACTCCAGCCATCACTTGAGTCCTGAAACCTGGAGCTCAATTTTCTGCAGCTAGTGAGACTTCCTGCACATGTGGTCATCTAAGCTACATGAAATGTCCGTCACTTTCCATATATTACAGGATGGCATTCCATGTGGCCAAGCTGCCCTGTCATGTCTACACTTTTCTTTACAGGCTATTTATTATAAATCTGGAAACTAAAAAGCTAGACCCTACTGTTCCTAATAAGATTTACTACTATGAATAAAACCTAATTATTATTACTAAAATACCCAAGGTTTGAATAATAAATGAGCAAAATACTCACCAACCAATTACTTACCTGTTTCCTGTGACATCACATTTTGAATTTTTTCAGAACGCAGCCGGTCCACAGATTGAGCCGCCGATCTCCACACTCTTCTAAACTCAAAGTTAAGGTAGCTACTTACATGAACAGCATATCTTCCCTCACCAAATCCTGCGACTCTGTGACTAACTGCACTCAGTGACCAGCTGCTGTTTTCGTGCTTGCTTACTTCCTGTTTTTGTGTTTGATTACTTTCATCAGTAAGAGTGGCCATGAAGCTACAGGATTATCGAAAAACCATGTGGTTCACTACTCACTACCGTGCTTTAGAGAAGGAAATCTGTTGTTCATACCCAAGCCTATCTGGTGACTCCAGACCCACAGCAATGTTGGGTGTGGGTTGCTTGGGGGGTGGGGGCGAGGTGTTGACTCTCAGCTGCTCTCTGAAATGTCCTCGCCAGCCACTCGGTTGTATAAGGATGGGCCATAAGTGCTGGCCTTGCCAATGATGCCCACATTCTGTGAGCTAATGAAAAAAGAGTGATCCTATTTCGATTGCTGGGATCATATGGAAATTTAGGCCCCTAAGTGCTGCTTAATCAGTCTCCTAATTCCTAATAAATTTGAAATTCCTAAATTAAAATGTGCCTATGATAGGTCCTAGGTAAATATGTTTCATGCCAGAAAAAAAGGACTTCCAACATCAATCCATCATGTCAGGAACAAGAACAGGAAGCATATCTGTTGTATAGTCATGGTACTGACTTCTGCTTTTTTCACCCAGTAACTCACTTTGCAATTTGCAGGGATCAAAGCCAAACACTTTAGAGGTCAACATAGTAAGCATACAAAGCCAAACACTCCCAGTTATTCACAACTGTCACTTGAATAAACATATAGGGCTGAATTTTCCCTGAACAGCCTCTGATTCTCTCGCCATGCTGTTACCTCACCATTTCCTCACTCTGCGCGCCATATTTAAACTACGGCCACGCGCACAGTTCTCAGTGCTTGCAGCCCAGGACTGCTCCAGTGAAGGCATGACCTCAAAAGCCAAGAAGAGTGCAGCCCCCAGATTCAGGGACGTGAACCTGGAATGGCTTTTGAATACCATGGAGATCCACCATGATGTCCTCTACCCCCACTCTGACTGCAGGAGGTCCAGCAATCTCACCACTCCAGCTTGGGAAGCGGTGGCAGTGGTGGTCAGTGCCAACGCTGCACAGAAACAGTCAGCCATCCAATGATCTCATCCATGCTGCCCATTTAAATCAACCATCTCATTGCTCTAAACTCACACACTCACAAGCCCATCACACATTCACTGGTGCTTCACCCATTGCCAGCTCAAGGGACACCACCACTCACTCTCTCACCGACACCCTCACATCCCCATCTGGCCTCATCTCCTCTGGAGATTGCCTCCTCATCCTGTCCATGGCTCTACTCAGCGCACACAAACGCCTGGCATCCTTCTCATCTGCCCTGGCACATGCCTTGCTCACACTCTCTCCATCTGTCTTTATGCAGGTCAAGGCCACACAGAATAAAAGGGAGAGGTCCCAGACCCGGGGTAGAGTACCGGACATCAAGGTCCTCACTGCCTTTGAAAATCATGCAATTAAACTGCCAGAGAGGACGTGGACTGTTCCTGCAGTGACTGTGTGGTCGGCGGCAAACACCCACCTGCACCAGATCATCCTTCACTCAATGTTACTGTGAATTCTCTCTCCTGTTTTTCACCCAGCTGCCATGCATTAATTATCTCTGCTTTCTTTCATAGGCAGCTCTGCCAAGTGCCTGACACCCTCAGCCAGCCAGGTCCTCAGCTCCAGTTAAGAAGACGCCTCGGATGGGGAATTAGAAATCAGCATCCTCGAAGACCCATCACAGCACTCACCTACACCCTCCACTAGTGCAAAGACACACACCCTGGTGGGACCGAGATCTAGAACAGGATTGGGGTCACAATCCGGCGAGCACAGCGCACAATCTGCTCCACAGCAGGTGGAGGCAGGGATATCTGAGATTGTCGGCACTCAGAAGACTAGCGGAGGCAAGGAATCTGTTGAGTCCAAGTCAGGTGACGAGCCTTTGGACTCGGTCCTAAATCAGTTGGTGGAGCTGCAGCAACAATCACGGGAACATCGAGAAGGCTGCACTCCTCAGACCGCAAGGCATAATGGAAGATTCCGTCCACCTTCAGTCCGAGGTGAGAATGTCATCACGCCAACGCATGGAGGTCAACACTGGTAGGATGGCGGCTGCCATGGAGACCTTGGTTGGCCTCCAACAGTGTCAATGCGAGAGGGGTGCAGGGCAGCTCAATCTCACTCCAACTGTCTCTTCTCCTCAAGGAGTCAGCCAGGGCCCTCGGGCGCCCATAGGGAGGACGACCAGCAGTGGGCACCCAGGAACCATCCACCCAGGTGACTCCAGGAGTGTCCAGTCAATCAAAATCCCCTTTTCCTATGACCCCGTTATCTCCAGCTCCACAGTCCAAGGACGGTGGACCTGCCCCACAGCAGGACACCCAAACCAGGCCAGGGTCCTTCAGGTCTCAGCCCTCCACAGAGGATGCCCGCCAAGGTCGTCACAGACAAAAAGGCATCGCAGTCAGCAGGCTGCCTCCACCTCCACTGTGGATGTCAGGATACACCCAGACATAGTGTTAGATTTAGGGAAGCCAAATACTATTAGGAACACAATGGTGGCACGGGTGTTCACAATATGTATATAATGTGCACAGCTTTAAATGCAGTCACACCCATTCCACACCTCCTTTTGTGTATGCCTCCTTTTCATGACAAGATGTGTTGCAGTCAATCAGGTGACATGCCATGGGCCCTCCCCCCACTTAACACAGCTGTCACTATCATGGGCATCTCGTCTATGTAGTCTGCTTCCATTTCACCACAGTGTCTGGCCATTTTCAGATTATTTCTGACATCAGAGGTGCCTCATCCTCAATTTTAAGCGTGCTTGTGCAAGGCTCATCCTTCACATGCTTTGCAGGATCATGTAATGTTCACTCGTGGCTGTGACATAAAGGCAGAGGTGTTCTCCCCTCCAGTGTGCGTGATTGAAAGGTGAAGGTGTAGTGTTGAAGGACAGATGTGTTAACACATGGAGAAGGGTCATATATTCTGGAACTCAATGTACTCTGTCTCTGCCAGGGCTTTCACGCTATAAGCCCAGACTCAAAGCTCATGTGTGCTCCAGTATGGCAACTGTATTTGCAATTTTCTGACTGTACATCTAATAAGTTGACCAATAAGTGCGAGCTCATTGCCACTTCAAGTTGATGAAACTCTGGCCCTCTCAGCATTACTATTATCCTGGCACTTGAATCTACAGCCCTGAGCATCTCTCACCGTGTAGTTGTCTGTTTCACAGCCAAAAGACTCTCATCTCAATGTACAGATGCAGCACTGTGCCTCCCCTCACATGAACACTGGCCGAGAAAACTGATGCTAATTCCAAATGGTCATACCTGGCAGGCAATGGAGCCTTTGAGCATAATCCGGACGTGCACATTGTTACTTCACACAATGCTGCCAGATCAACTTGGACCTTCCCTGTGTCAGTATGGAACACCCCTCATCGTTGTCAAGGAAGTTAATGTCAAAGACCTCTCAGTCCTCCCTTGTATCACTTGATTCCATTGTTTTTGTGGTGGAAATCCATTTGTTAGCCCATGGACATTCAGAGATGGAAATGCATATGCCCTATGTGCATCTCAGCCTTCATCAACTTGAGGCCACTTACACAGTTCATCATGTACCCTCAAACATACCCTGGGATATCCCCTTCCCTAGTACAGCCCTAGCCCTGCAGCCTCTTCCCTTGCCTGAGGCCACATCCCACCCACTCCGCTCCTTCCTCAAGCAAGCCCTAGCCCTGCAGCCGTTGAGAAGCCACCGCTGCCTTACTGCTGGTGTGGTAGGTAGAGACTTGCCCGTGAGCCTCCCAAAAGCGATGTGGTGTTGCCTGTGAAGCCTGGCGGTGAGTGAGTGCTGCCCGAAGCAAGGTAGGCAAACAAACCTCGAAGTCACAAGCAGAGTACAGGCCACCAGGTGCACGTCAGTTACGTACCACTGTGAAACACGTCAGCATGACCGCACACGGATATGACCTCATGATCCAGCGTGGGGTCGGGGGAGGGGGAGGGATGATTCTGGCCAGCAGGACTTAAAATAAGATGCTAATACATGGATGGGTGGAACGGACGATTGCAAACTGGTTTTGTGATGACAACATGAAATTGATTTTTGCAATCTGCTGCTATTTTCCGCTCACGCCCACTGTGAATGGGGCCAGAAAATCCTAGCCATAGGGTTTCAATTACACGTAAATGGGATTTACCCCAAAGTTTCACCAGCACTTTGGAAATAGTCAGAATAAACTCACCTCACAAAATATTTTCAAAATGGGTTACATGTTAAATTTTAATTTTCTCTTTATAAATTAATAACCTTCATTTCGGATCTGTCTGCAAGCAAAGGAGTCCATTATGGAGCACTGCAATCCTGAATATACCTTGCTGGTCTGCATGATTATTTTTAAAGCTGTTTGGCAACAAGGCAGAGTGAAGCCCATTCTAAGAACCCAGGTCCTAGCCACGCTAAAGGGTAGGCTGATAGACAGCAGCAGGTAAAAGAAACACATCTTTAAGTGATTTTTATTCATAAGTAATGAGATTTTGTAAACAGGGATTATTTTGAAACGTGCTTCAGAATGTAATTTTTGGTTGAATAATTGTAAATCTTTACGGCTCTACAATGAGACTTTGGCAGCTTTGACAGTACAGTGAAATAAATTTTGCATTAATGTGTTTCTATTAAAAACATGGGGATGAATCACCCGTGAACATTTCCTTAATGATAATGATTAGTTTTCATTTTTAGAAGTTCTTTAAAAAGCACATAAAACCAAGAGTTGGCTTATTTGCTTTCATATTTAAACTTGCCATTTCCTGACTTTTTAGACTGGCTCCAAAACTACTAAAAATCGTAATTCAAGTCAGACAAAGCTGCTTTTGGCATCGAATAGCAGCTCATGGTCAGGCACAAGACAAAATGAATCATTTGTCACAAAAATAAACATTTTCGGCATCACCTCAGAATAACTGTATATTTTCATAATATTGTCGTTTGTGTGACATGAAAAGTAGGCATTAAATTGAGATGGTTGCCTTTTATTTTTCTTCTAATAGTTTAGTCCTAATGAGTAGACAACTCCTAACTACAGGAGGGGGCATGTTTCTAGGCTAAGTGAGCATTACAGGTAACCACAGCCTCAGCAGGATTGCTGCAGTCACATATCGCACTATTAGTTGAACTATTGATACAACAGCAGGCAGAAAAGATAGAGGCTGGAATTTTTCAGACCTCCCCCCGCCTACCCAATGTGGCGGGTTCCCCCACAGCGGAGCCGGTGAGCCATTGAAATCTCCATTCACATCGGCGCGAGGGGCTGAAAAATTCTGGCCAGAGACTTTCCAGTTTCAAGCATACTGCACGTGTCTTCCACCTCTCATTCAGATCAATGATGCCAATTGGCTTATTAAGTACCAATATGCAATAGGAAAAATTACAATTAAGCCAATATGCCTTAACTTCATACCAAATGTATAAAGTTGCTTGTCCGCTCATCCTAGTTGATCATCTCAAGTTACTCCAAAGAACATCACAACCAGTGCAAATACTTCACCATATTTAACATAGTTCAAAATGTTCTTTCTAACCAAAAGTTTGGGGTAACATATTCTGGATTTGTTGTGCTTTTACAGTTTAAATGGAGGATGGTATGAAAATTTCAAATACCCACCGTTATGATTTACTGAAAACCTCTGAAAAATGTCTAGTGTAGCCTTGTGGAAATTTCACATGCCTACCATTACACATTAGTTCTTAATCCGCAATTAGCCACTTCTGGTGAGGAGCTGCAGCCACAAAGAGAACAAGTCAGGAAACCGTGTGCCTGCAGTCTGAGCCTTTGTCCTGTGCTCACTGCAAATACCAGCCCTCACTGGCAGCAATCAATCATTGAAATAGCCCCTTTATATTCTTCTGGCTATGTTCAACTTGAGGCATGCTTGATGTGCAAACTATTTGCTTAAAATAAGATGGTGCACCTTTCTCACATCTCAATTAATCTCACCATCAGAAAAATACAACTTCGCTAAAATAAAAGTAGGTCTTTGATCTGTTTTTTGAGCATGGAAGGAAAAGTATTGTTTTGGAGTGTGCACATTTCCAAGTAGTTGTACAATGCTGTTACAGAGTTGCAACCAGGCATACTCATACACAGGAAAAATCTCAAAGTGCTTTAATGATACACCAGTAAAATTCATGTGTTTTAATTCATGGGCCTCAAATTGTTGCAAGAATGGCCAATTTGTTCATTGGATGTGGCCATCATTGGTCCAGCATTTATTGCCCATCCCAAACTGCCCTTGTTCAGAGGGCATTGAAGAGTCAGCCACATTGCTGTGGGTCTGGAGTCACAGACCAGGCAAAGGACATTAGAGAACCAGATGGATTTTTACAACAACAGTTTCAGGGTCATCATTAGACTTCTAATTCCAGATTTTTATTGCATTCAAATTCCACAATCTGCCATGGCAGGATTCAAACCCAGGTCGCCAGAGCATTACCCTGGGTGTCTGGATTACTAGTCCAGCAACAGAACCACTACGCCATTGCCTCCCCTGTGTGACAGTCACAGGTATATAACCACAAGTACTTTACAATAATGCCTGTCTATAATTCAAAGTACTTTCTTGTTTGCAAAGCTCATTGGGAAATCCTAAAGATGCTATGCAAATGCAAGTCTTTTCTTTTTTACTTCACTCCAGCTCAAATACTTTAAAATCGCAACATGTGTTTGGAAGGATATACTTTATTACTGCATTGCTGGTTGTTTTTGCAGTTCAAGTGGACATGGTACTAACATTTCATGTTATTCCACATTGCAATCATTATCAACCTTGTCAAAAATGGGGCTAGGGTAGCTGTCCCTCTTGATTTAGTATGCAACTAGACAGAGAGCTGGAATTGCTAAATTCAGCATAGCTAGCTCATCATCTTTATTTGAATGTGCACTCTGCATGTTTTCTATTCACTGGATTGAACAGTTCCAAGAGGTCATGATGGACATAAAGCAGAACTACCATGTAGACGATGGTAATTTGGATATTCTACTCAAAGGGCAACAGCTGAAGGTGACCAAGGCCAAAGCAAACCACTCTCTGAGCCACAAGGTGCAGCACGCATGATTGAATGAATACCGTCCCCCATATCCAAAGCTTAGGGGAGAAGTTGAGCAGACCTGCGAGCTGAGTATTAAGTAAGGCTATCTATAGATTGACCACTCAAATTAAGACTATGGCCAAAGTCTGGATGTTTTGGATATGATACAGCATCAGCAATGAAAGATGGGAAGCACTGTCACAATCTCTTGTATCTGCCACAATCACGCTTCTACATCCATAATGCTTCATATTCAACTTTATGGCTGGGACACAAAAATGCTCCTAACATCATATATAATTGTGGGTTGCTTCACCTCAAACATTTTTCATTGTATTTGTTACTTATTCTTTACGATAAGGTGGTTTTAATGCATGACTAACTTAATTATGAACAACAAATTATGTACTATAAAAAGGCTAACATGCACTTCTAGCAATGCCCCCCCAAAAGGGTTTGAAAATTTAGCTTCAACTGAATTTGGCACCTCCCATATTAGGGTATGGGCCTAGTTACCCAATTTGGAGAGGTGTGCGCCCAGAACAAAAATCACAAAATGGGTCCTATTCTGCTTTACTGAAACCTCTGTACTGCAGAATGTGCTTTAAAGACGAAAGTTATTTCAACCTAATATTGACTCAATTTAAATTAAATGTTACTGAAACTGAAGCAAAGTCATTTTTGTGGAAAGCAATTGAAAGCAATCAGTAATGGAATATTCAAACAACACCAGTGGAACAGGGAGGGAGATGGACGACTATTTATAACATGCAGAGTGGTTGACAGGGCCCTCAACCATATCCGGCCCATCTCCCGCGCATCCGCCCTCACTCCTTTCTCTCCCGCCCAGAAACATGATAGGGTCCCCCTTGTCCTTACTTATCACCCCACCAGCCTCCGCATTCAAAGGATCATCCTCCACCATTTCCGCCAACTCCAGCATGATGCCACCACCAAACACATCTTCCCGTCACCCCCCCGGTGGCATTTCACAGGGATCGTTCCCTCCGGGAAACCCTGGTCCACTCCTCCATTACCCCCTACACCTCAACCCCCTCCCACGGCACCTTCCCATGCAACCACAGAAGGTGTTACGCCTGCCCCTTTATTTCCCCCCCTCCTCATCGTCCAAGGGCCCAAACGCTCCTTTCAAGTGAAGCAGCACTTCACTTGCACTTCTCTCAATTTAGTCTACTGCATTCGTTGCTCTCAATGCGGTCTCCTCTACATTGGAGAGACCAAACGCAGACTGGGTGACCGCTTTGTGGAACACCTTCGGTCTGTCCGCAAGCATGACCCACACCTCCCTGTCGCTTGCCATTTCAACACTCCACCCTGCTCTCAAGCCCACATGGTCCGTCCTTGGCCTGCTGCAATGTTCCAGTGAAGCTCAATGCAAATTGGAGGGACAGCACCTCATCTTCCGACTAGGCATTCCACAGCCTTCCGGACTTAACATTGAGTTCAACAACTTCAGATCATGAACTCTCTCCTCCATCCCCACCCACTTTCCGATCCCCCTTTTTCCAATAATTTATATATTTTAATATATTTTTCTTTTCCCACCTATTTTTAAATCTATCGTTTTATCTCCACCTTTTAGTCCATTTCAATCCCTTCCCCCCACCCCACCCCCACTAGGGCCATCTGCCACTTGTTTGTCCTGCCTTCTACCCTTAATGTCACCATTAGCACATTCCTTAGATAATATCACCACCGTCAACACCCCTTTTTTGTCCTTTTGTCTATGACATCTTTGGCAATCTCTTCTTTGCCTCCACCTATCACTGGCCCTCTATCCAGCTCTACCTATCCCACTCCCCCTCTACCAGCTCATATATCATCACATTTCTATATTTCTTTAGTTCTGATGAAGGGTCATACAGACTCGAAACGTTAACTGTGTTCCTCTCCGCAGATGCTATCAGACCTGCTGAGTTTTTCCAGCTATTTTTGTTTTTGTTTCAGATTTCCAGCATCCGCAGTATTTTGCTTTTATTTATATTTTAGCCAAGTGCAGTATACACTTCTAATAGTTACTCAGATTGGGGCTGAGCCATTTATAGAAAATGCATTTTTTTGTATCTGGAGGGTTAAAGAACACTTACAGAAATTTTTGAGTGTTGCTGAAAAAAGATTTCTTGTGGAAACCGATGAAAATGTTAGCACCATGTTCTGAATCTGTATACACTGAACTTATGAACTTAGCAGTTGAATTCAGCTTTAATAACATAAAAACCAGCTCTGAAGATGAGTCATACAGACTCGAAACATTGATTCTGTTTCTCTCTCCACAGATGCTGTCAGACCTCTTGAGTTTTTCCAGCATTTTTTGTTTTTATTTCAGATTTCCAGTATCTGCAGCATTTTGCTTTTATCAGCTTTAATGACACTATGTATGCCCGAATAGATGGTGTTGCCATGGGTTACCCTCTAGGGTCAGCTGTCACTAACATTTTCACGAGAAATGCATTTTCGATGGAATGATCCCTAACCTCCTATGCTTTGCATATTTCTGATACATAGTTGATATGTTTGCTATATTTGAATATGTGGATGTTTGTAAGAATTTGCTTACACTTCTTAATGTGCTCCATCCCGGATTGAAATTCATCTTTGAAATGGAGCAGTCTAATAAGCTCCCATTCATCGATGTGCTAGTTGAGAAATCCACTGATGGGCTCTCTACTATTGTCAACCACAAGCATACCTTCACCCGTCAATATACATGTTGGGATTCCAACAGCTCCACATGCTACAAGATTGGCTTTATTGGCAATTTCATAAATAGGGCCCGAGTCATTTGCTCACCGTGCAAGCTTGACACCGAAATAGGGCACATCAAAGCTATCCTGCGGGACAATGTCTACCCCAATCAGATCAATGCTCACTGTACTTCATGCATAATGACGAATGAGCCTAAGGCTGCCAATTTCAGACCTGAAAAGTGCCCAAACTTACCTCACGTTACCCTGGAAGGGTAAAGTACCTCAAAAATTTGAGTAGCAGGTGAAGCTAACCGTTTCACATTGCTACTATACAGTAACAACATGGGTGGTGTTTTCCACTAACAGGATGCCTACCAGACAAATGAGTAACGTAGTTTTTGAATTTCAGTGCCATGCGATGCCAGATATATGGGTCATACATCCAAATGACTGCCAGCAGATCATATCAAACAGCACATCCCTTCAGCTGTTCACATTAGGCAGAGCACTGACCGTACTCAACCAACCCATGCTTGCAAAACTCAGAACATAATGTCTACTATTAGATGCAATTAGATGCAATTAGGCAGCACTTTCTGAACAATCGCGAGTGTTATAAAAATTACACTAACAACCAATTTAAGATTATCAGTCGGGCTTGTAATGTAGGTCACTTATGCTTGTTAGAAGCTACATATATTCGTATAGCGGCTTGGTAGTACAGAACTTGAGTATTGCTGAAAAAAGAGACATGCTGTCGAAACTTTTCGTCTTGCACTCACCAGGGCAGATTCGCAAAAATGTCAAATTTCAAAGGGAACAACAATTTGCACTGCATGAAAAGATGGTGCTGATTGGTTAGCTGATTGGTTGGATACAAGAGCAGGTCAGAGGCTAGGAATCGTGCGACGAGTAACTCATCTCCTGACTCCCCAAAGCCTGTCCATCATCTGCAAGACACAATTCTGGAGTGTGATGGAATAGTTCCCACTCACCTGGATGAGTGCAGCTCCCACAACACTCAAGAAGCTTGACACCATCCAGGGCAAAGCAGCTCACTTGATTGGCACCATGTCTACAAACATTCACTCCCTCCACCAGCCACGCACAGTAGCAGCAGTGTGTACCATCTACAAGATGCACTGTAGGGATTCACCAGGGCTCCTTAGGCAGCACTTTCCAAACCCACAACCACTACCATCTAGAAGGACAAGGGTAGCAGATAGATGGAAACACCACCACCTGGAAGTTCACCTCCAAGTCACTCACCATCCTGACTTGGAAATATATCGCCGTTCCTTCACTGTTGCTGGGTCAAAATCCTGGAACTCCCTTCCTAACGGCACTGTGGGTGTACCTACACCACATGGACTGCAGCGGTTCAAAAAGGCAGCTCACCACCACCTTCTCAAGGGCAACTAGGGATGGGCAATAAATGCTGGCCCACATCCCATGAATGAATTAAAAAAAGGACTCTAATTGGTAGCGATAGGGGCCTGTCCTCTGTAGGATAAAGGAATACGTCCAGATATTGCGCCTTTTTTGAATAAACAAAAACATGAGGGACATTAGCTCCATGGTGCATTCACCATGGCAGTGTTTCTGCCTATCAGGGCCAACTTGCCAACCAATCAGCACCCTTTTCTCATGCAGTGTAAATTGTCCCTTTGAGATTTGGCATTCTTGTGTCTGTTCTGATGAATGGAAGATGAAAATCTTCGACAGCATATCTCTTTTTTCAGCAATACTGTTGTGTACTACCATACGACTAAATTTCTAATAACATAAATATGATAAAACTAATATAAAAGGCTTACCAAGGTTTTTAAGACTAGGATAGGAAGCTAAACATTTTAAATTTTTAATTACTCGGATCAATTATTTTAAATATTTCATTTCCTAGGTCTTATATAAGAGTGTTACTTTTTAAAAGGAAAAAGGCTTTAAGTACACTGAATAAGCAGTTTGCTCCAATTATCTTTCAAATGTACATTTGGTTTGCCATTGAGATGTTGCTTATAATAAGCCTGTACACAGCATCATCAATGTAATGCAGCTTTGGCTGCATTAAAGTGTAGGGTCTTCGGGTGTGAAGTCCCCCAGAGAACTCAGGCAGAAAGTGTGAGCTCATTTCCATGGAGCAAGCAGTCTGGGAACTTTTTAAACTTTCATTTCGTTTTGTTTTTACTGTGAGCACAGAGCCAACAGGAAAAATCTGCTAGCATTAACTGCAATCAGATGTTGGTGAGCGAACCACTTCTGGGGACCATCTTCCAACTCTATACAGCAATTGAAATGGTCGGAAAACCCTGTGTGGCTGGTGTCCGAGTTTCCAGTGTGTGTGCTCAGGGGCAAGGTTCCCTGCTAGCATTGTGAAGAGAGAAATTTACCCTTAGCATATCTGCTTACAATTATTCTGAGCTCCAATTTGCCATGCTGAGGAACGAAGAAGGAGCAATAATTTTATGAGGGTCTGCCTACCTGAAATCACTTTAATATCTCATATTCAAACCTTTACATGAGCTATCACAACATCCTAAAAATGACTGCCAGGTGACACTTGCCAAATCAGTTATGAACAAGTCAGCAATCTCAGTAACAGACTGGGTGGAGTCAAATTTCCTTGGTATTTCCACTTGACTCCAGTTGTAGTTTGGGCAGAGACCCAGCAGAATCCCATGAAAATGGTCAGGAATCAGATGCACTGTATCCTGACCTGAGCTGGGGAATCCTAAGCACCTGTGTATGGGACAGAGCCTCAATTTAAAATTCACAAGGAGAGCCAATGTCAGAGGGAAAAGGGATTCCCTTTGCTGAGAGTTCCCAATTCCCAGGGCAGGTAAGACACCTGGCATAAGAGCAGATCAGCCACCCCTGGGGGACTGGGGGAGAGGAGGAAGAGCCAAGGCAAGACTTTTCCCTTCAAAGCTGAAGTAAGTTTTAGGGTCACCCCTCCCCACCCTGCTTCCACAGCAGGGCTGCGTGCAGATTCCAAAGGATGCCAGTCTGCACTGGAGCCTCTGATAGAATGTGGAAGGAAGGCACACAAGATGCAATCATGGTAACATGGCACCTATCAGCTTGATGCAAATAGCGTGCCTCCACTAACCTCACAAACACTGGAAGGCTCAGTGATGGGGGTTCCTTAACTGCCATGATCATTACTTCCAAATTTTTGGGGTTGAAATTTATATTACTTTGCTCTATGTTTACCCTATAATCGAATTCCCACATTCCTTAGAGGTGCAATGTTATCATAAAGATTTGAACAAGATCTCTAAGTGCAGGGCAAGATAGAAAAGGTAACTTAATAGATCATGAAACAACTTGAAAATGGCACATTGAACCTTGGGCCAGGATTTTCAGCTTGTTGTGCAGGCAGGCGCCAGAAACGCGTCAGACACATGAGCATGGAATAGCGCGTGATGACGACGGTCAGGCAAGAGCCATCAGTGCGTCCGCCGACAATTAAGAGGCCTATTAAGGCCTTCAAGCAGCTAATTAAGTAGAACTTTTCGCTGCCCATCCAATCTTACGGTTGGCTGGCGGGCGAATAGGCCAGGTGGCCTTCGCATTTTTTGCGCAACCTCATCCACGGGCAGGATGAGGTTTCCAACAATGAATTTTTTTAAAAATCAATAAAAAAATTTTAAACTCATTTTTAACATGTCCCTCTTCATGTGACTGAGTCACATGTGGGGACATATTTAGATTATTTGCAAAATCTTCGTTTTTCGTTTTAAAAATCTTCAGCTCCCTGAAGCAGCTCTGTGCCTCTGGGGAGCTTTCAGTGTGCGCTCCCCCACGCATGTGCAAACTTCAGCGCTCACGCTCCTCCTGCCCCCACCCTGGCAATGCTGAGGCTCTTAGTCCGTGTTTCATGCTAGCTGGCTGTTAATTGGGCAGCCAGCGTGAAATCGCAGTCGGGGCCCGATCGAGGGTGGTGGGCTGTTTCGTGGCCGCTCCCAGGCCCACCCGCTACACCTGCCCGTCGAGGGGAAAACCCTGCCCATGAGATAAATATCCCTAAAATTGGAGCATTCAGAGTCTGCATAGCTGTAAAGCACAGGTTTGTTATGACGATTGCTTAAAATAGTATATCCTGTAGGGTTTTACCATATTACACAAAGGCCACGTAAATCGTTTTTCTCTATGTGTTTAGTAGGTCACTCTCCAACTTCTGCTGCTCATTCCCAGATACAGCTGCTTTTCATTATTTTAACCTCCCTCCCCCCTCCACCCTTGTATTGTATCCTCAGTGGTATCTTCTAGTAGCAGTCAGTGATGTAAGATGTGAGACAGATTTTCCCAATAAAAAAACCATGAATCTATTAACTCTCCACATCCAATTATCTCAGCAACATCTGTTTACATGAAAAGCCTTTTTGTATTTTTGTCAAACTTTTCATTAGTCAAACTGGGGCAGAAACATTTAAAGAAAAGCACTGGGGAAAATATACACCCGTTTATAAGGGTGGGATGTCTAATTTTTCATGCACTCATTACTTTTTCCACAGTCAGCCTATGTTGAAAAATATGTGCACTTTTCTCACAAATTCAATAAGAAACAAACACACTATGAGCTTTGTCTTGTGTGAATTAAAACTAAGTTGCTGATCTAATCCAGAGTAACCGGAAAGTATTAAACAAGATGTGCGGTGTATGTGAGTACATTTTATTTTAAGTACCCAGCCGTCTCCCTTCCTCTCCTGACTCTGTACTCGGGTACAATTCCACTAGTATTGGTACCTTGCCCAACTTGCCACATTTTTTTACATGGATGTCAGCAAACCATTTGACTGCACGGAGGCATAACAACCAAACTCAATTCTGTCCATACCCAACATCCACTCACACTCTCACAAGGACTGTCAATGAATAATAGACAGGAGCAGGACACCTGACTATTCCCCGCCCCACCCCCCCAACACACATGAGACTACTGACCCCACTACTACCCGAGCTGAGATCAGTTGATTAAACACAAAACAGTAATCAACTCTGAGGTGCTCCTGATCTTCCTAGCTCATCATGGCCTTATCAATTTGAAGGGAGTTACGTTTTCAAAAAGTAATCAGAGTTTTAAATCAGGCGGACAAAGAAAAATTGTTCTCATTAGTTGTTGGTACAAGGACCAGGAGAAATATGTTTAGGCTCTGGGCAAGAGGCGCAGAGGGAATGTGAGGAAGAACCTTTTTACGCAACGAGTGGTAATGACCTGGAACTCACTGCCTACTAGGGTCGTGGAAGTGGAGATGAAGAATGATTTCAAAAGGAAATTGGATGGGCACTTGAGGGAAATAAACTTGCAGGGCCACAGGTCTAGAGCAGGGGAATTAATCTAATTGGGTTGCTCAACAGAGACCTAGCATGGACTTGATGGGCTGAATGTCCTCCTTCTGTGTCATAATTGTTTTATGACCCTATGGCTCAACTTATTATATCAGGATAATTTTTGCACTTCATAGTGACTGGTTACAGAGCAACATTGCCCTGATAAATTTTATAGAGCGCCCACTCCCTCAGTTGATGGATGAAGTGAAAGGGGGATGAAATTAAAATCATAAGAAAACAAAACCAGAAAAGATTTGAAATTTTTGTTAATTTTTTAAAAAAGGAAATATTCATATAGTTAATTCCTATTATCCAACAAACTGTAGAGTCACCAGTCTGAGTGAACTCTGTAGAGATATATTAAAAGATGACATAATTCTTAATAACAGGAAGAACATGTGTTCCACAGACGCTGGTCAGAGTAGAAGTACCTGCCTACTTGAAAGGGTTCATTGGCAATGTGCTTTTATGTTCCAACTTAACAAATCCGATCTTTATATGAAAGTAGATCAATCATCTTAATTTATGACTGTGATAGTTAAAATAAATATGACTTATACATGCTCTTGCTCTTTTTTCCAATGGAATCCTAAAGCAGCAAAGCAACAAAATCTAGCACTAAACTCAAATGCCAAAGAACTAGTCACAGTAACTTGGTGTACAAACTCATCAAAGTTTCCATTTGGTCAGAAAGATAAAGTTCAACGAAAAAGCCAATCTGAAACTTTAAATGTAGGTCTTTGGGAGATTTTTTTTAAAGCAACACTGGCTTCAGGAAAAGCTGTTTAACAGATACTTTTGCTTGAGGAGAGAGAAGCACCTTTGTCTTTTTTGTCACAATGTCATGCATAAAAACACACTAATGATTGTCAATGTGACTTATGTTGATTTTTTTTTATTCTTTCATGGTGTGTGGGCATTGCTGGCAAGGCACCATTTGTTGCCCATCCCTAATTTCCCATAAGGTGATTGTGGTGGTGAGCCACCTTCTTGAACCGCTGCAGTACATGTGGTGTAGGTAACACTCACAGTGCTGTTAGGGAATTCCAGGATTTTGACCCAGTGACAGTGAAGGAATGGCGATATAGTTCCAAGTCAGGATATTGTGTGGCTTGGAGGGGAACTTGCAGGCGATGGTGTTCCCATGCATCTGCTACCCTTGTCCTTTTAGGTGGTAGAGGTCACAAGTTTGGAAGGTGCTGTCCTGAGAGCAGTTCCTTGTGCTGGTCGAAAATTCCACAGGTAGGGTATGCCTCAAGTGCTTCAGCCCAGTAGCCAATCTTTGTCTGTTAGCCTATGGCATATGTGACAGAAAGTGCACGGATAATGGGAAAAATCATAGTCGAACCTGACCCTGTTTTAATCTGACACCTCCAGATCAGTGAAGCTTACAGCACAGCAAGAGGCTTTTCAGTCTATTGTGCCTGTGCCAGATGTTTAAAGAACCTTCCAATTATGTCTTCCCCATTCACAGGATGTAAGTATCACTGGCAAGTTCAGCATTTGTTGCCCATCCTTTGAGAAGGTGGAGATGTAAACCAGGTGGATTATAGATTTTCATTGCAGTTTTGTACAACTGAGCGGCTTCCTAGAACATTTCAGAGGGGAGGTAAGGGAGATCACATTGTTGTGGGTCTGAAGGCACATACAGGCCAGACCAAGATGGCATATCTCCTTCCTTAAAGGGCAAGAGTGAACCAGTGGGCTTTAACAACAATCAAGTAGCTTCATGGTGACCGTTACTGTTACTAACTCTTTATTCCAGATTTATATAAATAGCTGAACTTAAATTCCCCAGATGCTCTAGTAGGATTTGAATTTAAATCTCTGGATTATTAGTCCAGCCCCCTAGACTACTAGTTCAGTAAAATAACCACTATGCTACTTCACCTGTTTTTTTTTCAATCGGTCCCATTCCCTTGCCACAAGACCATAAGACCATAAGACATAGGAGCAGAAATTAGGCCATTCGGCCCATCGAGTCTGCTCCGCCATTCAATCATGACTGATAAGTTTCTCAACCCCATTCTCCCACCTTCTCCTCATAACCTTTGATCCCCTTACCAATCAAGAACCTATCTATCTCGGTCTTAAATACATTCAATGACCTGGCCTCCACAGCCTTCGGTGGCAATGAATTCCATAGATTCACTCTCTGGCTAAAGAAGTTTCTCCTCATCTCTGTTCTAAAAGGTCTTCCCTTTACTCTGAGGCTGTGCCCTTGGGTCCTAGTCTCTCCCTTGCCCTTTGCCATTGACTTGCAAATTCTTCCCCTTCAAGTATTTGTTCAATTCCTTTTCAAAAGTTGTTGCGGCGATGTGTCGTGTGCAATGTGGAACATTAATCTTTAATTTCATCCATTGGTGTGATGCCCTGAATTGTTTTGAAAAAGGGAAAAAACAGCTAGAACTGCAAGGCGACTGGCCAGAATTTTTACCTTGATGGGCGGGCGGGCCCCACCGGCTCGGCGGCGGGCAGGCAGCCAAACTCCACCGCAGAAACAGGGCCCGCCGCCATTTTGAGTGGGCGGGCTAATTAAGGCCCACCCAGTGGCCTGCCCGACAGGAAGTGCTATGCGCTATGCGCTTCCTGTGCGGGAGTGGAGGGGGGGAGGGATTCCCCTTCTGTCAAAGTGCGCACTTTCACGCATGCGTGCGAAGGAGCGCACATCTCCCTGAGAGTAAGTGCTGTCTCAGGGAGATTAGTGACAGTATAAAAATCTTTAAAAAATAGAAAAATATTAAAATTATTAACATGTTCCCCTCATGTGACAATGTCACACGAGATGGGACATGTTAATAAGAAGCACATAAACTTTATTGAAGGTTTTAAAAACAGACATGAAACCTCATCCCACCAGTGGATGAGGTTTCATGTATCATCAGAAGCCCGCTGGGGCTCCTGGCCTGCCCGCCAGTCTTAAGGTTGGACGGGAAGGGCATTTAACAAGCTTAATTACCCTGTCAATGGCCTTAATTGGCCATTGACAGGTCGGCGGGCGGACAGCTGATTTCACTGTCCACCCGCCTTCCTTAATATGTAAATGGACCGTGATGACGTCGGGGGTTCCTCCCAACGTCATCCCACGTCATTTTCCCATCGGTGAGCGGGTCCCGCCCCCAAATTGCCGACGGAAAATTTCTGCCTGTGTTTTAAAATGGCTGCATAAGTCACCTGACCTGAAAATTGGCCAAATTTCTAGAAGCTTCTGAAAGGGGATTACAAGAGGACATGGCTGGGCAGTTCCCCTAATGGGCTTCACACTTACCATTGTCTGAGCTCTCTGCAAAACATAAGGACAAGAGGCCACCAGACTTCCTGACTCCAGAAACTGCCAGGAACAAACAAGGACTAACAAAACTCATTCTGCAAGGAGGATGCTAAGAACCCATTCTGTTTCAATAACACCTTGATAGGTTTGATAATGGGAGATTGAAACTCTTTCATTCATATGGATTGCCCTGTTATGTGGTAATAGCCAGCTGTTACCTGATCACAACCCCATTTGTGAAAAGCTATGACCATAAGATTGTCTGTTTGCTACAGCAAAAGAAAAGGCCTGTAGAATGCACCAGTAACATCGAGAAGAAGATTGCAGAATGTAACATCACATCTCTCACTCTGCTATTCTCAAGTTTGTGACCCTATCTCTGTTACATTTTGGAATACATCGCAGAGAAAGAGACTTTTAATAGAAAGGAACTTCAAGTGTCATAGCATCCATTTTGGAAAAAGACAGATTACAGTTTAAAAGAGACCATCTCCAGCTTACATCAGCCATGGAATTTCAAGGCCACCAAAAGAACGTCGGAACGTTTTTTTTATTCATATACAGGATGTGGGCTTCGCTGCCTGGGCCAGCATTTATTGCCCATCATTATTTGCCCTTGAAAAGGTGGTGGTGAGCTGCCTTCTTGAACCGCTGCAGTCCTTGTGGTGTAGGTACCCCCACACTGCTATTAGGAAGGGAGTTCCAGGATTTTGACCCAGCAACAGTGAAGTAACGGTGATATATTTCCAAATCAGGATGGTGAGCTACTTGGGGTGGGGGGACTTCCAGGTGGTGGTGTTCCCATGTGTCTGCTGCCCTTGATCTTCTAGATGGTAGCAGTCATGGGTTTGGAAGGTGTTGTATAAGGAGCCTTGATGAGCTTCTGCAGCACATCTTGTAGATGATACACACTGTTCGTCAGTGGTGGAGGGAGTAAATGTTTGTGGATGGGGTGCCAATCAAGTGAGCTGCTTTGGTGTCAAGCTTCTTGAGTGTTGTTGGAGCTGCACTCATCCAGGCACTTGTGCCTTGTAGATGGTAGACAGGCTTTGGGGAGTAGGGAGGTGAGTTACTTGTTGCATGATTCCTATTCTCTGACCAACTCTTGTAGCCATAGTATTTATATGGCTAGTCCATTTCAGTTTCTGGTCAATGGTAATCCCCAGGATGTTAATAGTGGGGGATTCAGCGATGGCAATGCCATTGAATGTCAAGGAGAGATAGTTAGATTTGCTCTTGTTAGCACGGTCATTATCTGGCACTTGTGTGGCACGAATGTTACTTTCCACTTATCAGCCCAAGCCTGGATATTGTCCAGGTCTTGCTGCATTTGGACATGGATTGCTTCAGTATCTGAGGAGTCGCAAAAGGAACTGAACATTGTGCAATCATCAGTGAACATCCCCACTCCTGACTTTATCATGGAAGGAAGATCATTGATGAAGCAGCTGGAGACTTGGCAGTATCCAGTACCTTAAGCCGTTTCTTGACATCAAGTGGAGTGAATCGAATTGGTTGTGACTGGCATCTGTGATGCTGGGGACCTCCGGAGGAGGCCAAGATGGGTCATCCACTCGGCACTTCTGGCTGAAGATTGTTGGAAATGCTTCAACCTTATCTTTTGCACTGGTGTACTGGATGGGGATATTTGTGGAGCCTTCTCCTCCAGTGAGTTGTTTAATTGTCCACCACCATTTACAACTGGATGTGGCAGGACTGCAGAACTTAGATCTAATCCATTGGTTGTGGAATCGCTTGGCTCTGACTATCACTTGCTGCATATGATGTTTAGCACACAAGTTGCTCTGTTAGTAGCTTCACTATATCTCAATACCTCATTTTTAGATATGCCTGGTGCTGCTCCTGGCATGCCCTCCTGCACTCTTCATTGAATCAGGGTTGGTCCCATGGCTTGGTGATAATGGTAAATTGGGGGATACAGATTGTGGTTGAGTACAATTCTTCTGCTGATGATGGTCCACAGCACCTCATGGATACCCTGTCTTGAGTTGCTAGATATTCTCAAAATCTATCCCATTTAGCACAGCAGTAGTGCTACACAACATGATGGAGGGTGCTCTCAATGTGAAGGCGGGACTACATCTCCACAAGTACTGTGCAGTGGTCACTCCTACCGATACTGAAACGGACTGACGCATCTGCAGCAGGCAGGTTGGTGAAGATGAGGTCAAGTATATTTTTCCCTCTTGCTGGTTCCCTCATCACCTGCTGCAGACCCAGTCTATTAGTTGTGTCCTTTAGGACTCGGCCAGTTCGGTCTGTGTTGGTGCTACTGAGCCACTCTAGTGATGGACATTGAAGTCCCCTACTCAGAGTACATTCTGCACCCTTGCCACCCTCAATGCTTCCGCCAAGTTGTGTTCAACATGGAGGAGCACTGATTCATCAGCTATGGGAGGGTGGCACATAGTAATTAGCAAAAGGTTTCCTTGCCCATGTTTGACCTGGTGCCATGAGACTTCATGGGGTCTGGAGTCGATGTTGAGGACTCCGAGGGCAACTCCCTACCGACTGTATACCACTTTGCCAGCATCTTTGCTGGGTCTGTCCTGCCAGTGTGGCAGGACATATCCAGGGATGGTGCTGGTGGTGTTTGGGACATGATCTGTAAGGTAGGATGACTATGTGAGGCTGTTGCTTGTTGGTCTGTGAGACAGCTCTCCCAATTTTGGCACAGGTCCCCAGAAGTTAGTAAGGAGGACTTTGCATGGTCGACAGGACTATGTTTCTGGTGCCTAGGTCGATGTCAGGTGGTCTGTCCGGTTTCATTTCTTTTTATTGACTTTTTAGCAGTTTGATACAACTGAATAGCTTGCTAGGCCATTTCAGAGAGCATTTAAACATTACTATGGATCTAGAATCACATGTAGGCCAGGTGAGGATGGCAGATTCCTTCCCTAAAAGACATTAGTGAACCAGATGGATTTTTCAACAATCGACAATGGTTTCATGGTCATCATTAGACTTTTAATTCCAGATTTTTATTGAATTCAAATTCGACAATCGAACCCGGGTCCCCAGAGAATTACCCTGGGTCTCTGGATTACCAGCCCAGTGACAATACTAGTACACCCGCACCTCTTCTTTTCTTATGGACTTTGATTCTTATAATTCCACCTGCTCCACCCTGTAGCTTGTTCTGTCCTGCATGCTAGTGTGCTTATGTATGTCATGGGATTCGGGGTGTGCGGTTATCTTCTTTTTAATAAGTTTTATACTTTTACCTGAGTGAGTTTCCAACATTAAAACTAACTCCTTACTTGTTAAAAACAAAAACAAATATACCTGGAAAAACTCAGCAGGTCTGGCAGCATCTGCGGAGAGGAACACAGTTAACGTTTCGAGTCCGAATGACCCTTCCACAGAACTAAGTAAAAGTAGGTGTAATATAAGCTGGTTTAAGGGGGATGTGGGACAGGTAGAGCTGGATAGAGGGCCAGTGATAGGTGGAGATAACCAAAAGATGTCACAGACAAAAGGTCAAAGAGGTGTTGAAGGTGGTGATATTATCTAAGGAATGTGCTAATTAAGGGTAGAAAGCAGGACAAGCAAGGTACAGAGAGCCATGGTGGGGGTTGGGTGGGGTGAAGGAATTGAAAAAGGCTAAAAGGTAGAGATCAAACAATGGATGGAAATACATTTAAAAATAATGGAAATAGGTGGGAAAAGAAAAATCTATATAAATTATTGGGAAAAAAGGGGGCGTCTCGGAAAGGGGGTGGGGATGGAGGAGAGAGTTCATGATCTAAAATTGTTGAACTCAATATTCAGTCCAGAAGGCTGTAAAGTGCCTAGTCGGAAGATGAAGTGCTGTTCCTCCAGTTTGTGTTGAGCTTCACTGGATCAATGCAGCAGGCCAAGGACGGACATGTGGGCATGAGAGCAGGGTGGAGTGTTGAAATGGCAAGCGACAGGGAGGTCTGGGTAATGCTTGCGGACAGACCGAAGGTGTTCTGCAAAGCCGTCACCCAGTCTGCATTTGGTCTCTCCAATGTAGAGGAAACCGCATTGGGAGCAACGAATGTAGTAGATTAAATTGAGGGAAGTGCAAGTGAAATGCTGCTTCACTTGAAAGGAATGTTTGGGCCCTTGGACGGTGTGGAGAGGGGAAGTAAAGGGACAGGTGTTGCACCTTCTGCGGTTGCATGGGAAGGTGCCGTGGGAGGGGGTTGAGGTTTAGGGGTGATGGAGGAGTGGACCAGGGTATCCCAGAGGGAACGATCCCTGCGGAATGCCGCCAGGAGGGTGAAAGGAAGATGTTTTTGGTGGTGGCATCATGCTGGAGTTGGCGGAAATGGCGGAGGATGATCCTTTGAATGCGGAGGCTGGTGGGGTGATAAGAAAAGACAAGGGGGACCCTATCATGTTTCTGGGGGGGAGAGGAAGGTGGGAGGGCAGATGCCCGGGAGATGGGCCGGACACGGTTGAGGGCCCTGTCAACCACCGTGGGTGGAAAACCTCAGTTAGGGAAGAAGGAAGACATGTCAGAGGAACTGTTTTTGAAAATGGCATCATCAGAACAGAACAGAGAGGACTCCTGCCCTAAGAAGTGAGCACGGAGACGAAGGCGGCGGAAGAAGAGTTCAACATCATGCCGAGATTCCTTGTTCCAGTCCTACTCCGGCGCCCTCCCACAACTCTTTCTCCAGTACATCGATGATTGCTTCGGTGCTGCTTCCTGCTCTCGTCTGGACCTGGAAAAATTTATTAATTTTGCTTCCAATTTCCACCCCTCCATCATTTTCACATGGTCCATCTCTGACACTTCCCTTCCCTTCCTTGACCTCTCTGTCTCAATTTCTGATGATAGACTGTCCACCAATATTCATTACAAGCCCACCGACTCCCACAGCTACCTTGACAACAGCTCCTCACACCCTGCTTCCTGTAAGGACTCCACCCCATTCTCTCAGTGCCTTCGCCTCCGTCGCATCTGTTCTGATGATGCCACTTTCAAAAACAGTTCCTCTGACATGTCTTCCTTCTTCCCTAACCGAGGTTTTCTACCCACGGTGGTTGACAGGGCCCTCAACCGTGTCCGGCCCATCTCCCGGGCATCTGCCCTCACACCTTCCTCTCCCCCCCAGAAACATGATAGGGTCCCCCTTGTCTTTTCTTATCACCCCACCAGCCTCCGCATTCAAAGGATCATCCTCCACCATTTCCGCCAACTCCAGCATGATGCCACCACCAAAAACATCTTCCTTTCACCCTCCCGGCGGCATTCCGCAGGGATCGTTCCCTCTGGGATACCCTGGTCCACTCCTCCATCACCCCTAAACCTCAACCCCCTCCCACGGCACCTTCCCATGCAACCGCAGAAGGTGCAACACCTGTCCCTTTACTTCCCCTCTCCTCACCGTCCAAGGGCCCAAACATTCCTTTCAAGTGAAGCAGCATTTCACTTGCACTTCCCTCAATTTAATCTACTACATTCGTTGCTCCCAATGCGGTTTCCTCTACATTGGAGAGACCAAATGCAGACTGGGTGACCGCTTTGCAGAACACCTTCGGTCTGTCCGCAAGCATTACCCAGACCTCCCTGTCGCTTGCCATTTCAACACTCCACCCTGCTCTCATGCCCACATGTCCGTCCTTGGCCTGCTGCATTGATCCAGTGAAGCTCAACACAAACTGGAGGAACAGCACTTCATCTTCCGACTAGGCACTTTACAGCCTTCTGGACTGAATATTGAGTTCAACAATTTTAGATCATGAACTCTCTCCTCCATCCCACCCCCTTTCCGAGACGCCCCCTTTTTTCCCAATAATTTATATAGATTTTTCTTTTCCCACCTATTTCCATTATTTTTAAATGTATTTCCATCCATTGTTTTATCTCTTCCTTTTAGCCTTTTTCGATTCCTTCACCCCACCCCACCCCCACTAGGGCTTTCTGTACCTTGCTTGTCCTGCTTTCTACCCTTAAGTAGCACATTCCTTAGATAATATCACCACCTTCAACACCTCTTTGACCTTTTGTCTGTGACATCTTTTGGTTATCTCCACCTATCACTGGCCCTCTATCCAGCTCTACTTGTCCCCACCCCCCAACCCCCCCCCACTCCCCCCCTCCCCCACCCTTAAACCAGCTTACATTTCACCTCTCTTCTACTTTTACTTAGTTCTGTTGAAGGGTCATTCGGACTCGAAACGTTAACTGTGTTCCTCTCCGCAGATGCTGCCAGACCTGCTGAGTTTTTCCAGGTATTTTTGTTTTTTTGTTTTGGATTTCCAGCATCTGCAGTTTTTTGCTTTTATCTTAGTTTTTTTCCTTACTTGTTAACTCAAGAGATCTGGCTGTTCTTTTTTTCATATAACTTTACATCCGGTCATGTACATATTGAATTGAAAAATCACAATTTCCTAAAAATTCAAATTCTGCCACAGCTAACCTCAGGAGTGGAAAAGAGAGGAATTTATTCACCCCTTTGGACTTGGTTGTACCAATGTTATTATGTCTGTTACCATCGCTCTTTTATACAATGCATTATGGTTAATAATAACCTACTGCATAAAATATTACAGGCAAGATAGGCCAAATATCCTTCTTTTTATGATTCTAAGATTTTGAACTTCTCTATTAAACTTCTGCTTAATCTTCTCTGCTTGAAGGAGAACAATCCCAGCTTTTCTAGTCTCTCTACATAACTAAAGTCTTTCATCCCTGGTACCATTCTACTAAATCTCCTCTGCACTCTCTCCAAAGCCTTGGCATCCTTCCAAAATTGTGATGTCCAGAATTAGACACAATATTCCAGCTGAGGCATAACCAGTGATTTATAAAGTTTTAGTACATATTCCAACTCTAACGATAGCTCCCTATCATGGGGGTCTCATCAATTGTGGTCTCCAAACTGCAACCTAAACTTTGACGAATTAATTTTCTACAGACAAGGAATCAAATCTGGGATTTTTCTGGTTTGGATGATGAAGATTACACTGGGGAATACATTTTCCAATTGAGTTTTTATGAAGCTGTTGGCCACAACTAATGGCAGATGAAAAGCATTTAGTACAAGCACTCTTATTTCCAAACAAACTAGCATTCCTTTTACAACCAAATTCTCTGTCAGATCTGTTTTAATTAATCTCTCAGTGTGTAAATGTCCCTGTGAGTATAGGGGGAAAGGGGCAAAAGAGTGATGAGGAAGCATGACAAGGCAGCCTTGACATCCTTCCAAAATTGTGATGCCCAGAATTAGACACAGTAGTCCAGTTGAGATATTAGCAATGAGTTATAGGGTGGAATTTTACGCCAGCGGGATTTTACAGTCCCACCGAAATCAATGGACTTTTGAACGGCTCGCCGCATTTTATGGCCCCACCCCCGCCGAGACAGGGCCGTAAAATTCCGCCCATAAAGTTTTAGCACATTTCCCAGCTCTAATTTCCTTCAAAGGAAGGAAAGCATGAAAGGCAGAAGAGGAAAACAAGAGAGATAAATAAGATGATATGCAAGAGCGAGAGGAAGGCCAGAAACGTGGGACAGTTGGCATGACAGGAGAGAAAGACATAAATAGACAAGAGATAATAAAGAGAGGAAAGCAGAAGAGAGACAAAATTGTAAAGAAAAAAAGCAGATAATTGAGAAACACAGAGACAAATTATAAAGGCATTGACAGAGATTCACATGTCAAATTAATTTACTGCTTCCGATGTCTCACATTCGTGTCTCAAAGAAGAAGTGAATATTCAAAATTTTAAGGCATAACTCCCTAGGCAGGACTGGAATGAGTGGAAAGCTCCTCATCACCTGCAGTTAGTTCCACAAATTCCCAATGGACATTGACAGTAAGGAAAGCATCTGCCAAATTTAGACAGGTATATTAAGAAGTCATAGAAATACATCATATGTCATAGATTCTGTCACTTTCTCCTTTGCAGCGCATGTATTCCCATCAATCAATTAGACACCCACTGGCTTCAGTTTTGTCAGCTCCATAATAGAAAGTCTTAATATCATATGCCTCCTTTGGAAGTAAAGGATCACACCTACTGCAACCCTACTGCAACCCTCTCTGCAGGTAGGCTTCCTGATACAGATATGAAGGAACCCAACGCAGGGATGCAAGTTTGAGGCAGTTGGAAATTCTACCCTGCTGAACTTGCTCCATGGTAGGGGCTGGGGAGAGAACTGTCCCCTTTGTACCTGTGTAAACGTGTGCTGTGAACTCCCTTCAACAGTCATACTGCAGAAAGTGAGACCACAATCCCTTCAAAAAAAAACCATGACACCCCAAACACTACTCAGTTAAAGCTAAAGGAGATAATCCTATAGATGATTTCTTTCACATTGTTTCCATTTTGTTGTCCTGCATGCTTCACAACATCCTAGAGGTAATTTTACAAAATTATATTCCCAGCATGGAGTTGCACCCACCAGGATGGTATATCAAGAGCTGATGGGACAGAAAATTGGATATGGTTCATTGAACATCAGGGTCCATATTTTCATTTGCATTCCCAACAAGTGAAGGTGAATTTATAAAGTTTACCCTCCTATTCTATCAGCGATGTTAGTGCAAATTTCCAGACATTTATTTACCTCGGAAGCAGTAGGCATCAAACTGCGTATTAGGATCTGGAAATCCAGTTCTGTTGTCATATCGATACTTGGTCCTCACTCCAACAAGGCCCCCTCCACACTGACTCCTGGCATAGACAATTGGATAACGTACACTGCCATCTGCCAGCCAGCCATAGTCGCAGCGATCCAGACCTTGCTTCCATGCAGCATGTAACTGGCCAGTTGTTGCTAACTGTGCGTTCCTACGCTTGCACTCCCGCTGTGATTGAGCAAACGTCAACTTTCCTGGTGCTGACACATGGAACACAAACCCTATTAAACAAGAGAGAAAGATCAGTCTGACTTGGTAATGACATCCTAAGAAATCATAGAACTAAACAAATTGATATCTAAATTGCCAAATTCCCAAAGTATTTTAATTCCTTTCCAAAACCATTTTCAATAAATAGTTTACTAAACATTTTTGTTGCTCCCTTTCCCTGTTCTGGTGTTATGCTTGTCCCTAATAATTAATACTTGAAGGCTAAAAAATGATATATCTATGTTTTTCTCTCTTTGCTCCTCATAGTCTCACCTAACACCTTTCTTGAGTTCAGGCAGTTGTTTCTGTACCTACATTGGCATTTAAAAGGGAAAGGTTAATATCTCTGTACCTAGAGATCAAGTGGGATCTTCTTGTCTGCATATCCCAGTATGACGCCTTGCAATGTGTTTGCCTACCATGAAATCAAGGAGGATATTTACCACTATTGTTATCTCATCAGTATCCAGAAGCTACATCCAAAGAATTCTCGTTCTTTGTCTTTGATACTACCTCAAAACACTGGAGCAGATTTTCCAATTCCTACATCTAGTTTATTGGATCACTTAGATGCAGCGCAGAGAAAAAAGTCAGAGGAGGAGGAGTCAATGGGGTGTGCTACCCTTCCTGTCCAGTCTTCCTCTATATGTTGTCCAAGGGATCCAATACGCCTAGGCTCAGGAAGAGGAAAGTCTGCCCAATGTCTGTTCAATTCATATCTATTTCGTTTTGCCCTTTGCTAGCTGCCCACCATCACAGTCCTCCTTCAAGGTGAAGCACCAATGGCTTTCCAAAACTGTCACCCCTGCCTTGTGGTTGGTTGGCAGGGATGTGCTTAAAGAGGAGCACTGTATATTTGGAGATTTGTAAAGAGATAACAGGTTGCCTTCTCAGGCTTTGACGCTTTATCAGAACATTCTAACAAATGGTCAGTTTCCAAAATGTTAACCTGTCTTTCTCTATGCAACTGCTGACTACATGTCTAGCATTGTTTGTCTTCATTCTATATTTTAAACATTTACAGTATCTTTTTGTATGTATTGGGGAAATTTTTGTTCCTTCAGCCTGTCATGTTCAATTCCCTCTACTTTTGCCCCGAGGGGTAGAGCACTTCACCTCCAAATGGTTCTCCATGCAAAAAACAGGATGCAAACTAAACAAAGGGAGGCAGATTTTCAACTCAACACATTGATTTTGATTGAAATAAAAAATGCGGCATTTCTATAATGGGCTGCTGATCCGAAAGACCAGTTTTATGCCTGCCACCTAAGTTAAAAAATAACCCCAGCCAGTGACTCAAATAGATAACCATAAGTCCTTGGCAGCCCTGGAACACACATTCACTTCTCCTTGCCGTCACACAATAACTGTGCTGGTTTGTTACTTTGTTCAACTCATAACATCATAGCCCACAAAGCACAGCACAAATCCTGTAAGAAATCCTCTGCTGAAATAACATTTGATTTATGGGAGAGAAGTCAGGTCTACTTGTAACTAGATCTTAAGGAGGTAGAATACAACAAAGAGACTCAAATAATAAAACTTAAAACAAATGCATAAAGTAACCTGCTGTGATGGAGACAAATCTCAAACTTTGAAGCCACAACTAATTAATGATAACAATCTTGTTATTCCAATCATCAAAGGAGTCAAGTATTTCAAGGAAATCTGTCATCCAATTCAGACAGAAAATATATCCGTTCAAATAAGGGCCCAGCTGCATGACCTCATTATTTCCACCAATAGTACCAATTACTACTGAACCATGCATCTTATTTATTAGATGTGATAACCATCATTTAACTTTAAGAAACTCAGCTCTAATCCTTAGCACCTACAGGGAAAATATAATCCTTTTAATTTATTTTTTAAATTTTCCTCCTTCAGATTCTAGCTCATGCCACAAGTACTGCAGCCACCTCAGGTACATCAGTGAAGTGGCATATTCTTTAAAAGTGAGGCTGGACAGTGATGGCTGTATGTTCAATTTGAAAGGTACTCACAGGCGAGTCCAATCTTGTCCTCACATTATGTGCACACACTTTATGCCAGGTCTCACTGTATACTGATCAGGAACAGAAATCTTGGCTGAAAATTTTCAATGGCAGTTTTAGCTCAACTGTCAGACTCGGTTGAGAATAGCACAGAACAGGGATCAAATCTAAAATCTTCCAAAGCCCTAACAAGTATTTTAATGTGTAAGTGACCTGCTGAAACATGCTGCATACTACTCCCTCACAAGCCTTAGCACTAAACATTCACTATAGGGATAATTTTTCATTCATTAAATAGTTTTATTTATCATTTATCATAAATACACCAGAAAACATACTAGTGTATGTTTCAGTTCTGATCAGAACTAAATTCAAAATATTATTGCTTCACAAGGATTTCTCACTTTTAAAGCATATGTTCAGTTAGAACAGCAATGTCAGCAATTCAAAACACACTAACAAACACTTGACCTTATTCTTTCATTATTCACATGCTGTTATCAGCAGGAGGACTAATGTTTTGCAAGTTATTTAATGAACCTTTCCTTAATTTGTGTGCAAAGGATTCATTAAAATTTGAGTTTGATTTGGCAAAGGCAGAGTTCTCACAACCTTTGAAGAAATGTCATTTTGGGGAGGATATTAGAAGTTGGTAAAACATTGCAAACTCAATTAAAAGAGGGTAAGCAAGAACGTGAAATGTTGAAGCTCACTGGTGAAAAATAAATGATTGTATGTATGCGTATACAGACGGTATATAGTGAATGCCCCTGTGCCCCTTTACCCATACATAGGAATATAGGAGCAGCCCATTGAGCCTGCTCTGCCATTCAATATGATCATGGTTGATCATCCACTTCAATGCTTTTTTCCCACACTATCCCCTAATCCCTTTATGTCATTCGCATTTAGAAATCTATCAATCTCCACTTTAAACATACTCAATGACTGAGCTTCCACAGCCCTCTGAGGTAGAGAATTCCAAAGGTTCACAACCCTCTGAGTAAAAAAATTTCTCCTCATCTCGGTACTGAGCCTCCTTATTTTGAAACTGTGTCCCCTGGTACTAGAATTAAGAAATATTTTATCCTTGTTTTGATAGCAAATGCCTACAACAACAAATGCAAAATTTAGTCAGGCAGTCCCACGTCAGCTGAAACTTCTCTGGGCCTTACCTCTGTTTCACTAAACTAATATATTGAATGAAAACGGAAACCATGACAATGTTTTAACTTGCTGCTAACAATGGACTGTATGTTGACTCTGGCTGAGAGAGATCCTTTTCCTTATCTAAAGATGCAAATTGTATCCCCCCACAATCATCAGCAAATGAATGAAAGAATCTCAAGTATTTTCCTATTGTGTACATATTGCACCACTTTATGTGGGCATTGGCATGAAGAATGTCTGGCTTTCTCCACTAATGTGTCAATGAAGTTATCCAGTGAGTTATTGAGCTTATACAGATCAAGAAGCTCACAGGTTTTGTCGATTCAGCGTGCTATGTCAAGTTAATTGATCTCCACTGAGGGAAAGAAGGGTGGTACAATTTGTCATAGACCCCCTGGGTTAGGAAGGGGAAGATCAACCAAGATTTTTGCTCCTGATCACTGTTAAGCAACCCTTGCTAAAAGCACATGTGCATGTGAGGCTAAAGTAAGACATGACCATGTGGTCATCTTGCCAACGCTCATTGTTAAG
Organism: Cetorhinus maximus; assembly: GCF_964194155.1. Taxonomy (NCBI): domain Eukaryota; kingdom Metazoa; phylum Chordata; class Chondrichthyes; order Lamniformes; family Cetorhinidae; genus Cetorhinus; species Cetorhinus maximus. Next base: position 50,456,350 of record NC_135880.1, on the reverse strand, counting down.
GCTCACACATGACTGGCTTGTCTAAAGTATTGCAGGGTCTATAGCACCTGTGGAATCAGGGATCAACCAGAGATCTTTGTGATATTTGTTAATATTCAATGAAGCACCAGCATTGTAGAGCGGGTGGAGGAAAATCTTTTCATGAATCTTTTGAAGTAGCAAATTTGAATCAAATGGCTCTTGACTTCAGGCATTCCAGGTTCCAAACTTTCTAATTAACACAAATGACCAGCGATGAGCAAACTCAATAACAGTAACATGAATGAGAAAAGATTTATTTTGACAAGTGTCAGTTTTGTAAAGTTTCACTTCAAGGAGATGAAGGGTCTGGAAAATAATCATACCTTTTCTTTCACATTGTGATTCTTGCTTATATTTATGGCCAAAACAAAAAAAGCTAATAATGTGTTCAGTTTCAGGGAACTGGAGATTTGTCCCCCACCAAAAGACGCCCAGAGATATTATCATTTGAAAACAGCATCATAACAGGCCAAATGATATGAAGCTGCCTTCACAAACTGTAATGAGTATGTAAAACACAGCTAACATGGAATATTTACAAGATTCAAAAATAAAGCGTTCCCTTACAATTTTCTTGTAAGGCTTTATTTTAAAAAAATATTATATCCATCATCAGTTGCAATTAGCAACCAAATAGTTCCATCACAGTAATCATGAGGTAAAGTTATGACCTAGATTGCTGGTTTTAATTTACCTTCAGCTTGATGCAAATCGTGTGCTTGATTCCAAATGACAAGTGGTACATGTGATTCTGCTAATTCAGCACTTTGGGAAGAATGTGTGCCCAAAATCAACAGCAAGCAACTGATACTCTAGCTTGAACCACAACATCAGAAGGAAGTTTAATGGATGACTCAGTTTATACAACGGGAAACCGTAATTTTCCATACCAAGTACTTCACTGTTCCCATTTACTTTAAATAGCCAAAATTATCTGACATTTGGACAATATATGTCAAAGAGTACTGCTTCACTGTTCTCATTTCAAGGAGCTTCATAAAATGAAACCAGAATGGAAAGCGCCAGGTTCAATAAAGAATGGGGTGAGAATGTGAGAGGAATGGAGCAGAAGGGAGATAGAGCTGGGTAAACACAAAACCAAGGCTTTTTTAGATTTCAGGAGTGCAGCTGACACCCATTTACCCACCATTGTCTCCATAAACTGTGGCTCTACAAACTTTCCATCAAGTATGTCTGTTTCGAGAACATAAATGTAACAGCTAGTCCCCTTGTTTACAGCATATAAATTCATACATTCTCAGTGTGACCAACCTCAGCTGAGTGTGCAGCCTCAACGGAGTGTGAGACTTTGGTGAGCTAAGGGAAACTTAAACATCTTTCTAAAAAACCTAATATTGTTTGTATTTAACAATTAACTGCAAGTACTATTTAAATTCTAAGTCTCATCCAGTGGCCTATGCAGGGAGATAGAAGCTATCCACTGGCAGCAGCTGAAATAGTTACTTGAGGAAACTAGCTTGAATTGATCTTGATGTACCTGGGCTCAGCTAATCCCTTTGTTTAGAGCATATAAATCCAGTCATTCTCAGTGCAACCAGCACTGAGTGTGCGACCTCAAGGGTGTGTCAGAGTTTGGTGAGCTCAAGGAGTTAGGTGAGGAAGGAAAGGAGGTGCTCCTTTGCTTTTTCAAACTTTTTCACCCTATAGGAACTGGTTCTTGCTCTACTACAGGGTAAGAAGATAGCTGTTTGGTGAGTATCTGGGTAAGTGGTCAAGGTCTATTCTATCCCTAAGGCTTAAAATAGTACAGGAATTTGTGATAAGATTAATAAATATGTAAAAAATATAAATAACTGAATAAAATAATTCGGTAAGTAATTTAAGCACAAACATCTGTACCGCTGAGACGGTCTACACCTGAACCGTGCTGGGGCTGGTATCATTGCGAGTTGTATAATTAGGGAAGTAGAAAGGGTTTTAAGCTGAATAGTTGGGGCAAGGGATCAAATTTGGGAAGATGTAATAAACCAAAGAGTAGAGACAGGGCAAGAGAAAAAGGTGTTAATATGGGAAATGACAAACAAACAGTGACAGGAAGGGGCAGCGAGTACACACCAAAGAGTAAATTAGCAGATAAGGCTAGACGCTACAAAAGTAATAAAAGGACAAAACTGAAGGCTCAGTATCTAAACGTACGTAGCATTTGAAACAAAACAGGTGAACTGATAGCGCAAATAGAAATAAATAAGTATGATCTGATAGCGGTTACAGAGACATGGCTACAGAATGACATAGGTTGGGACCTGAGTATCGATGGGTGTGTGACATTTAGGAAGGACAGGAAGGAAGGGAAAAGTGGAGTGTTGGCTCTGTTAGTTAATGCTGGTATTAGCGCATTAGAGAGGGATGACTTAAGTTCAGGAAACCAGGATGTAGAAGCGGTTTTGGTTGAGATGAGGAATGATAAAGGCAAGAAGTCACTTGTGGGAGTGGCGTGCAGGCCTCCTAATTGTAACTATGTGATAGGACGAGTATAAAAGAAAAGATAATGGGAGCTTGTCACAAAGGCATGGTGATAATCATGGGGGATTTTAATCTACATATGGACTGAAAAATTCAGATGGGCAAAGGTAGCGTAGGTGAGAAGTTCGTAAAAGGTTTTCAGGATAGTTTCTTAGAACAGCACACTTTGGAGCCAACCAGAGAGCAGGCTATAGTAGACCTGGTATTGTGCAATGATTAATTGATAATCTCATAGTGAAGGCACCCTTAGATAGCAGCGATCATAATATGATTGAATTTTACATTCGTTTTGAGTGAGTAACAAGTGCGTCTAAGACTAGTATTTTAAACCTAAATAAGGGCAACAATGAAGGCATGAAAGCGGAGTTAACTAAAGTGAACTGGTAAATGAGATTAAGAGATAGGTCAATTAAGGTTCAGTGGTAGACATTTAAAAGGATACTTCAGAATGCACAGAATGCACAGGTGCACAGATACATTCCAATGAGAAAGAAAAATTCAAACCCCACAATCTGGGGTTTGGCTAAAAAAAGTTAAAGACAGCATCAAACTTAAGGAAAAAGCATTTTTTAAAACATTCTTTCATGCAAGCTGGGCACCACTGGCAAGACCAGCATTTATTACCCATCCCTTTGAACAAGGGCAGTTAAGAGTCAACCACATTGCTGTGGGTCTAGAATCACATCAGCCAGACCAGGTAAGGACAGCAGATTTCCTTCCCTAAAGGACATAGTGAACCAAATGGGTTTTTATGAGTCAACAATGGCTTCATGGTCATCATTAGACTTTTAATTCCAGATTTATATTGAATTAAAATCCCACAGTAGATGGTGGTATTTACTGTGAGATTTGAACCCAGATCCCCAGAGCATTGCCCTGGGTCTCTGGATTATCAGTCCAGTGACAATACCACTACACTGTCACCTCCCCCTATAATTATGCAGACAGGTGGCAGGTCAAAAGATTGGAAAGAATATAAAGAACAGCAAAGAATGACAAAAAGATTAATAAAGAGGGAAAAATTAGAGTACAAGAGAAAGCTAACTAGTAATATAAAGACGGGTAGTAAGAGTTTCTATAGATGTTTAAATAAGAAGAGTTAACAAAGTGAGCGTTGGTCCTATAGAAAGTGCACCTGGGCAATTGATAATGGAAAGTAGAGAGATGGCAAATGAATTAAACAGGTATTTTGCAAGAGTCTTCACAATAGAGGACACAAGTAACATCCCAGAAATGGCTGTAAATCAGGAAATGGAAGGGAGGCAGGAACTCAGGAAAATTACAATCACCAGGGAAATGATATTGAGCAAATAGTTGGGGCTCTAGGCTGACAAATCTCCAGGTCTGGATGGACTTCACTCTAAGGTCTTGAAAGAAGTGACTAGTGAGATAGTTGAAACATTGGTTTTAATTTTCCAAAATTCCCTAGATCCGGAGAAGGTTCCATTAGATTGGAAAATAGCAAATGTAACTCCTGTAGTCAAAAGGGAGGGAGACAGAAAGCGGGAAACTACAGGCCAGTTAGCTGAACATCTGTCAGTGGAAAAATTTTAGAAGCTATTATTAAATATGTTATAACAGCACACTTAGAAAAATTCAAGGTAATCAGGCAGAGTCAACATGGTTTTGTGAAAGGGAAATCATGTTTAACCAATTTATTGGAGTCCTTTGATGGAGTTACATGTGCTGTGGATAAAGGGAAATTGGTGGATGTACTGTACTTATGATTTCCAGAAGGCATTTGATAAGGTGCCACATCAAAGGTTATTGCAGAAGATAAAAGTTCATGGTGTAGGGGATAACATATTGGCATGGGTAGAAGATTGGCTAGCTAACAGGAAGCAGAGGGTAGCCAAAAATGGGTCTTTTTCTGATTGACAGAATGTGATGAGTGGTGTGTCACAGGAATCAGTGCTGGGGCCTCAACTTTTTACAACTTATATAAATGACTTGGATGAAGGGAGCGGAGGTATGGTTGCTAAATTTGCGGATGACACAAAGATAGGTAGGAAAGTAAATTGTGAAGAGGACGTACAGAGGCTACGAAAGGGACATTGATGGGTTAAGTGAGTGGGCAAAGACCTGGCAATTGGTGTATAATGTGGGAAAATGTGAAATTGTCCATTTTGGCAGGAAGAATGAAAAAGAAGCTTATTATCTAAATGGTGAGCGGTTGAAGAGCTCTGAGATTCAGAGGGGTTTGAGTGTCCTAGTGCATGAATCATAAATGGCTAATATGCAGGAAGGCTAATCGAATGTTATCATTTATTGTGAGTGGAATTGATTATAAAAGTAGGGAGGTTATGCTTCAGTTGTGCAGGGCATTGGTGAGACCACATCTGGAATACTGTGTACAGTGCTGGTCTCCTTGTCTAAGAAAATATATAAATGCATTAGAAGCAGTTCAGAGAGGGTTTACTAGGCTAAGAACAGGAATGGATGGGTTGTCTTATGAGGACAGGTTAAGCTTGTAACCACTGGAGTTTAGAAGAGTAAGAGGTGATTTGATTGAAACCTTTAAGATCCGGAGGGGTCCTGACAGGGTGGATGTGGAGAGAATGTTTCCTCTTGTGGAAGAATCTAGAACTACGGTCACACTTTAAAAATAAAGGGTCACTCATTTAAGGCAGATATGAGGAGAGATTTTTTCTCTCTTCTTCAAAAGGCAGTGGAAGCAGAGTCTTTGAATATTTTTAAGGCAGAGCTAAATAGATTCTTGATTAACAAGGGGGTGAAAGGTTATTGGGGGTAGGCAGGAATGTGGTTACAACCAGATCAGCCATGACATTATTGAATGGCGGAGCAGGCTCGAGGGGCCGAGTGGCCTACTCCTGCTCCTAATTCATATGTTCGTAACAAACCACACTTCTTTATTTTCATGTACCAATAGATTTACAAGCTCGCTGGTGAGGCAAGTGAACAGGTTATGCTTGCTTGAAATGGACAAGCTGTCAGTGACAGGTGCCAACAGCTCACCCACATTATTTAAATGATGTTCTTTCGAGCAAAGGGCAGATGTGTTTTGTATTAGCAGGGAGGTAGTACTCTACTATATTAATGCAATACTTAGGGAATGTTGAAGATGCCATCTTTCAACTGAACAATTAACTAGAGGCTGTGTCTGACTGTTAAGATGGATGCAAAAATTCCATGCACATTTTCAAAGAGAAGGTTTGACTACAAAGTGATGACAACACTCCAAAAGAAATTCATAGGGCTCAGCTGAATTTCTATCCCATTGACAGCATGGAACATTTTATGAAGGATTATTTTAAAATTGCCAACAGGAAGGCAATGTTACTGATGAAAAGGGCCAGCCACCATAAACGCTTCTTACCATTTGTGTCTCCCACATAACAGTAAACATCATATGTCTCACTGGGGTCTCGTATTCCATACGTTCTGACACCTGGTTGCCCCCTTTTATCTCCATAGCAGCCAGGTCTTGGCTTGGTGATTGGGTATCTAAGAAGCAAAAAACAGAAATTATTGTATGATAGTATTATGGATTAGTCAGTGAATAACTGATTAACAATCTTAATCAATAGAACACAAAGGATGTCACACTTTTTTCCCTTTTGTTCTCTGTATGTGGATGGTACTGGAAAAGCCACTTTACTGTCCAACAATGGTTACTCTGAGAAGGTGGTGGAAGGCTTTATTGAATAACAATTGCTTCAGAGAGCATTAGGGGTTCACCATATAATTTGGGAGGTGAGGTGTGAGATTCCTTACCCTGAAGGGTGTAAGTGAAACAGTCGGCTTTTTACAACAGTACAGCAACTTTCATGGTAATTTTTTTTGGCACGAGCCTACAAATTGATAGATTAATTCAAAAATTGGAGGTCATAATGGTGAGACTGGACTCAAGGGGTGGAATTTTCCTGGTCCCACAGAGGTGCTGTTGCAGGCATTAAAACCTGAAGATAGCATTTCAGGTTGGCTCCTCGATGCGTTCCCTCTTCTAAGCTATCTTGCCAGAGGCGGGGTCAACACACTAGCTGGTAGCCAATTAGGCCACTTTACGGGCCATTTAGGGGAAAAATACCGCTGCCAGGATCTCCCCAACATCAAGGTCCCCCCCACCCCGGCTGCCACACCGAAACCAAAGCCCAGCCTAGAAGCAGCCACTCGATGGCAGGCGTCGGGGGGTCTCGATAGCAGAAATATTTCAGAGATGGTTAGACTCTCCCCTGCTTCTTTGAATTGTTGCCTACTACCCTAGCTACAGAGCTGCCATAGCAAAATAATACTGCGATAATTGATGAATTGTCCCAATAGGGAGGTGCAATGCACAGCATTTTGCAGTGTTAATATGTGGATTTACACCCATAATTGCCCAAACAGTGAGTCTACAATCCTGACGAAATCATCGCAGCGAGGCATCCAATTGCGTTTTCTAAAAGGTGGAAGAAAAGCTAGCATTATGTGGTGCCTTTCACATCCTCAGAGTATCCCAAAGCATCTTACAGCCAATAAATTACCTTTGAAGTGTAGTCACTATTTTGTTATCAAACCTGCTACTCTTTGTGAAAGTATCATGAGATCTCTTACATTGATCTTAACAGTCAGGAAAGGCCTTGAATAAATTTCTCAATTAAAAGACAGTGCAACACTCCCTCAGTACTGCACTGAAATATCAGTCTAAATAAGAATGAAAGAACAAACAAAATAGGAGCAGGAATAGGCCATTCGGCCCCTCGAGCCTCCTCCACCATTCAATAAGATCATGGCTGATCTGATTCTAACTCCACTTTCCTGCCTGCCACTCAAATTATATGTGCAAAGAAATGATGTCTTTTGAACCTTCTGAGACAGAAATGTCAGCCAAGTTGGAAATATCAAAGTTACTTTTACTATTCAAAGAAAATCATGCAGCTTCTTTCAATGTTCTGGCCAAAAGTTTTTTTTATTCATTTACGGGATGTGGGCTTCGCTGGCTGGGCCAGCATTTATTGTCCACCCCCAGTTGCCCTTGAGAAGGTGGCGATGAGCTGCCTTCTTGAACCACTGCAGTCCATGTGGTGTAGGTACAGTCACAGTGCCGTTAGGAAGGGAGTTCCAGGATTTTGACCCAGCGGCAGTGAAGAAACGGCGATATATTTCCAAGTCAGGATGGTGGGTGACTTGGACGGGAACTTGCAGGTGGTGGTGTTCCCATTTATTTGCTGCCCTTGTCCTTCTAGATGGTAGTGGTCATGGGTTTGGAAGGTGCTGTCAAAGGAGCCTTGGTGAATTCCTACAGTGCATCTTGTAGATGGTACTCACTGCTGCTACTGTGCGTCGGTGGATGAGGGAGTGAATGTTTGTGGATGTGGTGCCAATCATGTGGGCTGCTTTGTCCTGGATGGTGTCAAGCTTCTTGAGTGTTGTGGGAGCTGCACTCATCCAGGCAAGTGGGGAGTATTCCATCACACTCTTGACATGCGCCTTGTAGATGGTGGACAGGCTTTGGGGTGTCAGATAGTGGTTTACTCATCACACTATTCCTAGCCTCTGACCTGCTCTTGTAGCCACAGTATTTATATGGCTAGTCCAGTTCAGTTTCTGAACTTTTTTGTACATCAAACAGCATCAACAATAGGTGGCATCATCAATCATCACATTGCCGTTTCTGGGACATTGTTAACTGCAAAATGCCAATTGCCTTATCGATGTAATGATAGTGACTGCACTTCGAGATAATACTTTGGATATAAAGCACTTAGATGAAATAAAACGTTAATTCATTTTTTTCCATTTTGTGTTTGAAGTACCTGTATTAATATCCCTGTGACTGCAGTGAGCCACCTTTTGGTGGGAATTGTGAGTTGCTATTGAGTCCATTGACCTCAATTCTCACCTGCTAAATATTCACAGCCAGTTTATTTCCTCTAGTAATCACAACATCAATATCACCATAAAATTAGTACCAGCAAAAGTACTGAATGAAGATGTTTGGATTGAAATGGAGAAGCACAATTACATCATTACACTGTGTGCATATCATAGAACAAGCCTTTATGTCCTCAATCTGCATCTAGTGAGAAAATGAATGACCTCCCAGCAGCACTTCTCCAAAGCCAGATTTTATTATAGCACTAATTTAAAAGCTCCTTGAGGCACCTTCTAATCCCAAAGCAGACGGTTGCATAGCAGTATTGGCAGAATCATCAAAGCAGTAGCTAACATTGCTTTTCGTGTACATCTTTTAACAGAGAAATAACTGGTTGATTTGATAAGTTTGTGACAATCCATTATTTTAACAGCAATAAATGTACAGTCAAAGACAGTTAAAGTTTATGCACCAATATAAAGGCAAATGAATTAGCTCCAGTTCAAAACCAACAAGCAAATAGCAGAGCTTTCTTAATCAGGATTACATTGGCACAGGTCCTACATGTGTTCAACAACAACAACTTGCACTGATAAACCTTTAGCACCGTAAAATGTCCAAAGGCACGTCATAGAATCATAGAATAGTTACTGCACAGAAGAAGGCCATTCGGCTCATCATATCCATGCTAGCTCGCCACAAGAGCAACTCAGCTGGTTCCACCCCCCAACCTTTCCCTGTAATCCAGCAAATTCTTTTTCTCTGCGGGTGCTTATCCAAATCCCTTTCGCATTGAATCTACCTCCACCACAGTCTCAGGCAGTGCATTCCAGTTCTTAGCCTTACGGTGTGTAAAATGGTTTCTCCTCATATCACCAATGGTTCTTTTACCACTCACCTTAAATCCATGTCCTCTGATTCTTGACCCTTCTATCAATGAAAACAGTTTCCCTCTATCTCTTCTAAGTCCCTTGTAATTTTGAACACCTCTATCAAATCTCCTCTCTAAGAAGGATAACCCCAGCATCTCCAATATATCCAGATAACTGAAATTCCTCATCCCTAGTACCATTCTCTAAAGCTTTACTGCAACATCTTTAAAGTCTTCACATCCTTCCTAAAGTGTGATGCGCAGAATTGAGGCTGAACCAGAGTTTTAAAAGCATTCATCATAACTTCCTTGCTTTTGTACTCTATGCCTCTGTTTATAAAATCCAGGATCCTGTGTGCCTTTTTAAACACTTTCTCAACCTGCCCTGCTACCTTCAACGATTTTGGCATATATATCCCAGGTCTCTCTGTTCCTGTACCCTCCTTAGAATTGCACCCTTTATTTAATATTGCATCTCCTTGTTCTTCCTACCACTTCATGCTGTATAGCTAAACTGTTGCTTTAGCAATTTACAACAAAACATTGGTTTTATGCACATTAATCAATCGCTTACCTGACACTTCGATCAGAAAGCCAGCCAGCATCACACTGATCAAACCCATCTTCATACGAGGCCTGAATCTGTTCAGGGGTTGCAATCGTGGCGCTGTTATCCTGACAGACTTGTTTAGCCATCTCAAAGTTCAGTGAATACCTGCTGGCTGCTGCCCGATAATGGAATATAACACCTGTGGGTGGAATGGCAGTCCTCAGTAAATGCACCAAAGGCATGGGTGGATTTGTTTTCTTCCCTTCTCTTGAAGGCAGTGGTTCATGTTGGGGTATACAATCAATATTGCCTGCAATTCTGTAACCTCATTGAAATAGGTAATTGTCACAGTGAGCCAAGACAGTGAGGAACCAGCTTTCCTCTGCTTTAGAGGAAATGTCATTTTCTTGGGCACAGGTCAGTGGAGACCAACTATGCTAGATGTCCACAAGCATTGCATCTACATATCCCTGTATCCCATCCACATGGGGGAAATGGCAGTGGTATCAGATGTCATTCACATTATGGAAGCCAAAGAGTAGAAGGCACAATGAAAGTGAATCTTAGAAGCTGTGCTCAGCCTCCACATATTGAAAGATTTGAGAAAATGCCACCAGAAGCCCACATGGAACCATTATTTCAAAGCCAGCAAGAAGGATCAGCAGGGCTACAGGCCATTTGGCTGGTGTTTTTGGATAACAAATTAGAAACATCTTTAGCATCTTATAATTGAGAAAGATTATTGGTCATGATTCAAAAACAAGCAGCCCAATGGCTCAGTTAGTAATGCTCTGCCGAGCAAGGAACTGAAGCTATGGAGAACCGACCCCTAGTCAATTCCTGTTGTGTGCTAAGTCAGCCAAATTTAGCCTTATGTTGCGGTATGGAAACAATAATTAGCCTCAACCCTTCTGGACTAAGGAGCAGAGAATTCAGCTCATCACCCCATGACTCTTGCTGAAACATGCAGGCGTGGGAAAAGGGATGGACTTTGTCAGTGTTGCTCACCTATGCTCACCCTCACTGTCTTACATTTGAAGATAATTTAGATGGGTAAGGGGAATGGTTGTAATGGTGAAACTGAATCTGTGTGTCAGTGCTTACAGAAACAGGGAGGGGAGGAGGGACTGAGGGGGAGGAATGTATAGAACATTTGAGGTTAATGTTTGATATCCACCAAGAAATATAAAAAAAAAGTTCTAAAACTGTGGAAACAGAGCAATAGTTGATAAATAATTGTGATAACTGTACAAAAAGAACACCAGCTATAACATATTCTTAGGGCCAACTAGACAGTTTCAACCATAATTGAGCAGCCTTAAAAATCGCTTAACTACTGCAGTCACGATGTGCATCGCACAGTCTACTGTTTGAATGTGATTTAATCCCTATAGCACTACATTCCTTTTGAGAAAGAATGTTTTCTTAGCACCTCCAGAGATGGCCTCAAATAAATTGGGTCAGGTTTATGTTCATGCTTTGCCAATCCCTAGCATCAATGTAGCCCAGTTCTGACGTATGCTCATCAGTTCCATTCACTAGTCACAGAGAATTACTGAAGGTGGTGCCTGAGATGAGATGTCTGTATCTGTAACCTATACATACCCTATCTTTCAACTTGGACAAGGACATATCAGGCAGGATGTTCCTCTACGGCTATGATGATTCTCTCACAGTGACATGCAAAATGGGCTAAGGGCTTGTTATTCTGGATCCTGCCAATATTTAAGTCCGACATATTTTCCACCAGATGTGGCAGTAGACAATAAAAACCCCCACCTATTTATATCATATTTACATATCATCATTATTGCCCTGGCAACACTTGGAGATTATGAACACTGTGGAACACATTGTCCACTGTTCTTAAGCAAAGCAGAAGGCTTTGATAAATTTAAATGCCCACCAAAAGGAATAAAATTGATGCAGGCCATTGATATACTCATTTACTGCAGCAAATTTTATTTTGGTTTTTGCTGCAAGCTACTTTGTTCCTCTGACACTACTGTAGCTATTTATACATGCCCCCTTCCTTTGTCCCACCATTGGTGGTTGTGTGTTCAGCTACCTTGTACATCGCATTCTGGAATTCTTCTCTCCAAGCTTTTCTCCTTGTCCACCTTCCCATCTTCCTTGGAACTCCTCTTTAAAACCCGCTTCTTTTGACTATTTGGTTACTTTTCCTAATATCTCCCTCTTCTGCTGTATAAATTCAAGTTGTTACTACAATGAAAAATAATCCCTGACTGCACTGTATAATTGTTATTGTGTGAGTACTGGGAAAACTGCTTGCACTTCCTTCCGTTCTTCCAGTCACCCATTTCTCACAGATTAAAACTGTACCTTAAAGATCGGGGAGAATTTGATTTTCTTCTCCCAAACTGAAATATAACAATTTCCAACTTGGGCATCTTTTAGTAATCTTTAAAGTGTTGTGCTTTTGCCATCGGCAGAGCTAATTTCCAGAGAAACCATGCACTCAAGGGAGGGACCATTTAACAGTGATAACCAATTAAAGAAAGGAAGGCTTGCATTTATATAGCACCTTAACACAGCTCTCAGAAATGTTTCAAAGCACTTCATGTCATGATTTACATTGAAGTGTAATGGCTGCTATTAAGACGCTAAACAAGGTGTTATGGCTGACAAGGGAAGTCAGGGACAGCATAAAAGCTAAAGAGAAAGCATACAATGCAGCGAAGAGCAGTGGGAAACCAGGGGATTGGGAAGCCTACAAAGACCAACAGAGGACAACTAAAAAAGAAATAAGGAGGGAGAAGATTAAATATGAGGGTAAACTAGCCAGTAATATAAAAGAAGATTGCAAGAATTTTTTAGATAGATAAAGGGTAAGAGAGAGGCAAAAGTGGACATTGGGCTGCTGGAAAATGACGCAGGAGAAGTAGTAGTGGGAAACAAAGAAATGGCAGAGGAACTGAATAGGTACTTTGCGTCAGTCTTCACGGAGGAAGACACGAGTAACATCCCCAAAGTTCAAGAGAGTCGGGGGGCAGAGGTGAGTATGGTGGCCATTACCAAGGAGAAGGTGCTAGGAAAACTGAAAGGTCTGAAGGTGGATAAATCACCTGGACCAGATGGATTACATCCCAGAGTTCTGAAGGAAATAGCTGAAGAGATAGTGGAGGCGTTAGTGGTGATCTTTCAGGAATCACTGGAGTCAGGGAGGGTCCCAGAGGACTGGAAAATCGCTAATGTAACCCCCCTGTTTAAGAAGGGAGTGAGGCAAAAGACGGGAAATTACAGGCCGATTAGCCTGGCCTCAGTCGTTGGTAAGATTTTAGAGTCCATTATTAAGGATGAGATTTCAGAATACTTGGAAGTGCATGGTAAAATAGGGCAAAGTCAGCATGGTTTCATCAAGGGGAGGTCATGCCTGACAAATCTGTTAGAATTCTTTGAGGAGTTAACGAGTAGGTTAGACAAAGGAGAGCCAATGGATGTTATCTACTTGGACTTCCAGAAGGCCTTTGACAAGGTGCCGCACAGGAGGCTGCTCAGTAAGATAAGAGCCCATGGTATTAGAGGCAAGGTACTAGCATGGATAGAAGATTGGCTGTCTGGCAGGAGGCAGAGAGTGGGGATAAGGGGGTCCTTCTCAGGATGGCGACCGGTGACTAGTGGAGTTCCGCAGGGGTCAGTGTTGGGACCACAACTTTTCACTTTATGCATTAATGATCTAGATGAAGGAACTGAGGGCATTCTGGCTAAGTTTGCAGATGATACAAAGAGAGGTGGAGGGACAGGTAGTATTGAGGAGGCGGGGAGGCTGCAGAAGGATTTGGACAGATTAGGAGAATGGGCAAAGAAGTGGCAGATGGAATACAATATGGGGAAGTGTGAGGTCATGCACTTTGGTAGGAAGAATAGAGGCATAGACTATTTTCTAAATGGGGAGAGAATTCAGAAATCTGGAGTGCAAAGGGACTTGGGAGTCCTAGTCCAGGATTCTCTTAAGGTTAACTTGCAGGTTGAGTCAGTAGTTAAGGAGGCAAATGCAATGTTGGCATTTATTTCGAGAGGACTAGAATATAAAAGCAGGGATGTGCTGCTGAGGCTTTATAAGGCTCTGGTCAGACCACATTTAGAATATTGTGAGCAATTTTGGGCCCCGTATCTCAGGAAGGATATGCTGGCCCTGGAGAGGGTCCAGAGGAGGTTCACGAGAACGATCCCAGGAATGAAAGACTTAACATATGATGAACGTTTGGGGACTCTGGGTCTATACTCGATGGAGTTTAGAAGGATGAGGGGGGATCTGATTGAAACTTACAGAATACTGAAAGGCCTGGATAGAGTGGACGTGGGGAAGATGTTTCCATTAGTAGGAGAGACTAGGACCCGAGGGCACAGCCTCAGAGTAAAGGGAAGACCTTTTAGAACAGAGATGAGGAGAAACTTCTTTAGCCAGAGAGTGGTGAATCTATGGAATTCATTGCCACAGAAGGCTGTGGAGGCCAGGTCATTGAGTGTATTTAAGACTGAGATAGATAGGTTCTTGATTGGTAAGGGGATCAAAGGCTACGGGGAGAAGGCAGGAAAATGGGGTTGAGAAACTTATCAGCCATGATTGAGTGGCGGAGCAGACTCGATGGGCTGAAAGGCCTAATTTCTGCTCCTATGTCTTATGGTTTTATGGTCTTATGGTTATTTTCTTGTACCCAACATGACTTCACAAGCAGCGAATACTTTTGGTGGTGTAAGCTGAGGGAGGACATTGGTACCAGGAGGACTCCCTGCTCCTCTTTGATTATTTTAATAGGAATTAAGCATCACAATAAACAAGACGGGATCTTTGGCTACTGTCTCACCAAAAGAATCTTAACAATACGGTATCTGTCAATACTACAGTGCAGTATCAGTCAGCTCATGTGCTCACATCCTGGATTAAGTTGATAAGAGATAATATTGTGACAAATGTTACAATCTTGTACTTCTAGGTCAGATAAATGTTACTTTTAATTAAAGCAGAGACTTCTACATCTAAAAGAAATACAATGAAACTCGACCGGCTGTATAGACCCGTTTTCTATCGTGGTCTACATGTGCCACAGCTAAATCTGTAATGGAACATTTGCTATCAATACAAGCAAGATGTTAGTCCAATAATTCGCCATTTGACAGATTTCAATGTCACTGCAACTGGTAATCCATTAGATGAAAATCACTTGGCATAGAGAAACTTACCAGTAACATCTAATGAGACAGTGTCTTGCTCATCTTCAATGCCAATCATTACCTCACAGCGGTAAAGACCAGTATCACTTGCTCGCAGTCGACAAATGGTTAGTGTTGCATCGCTCAGGCTCTCAGGATGTTGGGGTACTGCCACTCTACCATCATAGTCAGCAGCAATTTTTATCACACCGTTTTGTGCCACCAGAATTAAGGTTTCTTTCTTGATCCTTCCATCTTTTCCTTCCTCTATTTTTGTCCATTTAATGCGAGGAAACTCCTGGTAAGAATGGTTGGATGGTGAAGGTGTGGCCAGCATTGAATAGTGGCATGGAAGAGACACAAAGCTAGAAAGGGAGCCTTTTACATGGGAGCTCCTCTTAATCTTCATTCTCATCATCTTCCCACTGTCGTGTGCTGAGGACAAAGGAAAGAGTTACCATTAGTAAATTAGGAACAACTTGAATTTGCAAAAACATTTGCGACAAAAAAACCCATTTTTCTTGAATCAGAAGCCGGCCACACTTGCTTTTTTCTTCACTCTTTTGGAAAAGTTTTTAAAATTTCTGTCATTTAGAGCTTGTCAATGAAATGGATGCTGGAGCTTTCACCTCCTCAGGTTAAATGGCTGTTTTAGCACTTTGTGTTAGCCAGGAAAAGCTGGATAGTTCCCCCAGGGCCCTCCAGGAGGCCTTTGGATTTCCGCAGGTCCAATCACCCATATTCCAATTGCTGCCCCACCTCCTGCAGTTGCCGGGAACCGTCCCCAGGAGTCCCCAGCTGAACCCTCCTGCGCTCATTCCCTTCTGTCCACCGACCAGACTATCAATTTGCCCAGCTGTCACACAGGAGATGAAGCTACAGAGTGTTAATGAGGTTCTGCAGTCCGCATCTCTGGTCAGATTCTTTAGCCAATTTCTGGCTTTACCCTGCCCTCCCCATTCCCCCACCCACAGCCTCCCACGCCACGATCGTTACTATCATTGAGCCAAAATGTCTATCTTGACCATTTTAGCTGCAGCAGCAGCATTGCATTTCTCCCCCACCAAGGCAGAGGACCTATAAAGGGCAAAAATAGCACCTAGAGCCCTCCATGAGAATGCACTGAGGAGAATTGTGCTGGTGCTCAGGTGTACAGCATAGGCAGGGTGAAGAACAATTTTAGTGCACTTCCAGCGGTAATTCTACCAATGATGGGGATCCAGACCTTAATGTTTAAACTACTTCTACTAGACTGTGAAATGTCTAACATCGTTCCATCTAAGCACTTCAATATTGCTCCTTTTAGAATATCAAAATCACATAGCTTTCCAACAACTGATTTATTCTAGTTAATACAAGCGTTTTTGAAGTAGTGAAATTACCCACAAGTGGCGCAGTCTTGTAATACTTAACTGGCCGACTATTTTAAAATACGTAAGGACAATAAAGTGGCTCTAGTTACATAATAATATTTTAAATTCAATCCATTGTCCTACAGTGCAGAAATGTAGGACAAAGCAAGAACACAACTGAGCGAATGCAGTCTTACCTGAGTGCACTGATGATACAATTGTCCACGTGGAGCATATCCACAGGATATGTTTTAAATGTAATATCATTTTGACCTAAGGGGAAAGAAAATACATTGTCCATAAGGTTGCACAGAACTCTTCTAAATAATTAATACCATAACAGGGGAACATTCTACATCATGTGAATTATAGAAAAACACTAATAGCTACATGATCTGCTGCTGCATGCAAGTGAACACGCTGTTTGAGGGCTTGCTTTCTAGGAACAAAGAGCTGAAAGGGGTCAGCACTCACACTACACTGCTAACTCTCAAGATTATGAGCAGTGAAATAAGTGTAGAACTATTTGATCATAGAAGTCAAGTAGTTGAACTACAAAGTACAAGATAAATCAGAACCTGATAGAAATGGGAGACATTTGAATACACTTAGAAGGTACTTTGCTGAAATTGCCCCACAGTCAGTTCTTCTGTAGTGTGGGCTAATACAGGAGGTACAGTCGAGCGATTCCTCCTACGGTCACAATTGATTTGAATACTGAAAGTTAATTGAAAAAAACGCATTCCCCCCCCTCAGCTGAATGCAGCAAGTTTCCAGTGTAGATGCCCCGATGACAGCAGTGCAATATATACAGGCAATAAGGCAGCAGCCACAAAAATGATAGGATATCTAGTTGGGAAATGTTCAGCCAATTAAGAAAAAATCTTGGAAAAAAGAATAAGTGAACTGAAATGTATATATCTGACATAAAAACAGAAAATGTTGGAAAAAACTCAGCAGGTCTGACAGCATCTGTGGAGAGAGAAACAGGGTTAACATTTCCACTCTATGTGACCCGCTGTACAGACTCGAAACATTAACTCTATTTCTCTCTCCACAGATGCTGTCAGACCTGCTGAGTTTTTCCAGCATTTTCTGTTTTTATTTCAGATTTCCAGCATCCGCAGTATTTTGCTTTTATCTACTATGCATATATTTGACATTTGATTGAGACGCAATGTGTTCAGATTTCTACCAAAATGAAGATGATAAAAGGCAATTGATGGATTTGACCCTCAGGCAACCTACGATCAGTCTAAATATTCTCAACACAAACATCAAAAAAAAAGTTAACTTTCTATATATTCCAAGTAAGTATTTCAGTTTTCAATTCCAATCTAGTCAAGAAGTGCAAGCAGAAAACATACCCAAATTTCTGCTTACTATTCTTAGTGCTGTACTGAAAAAGTCTAGAATATTAGTTGAAAAATATAGCCTGTAGTTCCATAATCAAAAAACATAATCAGGATTGGGTGGAATTTACATTTAAACTTTACAGTGAAGTGGTATTTCTACTGCATCTGGGTGATTGATTGGATGGAAATTGGGCAGGGTCCCTAGCCAGCATACAATCTCTCAACCCATTTTCCCTCTGTACATTGCGCCCAAACTATCCCAATATACCCAGGTGTATGAGCAACAAAACCTGGCCCAACGAGTTTATCCAGCAAATAGCTGAGCTATACAAGAAGACCCCAAGTTCAATTGCAGCAGATGCATGGGAGCACCACCATCTACAAGCTTCCTTCCAAGCTACACACCATCCTGACTTGGAAATGTATCGCTGTTCCTTCACTGTCGCTAGATCAAAATCCTGGAACTCCCTCCCTAACAGCACTGTGGGTGTACCTGCACCACACAGACTGCAGCAGTTCAAGGGCGTGGCTCACCATCACCTTTTCAAGGGCAATTAAGGATAGGCAATAAATGTTGGTCTTGCCTGCGATGCCCATATCCCAGGAATGATTTTTTTTAAAAGTCTACGTTGAGTTAGCTTACCTCACAAGAGATAAAATTGACCTGTGTGCCCAGCTTAGACAATACTCTTACCCGCTAAAATTCTGCTAAGCAGCTTGTATTCTCCAGGCAATGGCTAGCAGCATTTTCTGGTGCCAAAATATAAAGGTTGAAACTTAGGAACAAGTTGCTTAAGAGATTTTAGGTCGAACAACAAGACGCAAAAGACAAGAATCAGGCAGGAGAAAAGGATTGCATTTATTGTTGGCTGGTTTCTTTAAATATGTTGATTTTATTTTCTACCAAGATTGGCTTCCAAGACCAACTGCTGCTGAGACAAACCAGTTGCAAGATTGTACTAGGATAACAATTTCCCCTTAAGCCCCAAGCTCAAGCCAACCCAAATCTCAATCTGCAAACTGTGCTCTGAAAATCTCCAAGAGGCAAGAAGGAAGAACTAAGCCACTGATGACTTGAAATGATCAATTATATAAGTTTTCCTATAGTACTATAAGGCAGAACTAACAGCAATTCTCAAGGCCATGGGCCAAGATGAATGAGAAAGCCACGTCTGCAGGAACTCCTGGGAATGGGTTTACAAGTATGTAAAGCAGACCAGCAAAGTAGGAGATGTTAAAACCTATTCTACATAATGATGTAATTGTTTTTTTTACTGTAGTAATGTTGAACCAGGTGTTATATGTATGTCATACGTTTTTTTTTCCAAGCTTTTTGGGCTTGAACATTGAGGATCACCATATGGTTAGGACTATAATCAACTTTATATGGCATTCTAAGCAAGTAAAGTGAGTCAAGCAGACTCAAAAGTAAAGACTTTTTCTAGGCTGTAGAGGCTATACACAGAATGATGCAATACAAAATTAGAAAGACATAAACTATGTTAACAGACAAGTTCCTTAAATAGCAGTTATTTAAAGAAACAAGCCCTTTGTTCATGTAAATATAATACAACAATTATGTGTTGGCCACATGGTTGTTTAAATAAAGACATGAGCATGAATGTTTCACCTTAAAAGCAGAAAGGAAGGGTATGACATTTGCTGGAGGCTTGCCTATAAACCTCAAAAGCCACATTCTCAAGGGAAGGCAGACAAAATTATAGGTTTCTTAGGTAATTTCATTTCTGTTACAAATCCAACAACAACTTGCATTTATATAGTGCCTTTAATATGGCAAAGGCTATTAAGCTCCTTAACAAATTGGGATTGGACACCGACCCACAAGAACAGTTGAAAAGGTGGATTATGAGGCTATTCTTGAAAGTGAAGAAGGCTTTCGGAGGGGAAGAGGGCACATTGACAAAAGGAGGGAGGGTGACAGAAAATCAGAGTTAAAAGATTGAATAATGCAAACTGGGACCTAGGATGAAAGGCAATTGCAAAAGTAGGGTAAAGGAAAGGAACAAGGAATAATTTTTACTTCAGATTTCCAGCATCTGCTGTATTTTGCTTTTGTTGGAGGAAACAAGGATTTGCAAAGAATAACAAATCTCACATGGTAACTTGATAATGTGAAAACTGCATACACCTTGAGTGCTGTCTTAATATTTTACCAATACTGGAAGATCATTAAGATTCCTGAAGTTGGATTTCACGGGAAGTGTATTGCTCACTTTCCCATTGTAAGTTGGCCAGCAGCTGGCAGACCTAAAAAAAGCCAGCCCTGCAGCAATAATGGGCTGCCGGCAGGCTAAGCAGGCTGAGAGTGGGACTTCCACTCCTCGGAGGGAGGAAATCTGACTGGCCAGCAGCTCTGGCAGCCCCAGCCACGCTGGAACTGAGTAGTGGACACTGCTGGGACTGCTAGCAGGCACACAAAGCAGATCCTGGGGTTCTTAAGGGCAGGGAGGGATCAGGGAGCCTAGGGAGGGGGGTTGATGAGGGAGGTGGAGAGGTGGGTTTTGGAGGCCAGGTGAGGAGGAACAAAGGATGGGGGGTGTGACATCTTGGTGGGGGTGCACCCAATGCACAAAAGGTACCTCCTGAATGTTGTGCCCCCCTTGCTTCCCGTCTTTCAGAAAATGTTTTTCAAAAGCTGGCTCCTCACTCCCATCTATCAGCCATGCCAACCATTTTATGCTTGGACAGCATGAAATACTGGTCAATTACCTTGGTAACAAGCACAATTGCCCAATAAATATTTTTTTTTAAATGGTGGGTGGGTCGCCAATTTCAGCGCCCACTCACCCACCATATTATGGGGACGATGTTGGGGATGGGCAAAAAGACAGTGGGCTTGCCAACCCTTGCATTTACATACCCCCCCACCCCCCTCCCCACATGCCCAGAAACATGCCCGGCCAGGTGACTATAAAATCGAGCCCCTGTGTTTCTGAATCACTTGAAGAATAAAGTTAAATATTTTAAGATGATTACAAAAACAAAGGGAAGCACACTGTTTTACCACATGGGTATTGCTTTTCTTACAGTATTAATAATCTCTGACCGGAGATTAGACATTAGAAAAAACTCTCCTGTCGGAACTTGTAATGGGGCTTAAAGGGATCAACTGAGATGTTCCTCCTAGTGTGTAGTTTACCTGCTCCAAACTATAAAATGTGAGAACTCTTTCAAGATGGAACTAATTCAAAGCACACTGTTAGAGTCTGTATGTGACACCATTCTCGGTATGTCATGCATATCATTATATCACATCAGAGCAGCTGTATCATATTACGTGGAGTCAAAGATTTAGCAGAAATATGTAACCACGAATCTTCAGCTTCTTCCATCTCCTAGCACCCACCCTCTGTCCCCATCTCCACTTTGTATTTAAAGATATGGGTGTGGCCGGGCTTGCACGCTGGTTTACAATTTTTAACTTCTGTGGGTGAAAGTGAACACCACTCCTCATTCCACCTGTCAGCATCACTCCCTGCTTCTAATGTTTACAGCCCCAGTGATGAAACAATTTTTGCGTCTGAGAATTCTCACAATAGGTTTGCATTTGCAGATCAAGAAGATGGATAAAGGAGAGGGGGTTGGCCTTTGTGCTTTGTTGGGGGAACTTCTGTGAAGGGGAGAAATGTTTGGAAAAGGAAATGTACCTGTAAATGGAGAGATAAGTGAATTGGATAGAGTTTGGAGAAGTAATGACTGATGTTTTGTTGAATTTGGATAAATCCAAATATCACTTCATGTTTCTAGTTTTTTTTTAGGTATAAGATCTATTAATTGTGGTGCAAAAGCGAACTAGAAAGCAACAATTTTATTGTAAAAATTCAAATTTTCCTGGCTATTGGGCTCCTTGGCCCCTTTTGATACATATGCAGTAATGGGTATGAGGTGGGGTGTCATTTGGAAGTGCATACCATTTTAAATTTGCTGCCTGCACTGTGATTAAGGATGCGGCAAGATAACCTGGAGATGTATATGCTCCATCAACCCAACCAGGACAGACTGAATTCTTCTACCAAGCTAATAATCAATAATGGTAGTGATTCAGAAACTTCCAATATTAAAACAAAGGGAAGCAAACTGTTTAACTTCATGGGTATCACTCTTCTCAGAGTATTAATAATCTCCGACAGAAGATTACACACTAGATACTAGTTCTAATGGAAGGTCATCAACCTGAAACATGAACTCTGTTTCTCATGCTCACTGAATATTTTCAGCATTTCCTGCTTTTATAGTGATAGCCAGCTTAGCACCTCAATTTGATATGCAACCATCTCCAGGAATGTAATTGACTGCAAGGTAGTCTACCTGCTGGACAATGGGTCTATTCTAAAGGTATACTTGGCGCTGAGTTTGTCTTCCAGGTACACAAAGGCCCCAAACTAGTGAGGATTCAGATGCAATTCCATAATTCACCTCTGCCACATGTTTTTGTGTGTGTTTATAAATGTGTGTGTTCGTATGAAAGTTCATCTTTGATCATCCAGAAACTTCTAAGTTACACTTGCTGATGTCAAACATTAGTGTCCTCTGTCGGAAACTGCAATATCTTAAATTGGTTCTTTGTAATGTCTGAGAGCAGTTGTAATGATGCCAGCTCATCGTAAGCACTCAGCTCCTGAAAACCTTCTATTGAGGATGTCACTTTATCAAATTTAGACAGAGTAGGAGAAATGAGCACAAGGACATGTTAAGGTCAGACCAGTGGCCATTGATCAAGAGCACTCAGTACACCTGCAAAGAGTGCAGGGCTATCCAAAGAATAAAAACGAAACAGTAATTTGATCTTTGAACTTCTACCATAATGTAATAGGTAGTTTGTTTGTGATAACGTATATGTGGCAATGTTGTGGGAACTCAATCATGAGTGTGAAAGGCCAGCTGCAAATGCAAAAGGCATTAGTGAGTTATGATTCTTTTTTGCACAGCTGAAGGAATCTCTTAATAGGGACAATAATTAGGTGTCCTATTTATTATAAGGGTGTGCTAAGAAAGGCATTCTTGGGTCCTTCACATGACACAGGCAATTAAATGATTACCAGCTGTGATTAGACCTTATTTTTATTTTTTATTGCAATTACTACCATATTTTGTGTAGGGAAATTACCAGTAACATCTATAACTGTAATAAATAATAACTGTAATAAATGCATCAACCTCCTGTTGTTTTAATGGTACTTTAATAGCTGTTGATACACAGTATTTCAAATGTTTAAGGCTTGGGCCACAGCAGGATTGTGCAGCATGTGGGCTGTCCTTGCAACAGCCTGGAACTCAACATTGACAGGCATCTAATTTGTTCTCTCAGCTGGAAAAGTGAATAAAACTGGAAGACATTGAGAATGGAAACAGATGAAAAAGAGCATATCTAATTTCCAAAACCAAGATTTATTTTACTCCTCTGGAAATTTTTGAACTTAAAAATGTTACCATTGCATAAAGCTTGACATGATGGAAAATAATATGGAAGGTATATTGTGGTTCATGCTACTGAATCAAATAGCATGCAACAGCCAAAAGATATTTGATTGCGTGGAACGCTTTGAGATGATAAAGCAAACTTCTCATTTGGAACATGCGGTTTTTACCCAAAGTCTCCATGTGGCAAGCTCTTACTCTCAATCAGTCTATCCAGGACAGTTGGCAAAGAGGATTTTATGTCTCTCCTTATGAAAAGGAAGAGGTAATCAGAGGCCCACTCTGATTAAAGAGCATGCTAATGGCTCAGCAAGTTTATCCAGTCAGTACCCTTTAGGTTGGAATAAGGATTGATGTTATGACGGCTGGGTTCAGCTAGGGCAGAGGTGAAGCAGTACAGTTTGTCACAGCCCCGAGTTTAGTGAGAGGAAATTCTGTAAGGTTCACAGTCCTAAACTTTTTTATGTTTGTGGGGATTGGTGAGGAAGCTATCACATTGCATTATAATTCCACCACCCCCAGCCCCCTCCGCACCCTGCCCATAACCAAATAGAGCTGCCAAGCCTCACTACTGAGCATCAGACATAAGTAGTCACTTGGTAAAATATCAAAGGGTGACTCGTCCATATAGATTGTACCCCAGCTAAGAGTCAACACACACTCCACCCTGCTCTCATGCCCACATGTCTGTCCTTGGCTTGCTGCATTGTTCCAGTGAAGCTCAACGCAAACTGGAGGAACAGCACCTCATCTTCCGACTAGGCACTTTACAGCCTTCCGGACTTAATACTGAGTTCAACAATTTTAGATCATGAACTCTCTCCTCCATCCCCACCTCCTTTCCGATTTCCCCCCCTTTTTTCCCCCAATAATTTATATAGATTTTTCTTTTCTCACCTATTTCCATTATTTTTAAATGTATTTCCATCCATTGTTTTATTTCTACCTTTTAGCCTTTTTTGATTCCTTCACCCCACCCCACTCCAACTAGGGCTATCTGTACCTTGCTTGTCCTGCTGACTACCCTTAATTAGCATATTCCTTAGATAATATCACTACCTTCAACACCTCTTTGACCTTTTGTCTGTGACATCTTTTGGTTATCTCCACCTATCACTTGCCCTCTATCCAGCTCTATTTGTCCCACCCCCCTCAAACCAGCTTATATTTCACCTCTCTTCTATTTTTACCTAGTTCTGTTGAAGGGTCATTCGGACTCGAAACATTAACTGTGTTCCTCTCCGCAGATGCTGCCAGACCTGCTGAGTTTTTCCAGGTATTTTTGTTTTTGTTTTGGATTTCCAGCATCTGCAGTTTTTTGCTTTTATCTTCAAGAAAGGAACTTGGTTTAGGGGTAGTTTATTCAGCTCCTTAGCCTATTCTACTTTTCAGTGAAATTATGGCTGATATGTACTTCAACCCCATTTACCTGCCTTTGCTCCAAATCTCTTGACACCCTCATCTTACAAAAATCTTATCAACCTCAGTCTTGAAAAGTTCAATAGTTCCTGTATCCACAGCCTTTTGGGGGAGAGTTCCAGATTTGCACTACCCATTGTGTGGGAAAAAGTGCTTCCTGATTTCACTCCTAAGTGGCCTGGCTCTAATTTTAAGATTATTGGATGGATTTAACCCTCCTCCACTGATGAGTTTGAAGGAGGGAATCTGGTTAAATCCAGGGGATGGGCTTCCTGCTGCCTATGCCCACCCACCCCTACCCTCACCACAACTAAACCAACTGTGTGGGTCAAATGAGGCCTTTGAGTGGGAAATTAATGCCCACTTAAGGGTCTCATCCTGCCACCAGCATGATTTAACTGGTGGTAGGAGGGGTCCACATCAAGTGCCCAGCCTAGTAGGCTGCCCTCCCACCATGGCCTCTCAAACTCCAGGCCTCCCCCACCACCTGTTCACCCATCTCACCGGGACCTGATGAGGACTCCTTTAATCTTTTATAGTTGAATTATTTACTTTTCAAAAAGAAACAATTTTCTCACTCATGGAACCATGTGCTCTGCATCTGCTCATCAACAGTGAATTAATTGGATATCATGGGATCATTATTTAACAACCCTGCAATGTTGAAAATTTATATATTTTTTTTAAAAGTCTGATGAAAAGAAAAGCAAAAATGAACAAGCACTCTTATGATTTAAATTGGAATTCAGAGTCTCTAATTTAGCTTTGTGCTAATTCTATACTGCTCCAGTTTGAAATCTGTGAAATTCACAGGATGTGTATCCTCCAACGTCAAGAAATACAAAAGTGTATGGGGCTAACTTAATTCAGTGTAAATTAAATTGTAACACATAAAAACATGCAGATTATTAAAAGCAACCTTTAGAACTAAGCAACGACACCTTACATTTATATAACATCTTTGACATAATGAAACATCCCAAGGCACTTCACAGGAGTATTATAAAATAAAGTATGACACCAAGCTACATAAGGAAATGTTAAGTCAGATGACCAAAAGCTTGGTCAAATATGTAGATTTTAAAGAGTGTCTTAAAGAAGGAAAGTGAGGCAGAGAAGTGGAGAGGTGTAGGGAAGGTGTTCTAGAATTTGGAGCCTAGACAACTAAAGGCATAACCACCAATGTTTGAGTAATTAAAATTGAGGATGCATAAAAGGCTAAAATTAGAAGAGTGCAGATACCTCGGGAGGGTTGTGGGCTGGAGGAGGCTACAGAGTTAGGGAGGAGCAAGGCCATTGGAGAAATTTGAAAACAAGGGTGAAAATTTCAAAATCAAGGCATTGCTTGACTGGGAACCAATCTAGGTTAGCGAGTACACAGGTGATAGGGGAATAGGACTTGCTGCGAGTTAAGGTACAGGCAACAGAGATTTGGATGGCCTTAAGTTTACAGAGATTGTGGAAGACGAGTCAGACCAGCCAGGAGTGCATCGAAATAGTCATGTCCAGAGGTTGAAAGGCATGAATGAGGGTTTCAGCAGCAGATGAGCTGAGATAGGGTTGGCGTCGGGCGATGTCACGGAACTGGAAATGGACAGTCTTAATGATGGCATGAACATGAGGTCAAAAGTTCATCTCAGAATTAGATGCGACATCAAGGGTGTGAACAGACTGGTTTAATCTTAAACTACTGCCAGGGAGAGGGTAGGAGTCAGTAATTAGGGAACAGAGTTTGGAGCGTGGACCGAAAACAATGGCTTCAGTCTTCCCATTGTTTAACTGGAGGAAATTTCTGCTCATCCATTAGTGAATGCTGGATAAGTAGTCTGGTAATTTAGCAACAATGGAGGAATTGAGAGAGGTGGTGGTGAGGTGGAACTGGATGTCATCAGTGTACATGTGAAAACCAATGCTATACCTTTGGATAATGTCACCATGGGCAGCATAAATAAATTGGGGGATAGTTTTAAGGTTTGAAAGATAGTTTTTAAAGACAATAAAAATTGAAACCTTAGCAGCTTCCATGCTTTGCTTTACAACTAAACACCTAAAGCAGATCTGTTTAAACAACTCAGCATGTGAATGCTTTGAGATATCTGATACCAACATTGATAGGGTTTCTGATTAAAGAGATGGGATACATGTTTTCTGAAATCTTTGCACATATCTTCAGTAGTTCAGTAGAGTCAGAGTGAGTTCCCTTGCCCTGGTAGCTAGCTCTATGTTCAAAAAAGGGCACAAATCAAAGCCAGGGAACTGAAATACATTATTGGAAAAAAGTAAGATGGGAGCATAAGAGATGATTTCAATGATCATTTGTAATAGGTTGTGCCTAATAAATTTGATAAGGACATGGGGCATTTGAGGAATATTAATAGTGGTGTTCCCCCAGGGATTTGAGGTGCACTATGATTCACTGTTCTTATGAATGAAATGGGTGGTGGTGCTGGGAGTATAGTCAGTAAGTTTACAGATGGCACCTAAGTCAGCCAAGCTGTATGGGGCAGTCTTGATAAACCAGCTAGTCTTTTCCTGCCTGTCAATTTTGCATGTTTGATGCTGATCCATACAAGTCAGAAAAATCCTTTATTTGATCCCCATCCTGCACAAGATGACTTCAGCTGCAGCAGTGGTGGCCAATAGTTTGTTTTATTATGCCTAAAGCTAGGCTGTCTAACTCTATGACTCTATAAGATGGGGTTGTGGGACGGGGGTGTTGTGGAATAAAATCACTCATTGTTCCCACTTCTCACCTTTACCCTACCACCCCAATAGAAAGTGCAAGCACTGGATGTCAGGCAAAGTTGTAATAAATTCCACAATCAAATTGCCTCCCAACATATGCTAGCAAAGGCTTTCATTTACTGGTATAAACCAATTCTAAATGATGAAGAATGGATTCCAGTTTTGTCATAATGGCAATGTGTGAACACTCAATGTTCATGGATCAGCCCAAATGCATTAAAGTACAGATATGGACATGTTCCGGAGTACACTGGTGGCGGGAAAGAAAATGGTGCACATTTGAAGTTATGGACCATTAAAAGAAAGTGTCAGAAATGGTAACTAGATTTACCCGTCTTTGAGAGGCTCCAAAGGTATTGACAAGCTGAAGAAAAATACGATTAAGAAATAACAAGGAAAGATGAAGAGCAAGGTAACCCAATGTGTATGCATGGGTCAGTAGACAAATGGCACAAGTAGCTCAGCACTCAACTCTGTCTCTTTGATTGCTTCTGAAGTGAAGCTGATGTGGCATTAAGTGATTGCCAGGAGGGTTTTCCACTCCAGGACACCATTCCTCTAGTTCAAAATGTATGCATGCCAGGAAGAAAAATGGAGACAGACTGGAGACTGCTTCTGACAGTTAGCTTCAATGGCTGTGCCAGCTTTATGCTCCATCTTAGCTGCAGCCTGTTCTTGGAGTAGTTGGCATTATTCCACTTCTGCCTCTATGTTGGTCCAGAGCCGGTGAAGATGGTTTACCCTTGGTCGCTTCCAGGAAGGTGCAGATTCAGTCGGTAGCATCCTGGCAAATGTAACCACTAGGCTATGCCGGCTTTTGATCACAGTGTCATGTAAAGCATAATGTGGTGGGGTGTTTCTGAATATTATCCCACATTAGTTAGCCAGAACTTTACAGATTATTGTTTTTAAGATTTGAAATGGCAACCTACCTTGAGAGGAGAAACTTCTGCATACACCAATCCTTTGCTAAGATGAGGTACATGTACCTCTATTCATAGCTGAGGATGCAAGGGGACCAGTGGGTAAACACAGATATTGAGCTATATAGGCAAAAATGTCACAGATACAATTTTTTGATATGTGATGCATTAACCAAGTCAAAAATTAGCTTCAGACCTTGATAAAGGGAAAAAAGTCAACGAAGACTCCAAATACTGATTATTTTCAGGTTATGCCAGCTACATCCCAAATGTCAGATAAAGTCAAATTGGGACAAAGGCCATAATGCCTTGCACAGTCAAACAGCCTGCCGGTGCATGTCATCTTAAATCCACAAGTGAAGAATGGCCACTCTGGTGAGAGGTCATCCAGGACCTATGGAACTGCATAAAAACATGAGCTGAGACTCTGGAGTAAAAGCAAAATACTGTGGATGCTAGAAATCTGAAATAAAAACAGAAAATGCTGGAAAAACTCAGCAGGTCTGACAGCATCTGTAGAGGGAGAAACAGAGTTAACATTTCGAGTCCGTATGACTCTTCTTCAGAGCTCCAAAGAAGAGTCATTGGGGCTTGAAACATTAACTTTACCCTGGAGCATCTGAAACTAAAAGGAAGAAAAGGGGGAACAATAAGTTTTCAAAATAAGTAACTTGAACTGATAACTCCTGAGGTTTCACAACAGTCTAGTATAAAATCACTTTGAATGTGCTAACATTAACTGAGTAAAGGATTCAGAAGCTAAATTCAGCTAAACTGAATAATAGACTGGATTCATTCATTTTTGTATCTCCTGGAACGTAATGTTCAAAGGAAATAATAGTGCCAGGTGATCACAGAAGCATTTGGAAACCAGTGGAATGGGTTTTAAAACAGCCTTTTCTGTTTTAAGAATTGAAGTTCTGAAATGCCTATCTGCACTGGCCTATAATAAGAAACCAATTAATAGCACTTTCATAGTGGTGCCTACTCATGTTAATGAACACTACCCAATCACTGGCATTCAGCACTTGCTGGCACCCAACAACTATAAAGCAGATAGTGATATTCCCATTCTAGGTCATCATATTATTACAGAAATCCATATTCTGACACCTCTTACCAGATGCAGCCTTATCCATTGGCTACGACTAACTGATTCTATGCCAAAACACAGACAAGGAGAGACACAGCATAAATCCTGCAGCCACTGGTCTGTCACCATCCTTCTGTACACCTGGTGATCCTTAGCAGTTTGAATATTTGTGATTAGAAAATAAATCTGTTGTCGGCCTGCATGTGACTTTATTTAACATGGGGACCTTGGGGTGCCGTCATTGTCCATATGATCTTGACAGGCTGATGGTCAGGTTTCAGTGACATGCTGAGTCACAATTAGCGGGACCACCCAGCTGCTGCAACCTTCTACCGCCTTCACAGCTGGTGAGATGCACAGTCTCCCTTCGCCTGTTCTGCCGTTGAGGGCTTTTTGCTTTTTGGACTGCACTTTGTCTGACACCTCCCCCTGGCCTTGCAACTATGGGTGGCCCTACTAGGAGCAGGGAGTGCCCAACGGCACTGCCCAAGGGATCGTGGGAGTGCACAGGTCTCTCCACCAGGTCAAGGTGGCAACCCAGGGGTGTGAATGAATGTCATTATTTCTAAAATTGTATATATATCATGTATATAACGCTATAGATGTGCTGAGATAAAACCTGACATTACTGCAGCTAACGTTACTTCGTTCAACTCATATGGTCCAAGATCAGGGTCGTGTGATTTGATTATGGAAATTCAGTAAAACACATGCTGCTGGCAACCAAAACGGGTAAATCTTGTTGAAAGCAAAATAAACTTAACCCCACCGTGAACATTAACTATATGTAGAATAACACAGGTAGAATTTGCTTTAAGCCATCACGTGTGGTTTCTGGCAACATCTGAACCCACCGATGCTTCTCCTAGCTTGCAGCACACTCCGATATATATACTGTGCTAAATAGAATAGAACACACCCACTGTAAATGGACAATCACAAAAGACTGCCCCCATGTAGAATGTACTGAACTTTGCATTGAATAGTTAGGCGTTCGCCGGGTTAACAGCTGCGTTTTGTTACGTTGAAATCTGTAATCACTTACCTGAAACCAGATCCGAAACCAATGTTGGGATTTCGAACTCCTTTCTTTCTCAGTCACCGCCAACAAGACGATTACACGCCTGTCTCGAACCTAGCTCTCTTTTTCTTGTAGAGGGATCCACTGGTTGCACCACCAGTTTCTTCATCAAACGTTTGCCGTTGCCAACCGGATTAGGAAAGACGCCTGAAACAGACACAATTGATTGAAACATTATCGATTAGACACCGTGATGTATCGCTTTGTCACCCGTGACAGGCACTGCCCTTCCTTTTTGGAAGAAAGCACAGGCAGGGGGGAGATTGTCGCTGTGATTTTTGGCGCGGGTGTCACTTTGAACATTGATGAGAAGATTTTTTTAAAGCGATACATGGAAAGCCCAGTTCAAACACACATGGTTCCGGCATATTTCCCTGCGCTGAGCGCTCCTTTAGATCAAAGACTTTGTAACAGACGGTCAATTACAATTGATTCATTTCCCCTTCCCCCCTCTTGCCTCCCAAACTCCCCTCCCTCCCCATATAACAGAGCAGCGGAGAGGCTCTCAGTTCGCTAGTGCCAGCAACATTGCACAGGTTGGGCTGTGTGACATGAGGCTTTTTTTTAGCCCCTTTATCCATATCCTCGGAGTTACTCATACTTTCCTAACATTTCGTGTCATTTTTAAGCAGTAAAATAAAATATTTCGTTTTTAAAAAATCGCTCTAAAGGAAGGAAAACGAAATGATCCAGTTATGCCACGGTGCTGGGAAAATCTGGCACTGGATCGCTGTATCTTTTCTATAAAGTGTACAATCTTTCAAAAGGAGAAAAAGTACAATTGATAATTTTTCGATATTTTAAACCCATGCATGTTATAATCTACATAGTGCGAGTCCCGAGTGCAACACGGGTTGTCCATGAGGGGGCGCCACACCCCACCAGAACCCACCCCTCAAGCAATTCCTAGCCACAGTCTGAAGCGAGTTATTAAAAGGCAATCAGTCTGTCATACACACTACCGTGCTCGTGTCAACCCTGCACCAACGCAATGAATGGCACCGATGGAAACCTTGGCTGAAAGAATCTTGGGAGGCTTCTAGTAACGAGGTTGCACAAAGAAATTACTTTTCCTCTTAATGAGCCGCTCAGATG
Organism: Cetorhinus maximus; assembly: GCF_964194155.1. Lineage (NCBI taxonomy): Eukaryota > Metazoa > Chordata > Chondrichthyes > Lamniformes > Cetorhinidae > Cetorhinus > Cetorhinus maximus. The sequence continues at coordinate 50,424,932 of NC_135880.1, read as the reverse complement.
CTGAGATTTCTTATTAAAAGTCCTGTCCATTGCTGTCTATGAGAGGCAGTTCTGTGCTCATTTAATGTTGATTTGCATTCTAATGGGAATTTTACCCGTTTTTTCGCTAATCATTCACCCCCAGTGTTGTCTAAGTGTCAGAAAGACAATGTTACACAGAATGAGAGACAGTTTAAGAAGCTGGACACGGTTCAGATATTTAACACATTTCTCAGATGTTCATACACACACGGTCTCAGCTCACTCGGGAACATCTGGAGATCAATGCAAATTTTGGGAGCAATGGCATTGATTTTTCTTAATTGTGCCAGAATATATAATTTCCAAACCCAGACCATGGATCAGAAATTTTCAGTTGGGTGATAACTTCCCAACTGAGTCACGTTCCTCTTTTAAACCCTGTGACCTGCTCGTTATACAGAGATCCTGTCTGGAAAAGTTTCGCGAGATAATGCTAAATAATGTTTTATTGTACAACTTGAAACCATGCCCAGTATCCAGCTGTAATCGCACAATTAATGAGCTCTGGTAGGGAATATTGGATTCAAATTTAAGTGGGGGCGGGGGATCAAATAAATCTACCCAGCAGTCTTTTGTTCACTGAACCGTGCCCGAATTTGAACAAAATGGATTTATTTGAAACGGAATTTATTCAGTTATAATTTCCGTTGTTACCAGGAACCGCGTGTGTGCACCAAACCAACATATATTCGTTTACCAAGTGGCCAGATGATTGAAATGTGCTTAATACGGAATGTTTTATTCTCCCGTGCCTGTGTTTCTGAGGTTTGTTTTGCCAAAGGTAAACAATGGAGAAGTAATGAAAGGGACGTTTCTGTCTACGATCAAAAGAATTTGCTGCTTGCTGCAAGGGTCCGTTTGCTCCAGTGACTCCCTCTGAAAGCTTCTGCTAAAGAGAGACTCTCTACCGGCCTCCAACTTCCCTGCATCTATCACATTGCAATTTGCATTCTGCCTCCCCCTCCCCAAATGACTCTGAACAGAACCAACGCTATCTAGGAACTGTCCTCGCCTTTGCCTACATCAGACCGCACAAGAAATGGGTTCAGATTGAAACATTAAACATTACAATCGCCACTCTTTCCCTCGTTTGTCTTTCATTGCCCTTTTATTTTCATATTATTTTACAAATGTTTAGATGTACTCTAGACATACCCACTCGCCACAACCACAACCACACATACACCACATACATGCATGTAAACTTACTCTCACACACTCAACCACATAGACACACCACTTACATGCATGGACACTCGCCACATACATCCACGCATACACATTCATGCTCACACGTACATATTCACACCGCACACAAAACATGCACACTTGCATGCACACATCACCTTATGCACACAGTCATGCACACACACATATAACATACTCACCCAGACACATGTAAGATACTCACGCGGTACATACATGTATACATATACAGCACGTTCTCACACTCGCACACGCCCTCAAACTCATTCAGAGGTCTAGAGACAGGATCGCACTCACACACAACACGCACACTCCTGCTCCTCACTCATACTTTCATTGACTCTCCTCAGTTTTCTAACATGTGCTTGCCCTGTCTCTTTCATTCATCGGCCTCCTTTTCTGACAGTCTCCTGTGTTATTTCCCTTCTATTCTTTCCGTTCCTCGCATCTCTTCTGCTCACTTCCTCCTTTTAATCATTATTGTCGAATACTCCCCCCGCCTTTTAAGTGGGATCTCCAATACTTGCAGTCTTTGTCAAACCCGTTACAACTTTTACAACAATTTCACCCACTCCTATCCCATGCGTGGATCACAGCATTAAAATCCCGTTACCATACGATGAAAAAATCTACTTTACCTCTCAGAGATCGGGTGCACGAGAAAGTCCTTTTAAAACGTGGCTTGTGGTCCCACACTCAAAAATCGCAGTAGGTCCTGCAGGAACCGGTGTCTGAGAAATGCTAACAGCGTTGTCCCTAGCCTGGGCTCTACTCCCCCAGTCACTCTTAAAGATTTATCCCGGTGCAGAGTGTGTAATCTTGGGCACCAGTGCCTGCTCTCAGCCGGAGGGGAGAAAGAAGCAAAAATCTAAATTGCTGCAAGTTCAAATGCGGGATTTGACACCTATCATTACTCCGTCAGCACTGCAGAGGAGGGGCCCCCAAGACTTTGGGGCTGGATTGCCGGAAAAAAAGGACATTTGAATCTCTGATGAATTACAAAGAGCCAATTGATGAAAAGACTCCCACGGCCACCTTAACCCTTAAAAGGACATTGTCCACTATATAATGTCTGCTGGGGTTTTTTTTTAAACCACCAGGCCACGTATGAAGAGATCTCTTTGAGATATCTGGTCCCTGATGAAATGCATCTGGCCTATCATTTCTTCAAAGATGAGTTTAAATGAAGGTGGAAAATAAAGAACTGCACCATTTATAGCCAATGGTGAGACAGGATAGGTCTGAGTGCCCGCGAATAGCTGGGGAGTGCAGGTAGCACGGGAAGCGATTCCTAGTTCTCAGTGTAATGGCTTCACCAAACATCTAGTGTAAGTTAATGACATTTAGATATCAGAGTCTCACCGCCCCCTTCCTTCGGTTTTCATTTTGTTCAAAGGTTCTTGGGTGGGGGAGGGAGGGAGGGGGAGGGTGCCCACAGGTACTGAGAGGATGGAAACCGGCTGCTGCCGAGCTATTGTCAAACTGTTCGTTAAGCATAGCAAATTAAGATCTGATCTGCTTATCAGCTTGGTCAATAAAGAGTTAACTGGGCAAAGCAGTATTGAAAGTTCCGACAGAAAGCGAGGCGCTGAATCTATTAAGTAAAACGATAAAGACAGCTAAGGACAGGGCTACCGAGTAAAAGGCTTTCTCAAACATGGATTTGCTTCTGAAAGGCAGAACCTTCTAAATGACTGTGCTGCCTGCTAAACCGCGAAACCATTTCAAAAAAAGACCCCGTAGCTTTACCTATAACTTTTCACTTTTATTATACACACCAGGCAGCGGGGAGCAACTGTCCCGAGCTGATCTGTACTGAAAAACTGAACCATTCAGCATAAGATCTGATTTGGCTTCAGAAAGGACGGCAGACGGGCGGCAGATTTAACATGGGGAAGGGCGGGGGGGGGGGTCCCGATGCCGCCCAATTCTCAGTGAGAATTGTGAGATACAATTCAAACCTCCCGTACGTCATCTCGGTTTCTCCCCCCCCCCCGCCCCCACCTCAGTCAACGCTAAAAGTCGAGTGCACTTATTAAACCACCGGAACACAACAATGTATATTTTCCGAGGTTAAAATGAGGCGCACCCCTTCCCAGTCGTGCAATTGACGCCGCTGCAAAGTGGCTGCAGTATCCACCTCCCTCCCCACTCCTGGCTGATGCACTCCAGAAAAGGAAAATCCCAGGTTTCGGAAAGGTTCCAACAAATTGGAGGAGGCTCTTCCGAAACACCGAGGATCGTCAATGCAGCAACATTAATACGAGTATCAGTGCGAACACAAAGGATTTCATTAAAATGTAATCGTCACTGTGGGGGTGCAAAGCGCGGTTGAGCCTGAGAGCCGTGACTCCCAGTAACTTGCGGGTTTCGGTGCGGCAATCCAACTATAACCATTTAGGAAGTGTAGGTTGGACTGGCCGTTAACTTTGTATCTCCCCTTGTAATGTAGCATTGCATTGTGGTAGACAACACATGAATGCTTTGTATTCTCGTCACTTTTAGATGTATTGGCATGGCTGCTGCCTCGCGGGCAGTCGTTTTGTGGGCATGGAGATGGACTAGGGTTAGCAATCTGGTTTTACTATTGGAGATCATCCAAACAGCGATCTTTCTTTAGGGTTAGAGTTAACATTGACTGAAACGGGGCTGAAATTCAGACGTACAGAAGGTGCTACCCTGATTTAGAGTGAGACTGAATAGCCAGAGGGATCTTGGTTTAGGGTGGGAGTGACTAGCCAGAAGGAACTTAAGAGGCTGGTCTAACTCGGCGCTGCTGTGCCTCCGCTCCCAGGTTGCTTTATGAAAATGTTTCTGGGGTCTGGACGAGTGGACGGCTGGCTTCTCGCAGACTTTTCACTTTAGGACAGAAGTGACTTAAGAGTTTCAGCTGAGCATATGCCTTTTGCAGTGGGTTGCATGTGGTCTGTGCTGTGAGTGAGAGAGAGAGGGCGTGTTGTACAGCTCCTCCTCTCTGAACAGCGCCACTCCCTCTGGAACGAAGAGCTTTTGTCATTGAAAAGTTTATTCAGTCTCCAACACAAGGGAGCGGGAAGTTGCAGCTCGAATATTGTGGAGAGCAAGTTCCGCCGAAATCATTTCCTGAAACTGTCTCCCTGCTGTAAAATAATTAACCTCAGAAAATCGGGCAAACACATATGACCATTGCTCAGTGTCACCTCAGTCAGTCTGAGATGTAAGGTGAAGAGAGCGCGGGCCCAAATTCGAGTCCCGCTTTAACACGGTGTCTTTCCAATGTTGCTGATCAGAGCAAGATGCACTCAGACCATTGCCGACTCCCCAATACTGTCTGTGTCAAATTAAGTTTTTAGCAAGGATTTCTTAAAATCGTCTCCAATACCCGATCTTATGCAGCAAATGAATATCTCAGCACATTTTCTAGCGCTTTCTCACAACCAAACCTTCCCAAAAACAAATAGGAAGAGTCAATGGGGACAGCTCTGAGATTGAGGCTGGGAGACTGGAGTCGATCCGAAAATTCTCCCTAGTGCCGGATCAGCGACTGGAGATTTCATTGGCCTGTTCCCAACTGGCAGCCACTAATTTAGCACCAATGGTGGCTCAAACCATGTCAAATCCCAGTGTCCTGTGAAATAAAGTTTCATTTATATTTTAAAGTCTTCGTGCGCAAATTTCTTAATTCCCCACAGATTTTCTTCTAACCAGCTGGAACCGGATACAAGGCTTCCACTGGGTCCTTGGATCCACTTCAAAATCGGAGCTTTGAATAAAGAGGCTTTGCCGAACTCGTCGTTCCTACTATGGGTTATTGAAGTAGAATTTTTTGTTTCACTGGGCTTGGATTTGTACAAAGGTTTCCACTGCTGAGGGGCTTTTTTAAATCATTCAATGGATGTAGCCTTTGCCTCCAGTTATTTTTTAAAGTATCCATTGCCATTCACAGCTAGTTGTGTCAGGACTGCAGAGATTTGATCTTATCCCTGGATTGTGGAATTGTTTAGCTCTGTTCTGAATCGTTTAGCATGGTAGTGCTTTTTTTATTCATTCATGGGATGTGGGTGTCACTGGCTAGGCCAGCATTTATTGCACATCCCTTATTGCCCTTGAGAAGTGAAAGTGATGGAACAGTGCTGCCATACAATACAATGGAGGGTATCTCAGAGTAAAGATGAGACTTGGTCTCTGCAGGGACTGTGCGGTGGTCACTCCTACCAATGCTGTCCTGGGCAGATGCATCTGCGACAGATAGGTCTCTGGGGACAAGCTCCAGTAGGTTTCCCCTTCTTGTTTGTTCCCTTACCACCTGCCACAGGCCCAGCCTGGCAGTTATGACCTTCAGGACTTGGCCAGCTCAGTCAGTAATGGTGCTGCCGAGCCACTCTTGGTGATGGGCATTGAAGCCCCCCACCCAGAGTACATTCTGTGTCCTTGCTACCATCAGTGCTTCTTCCAAATTGCATTCAACAGGGAGGAGCACTGATTCATGAGGGGAGGGGGGTGTGGAGGGCGGTAGGTGGGAATCAGCAGGAGATTTCCTCACCATTGCCCTGATGCCATGAGGCTTGATGGGATCTGGAGTCAATGTTGAGCATTCCTAGGGCCACTCCCCTCCCTGCCTCCATACCACTGCCCCACCACCCCTTGTCCATCTGCCAGCCATTAAGTCAGAATATAACCATTATGGTGGTGGTGGAGTCTGGGACATTATGATTCTCTGAGAATGATTATATCAGGCTCTTGCTTGACTCCTCTATGGGACATGCCTCAGATGTGGGTTTGTCTTTGTTGCATCAGAATCCAATGATTACATCAATGCCTGTCTGGTTTTATTCTTTAATATTATACTTTGTCACGGCAGTTTTGTACAATTACATTGCTTGCTAGGCCATTTCAGGGGACTTTATAGAGTCAACCACATTGTTGTGGGTCTGGATCATATGTAGGCCAGACTCAGTAAAGACAAAGGATTTCCTTCCCAATGGAGCAGATGGGTTTTGATTTAAAAAATCTGGTAGTTTGAGGAACACCAGTGCTAAGACTATACAGTTAAGGAGTCCTGTCATCAAACTTTCTGCAGTTTCAAAGTTGGAAGGTCCACTTCCAGGGGCGGCATTTTTTTATCTTAATTTCCTGGTGAAGTTTTGAGACGAAAGGCACCATTGCTTTAAGGGAGGGGGCGAAGAACTGGAGGGAGAGTGTTTTAGTTGGTCCTTGCTGTTCGGTAACTCCTACTTGTCAGTGAAAGTTCTGTGTGACCCGTTTTCAGCGGCGGTGGTGTGTGGATTTCTGGAGTTTGCTCACCTCTTGGTCTGAAGGACTGGCTACAGTCACTGTCCGCACCTCATTACTCTCTGGGTGGGTGGCCTCCCCGGGAGGTCCACGGGCCACTGTAATCCCATTCTAATCAAGCTGTCATCGATCTGCCACACTAACTGTATGTAGCTAGTCTCATCGAAAGAAGAGTGAAGACGTGCAGTTGGGCTGCCGATCATGGGAGACGGGCAGAAGTGAACTGCATTAAAGTGAGGAAGAGGAGGGGGTAGATTCAGAACCAAGACATCAGACAGAGAGCGGAAATGAAATAGAGAATAAGGGATTAGGAGAGTAATGTAGAGAAATCAGAACCAATAAGGTGAGAATAAAAGCATCCAAACACATTTCCAATACTAATAACAGTTATTAGGGCGTTTTCGTTTTAATTTGCTCTTTCCTATTGCTGAGAATTGTTCCGAAGTGCCTGGGCCCTTCGACAGCACGCTGTCTTTCACACATGAACCAAGAAACTGAATGGGAAGAAGACAGGCAGTGTGGGGGAACAATACAAAAGCAAAAAACTGCGGATGCTGGAAATCCAAAACAAAAACAAAAATAAAAATACCTGGAAAAACTCAGCAGGTCTGACAGCATCTGCGGAGAGGAATACAGTTAATGTTTCAAGTCCGTATGACTGTTCAACAGAACTAAGGAAAAATAGAAGAGAGGTGAAATATAAGCTGGTTTAAGAGGAGGCGGGACAGGTAGAGCTGGATAGAGGGCCAGTGATAGGTGGAGATTGCCAAAATATGTCATAGACAAAAGGGCAAAGAGGTGTTGATGTTGGTGATATTAGCTAAGAAATGTGCTAATAGGTGACATTAAGGGTAGAAAGCAGGATGAGCAAGGTAGCCCTAGTGGGGAAGGGATCGAAATAGGCTAAAAGGTAGAGATGAAACAATGGATGGAAATACATTTAAAAATAATGGAAATAGGTGGGAAAAGAAAAATATATATAAATTATTGGAAAAGAGGGGGATCAGAAAGGGGGTGGGGATGGAGAAGAGAGTTCATGACCTAAAGTTGTTGAACTCAATATTCAGTCCAGAAGGCTGTAAAGTGCCTAGTTGGAAGATGAGGTGCTGTTCCTCCAGTTTGCGTTGAGTTTCACTGGAACATTGCAGCTGGCCAAGGATGGACATGTGGGCATGAGAGCAGGGTGGAGTGTTGAAATGGCAAACGACAGGGAGGTCTGGGTCATGCTTGTGGACAGACCGGTATGATGCCCTCACATATTGGGTTTGCTGCATGACAGCCCAGGAAGGCTGAGGCAGATAATGCTTAACTGTTTATACAAGGAAAATGTAAACATGGATTTCTCTCCCAGACAATCTGATCGTTTACTCTCAAAGTCAAAACCGAACATTCAATTTCATTCAATTATCGCCCGGTCGTCCAATCCAATTAGAGGAGGCAGTGGCATAGTGGTAATATCACCAGACTAGAGACCGAAGGTAGTCTTGTAGCGCACTGGGCAGTGCCACTGTCTCTGAGCCAGAAGCCCTGGGTAAAATCCCACTCCAGTACTTGATGGCTAAAGAAGGTGCATTCACAACACGGCCAAACAGGTTGAGTATCAACCTACAAATCCTTCCAACATACACTGAAAGTATACAGTAAGAGCGGGAAAGATTCTTGGTCATGTGATGGAAAGAAATTGGAAGCTCTACCAACATTATCCAGACTAAAACATGCATGCAAAAATGCATGTTGCCATAGCAACTCAGACTCCCTGAGTGAATCGTAACACCCCACCAGTAATCCAGAGGCCCAGGCTAATGCCTTGGCATCATGGGTTCAAACCTCACCACAGCGGCTGGGGAAATCTAAATTTAATTCATTCATAAAACTCTGGAATTAAAAGCTAGCATCAGTAACGATAGCCATGAAACAATCGATAATTATCGTAAAAACCCATTTGGTTCACTAATGTCCTTTTAGGGAAGGAAATCTGCCCCCCCTTAACTGGTCTAAATCCAGGCCCACAGCAATGTGGTTGACTCTTAAATGTCGTCTGAAATAGCCTAGCAAGCTACTCAGTTGTACCAAACCACTATAGGAAAGTAAAAAAGGAATGAAACCAGACAGAGAGACTACCCACCATTGACCAGAAATGACAACAGAACACACAGCCCTGTCGACCATGCAAAGTTCTCCTTACTAACATCTTGGGGCTTGTGCCAAAATTAGCTCCACAGACTAGTCAAGCAACTTCTTAACATAGTCCTACTTACCAAATCATGCCTAACCATCAGTGTCACAGAAAACGTCATCGTCATCCCTTGCGGCAGGTACAGTGGTATACAGTTGGGAGGGAGTTGCCATCGGAGTGCTCAACATTCACTCCGAACTCCATGAAATCTCATGGCATCAGGTCAAGCATTAGCAAGGAAACCCCTTGCTGACCACCCCCCACCCTCCTCAGCTGATGAATCAGTGCTCCTCCATTTTTAACCAACTAGAAGAAGCACTGAGGGTAGCAAGGATGCAAAATGTACTCTGGGTGGGCGGACTTCAATGTCCATCACCAAGAGTGGCTCAGTCGTACCACTACTGATCAAGCTGGCCGAGAACTGAAGGACATAGCTGTTATACTGGGCCTGTAGCAGGTGGTGAGGGAAACAACAAGAGGGAGGAACTGACTTGTCCTCATCTTAACCAGTCTTTCTGTCCATGAAAGTATTGTAGAAGTGACCACCACTCCTTCCTTATAGAGACAAAGTCTTGTCTTCACGTTGAAAATACCCTGCATCATGTTGTGTGGCACTACCATCATGGTAAATGGGATAGATTTCGAACAGATCTAGCAATACAGAACTGGGCATCCATGAGACACTGTGGGCCATCAGCAGCCGCAGAATTGTATTCAACCACAATCTGCAACCTCATGGCCTGGCATACCTCCCACTCTACTATTACCATCCAGCCAGGGGATCAAGCCAAGTTCAATGAAGAGTGCAGGAGGGAGTGCCAGGAGTAACACCAGGCATACCTATGAATGAGGTGTCAATGTGGTGAAGCTACAACACAGGCTGCTTGCGTGCCAAACAGAAGAAGCAGGGCTAAGCGATCCCACAACCAACGGATCAGATCTAGCTCTGCAGTCCTGCCACATCCAGTCATGAATGGTGGTGGACGATTAAATAACTCACTGGAAGAGGTAGCTCCTCAAATATCCCCATCCTCAATGATGGGCAAGCCAAGCACATCAGTGGAAAAAGCAACGATGAAGCATTTCCTACAATCTTCAGCCAGAGGTGCCATGAGGATGATCAATCTCGGCTTCCTCCTGAGGTTTCCAGCATCACAGATGCCAGTTTTCTGCTAATTCAATTCACTGCACATGATATCAGAAATGGTTGAAGGCACTGGATGCTGCAAAGGCTATGGGACCTGACAGCATCCCAGCAGTAGTATTGCAGACTGGTTCTCCAGAACTAGCCATGCGCCTAGCCAAGCTATTCTAGTACAGCTACAACACTGGCATCTACCTAGCAATGTGGAAAATTGCCCATACGTGTCCTGTACACAAAAAGCAGGAGAAATCCAACCCAGCCAGTTACCACCCCATCAGTCTCCTCTAGATCATTAGCAAAGTGATGGAAGGTGTCATTGACAGTGCTATCAAGTGACACTTATTCAGAAACAACCTGCTCTCTGATGCTCAGTTTGGGTTCTGTCAGAGCTACTTGGCTTTTTATAGCCTTGGACCAAATATGGACAAAAGAGCTGAACTCAAGGGATGAGTTGAGACTGACTGCCCTTTACATCAAGTCTGCATTTGACCAAGTGTGGCATCAAGGAGCCCCAGCAAAACTGAAGTCAATGGGAATCAAGGAAAACTCTCCGCTGGTTGGAGTCATACCTAATATCAAGCAAGATGGTTGTGATTATTGGAGGTCAATCATCTCAGTACCAGTGCATCACTACAGGAGTTCCTCAGACCCAACCACCTTCAGCTGCTTCATCAGTGACCTTTGCTCCATCATAAGATCAAAAGTGGGGATTTTCGCTGATGACTGCACAGTACCATTTCGAGTTCCTCAGATTCTGCAGCAGTCCGTGCCCATATGCAGCAAGGCATGGACAGCATTCAAGAAGCAACTACTATTTGCACAACACAAGTTCCAGGCAATGAAAGGAGAACAAGAGAGAGAATCTAACCATTGCCCCTTGACATTCAATGGCATTACCATTGCTGAATCCCTCACTATCAACATCCTATGGGTCACCATGACCAGAAACCTAACTGGACCAGCCATGTAAATAATGTGGCTACAAGTGCAGGTCAGAGACTAGGAATTCTGCAGCGAGTAAAAATGGTGAATTGAAATGGCAAGTGACAGGAAGGTCGGGGTATTGCTTGTGGATTGAACAATGGTGTTCCACAAAGTGGTCATGAATGGTGGTCTCCCCAATATAGAGGAGACCACATTGTGAGCAGCGAATATAGTAGACCAAACTGAAAGAAGCGCAAGTGAAGCGCTGCTTCACCTGTAAGGAGTGTTTGGGGCCTTGGTCAGTGAGGAAGGAGGAGGTAAAGGGATAGGTTTTACACCTCCTGCAATTACATAGGAAGGTGCCATGGGAAGGGGTTGAGATTTTGGAAGGGATAAAGGAGTGGACCAGGGTGTCACGAAGGGAACGGTCCCTACGGAATGCTGACAGGGGGGTGAGGGGAAGATATGTTTGGTGGTGGCATCACGCTGGAGTTGGCAGAAATGTCAGAGGATGATCCTTTGAATGCAGAGGCTGGTGGGGTGAAAAGTGAGAACAAGGGGAACCCTATCATGGTTCTGGGAGGGGTGGGAAGGAGTGAGGAAAGAGTGTAGGAAATGGGTCAGACATGGTTGAGGGCCCTGTCAACCACAGTGGGGCGTAACCTTGGCTCAGGAAAAAAAACTTGATCACGCAGTCACAATAGTTTTGCAATTTGTATTTTATTTTGAAATGTGAGCCCTGAATTCACAAGTAATAAGTCTACCACGACTTCAGAGGTTTTTAGAAAACTAACTTAAGCATTTATTAACAAAAGAAAAGATTGTGGCCAGTCAGCACGATACCCTGGACAATGCACAAATACTGGAAGCTTTTCACACTTCTGGTAGATCTTACAATGCCTTCCCTAACACACAGCCTCTTCTCCTTTATACATGTTTCTCCCTTCTAATGCAAATTCCATTGTTCCCATAAGTCTTTGGAACTTCACTTTTCTCATAATATAAATCTTTTCATGGTGCTAATATTATCAGTAACCTTTGGGAAAAAGAAACACACTGCTTGGCCTAGCTTCTCTGGCTAGGTGTAACATGCTACCATCTCTTTGAAATTCAAACTACCCTGATTTATCTAAAAATACAAATTCTCCTCACCTCACATTCTAAAACTTTAGCCATGTTTACTATTTCACATTTCAAACCTAGCTTCTTTTGATGAATCAAAGCCTCCAGACTAGCTATCTCCAATTCTATTAAATCCCACACACACACACACACACACAGAAACTATCAAAACCCTACTATTAACCTACTTTTACAATAAATCACAATAATATTATGAGAATTATTACACTTTTGTGACACAAGCAATTAGGAAAGTTAATAGAATGTTATCATTTATTGTAAGGGAAATTGAATACAAAAGTAGAGAGGTTATGCTTCAGTTATACAGGGCACTAGTGAGACCACATTTAGAGAACTGTGTACATTATTGGTCATCTTATTTAAGGAAGGATGTAAATGCATTGGAAGCAGTTCAGAGAAGGTTTACCAGACTAATTCCTGGAATGGGTGGGCTGTCTTTTGAGGAAAGGTTGGACAGACTAGGTTTATATCTGTTGGAGTAAGAGGTGACTTGATTGAAACATATAAGATCCTGAGAGGTGTTGACAGGGTGGATGTAGAGAGGATGTTTCCTCTTGTGGGAGAATCTAGAACTAGGGGTCACTGTTTAAAAATAAGGGATCGCCCATTTAAAAGAGAGATAAGGCAAAATTTTTTCACTCAGAGAGTCGTGAGTCTTTCGACCTCTCTTCCTGAAAAGGTGGTGGAAGCAGAATCTTTGAATATTTTTAAGGTAGAGGTGAATAGATTCTTGGTAACAAGGGGGTGATAGGTTATCGGGGGTAGGTGGGATGCAGATTTGAGGTTACTATCAGATCAGCCATGATCTTATTAACTGGTAGAGCAGGCTCGAAGGGCTGAATGGCCTACTCCAGTTCCATGTTCGTATGTATGTATGTATGTTAAGAAGAGTTCAGCGTCGTGCCAAGCCTGAAATTCATTGAGGTGAGGGTGTAAGCAGATAAAACTGGATCCTTTGCTGAGCACAGAATGTTCCGCATCAGAGAGGGGAAGGTCAATGGGTCCAGTGAGTACACGGCAGGAGCTGGGATTAGAAGAAGGAATGGGGTCAGAGGGCAAGGAAAGGGAGGGAGGACCTGGATGGGCATGGGTTAGAGTCGTTGGAGCTTGTGTTCCTTAGAACTTGAAAGGAAGAGAATAAGTTTCTTGTGAAGGCATCAGATGAGACAGAGAAAGAAATTGGGGACAAGGACAGCTTTGAGATAGAGTCTGTCTGTGCTGCTGGAGAGAGAGGTCGAGTGCATACATACGGCGGTGCATGGCACTGAGTGTGGATCTCAGGATGCAGCGAGAACAGCAGTCTGAGGATTATGTCCCGGAGATACCCGTAATCATGGGTGGAATTGAAACCTTGGGTAAGCCGGAGACAGAGACAGTCGTTAAGGAGGAAATATGGTGATGAAAACAAGTTTTGGTAAACACCTTGTTAAACGCCTGGAGGGAAATGGAAAGCAATGAAGGCAAACAGAGTGAAAAAGATAAACTGAAATCCTGTCGGAGAGAAGAGCAGTACTTCTTCAAGGTACACATTCCTGGAAGAGAAGTGGCAGTGAATTTAACACTAATATAGAAGCAAAATACTACAGATGATGGAAATCTGAAATAAAAGCAGATAATGGTGGAAAAACTCAGCAGGTCTGGCAGTATCTGTGGAGAGAGAAGCAAAGTTAATGTTTCAAGTCCATATTTTGCTAGTGTCTGTCTAGGTGAATTTTGGCTTCCAATGATGACTCACTAACACTTGATACTTCTGTAACTTTTTGGTCATACACACTCATGAAAGGTTGTCAATTGTTGTTTGAATATCAAAAATATTTTGCAGCTGTTGTTATTTCTACATCTTATTTAACTACCGGACCCCATTTCAGGTCTCAGAGTTGTTTAAATGAATAGCGTATATTCTTTAATTGGTGAGAAAGACCATATTTCATTCATACCTGCAGCATTTGTGATTCATAGACGTGATAGAAAAATGTACCTTTTGATGCTATGGGCCATTTCGTTCAGTGGGATGAATTTCTAATTATGCTCACACTCTAACTTGGGTAAGTGAATCTCCCAAGGTCTGATTGTTTAGAAATCAATCTTGCAGCAGTGAAGTGCAAGGAGATCAAAGAGTTTACCTCTGTGAAGGAATATTATCCCCCACCTCACTTTATAGGTAATGATTTAATGCATCACTGAGTTGGCTAAGGTGTGGATTAGTCTCACAGTGCACTATTGTTTTAACTTCAGATATTCTCTTTATTCCAAGAGTGTAACACTTTTCCATGCTTGCAGCAATGAATCTTCAGTGTGCAGACTTAAATTGAATGACACCATTTAATATAGTTCTGTTGTTTGCCAAATACAATTTATGAACAGCAAGGCCATTCACTGTAAGAATCAGTCATTTGATTACATATTAAACCAGCTTTGTGATGTTTGGTAATTTGCAGCATCTGGCTTCATAAAATCATAGAATGATATAACAGAGAAGCAGGTCATTTGGCCCATTGTATCTGTGCCAAATCTTTGAAAGAACTCTCCAATTCATTCCTCTCCCCGGCTCTTTCCCTGTAGCTCTGCAAAATTTTCCACTTCAAGTATTTATCCAGTTCCATTTTGAATTGCTTCCACTGCTCTTTCAGGCAATGGTATTTGTTACAAATAGGATTTGTGTCCGTTTCAGTCCATAATCAGGACAAATGTGTGTAAGGTGTATGAATTTCCTTATCCTTGGAGTGATTTTTCTTAATTTAAAATAAATCCCAGCAGCAGGCTTTCTGGTGATTTTTTAAAATATGAAAAGGGTATTTATTATCACCAACTTGTCCCAGATGTTTGAACACAACGTCACCATCACTCGTCTCACTTACATTATCACACACACAAAAATTAGATACAGATTAAATCCATAATTATAAAAATGTAATTTATCAGTCTTTATATTGATCCAGGCTTGATGTCTTTTTAGTTGAGTTGATAACTTAATTGGAGTGAAGGTCTTTTAGAAACAAAGGATTCTCATGAAGCTGGGAAGCCTCTTGTAGACAAATAGCCGCGAGGTTGATTCTCTGGTGAACTTGAAAGCTGGAACAAGTATAGTACTTTGGCTGCAATGGAAGACTTTAAGCTGTGATGGTTCAGCTATTTCAGATGTTTCCCGGTGCCCTTAAAAGTCCAGTAGTGTTGCAGCCTATGTAAGCTGGTTGTTCTTCCAGAGACAGTCTCTTTTAAACCGTAATCTATCTTTTCCAAAGTGGCGCTCGGAGTTCCTTTCTATTAAAAGTCTCTATCTCTGTAATGTATTCCAAAATGTAACAGGGATAGGGTCCTGAACTTGAGAATAGCAGGGAGAGAGAGGTGTTGTTACATTCTGCAGTCTTCTTCTTGATGGTACTGGTGCCTGCTGCAGACTCACTTTGCTTTAACAAATGGACAAGCTTATAATCATAGCTTTTCACATGTGGGGTTTCAATGGTGTGACAGCTAGCTATTGCCAGACAATGGAGGGAAATCTATGATAATGAAGGAGCTTCGATCTCCCAATATTAAAGCTGTTAAGATCCCGTGACGTGGTGCGACGTACCTGGATCCAGTGTTGCAAGCGCTTCAACAACCTGTTGTGCTCAGGAGGGGTGAGTATCATGTTGGCATTGGTCACTTAACCCAGCAGGTAGGTTTTCCCCCTGGTGCCCCCCCGCCTCCCCAAGTCTGAGTGTAGTGACGGGATTGAATCATTGACGGCATGTGTCCTTCGCTGGGTGGGCCAGCAGATATTGCCCATGCCGAGGTCACCCTGAGACGGTGGTGAAGAGATGGGTTCTGCATCCGCAGCAGCAAGTGGTACACTGAGACCCACATGACTGTTTTGGGGGCAACCTGGAGGAGCTGCACCTTGACGCAGTGCTGGAACTCCAGGACATGTCAATGTCAGGATGGTGACATGCTGGGAGGGGAGCTTCAAGGTGGTGTGGCACCGATCGATCTGCTGTCCTCTGCGCTCCACATGCTTGTACCTTCTTGCTATGGAAGGTTAGACCATGCGGTGCCTGATGTGATGTAGGCAGCGTTTGACCAAAGCGGAGGAGGGGTGGGGAACAGGCCTAGCATCTTTGTGTGAATGTTTGGCAGCAGTGGGGTGAGACGACACTGTTGCCCTGCAATGTCCCACTCTGGTTGGGGTAGGTCGTCTGTGAAGAGAATCCAGGTACAAGTAGCACTAATCAATGCTCTTCTCTCCTTTTCAGGAGAAGAATGCACATAATGCCGCTGAGCAGGTGAGGACATGCGGCGGGTTGGCACAGTTAGTGATTCTCAGTCACTTCGAGCAGGAGGCCCTAGATATGGAGAGGTGCCATGCGCCCAGGTCCACTGGTGTCGGTGAGGCTGGGGTGCCACGGGGAGGTGTGTTTGCCCAGCACTGAGGTCACCGTTGTTCTCCCAACAGCCATGGCAGTGCTGAATGTTCAGTGATTGAAATTTGCAACATGGCTTGACCATTGCTTATGGAAGGATGAGCACATAATGATCCGGGGGTCAGGGATGCACATTGACATTGTCTCCACGTTAACTGATCCAAAGTCCTTTCTCTTCCTTTCAGCATCAGCGGAGCAGGGCCGGAAGGAGGAGCAGCAGAGGCCCCCTCTCACACCTGAGGCGCCCTGAAGTCTCACCAGTGTCACAATATCTCTGCCAGGCAGGCACCAGCGCAGATACTAGCACCTCGATGGGAATTAGAACATCAGCTAGTGTCCCGGGGCATAGTGGTGAGGGCACTTCACAGCCGCTGGAGGAACTGGCAGAGACAGAGAGTGCCCATGGCGCTAGCAGTCAGAGGACTGCAGGGGACCAGGCACATGCTCAGTCGGTGCCTGATGATGTGCCTCTGGAGTCGTTCACGACGCAGTAAGCGCAGGAAATACAGTCGGGTGTGCGGGAGCATCTGGGGAAGATACATGAGGCTATGCTTGGCTTGGTGTCCGTGGTGGAGGAGTCTACGCGGACTATCGCTGAAACAATGAGCTTCATGTCCGAGCGCCACGCATCCTCCATGGAGAGAGTGGCAACTCTCGTGGAGAGGCTCCTCCAGGAGACCCATCAGGGGTCCCTGGGGATGCACTCGGACCAGCAAGCCCTCACATCGGCATTGACTTCAGCTGGTCAGTGCCAGTGTGGGAGATGGTCTTGGCACCAAGTTTCCTAGTTCGGTGCCCATCCATCCACAGTGAGCAGGGAGGTCCGAAGCGACCTCATGTCAGCGCAGCAGCTGCCTGTTGTCTCTGCGGGCTCCTCTCAGGGCGCTCTGGATGAGGGCAGCAGCTCTTCCACCCCTCTGCCAGTGACCATTGCATCTGGTGAGGCTGCAACAACTGGGGAGATGCTAGCTGTGGAACTGGCAGGTCCCTCCCAGGCAGGGCCAGCACAGGCTCCATGGGCCAGAGGACGACCGCCAAGGTCATCGAGGCCAACAGGACAGCAGGGTCAGCAGGCTGTCTCAGATGCCAGTCCCAGCGAGGGGTCAGCACCAAGACGTAGCACCCAAAAACTTAAACATAAGGCACCTTCAGCACACCATGGGTTTATCACTGATGCTTTTGTGTTGGCCCGCAATGAGGTCTTTATGAGTTGGTGTGATTTTTAACACCTTTTTCATTTTGTTTCATTAAATTTCTTTGGTTGCAAAAATAAATTCAGACATGTCACCATGGCTGAGAGTGCCTCTTTTGTTCTGCAGGTGTATGGTTTCCAATAATGTAATGTGTACTTTGTGGGACATTCAGCTTTATTAACAAGGATCTTAGTTACTATTCCTAACCTGGAAGATTTGGCCCTCAGGTATCGAATATGAAGCCTACAGCCCAGGCTTGTCCTGGAGGTCCATCTGTGGTGTGCTAGCTGAAGGCTCATTGGATTAAATCTCCCGGGTGTCCCTGCCTCCCTGGAGTATGCCCGGGTCAGCATCTACCCCCTCAGCATTTCCCTGTGTGTGCTCATCCTCGGACTCACTGCTGGACTCATCGTGTGCAGCCGCAGCCACTGTGTCTACATCTTCATCTTCCACAGCGTCCCCCCTTTCCAGCGCAAGGTTGTGGAGAGTGCAGCATACAACCACTATCACCGACACACAATCTGGGGGGTACTGGAGTGCGCCCCTGAATGGTCCAGGCATCGGAAGTGCATCTTAAGAAGACCGATGGCTCTCTCCACCACTGCCCTTGTGGAGGCATGGCACCTATTGTAGCGCTGCTCAGCTTCTGTTCTTGGATGGCGGAGAGGCGTCATGAGCCACCTTCTGAGGGGATAGCCCTTGTCACCCAGTAGCCATCCATCCAGCCGGGCTGGAGCACTGAAGAGCCCCAGCACCTGGGAGTGTCTGAGGATGTAGGCATCATGGGAGCTGCCTGGGTACCTTGCACAGTCTTGTAGAATCAGCATCCTGTGATCACACACTATCTGCATGTTCATGGAATGGAAGCCCTTCCTGTTGACGAAGGCACTGGGCTCACCTGCTGGCACCTTGATGGCCACATGTGTACAGTCTATTGCACCCTGGACGCGGGGGAAGCCAGCAATGGCCGCGAAACCTCTGGCTCGCTGTGTCTGGCTTGCCTGGTCCCAATGGTAGTGGATGAAGGTCAATGCACACCTGAACAGAGTATCTGTGACCTGCTTGACACAAGTGTGGACAGCTGATTGGGAGACACCGCAAAGATCATCCACCAACCCCTGGAAGGAGCCAGAGGCATAGAAGTTGAGAGCAGCTGTGACCTTTAGAGCCACTGGCATGGGGTGTCCACCCACACAGTTTGCAGAGATTTCAGACCCAATCATCTGACAGATACAGTTGACTTTCTCCCTTGAGAGACAGAGCCTCCTTCGGCATTGCACCTCAGACATATTGAGGTAGTTACTTTGCCGCCTGTATACCCTGGCAGCAGGATAGTGGTATCTTCTGCAGGCCCTTCCGCCTTGGATCTCCTGTTGGCCCTGCACCCCTTGTGCCTGCGCCTGTCCTCCCAAAGGTGGCTCCCCTGGAGGCTGCATGTGCACTCCTGGCCCACTACCCCTTCTAGCCCTCCCTTCCTCCTCAGAGGAGGTGCCTCCAATGGAGAGCTCAGCTCCCATTCCCAAGCTAAGGGAACACTTCCTGAAATCTGCAGGTCCAAAAAAGATTCCTCACTGCAGAGTGCTGACCTGAAGGTTGTGAGTCCAGACCAAGCAGCTAGTATGTGTTTTGAAGTTTTGCAGACCACACAGCCAAGTATCAGTAACTTTGAAACATCAATATTTGACAGAGCACACTCGTGACCCCAGTGAGCCCTCTTATCCCACCTGTGGACGAGGTTTACACAAATGTGCCCTACCCGCCTGCCCGTTGCGCCCATGCGCCGACCCAAAGATTGCACAGGCATCAAAAAATCGCAGTTGATTGGAGCATCAAGGGCCTTACGTGGCCCGTTAATTAATGGTGAGTGCGCATCAGAGAGCAGCGCGCGCCCACCCAACAAAATATCGAGATGGCACGCGGTGACATAGGGGCGCTTGCCCGACGTCACCACACGGCATTTTACACACGTGCATGTGGGGCACGTTCCCGCACGCCAACAGGATAATTCTGTCCCATCAAGTCCATTATAACATACTTTACTAAACATCTTTTGAAAATCCATGTACATCAACCGCAGTACCCTCATCAGTCCATTGCTTTACCTCATCAAAGAACTCAATCAAGTTAGTCAAGCATGATTTTTCTTTAACAAGTCCATAGTGGCTTTTACTTATTAGCCCATATTTCACCAAGTGCCAAATAATTTTGCCCCAGTTTAATGTTTCTAAGAGTTTCACCACCATCAACATTAGGCCAATCATCCTATAATTATCAGGTTTATCCCTCTCCCCTTTTTAAAACTGGATTGTAACCCTCTGCAATTTCCACCGTTACTTCACATGGCAACCTAGGATGAACCCAGACCTTGTGATTTTTCTACTTTGACTGCTATTTTTTTTTTAAGTATCTCGTCATCTATTTATATTTTATCTAATTTCTCTGCTAACTCCTCCTTTACTGTGACATCTCCTTCTTAGTGGAGGCAGATGCAAAGTACTCAACGTACTTAAGCCAAGCTCTCTGCCTCCATAAGATCTCCTTTTTGGTTTCTAATTGGTTTTACTCTTCCTTTGACTATCCTTTTAGTGTCTATGTCATTTATAAAATACCTTCAGTTTCTTTATGTTACCTGCTAATCTATTCTCAGACACTCTCTTTGCCCCTCTCCCCCTGCCCCTCCACTTCCGCTGCAATATTACCTTTTTTAGCGCTCCCCTGTACCTTGCATTCAGCTTGGTTCTCTAATAAATTATAAATCTAGCATTTATCACAAGCCTCCCTCTTCTGTTTCATTTTAATCTCTATATCTTTAGTTATCTACAGGGATCTCTAGCTTTGGATGCTTCTCCCTTATCCCTAGTCTATACTAAACTTATCACCTCTTTGAAGCTCTCCTTCCCGATTTTACCTTCCTGATCATTGATTCCAGATCTTATGAGCCAGGTTATTTTTCATTTACTGAAATTAGCTCTCCTGCGGTTGAGTATGATCACATTTGATTTATCCTGGTCCTTTTCCATAATTACCCTAAACCTGATGGTCTTGTGATCACTGTTTTCCAAATGCTGCCTCACTGAAACATGCTGCAGTTGCCACATTTCATTCCCCATTCATTTCCCAACAGAATTCCATTGAACTGCTCTGCACACATTGGGCACGCACCCGACCCGCTCGAGCATAAAGTGACAGGCGATATTTCAGTTGGCGGGTGCACACCGGGGTTGGCAGCATGCCCTCTGACAATTAAAAGGCCTTGTTAAGGCCATTAACAAAGCTATTAAAAGAAACTTATGGTTGGTGGGCAAGCGAAAAGGCCAAGCGGCGTTTGCACTTTTTAGGAAGCCTCATCCACGGGTGGGATGAGGTTTCCTAAAGCAAATAAAAATAAAAGAAAAGTTTAAAAATTTAATTAATAACATGTCCCTACTCAAGTGACAGAGTAACATGAGGGGGCATGTTTTATTACATTTTTCAATTCTTTATTTTTTTTTACAACTCTTACAACGCCAGCGTGAAATCGTCTTCCAGCCTCGATTGTGGGGAGTGGTCGGCTTCTCGACCACCCCTGCCTGCCCCCGCCGAGCCTGCCTGACAAGGGCAAAATTCTGCCCATTAATCTTTTACAAAAAGATTCCTGCATTGTATCTGCCTATGCATTATTTCCCACAGGCCAGCCTTGTATTGCCGGTATTCAATGATATTGTACAAAATATTTCCAATCTACAATGGAGGTTTTTTTTGTTATCAAAATGAGCTTTGTTGTTCAAGGACTGAATGTAGGAGTTTAAAAATTATTTAAGATTTAAAACCAAAGTGAGGTCTTCTGTACTACAGAACTACAGCACTGACTTCCCTATCTGTTCCCTATGATTTTTTTTGTCTGTTGATGCTTGTTTTTAACGTTGTCATTGGGAACTAGCTTAAAACAAATACTTGTCCTCAATGATATCATCCCACATTTTCGAGAAAAAAATCTTGCAAAAGAAACTCAAAGGGGCTAAACGAGTGATTGCAGAATCTTTTTTTTGACTGGAGGAATAAAGCCCAATACCACAGCGGGGAAAATGTAGAGAAAAGGGAATCATTGATGTATTGCCATGAATAGATAAATTGAACTTGTATGAAACACATATGTTAGGAAAAATTAAAAAAAACATCATTTGTATAGCAGATGTAAATTATAACACTTGGCAGCTTTCTACAAATACGTGAGGTAGCCTGTGTTTTTAATTATCCAGCCTATCATCATGCATTCAAACAGCTTTGGAAGCTGCAGTGTTGCATGATGTTACAGTATCCCTTTCTACACAGGGGGGCAAGCTTATAAGTAATATCAGAAGTTAAATTATCAATAAATGTTTATTATGATAGCCAGACGAAAATTGCCTTTTCAATTTGTTTTGAAAGCAAAATAGTAGTCAAGTGTTTTCTCAGATGCTGGAGAGAAAGTAGCAGCTAAAAATTGTCAGGATTTAAATAAACTAGATAGTACATAGACATGTTTTACATATGTTAATCTTTGACAAAGATAATTCTGCAATGCATTTCCCTGTTTCTCTATAGTGGCTTAATATTGCTGTTATTGAGCAATATATTCCAAAATGCTTCCAGTCAATGTCACAATAGGCAGTGATTCAAAAGCTGAACATAGAGGCTTCACAGACTGTTTAAGAATTAAAGCTGAAGTGGCAAAGTGAGTGCTTCTATACTGCAGAGCTGCAGTTTTTGTGCTAACATAAAGTTGTTTGGGTGCACATCTGTGCAAAAACTTAGAAGTCAAGTCCCAACCCTACTCCAGAACAGGTTGAATGCAAATGGTGTAGATTGTCTCAGGGAGGCTATTCTTATTCATACTAGTGGGTCTTTGGCACTGTCTAAACTAGAACTGCCATTCAGTGTGAAGTCAGGTTTAAAAAATAGAGATGTTTTTGGATCTTTTCAGTATTTTTTTTAATAAACTGAGGGCATCATAAGGACCAGAAAAAAATCATTATGTTCTCTACGGCTAAATCCAAAAATATTTACTAAATGTAGGGTGCTGATTTTAGTCTCCAGCTGGTAAACGTGTGTGAAGTAGGCAGTGCAAGTGCAATGGTCACCTGCGCGACTCGGCAGAGGTTGAGGCAAGCTGCTAGTACAAAATGTGCTGCCCAAATGCAGCGCGCTGATTAGGTGGGGAGGATGGCACTGTATATGTTCTTAAAGGCCTACAGTAGCATTAAGCAGATGTGCATTTTTTTATGAGGAAGAGAGAGGCGCAACACTGTGGAGCAGATGACAATGCAAGTTCAGGGAAGAACCTGAGCTTTACTGGTGCAACAATGGAAATTTTGTTACCGAAAGTTAGCACTGTGAAATCCTTTAACACTAATAAATCCAGAAGCTAATACAAGAAAAATATCTGCAAAAGCTCTAACATTTCATAAGATGAGCTGAGGAGCCCATTAAATACTGCTCCAAATGGCTGTTTCCAGACTTATGATGCCCATGTTAGGTGAATGGGAGATGGAGCTGGCGGTATAAGGTGAGGAGGGCGGGAAATAGTGCTGGCATCTAATTGACGTCTGTTGATCTGTATTTTTATTTATTCACAAGGCTCCAACTTGCTTCAGGCAGGATCTATGGCCACCAAAATATGAGCGATGGTAAGTGGGCGAGAGTACCACTGCTTTATTTTCTGTTAACTACGCTCCCGAGTGGTAAAGAGATGAAATTTGTGTCCCAACCCCATCTAAGGGGTTGGTTAGCATCTAGTTGGCCAGATGACTACAGTGTGATGCAGACTGACACCAGCGGGTTCAATCCCTGTACCAGCTGTGGTAGCTCATGGAGGCCTGCCTCTATGCCTTTCCCCAAACTTTAAGAGTGGTGCCCTTCATGCTATATCTAACTAATTGTCTCTTTCTAATGAAGAGAGGTGTTTATGGTCCTTTGTGGACTATAGCTAATTACCTTACCCCTCTGTAACTTCCCTCAATTACTTTTTTGACAAAAATTCTATCTAGCTCCATCCTGAATTTGCTAACACTATCAATTTGTACAGTCACATATTCATGACCCACTATGCAAAGTAGTTAAAGCTAAACTGTTTCCGCCTTCCCTCTCCTTAACTGAATCCATGTCCTTGGTCATGGAGTTTACAGTTCTATCAACCAATTAATGCTTTTACCTTCCCTGAATTTTGAAAACTTTTGTAAGGACTTCCTTGAGACTCCTTTTCTCCAGTGTAAACATTCCCAGCTTCCATCATACCGTAAACATTTAAATGTTATAAGGGTGTGGATGTTCATGCCTGCACTTTCAAAACATTAAAATGTTATTGTCTGGGAAGTAGAGAGCTCTGTCCATGAACATAATGCAATTCTTATCCTTTAATATAACATAAGTCTTGCTGGCTGCACTTCAACTGTATGACTACTGGTTTCAGACCAGCAGTGCAATATAATTGCAGCCTTGGAATATTAGAAGTAATCAGTGGGATTTTGTCACTACATTGGACAGGTTTCATGCCATGTCTGCATCCCAGACCTTTCTAAATTTAATGTTACGTTGAAAATGCTTACTTTTATGCCCTGAATTATTCTTCTTCATAAGCCAATTTCCATCATCTGATCTATCAGATGGGTGCAGATATGCAGCTCATTTGTTTTGGTCGAAAGGCCAATATCAGCTCCTCCTTCCCCAAAAGATAGAACATTCCACCATTGTGGGAAGCTATAGGTAACAGTCTTGGTAAAAACTACTGTAACTTTACCAACACAGTGGTTAATAGATTCTGTAGCATGTCTCATAATGCACTCTCTTTATGTTTTATATGAAACATTACATTTGCTCACATAAAATTACCATAAACTATGTTAAACACAGCAATTTTATCAATAGGTGACATGGCACTGAAGGCCTGTAAGCTTGCTGAGAATATGCAAGCAAAAATGAGCTTTCCAGGCATAATGTTGGGTTCTCCTGTTCTCTCACCAGCTCATCACCTTTTGGTGGAAACGGATGATTTTTAAATTAAATTCATTCAATTAAATTAATGGTAAGATTACATTTTGCAAGATAGAGCTAAGTGAATAAAAAATCTAATCATGGTTTGTGCTGTGAAATAGGTGAAGTTATAGCATCACCACCGTAAAGGCCATGATATTCAAAAGATGATTCATTGAAAATAAACTTTTGCATGTAAACATACAAATGTCATGGTGACTACATGCTAATAAATTTAAAGTATGGTAAATGTAGTTCATTAATAGACTTTTTGTTCAGGAGAAAAATAATCTATATTCAGATGGATGTATTTTTCAACTCTTGGGGAATGTCGGTGGTGGGATTTTAATCTGCTTGGATGGGCATGTGCCTGTTCAGGTTGTAGTTTAAGGAGAAAAATTGCTGGTTCATTGAGAAGTCAACAGTTCAGGAAGCCATTGACTTCCACATTTAACTTGAGAGCATTGTTAATACGGGAGAATCCCCATGGAACAGACAGGTTGGCACATGGATATGTTAAAAGGCAATTGAGGAGATTTCTATTCCTGGATTCTGTCTTCTGTCTCAGCGCACGTTTCCCTGGAACTTGGCAGGTAAAAAAAGGCAAGAGGACAGGAGATTGATGGGACTGAACAACTGGCAGGCAAAAAGCCTTTAAATACTGAGATATGACAGCTGCTTCTTTGCCAAGGGAACGACTTATTGTTCAAAGGACTTGTTTGGGCAGTGTGCATTCAGTGCTTTGGAGGCAATTTCCAATGCTTCGGAGGTAATTTCTGCTACCTTGGAGTGTTTTTGCCATTGATCAGCATGTTTCAGGTGTTAGCTTTCTCAGCAGCATGGGAGTAGCTTATGAAGCTAAACTTTGCACCTCTGATGAGGAACAAGAGGAGCAGCACCTGCAAAACCACCAGCAGCATGAGCTGCCTTCGTCTCAATTACCTGCCACTCCACAGGACGAGGGATAAACATGGACCTCCAGCTCACAGGAAGAGATATCCCCCAGCACAGGGTACACAGGCAGAGGATTGGTTTCTGAGTATCAGTGTCTCAAGAGTCTCATGCACTGGCTGCTGACATTTGCTGGAAAAAGGTCACTTGCCAAGTAGTCAAGGTGGGCATGCACAGCCAGTGGCGATTAAGGTCACAACAGCCGTTGAATTTCTTCATCTCCAGTTCCTTCCAGGGATCTGCTGGTGATATTTGTAGAATTTCATAATGTGCTGCCCATAAGTGCATTTCCCAGGTAACCGATACCATGTTTGTCAGGACCTCCAGCTACATCTGTCCATTACTGATGTGGCCAGTCAGAATGAGAGGGCCTCAGATTTACTACTTTGACTGGATTCCCACATGTCCATGCAGTCATAGGTTGCACCCATGTTGCTCCCTTAGAGCACCCAGCAGCATTCATCAACCAAAATGGATTCCACTCCATCTTCAAGTGCTTAATCATTGTTCTTCCCTGCATCATAAAGTCAGAAGCAGGGATGTTCGCTGATGATTGCACAATATTCAGTATCAATCATGACTCCTCAGATACTGAATCAGTCCACGCCCAAATACACCAAGACCTGGACAACATTCAGGCATGGATTGATTTGTGACAAATAATATTCGTGCTATGCAAGTGCCAGTCAATGACCATCTCCTGCGAAAGAGAATCCAACTATCTCCCCTTGACATTCAATGGCATTTCCATCACTGAATCCTCCACTATCAACATCCTGGGGGTTACCATTGACCTGAAACTGAACTGGAGCAGCCATATAAATACTGTGGCTCCAAGAGCAAGTCAGAGGTTGGGAATTCTGAGGTGAGTACTCACCTCCTGAATCCCTAAGTCTGTCCACCATTTACAAAGCACAAGTCAGGAGAGTGATGAAATACTTTACACTTGCCTGGATGAGTGCAGCTCCAACACTCAAGAAGCTCGACAGCATCCAGGACAAAGCAGCCACTGATCAGCACCCCATCCACCAACTTAAACATTCACTCCCTCCACCACCAATGTACAGTGGCTGCAGTGCGTACGATGTACAAGATGCACTGCAACAGCTTATCAAGGCTCCTTTCACAGCAGCTTCCAAACCAGTGACCTCCACCACCTAGAAGAACAAGCCTGCTGATTCATAGGAACACCACCACCTGTAAATTCCCCTCTAAGCAACACACTGTCCTGACTTGGATTTGTATCTCCATTCCATCACTGTCACGGATCAAAATCCTGGAACTCCCTTCATGCAGCACTCTGGGAGTAGCTACAATACATGGACTGCAGTGATTCAAGAAGGTGGTTCATCATCACCTTCTCAAGGGCAATTAGGGATGGGCAACAAATGCTGGCCTTGGCAGCAATGCCAACATCCCATGAAAGAATTAAAAAAATGTTCAAGCTGGTTTGCCACCACTGAAAGATCATCATGCATGTATGTACAAGATGCCCAGGCAGCTGCCATGGTGCTTTCATCTCTAACCAATCAAGTCTTCCTCAGATATTCACAGTTCCAAACAGATGCAGTGGATGACTCATTGGAGACAAGGGGCTGGATTTAATGTGGGCAACAGTGGTCGCATCCACCAGTTGGAGAACTGACGGGAGACCCACGTCACTTCGATGGGGAAGGTCTAACCAAACGAAGTGCCTCTCAGCAGCGTCAGGCCTTCCCTTGGATTTAAGACCCCAGGGGTGGTGGCTGCTGCCGGTAGTGCTCCAATGACTTCACTAGAGATCGTCATTGGATCCCTAGACACAGGTGAGTGAGGGCAGGATGGGGATTGCAGGAGGAAGAGCGGGGATTGGACGCAAGGGCGGGTAGAGGGGTGCCTTTAAATGGCTCCCCGCCTTCCAGATTCTTCGATCAGGCACAGAGTGCCTGACAATGAGGGACATCCCACCCCAGTAGGGCACTGGTAAGGCCAACAGTGTGTGCTGGGCGACTTTCAGAATGCATGGGAATGTCATGCGACTCCCATTTAATCCCTGAGCCAACACTAAGTTCCATTGGCTTCAGGGATAATAGGTGTAAATTGGTTTATTCTTGAGACTAATTGACATCCCACTGTGAGCGGATAAGTTTCTTGCATCAGCCCCTTCCTGCCACTGACTTAATCACGGGTGGTCTTCCCACCACTGGGAGACTAAAATACAGCCTTTCCTGTGATTAACTGGGCCTGGCCACCATGTTTCCGGCTGTGACAGGCTGGATTAAATTGCGCCCAACGGCTACCCTCTAAGGACGTCACTAATGACATCACTGAGGAGCCCTACTGCTGATGTCAGGAAAGGCAGAACCAGAGCCACATGAGCAAAAGAGTGGTTATTGAGCAAGCCATCTGGCTGCTGAAGACAGAGCTGAGGGTGTTTGGAAACTGATCATGGTTGTTGTGCCTTGCACAACATTGCACTGCGGAGAGAACTTCAGGAGGAGGGAGGTGATGACCACTGCATCTTCAGAAGAGGAGAATGAGGAGCAGCATGATGTAGCCAGGGTGGCTGTTGTCACTCACCTAGCTGCCAGTGAAGCCCATAAAGGACTCATCCAGGCATGGTTCACATAATCTGAGTGTGTGAAGCCATATGGCACAACCATGCTGAACCTACTGCAACTACACCCAACATAAATTATTCCTACAGACAATATTACCTTCATTTCATTCACGCCCTTTGCTCATCTTCCAATCTGGCCATACCATTCTCCCCAAGGCTAATGGCCATTTGGAAGGTGGGAGGCAACAATGAAGATGACTGGACAATGGGGATTTGAAATAAAGTTGATGATTCATTAACATTCTCTAACACATTGTTATAAACACACATGTCAATCCTCTTGTATAACTAATAAGCCTTCCACTTCTGTTTCATATTACTTATTTTCTATTTGTTAATCAGATATGGGTGTTGCTGGCTAAACCAGCATTGTATTGCATATCCCTAACTGATCTTGAGAAGGTGGTGGTGAGCTGCCTTCTTGACCCGCTGCAATCCATGTGATGTAGGTACATCCACTGTGCTGTTAGGAAGGGAGTTCCAGGATTTTTACTCAGTGACAGTGAAGGAACCACAATATAGTTCCAAGTCAGGATGGAGTGTGGCGTGGAGGGGAACCTGAAGGTGGTGGTGTTCCCATACATCTGCTGCCCTTGTCCTTCTAGGTGGTAGCAATCATGGGTTTGGAAAGTGCTGTCGAAAGACCCTTGGTGAGTAGCTGCAGTGCACCTTGTAGATGTTACACACTGCTGCTATTATGCGTCCGTGGTGGAGAGGGTGAATGTTTGTGGGTGGCGTGCCAATCAAGTGGGCTGCTTAGTTCTGGATGGCGTCGAGCTTCTTGAGTGTTGTGGGAGCCACACTCACCCAGGCAAGTGAAGAGTATTCCATCACACTCCTTACTTGTGCCTTGTAGATGTTAGACAGGCTTTGGGGAGTCAGGAGGTGAGTTTCCCATCGCAGGATTGCTAGCATCTGACCTGCTGTTATAGCCACAGTATTTATATGGCTAGTCCAGCTCAGTTTCTGGTCAATGGTAACTCCCAGGATGTTATTAGTGGGGGATTCAGCGATTGTAATGCTGTTGACTGTCAAGGGGAGATGGTTAGATTCTCTCTTGTTTGAGATGGTCATTGCCTGGCACGAATATTACTTGCCACTTATCAACCCAAGCCCAGATATTGTCCAGGTCTTGCTGCATTTGGACATGGACTGCTTCAGTAACTGAGGAGTTGTGAATGGTGCTGAACATTGTGCAATCATCAGCGAACATCCCTACTTCTAACCTTATGATGGAAGGAAGGTCATTGATGAAGCAGCTAAAGATACTTGGGCTGAGGACACTACCCTGAGGAACTCCTGCAGTGATGTCCTGGGGCTCAGACGATTGACCTCCAATAACCACAACCATCTTTCTTTGTGCTAGGTATGACTCCAACCAGTGGAGAGTTTTCCCACTGACTCCCATTGACTCCAGTTTTGCTAGGGCTCCTAGATGCCACACTCAGTCAAACGCTGTCTTGATGTCAAGGGCAGTCACTCTCACCTCACCCTCTCTCTGGTGCTACACCTGTGGCTTCAGCATAGCTAGGGGCAGGCTGCTCCTTTCCCTCCACTGACAGCTGAGATGCCCATGTTCGACGTCCTCTCGGTTTCGGGTTCATGGGAGCCTCACAAATGACTATCCCACCTGTACCTGTGTAGGGTCAAACTCAGTCATCGAGGCAGGAGGCAGTATTTGGGGCCCTGTCTGAGATGGTGGGGAGGAGCCAAAGGATGAGAAGTGTGAGCACTTTGAGGAGAGTCCCTATTTATATTTGCCCTTTCTCTACCTCCCCGCTTGGGGTCCACCCGCGCTTCCCTGCTAGCCAAGAGCTGGACAGCTCTTTGCTGCACTTCACTGAAGCGCTGAATGGCCAAGACGAGACTTTCCTCCATCCTGATTATGGTGACAGTCTGAGTGTGCAGGCCATCAGCCAGGAGCAGCATGCACTCTACTGCATCCATTCAGGTGGCCACTCTTTACTTGGACGTTGATATCAGAGTGAATGCCTGAGGCATCATGCCACTCATGGTAGAGGCAGGCTCTTCCAATCTCTCTCCAAAGGTGCACAGTGCCACTGAAATGCTGACAGAACTTTACATAATTTTGGCTGGTGCTCAAGAGTTGTTCTCCCCATTGGTGACCCCAAGACTCAGCATCTCGTATAGCTGAACAGAGCTTGGAGCTTCCTGTGTCCTCCGGTGTGGACTCACCACTCCTATTTCTGCCTCTAGCACCTGCTCCTACTGACTTGTGATGTCCATTTCATCATGAGCCAACACAAGTATCAGTGTGGGCTGCCCCACCGATGTGTGTGTATCAGAGCTGGTGAAGGGTGTGCATGAGTCGTATAACAGTGCTTCTTCAGAGTGTGTGACCTCCTTTAAGAAATCTTTATCCTCCTCTGGTGGCTGCTTCTCAGGGGTGCTTATGGAGCCTGTGAGAGATGAAAGACATGAAATTGAACTGACAAGTTGAGAGGGTTCTAAGTCATCATATGCAAATCATCATATTACACTGGTTGGTGACATGTTGTTTGCCTTGTGGCTGTCTGATAATTATTCCATCACCGTGTAGCGCAGAGACCTGTAGCCAGCGCTTGACTAAGGTCACCCCACCCCTGACCTCCCCCACCCCAGTTCTTTGCCTCTCCCAACTGTTCTATGCACCCCAGTTCTTTGCCTCTCCCAACTGTTCTATGCTCTCTTTTCCTGCAAGGAAAGAAAGAAGAGAGGTCTGAACGTGAGCTGTGGAATGCTTTCAGAGGATGGAAAAGCAATATTTGTGGCTGGTCATTGTGAGGGATAGGTGTGACATTGTGATATAATGAGGGTCAGTGTCAGTGGTGGCTGGTCAGGTGTGTATGTGCAATGAAAGAAAGGGATGAGTTCATCTGCAAGGTTTGCTGTTCTGAGGAGTGATGAGCAGGAAAAGACTCAGGAAGGTAGAGTGAGAGGGTTTGTATTTGAATGTGCTATGCCACTCACTTTTCCTGCCCTAATCAGGCCATTAAACCTCTTTTGCGCATTATCCAGGAGCGAGGTCCTGTTGTTGACCTCAGCTGCCACTTCCAATATGCATGCTTGTATTCTATGGCTCCCTTCCTCCTTCCATCCATGGAGCGCCTTCCTGCAGGCCCTTACAGTCCACACCTTGGTGCTCATGGTTGCATCTAAGAACCAATGTGTAGACTTCCTTTGCATATTGATCTGTCGAGTTGATGGCTCTGTTTTGACAGTGTGAGAATGCTTCTATTCTGACTCTAGCAGAATTTAAATATTGGAGCTGAAACAGATTGCAGTGGGCTGTCATCATGCCCGTCCACTCTAATTGGTCAGGAGACCCAGACGTCAAAAGCAAACATCATGGCTAAATTAAAAAGCTACTGGCAAGCACACTGCTGAACCTTCCAGGTTCCCAGGCCACTGCTGGCCTCCCCTGCTTCGTGCAGGTCAGAAGGATAAAGCCCACTCTCTTAGTGTGGGATTTCAAAATGAATTTGCACAGAAAAAAATCAAGCTGAAATTGTCATCATTTCACAAATTTTCTAGTTAAAACTTTGTGAATCTATTGATCTACCCAACAACTGGTTGTTTTGCCTGTGCTGAGATTGATACACGTTTATCAGTGTAATAAATAATTAATAAAAACAATGAAGATATGGGTTTCAGGTTTAACTTTACCTGTGATAGTTTTTATCTTATCTGATACCCACTTATCTGAAGAGACCTCTGTGGTTTTAAAAGCCTCAAGGTGCTCCACACTGCCAATTTGAGTTCCAAATAAATTAATCTTAAAACAGTTTGTTCACTTTTATTCACCATATACCTCAAACATTTGAAACTATATTAAACATTTCATAATCATTAAAATACTGCGACCCAATGAAACTTAATTTTAATGATGATTACAGAATTACAGATTAAAGTTTATTGAGACTGGTGGTGTTTTCCCCACTAATTTGCCTTTCCATTGAGAATGGTCTTGATTTTGGATTTTAATCATATTTCAGATGGCTGAAATGATCATAACATTTACCCTATGTTGGTGAAAGGATCAAACCATTTACATGGTCCAGTCTCAATTAAATATCTGTGACTGGAAAATCACAGTGGGTGCACCTTTTTAAAAATCATTTATGGGATGCGGGCATCGCTGGCGAGGCCAGCATTTATTACCTATCCCTAATTGCCCCTGAGAAGGTGGTGGTCAGCTGCTTTCTTGAACTGCTGGAGTCCACGTGGGGTAGGTACAACCACAGTGCTATGTTGGGATGACAGCAATAAACAAATTATTGCAATCGTAATTTCACTACTGTCAAATTGCACTGAAAATGCGTTGAGTCCAAAATCGGGGATGGTATTCCTCAGTCAGCAAATGTATCTTTAAAGATGGAAAGATGGTGCAGGTGGGAGGGATTTAGATTCTTGGGACATTGGGACTGGCTCTGTGGAGATGGGACCCATACAGACGAGAGAGGTTGCACTTAAATAGAGCTGGGACTGAGTTTCTTGAGGGATGATTTGCTTGTACTACTGGGCAGGGCTTAAACTAACCTGACAGTGTTGTGAAAATCAGAAGAAAATATCAATGTGCATAGAATACTGGGAGAGTTAGCTAGCATTAGAGTAGGAAATAATAAGTTAATGGGTGGGGTCAGAGTATGCGAGAAAGTAATTAAGTCTAAATCAGTGTTCATGTGCAGGTATGTGAATGCACGGAGTGCTATAAATAAGATTGATGAGTTACAACTGCAGATGTTGTGGATACAACAGAGACCTGGCTCAAAGAAGGGCAGGTCTGGGTGTTAAATATTCCTGGGTACAAGGTATTCAGGAAAAATAGGAAAAGTAGGAAAGGGGGAGGGATGGCAGTATTGATTAAGGAGAGCATTGCTGTGCTGGGGAGAGGGGATATTACAAAAGGGGCCAAGCACAGAATTTATTTGGCTAGAGCTAAGGAACAAAAAAGATGCAATTACTTTACTTAGTGCAGACTATAGGCACCTCCCAATGGGAAGGGTGTAGAGGAACAAATTTGCAAGGAAATTACAGGGAGGTACAAACAGGATTGAGTAGTTATAATGGGGGACACTAATTGTCTGAATATAGACTGGGATAGTATAAGTGCAAAGGGTAAAGAGGGACAGGAGTTTCTGGAGTGTGCAGGAAAATTTTCTACAGCAGTATGTTTCAAGCCCAAAAAGAAAGGAAGCACTGCTAGTCTTGGTTCTTGGGAATGTGGTGGGCCAAATGGATCAAGTGTCAGTGGGAGAACATTTAGGGAACAGTGATCATTGTATCATTAGATTTAGGCTGACTTTGGAAAAGGACAAAGAATAATCCAGAGTATGAATAATTAACTGGGAGAAATCCAATTCCAATGGGGTAAGTATGGATCTGGGCCAAATAAATTGGAGTCAAAGGTCGGCAGGAATAACAGTCGCTGAACAACCTTCAAAGAAGAGATAGTTCAGGCACAGTCATGATATATTCCCTCAAAAGGGAAAGGTAAGGCAAACAAATCCAGAGTTCCCTGGGTGACAAAAGAGACAGAGATTGGGATAATGAAGAGAAACTGTGCTTCTGACAGATGTCAGGTAGAAAATACAATGGAGAACCAGGCTGAATATAGAAAGTTCAGAGGGGAGGTGAAAAAGCAAATAAGAGAAGCAAAGGGAGAGGATGAAAAGAGACTGGCAACTAACATAAAAGGGAATCCTGAATGTGTCTTCTATAGGTATATAAATTGTAAAAGGATGGTAAAAGGAGGATAGGACTGATTGGGGACCAAAAAAAGGGATTTATGCTTGGAGGCAGAGGGCATGGCTGAGGTATTAAATGAACACTTTGCATCTGTCTTTACCAAGGAAGAAGATGCTACCCAGGCCATGGTGAAAAAGGAGCCAATTCAGACTCTTGAAGGATTTAAAACCAATGAGGAGGAGGTATTGCGTAGGCTTTCTGTACTTAAAGTTGATAAGGCACTATAAGAACATAAGAACTAGGAGCAGGAGTAGGCAATTCAGCCCCTCGAGCCTGCCCCGCTATTCATTACGATCATGGCTGATCTCATTTCGGCCTCAACTCCAATTTCCCGCCCTCTCCCCATAACCTTTCAACCCATTACCAATTAAAAATCTACCTATCTCCTCCTTAAATTTATTCAGCGTCCCGGCATCCACTGCACTCTGAGGTAGTGAATTCCACAGATTCACGACCCTTTGAGAAAAGTAATTCCTCCTCATCTCTGATTTAAATCTACCACCCCTTAGCCTAAAACTATGGCCTCTTGTTCTAGAATGCCCCAGAAGGGGAAACATCCGCTCCACGTCTACTTTGTCTATCCCCTTTAGCATCTTATATACCTCAATTAGATCTCCTCTCATCCTTCTAAAGTCTAGCGAGTATAGGCCTAAACTGCTCAACCTCTCCTCATAAGACAAGCCCCGCATCTCTGGAATCAATCTAATGAACCTCCTCTGAACCGCCTCCAATGCAACGACATCCCTCCTCAAGTAAGGGGACCAAAACTGTGCACAGTACTCCAGGTGCGGTCTCACCAATGCCTTGTACAGTTCCAACAACACTTTCCTATTTTTATACTCTATTCCTTTAACAATAAATGCCAAAATTCCATTTGCCTTCCTTATTACCTGCTGTACCTGCATACTAGCTTTCAGCGACTCATGCACGAGGACACCCAAATCCCTCTGCATTGAAGCATTCTGTAGTTTCTCTCCATTTAAATAATGTCGCCTTTTTATTCTTCCGACCAAAATGGATAACCTCACATTTATCCATGTTAAA
This sequence comes from Cetorhinus maximus, assembly GCF_964194155.1. Taxonomy (NCBI): domain Eukaryota; kingdom Metazoa; phylum Chordata; class Chondrichthyes; order Lamniformes; family Cetorhinidae; genus Cetorhinus; species Cetorhinus maximus. The sequence continues at coordinate 50,390,125 of NC_135880.1, read as the reverse complement.
CTCCATCTGCCAAATTTTGGCCCATTCACCTAATCTGTCCATATCCATTCGTAAATTTCTTATTTCTTCATTGCAACTTACTTTCCCACCTATTTTATTGTCATCTGCAAATTTAGCTACAGTACCTTTTATCCCTGAATCCAAGTCATTAATATAGATTGTAAATAGTTGGGGCCCAAGGACCGAACCCTATGGCACCCCACTGGTTACAGCTTGCCATCCAGAAAAAGACCCATTTATCCCAACTCTCTGCTTTCTGTTGGTTAGCCAATCCTCTATCCAAGCTAATGTATTACCTCTAACTCCGTGTGATCTTATCTTGTGTATTAATCTTTTGTGCGGCACCTTATCAAAGGCCTTCTGGAAGTCCAGATACACTACATTGACAGGACCCCCATTATCCACTTTGCTTGTTACATCTTCAAAGAACTCTAGCAAATTAGTCAAACACTATTTACTCTTCATAAAACCATGCTGAGTCTGATGGATCCTATTTTGACTTTCCGAATGCCCCATTACTACTTCCTTAATAATGGATTCTAACAATTTCCCAATGATAAACGTTAAACTAACTGGTCTATGGTTTCCTACTATCTGCCTCCCCCCTTTTTGAATAAGGGCATTATATTAGTATTTTTCCAATCCACTGGAACTTTTCCAGAATCCAGGGAATTTTGGAATATTATAGCCAATGCATCCACTATCTCTGCTGCCGCTTCCTTTAAGACTCTGGGATGTAGGCCATCAGGTCCTGGGGACTTGTCACCCTTTAACCCCAATTGTTTGCTCAGTACTTTTTCTCTAGTGATGGTGATTGTTCTAAGTTCCTCCTTCTCTGTATCCTCTGCACTACCTGTTACTGTTGGGGTGGTATTAGTGTCCTCCACTGTGAAAACTGAGGCAAAATATTGATTAAGCGTCACTGCCATTTCTGCATTCCCCACTATTAACTCGCCAGTCTCATCCTCCAAGGGACCAACATTCACTTTAGCTACTCTCTTTCCTTTTATATACTTGTAGAAGCTTTTGCTATCAGTTTTTACATTTTGCACTAGTTTTCTTTCATAATTTACCTTTGCTCTTTTTATTTTTTTTTAGTAACCCTTTGTTGATCTTTAAAAGTTTCCCAATCTTCCAGCCTGCCACTGACCTTGGCAATTTGGTATGCCTTAGTTTTTGCCTTTAAGTTATCTTTAGCTTCCTTGCTTAGCCATGGATGCTTTTTCCCCCTTTTACCATCTTTCTTCTTCATTGGGATATATTTTACTTGGGAGGAATTGAATATCTCCTTAAATATCTGCCACTGTTCATCAACTGTCCTACCTTGTAGTCTTTCCGCCCAGTCCACTCGGGTCAAATCTGCCCTCATACCTATGTAGTTACCTTTGTTTAACTCCAGAACACTAGTATGGGACTCAGGTTTCTCCTCTCAAACTGAACTTGAAATTCTAGCATGCTATGATCACTCTTCCCTAGATGATCCTTTACTATGAGATCATTAATTGATCCCATCTCATTGCACAAAATCAAATCCAGAATAGCCTGCTCCCTGGTTGGTTCCACAATATATTGCTCCACGAAACAATTTCTAATACACCCTATGAACTCTCCCTCAAGGCTATCCTTGCCAATTTAGTTAGTCCAGTCTATATGCATATTAAAATCACCCATGATTATTGCTGTGCCTTTCTTACATGCTCCCAGTATTTCCTGGTTTATATTGTGCCCTACGGCTAAACTACTGTTTGGGGACCTATAGATTACTCCCACCAGGGACTTCTTTCCCTTGCTATTTCTTATTTCTACTCAGACTGACCCTACGTCTTGCTCTCCAGTGCCTATATCATTCCTCACGATAGCACTGATCTCTTCCTTTACTAACAAAGCTACACTACCTCCTTTTCTTTCCTGCCTATCCTTCTGAAATACTGAATACCCTTGGATATTCAACTCCCAAACCTGTTCTCCCTGTAACCACGTCTCAGTAATCGCCACCAAATTATACCTATTTATCTCTATTTGCGCTGTTAACTCATTAGTTTTATTCCGAATGCTACGTGCATTCAGATACAAAGCCTTTAAGCTTGCCCTATTGTCAATTTTCCCTCCTCTTATATGATTCTTTGGTGCAATATGGCGTTTACACACTCTGCCCCTTCCTTTCACTTTTTGATAGCAATCAGCCTCATCACTAACCTGCACTCTTACCCTCTCTTTAAACTTTGATTTTTTATATTCCCATGCAACTGAACCCTCCCCCCCGCTCACTATTTAGTTTAAATCCCTATCTACATCTCTAGTTATGCAATTCGCCAGGACACTGGTCCCAGCATGATTCAAGTGGAGCCCGTCCGAACGGAATAGCTCCCTCTTTCCTCAGTACTAGTGCCAATGTCCCATGAATTCGAACCCACTTCTCCCACACCAATCTTTGAGCCACGCATTTACCTCTTTAATCTTATTGACCCTGTGCCAATTAGCTTGTGGCTCAGGTAGTAATCTGGAGATTATTACTTTCTTGGTTCTGCTTTTTAATTTAGCCCCCTAGCTGCTCGTATTCCCTCAGCAGAACCTCTTTCCTTCTTCTACCTATATCGTTGGTACCTACGCGGACCACGACAACTGGATTTTTCCCCTCCAACTCCCAAGTTCCTCTGTAGCCCAGATGAGATATCCTTAACCTTGACACCAGGAAAGCAACACAGCCTTCGGGACTCTCGATCCTGGCTACAGAGAACAGTATCTATTCCCCTATCTATGCTATCCTCGATTACAACTACATTTCTCTTTTCTCCCCCCACTTGAATGACTCCCTGTACCACGGTGCTTTGGTCAGTTTGCTCATCCTCCCTACAGTCCCCGCTCTCATCCACACAGGGAGCAAGAATCTCGAACCTGTTGGATAAGGGCAAGGGCTGAGGCTCCTGCGGTGCTACTTCCTGGATCCCTCTACCTGCCTCACTCATAGTCATACCCTCCTGTCCCTGACCACTGGCCAAATTTAAGGTAGTTAATCTAAGGGGTGACTGTCTCCTGAAACATAGCGTTCAGGTAACCCCCTCCCTGATGTGTCGCAGTGTCCGAAGCTCAGACTCCAGCTCATCAACTCTGAGCCGGAATTCCTCGAGCAACCAACATTTGCTACAGATGTGGTCACTAGGAACCACAATGGGGCCCACCAGCTCCCACATCATGCAGCTACAACACATTGCCTGGCCCTGCATCTGTGTTTTATTTAATTTGTTTTTAAATTAGTTTTTAAATTTCCTACTGGCCTTTAGTTTATCAATCTGTAAAATATTTCTCCTATTTACCTCTGATCTGAAAGCAAGTTAGAATAGAGATTCAAAATACATTTTTTAAAATCACTGGAACTCGCTCTCTCTGCTGAGTTGAAGCTGAAGTGTTAGGCCTCCGATCCTGGGCCCCAGTATTCACCCTTAACCTGAAATCAACTTAGAATAGGTAGTTCAAACTAGCAGTTACTTACCAACCAATGAACTTACAGTTTTCCTGTGATGTCACTCTTTTTTTTCACTCAGCGATGGTGACTGCAGAGGACACTTCTCTCTCCTCTATCTGCTGCTGACTGCCTGTCCCAGAGTCCTCCTCTCACACTCTCCTCTAGGTGCTGCTGACTGCCTGTCCCAGAGTCCTCCTCTCGCTCTCTCCTCTAGGTGCTGCTGACTGTCTGTCCCAGGGTCCTCCTCTCGCACTCTCCTCTAGGTGCTGTTGACTGCCTGTCCCAGAGTCCTCCTCTCGCACTCTCCTCTAGGTGCTGCTGACTGCCTGTGCCAGAATCCTCCTCTCGCACTCTCCTCTCTAACTCACCAGGACCGGATGAGATGCATTCAAGGATAAGGAGGGAAGTGAAAGTGGAACTTGTGTAGGCACTGCCCATAATTTTTCAGTTGTCCTTAAACTCACGGTTGGGACCAGAGGACTGGAGAATTGAAAATGTTACACCCTTGTTGAAAGCAGGCTGTAAAGATAAGCCTGGCAACTACAGACCAGTCAGTTTAACTTCAATGGTGGGGAAACTTCTAGAAACAATTTGGGACAAAATTAATAGTCACATGGACAAATGTGGGTTAATTAAGGAAAGACAGCATGGATTTCTAAAGGGAAAATTGTGTTTAACCAATGTGCTGGAGTTTTTTGAATAGGTAATAGAGAGGGTTGATGAAGGTGATACTGTTGATGTGGTGTATATGGATTTGCAAAAGACGTTTGATACAGTGCCACACGACAGACTTATAAGCAATGTCCATTTTAATAAAAGGGACTGTAGCAACATGGATACGAAATTGTCTGAGTGACAGGAAACAGGGAGCAGTGGTTAATGGATGTTCTTCCAGGCTGAAAGAAGGTTTGTAGTGGAGTTCCCCAGGGATCAGTGTTGGGACCCTTGTTTTTCCTGATATATATTAATGAGCTGGACATTGATGTACATGACACAATTTCAAAATTTGCGGATGACATGAAGCTTGGAAGCATTGTGAACTGTGAGGAAGATAGTGTAGAACTTCAAAAGAGCATAGCCATGGTTGAGGAATGGGCAAACAGGTGGAACATGAAGTTCAATGTGGAGAAATGTGGAGTGATTCATTTTGGTAAGAAAAATATGGAGAGACAATAGAAAATAAAGGGTACAATTCTAAAGGGGGTGCAGGAGCAGAGGGACCTGGGTGTCTATGTGCATAAGTCATTGAAGGTGGCAGTTAATAAAGCTTACAGTATCCTAGGTTTTATTAATAGGAGCATAAGTACAAGAGAAAGGGGAGTTGGCAAAGTGGTATTGTTACTGGACTAGTGACCACCATGGCAGACGGTGAAATTTGAATTCAATAAAAAAAATCTGGAATTAAAAGTCTATTGATGATCATGCAACCATTGTTGATTGTCTTAAAAATCCATCTGGTTCGCCAGTGCCCTTTAGGGAAGGAAATCTGCTGCCCTTACCTACATGTGACTCCAGACCCACAGCAATGTGGTTGACTCTTAAATGAGCAATAAATGTGACGCTCCGATCCCATGAACGAATAAAAAAATGAGAGGTTATGTTGAACTTGTAAGCATTGAGCATTGAGCTGCACTTTAGGAAGCATCCAAATGCACTGGAAAGTGCAGGAAAGGGGCATGGGACTTGTTACAAGGATGAGGAACTTCAGATATGAAGATAGGTTGGAGAAGTTGGAGAAAAGAAGGCTGAGAGGAGATCTGATATCTGAGATCTGGACAGAATTTATAAGGAGAAACAGTTTCCACTTGCGGATCGACAATGAGAAGGCACGGATTTAAAGTAATTGGCAAAAGTAGCAAAAGCGATATGAGAAAAAACTTCCTTGCACAATGAATAGTTCAGGTTTGGAATGCACAGCCTGAGATTGTGGTGGAGGCAGGTTCAATTGAAGCATTCAAAAGGGAATTAGACTGTTATCTGAAAAGGAAGAATGTGCAGGGTGACGGAGAGAAGGCAGGAGAAAGGCACCAATGAATTGCTCATTCGGAGAGCTGGTGCAGACATGTTGGGCTGAATGGCCTTCTTCTGCGCTGTAATAATTTTGTGTTTCTGTAATTTAATTTGTAGTACAAAAAAGTATTGATCATTCTTCTCGATAAAGGCAATGTGGGCCTTGTTTGGTGAATAGAATTAATGTGCCTGTTACTTATTAACTTTAACATCATTATTGATGGCCTGTTTGGTTTGCATTTATGTTAAATAAGTGAGTAGATAATATAGCTAATCAAAGCCCTTGTTTGCTTTAAGGAGCAATGAAGTTTAAAGTGTAACCATGGTGAGCCAGAAGGTCACTGACTAACTCTATAATGGTCAAATTTGTGTGCATGTGAGTAATGCTGTTCTAGAGTAAAAAAGTGACTTTCAGTGCACCTGGTCATCACCATCATGTCTTCTTGATGAGATGTGATGGTGAAGCTGAGTAAGGAAGCTCTTGGATAAAGTACTTCCTGCAGCAGAGACGAGTCAAGACCTTTGAAGTTTCTTTCAGATTTCTTTTTGATCTTACAAGGGTTCTCATATGCCTCGCATGAAAGCAAGTAACCTTCACTTGAAGAAACCAAAACAAATGAAGTGTTCAGTGAATGCCACAACATGTTACCAGTTTATTGACAAAAAGATCTTTGTGTGAGATTTATAAAAAAGTGCGACAGCCATTTCAAAGGACATTCAAACCTGAACATTTCAGTCATCCTTTTCCACTTTTTGTTTCTTATTCATTAAGCTATATGTAGAAAAATAGAAATGCCCAAAATGTAACAGTTGTACAACTGCACCCAGTCCACAAAGTGTTTACAACAGAAATTTCTTATCAGTCATTATATCAACTCTTGCCATGAAGAAAGCAAGTGAAAACCTAACATCAGCCTGAAAGTGGCCATTTGTAATATTCAGCAACAGCTTGGAATATTCATTTTGTGGAGCATTCTCTCCTCCCCAGCAGCCCTCCCTCAACAACACCACCCTCCCCCCACCCCTTGGTGATATCATGAGTGCTGTCTAAAGATCACATTCTCCAGTCTGAATTTCACTCCCTAATAATGATATAGTTGGAACAGAACCTCATGATGTCACCACAGCTGACCTTTGTACTCAAAACATCTGTATCCCAACTGTGCTTGAAGAACAGATTTAGAAGAATAGTTTAAAACATGGGAATAAGGAAGGCTAAGACACACCATTTAGTTTACAAATAGTTCCCTTTTGTAGTCTTTAGGATTAAGTGGGGGATTGAGATTAATAATGTCGTCTTTGAAATCTCTGAATGTGTGGGAGAGCATAGTTGGCTTCTATTGCACTCAATAGTTCACTCAAGATTGCAGGGTAAGTTTTCAACTATCCACTTGTGTGTGAAGCTGTCATTGAGGATATACCACCTATTTTTGAACTAAAAAACAAGCAGTTTCTAAACCAACCAGCTGATCTGCAAAGGCTGCTTTATGTGCAGGTGGCATGTTGAGAATATACTTCTGACTCTCTTTTCAACAAGGGTCATTATCTTCAAGGTTGGGGACTATTATATAGCTTTATAAGTAGGAACAATTTAAAACTAGATTATCAAAAAACCTGTGTCAGTTGAAATATATGTAAGTCTACAGAATATTGCTCATTTTCACAAATTGACTAATCTACAGTTACAATTTTCACCATAACTTTTTAAGAACCATTGTTTCCATAACACAAACCTAGAAAATTGGGCATGCCCATTTTTGGTAAATCCCTTCATCTGATATTGAGGCCCAAGCCCCTGGTATTGGGTCTTGGGCTTCATTTAAATGGACCTGGAAAGAGGCTTGCATTCTTGGAATCAGGAGCAACACTCCTGTTCACTCCACATTCTGGTAAGTATAGGGGCCTTTCTGCTGGTTGGCACCACATTGTGATGTGCGAGTTCAGCATGTGATGAGTGAAGCGGTAGGTTGTTTGAAAACCAAAAATAGATCCTGTAAGATGCTCAGGACCCCAATTTAAATAAATTATTTTGCGTTTAAAATGTTGTTGAGACGCACTTCTTGCTGGAAATGTGTGTGCTTTCTGCCCACCCTATTGGGAGCACAGTAGGCCATTTTGATAAATGGATGTTGTGCAGTTGAATTTATAGGCTAAGATCTTTGTTCTTGTTGTGGGGGGCGAAGATTTAACAGAGCTGCATCCCATTTTAATATATTAATGTCGCAAGAGATTGTAAGAATGTTGTATTTAGACATGATTTACAATATTGTATCATGCATATTTAAACAAATGAGTAAAGATTTGCCAAGTAGTCTTTCACAAAGGTCATGCCCCTTTAAAACATAAAGCACAGTTGTTGATAAACAAATGCACAAGATAACACATGTACATAATTGACATTAATCACTTCCAACATAAACACCTTTTAAAAAGTCGATATCCTTACAGTTGAATACACCCTCAGACAGATTAAAAAGTTTATTTGCTTGGATTTGAAATGTTAAAAATAGAATTTTTAAAGTTCTTTCCGCAATGTAGTGTGAAGCAGAAGATATTAACCATGTTCTTTTCAACAATTTCTCTTGTGTTGACTTCCAGATAATAATATATAACAAACATGCCCAAGGTCTAATTGTTAAAATGTGAAGGTTTATAAATTAAAATCTATACAATTGTATACTTTATCTGTTGTTCAAGTAAAGAGTTATTTAACATTTATAGGCAGTGACATTACTGTTTGTTTTGTTAATTCTTGATAGTTACTTTACATACAAGTGTTCCCACATGGCCATTTTCAGTCTTTTTGCCCAGGGGGATATACAAGTGGTGAAAGGACCTTTATTTCTCCTTGTCAAATTATGTTTATAAAAATAATAATTAAGCTTTAAGTAAAATTGTATCCTGCAACCAAATTTGAACTATATTTTGAACAAGGAACAAAATCTATATCATGGCATGGTATGGTGTGGCATCAAATAGATTCAGGACTAAGGGCAGGGAAGACAAAAGTGGAATCTTATAAATTTAGTTTAGGAAGAGGCCTTTTTGCTAATTGTGCACGTGCTAGTTATCTGAAGTATCTATCTACTTAGCCCCAATTTCCTGCCCATTTCCCTTAACATTTAAATTTTTCTTTTTAAATATTTATCCACTTCCCTTTAAAAAGCTGTTATGGATTCTGCTTCCACCATTATTTCTAGTTGGTAGTTGCACATCTTCACAGTCCTTGGTTATTAAAAAAAGTTCTGAAATTCTTTTGTTCTTTAGTGAGACTTCAAATTTATGCCCTCTAGTCATTGAGATAGGGTGTCAAAGAGTCATCTTATGGCTCTGTAAGGATATAAGCTGAAATAGATATTTGGAACTCTACAGCAAGTGTATATCAAATGATATGGGAACTTCTTTAGTGAGGTACCCTCACAGCTAGATACACCGTGGGACGGATTGAAATGTGTATTTGCTTGAATTTTTTAATTTGGCAGCGCACTGATAGGGATATCATTCCCATGAAAAAATATTCCAAAATTGCCACAATAAAGATGAATAAGTATTAAATTTAACAGAAATACTTGGTTCAGAGCCAATGGTACTGTTTCTTCCAATGAATGGCATCAATGTTCTTCCTGCAGAACAGGGGTAGCTCTCCATATCGACTAGGCCATATACTGAAACAAAGATTGTGCAGAATGTGATTAACAGTGTGATAGAAAGGAACCTTGTTTATCAGCCCATTAAACCCTTGAGTGCATGACCCAAGACATGAAATAACAATAAAAGAGTTAAAGCCTGTGGACAGAATGTCCAATTATATTTGCCACTCTAGGTAGTTGGACTGAGTGTCAATATTCAATACTGAGAACAACTTCAAAGAAAAGTCTCATAGATATTGGCCCACTATTCAACTAGTGAGAAAGAACCTTAGAGATTGCTATGCTCAATCGTAATTGAATCTTTCAGTTTTTCCAAATAAGGTAATTACAAACAGATTAAATGGGCTGAATTTTCTGTTTGTCGGGCGGGTAGGCCCAACCCAATTGGCGGCAGGCGCGGAGCCAATGGCAACTGGCGAAATGGGCCGCTCCGCCATTTTGCGCGGGCGAGCCAATTAAGGCCCGCCCAGCGCGTTTCAGACCCCCGTGTTCAGCGGGAAATTCAAATGTGAAGCGGGCGTGTTCAGACCGCCGGTTCCAATGGGGAACGGGAAGTCTGTATAAAGACAGGCCAGGCAGCCTCCTTTAGGCTGTTCACCATGGCCAGCAACCAGGCTCCAGAGGAGGTCAGGGCAGAGGAGGAGGAGGGGGGCAGGCTGCAGAGTAGGCCAGCGGGGGGGGCCAATGTGCCCCTCGGTTCTCCGATGCCTGCTTTGCTGCCCTCCTGGAAAACGTGTCAAATCATCGGGAGGTGTTGTTTCCAGAGGATGGGAGGAGGAGGGCCCCCCACGTCACCAGGCAGGCGTGGCAGGAGGTGGTGGAGGCTGTTAGCTCTCAAGATGCTGTGCGCTGCACAGGAACCAGTGCCGCAAGCGCTTCAATGATTTGTTGCGCTGTGGAGGGGTGAGTATCATGTCAGCCTTGTCCATTTAACCCAGCAGGTAGCCTTAGCCTTTGAGGACCCCCCCCCGCCCCCCCACGTCTTAGTGTCGTTACTGCATTGGGCATTTGGCGCACGCTGGGTGGGCAAACAGATAGTGACCATGCTTACATCAGCCTTAGTGGTTGAAGAGAAGATGGGTTCTCCCTGCAGCATATGTTGGTGTTTGTCGCATTTGAGTAGTCTGGGGGCAACCTGCAGGGGAGGCAGCTAGACACATACTCAGAACTCCAACACATGTCTCATTGATGGTGATGAGATGGTGGAAGGGGGGCCTCAAGGTGTCGTGGCCAAGAGCCATCTGCTGGCCTCGGCGCCGCACCTAGTTGCGCCTCCTTGCCATGGGCGCTAAGACCCGTGTACTATTGAAAGTGATGGACGCTGAATGTGCCCAAGGTGTCCATTGGGGGAGGGGGTTGGGAGCAGCCATACTACCTTCTGGTGACTGATCACCAGTAGTGTGGACAGGAGCCGCTGGGGGCCTCTGATGGGCCACTGTGGTTGGGGTGCGGCGTGCACGTGCAGAGTACATGAGCGATCAGCCCCAAAAAATGCTCTTCTATGTTCTGCAGGCAAAGACTGAGAGCAATAGCCAGGAGCATCTGCGGACTGGTGGTGGGCACGCCCTGCTCCAGCACCTCACCACGTATGAGGAGCAGGCCATGGAGCTGGGGAGGAGGCAGGCGGCCAGGTCGGCGAGGCTGGGGTGCAGCGGCCAGGTATTTGAGGCCCACAGTTCCATCCACTCTGTCTGCCCACCATGCAAACCACTGATGATTGCTGCAATCATTAATGCAGCAACACTGCTCATTCACAGACTGATACAGTCAGACGTGTGGGTCATACACAAAGGTCCCTCGGCCCCTTGAGGATGCGCGTCTCTAGCACCTTCCAAAGTCGCCTTATCCCATTTTTGACCACTATCTCCATGGCTTAACACGCCATGGCATCGCTGCTGCACATCCAAAGACTTATTGCATCCTAGGAGGGTTTGTACCTCCACCACCCTTTCAGCCACTACGTCCCACATCACTCTGTCCAAAAGGTCCTCAGCACCTCACCTGTCAACCTCATGGCACTCAACTTAAATAAATGCCACCACGTTAGTCATCCCTCCGCCAAGGGGAAATGTTGCCTTCTGCCCACCCGTTCTATGCCCCTCATAATGGTATCAAGGTCAATAATGTGACCTGTCAATCTCCTGTGCTCCACGGCGAATGTCGCAAGTGTATGCAACGTTTCCTCATAACTCCAACTCTCCAGGTCAGCATGCATCCAGGTCAGGAAACTCTGCACTCTCCCCACTCCAATGCCATCCCTCCCATGAAGCGCAGGTCACAAGTGAACGCAGAAGTGTAGCTGTGGCCTCAACAGCGTTTTCTGCACTTGTAACATGACCTCCCTTTTCCTACATTCTATTCCTCGACTAATAAAGGCAAGTTTGGCTTCGACCTTGTTAAACGCCTTATGTTCCTGTTCTGCTACCTTAACAGGTCTGCCCAGCAAGGTCCCTGTAATCGTCGTGACTTCCCACGGTCCTACCATTACTCATGTATTCCCGTACCTTGTTTGTCTTGCCCACGTGCTTAACCGCACACTTATCCACATAACATTCCATGTGGCATTCCTGAGGCCATATGACCAGCCTGACTCTATGTGCGTGTAATGTTTGGGCCTCCTCTTGACTATTTACCACCCCACCAATGTTCGTATCCTTAGGTTCTTGAAGGTTGAGCACATTATGAGCCTGGAGGGAAAGGGATGAAAGGTGTTACTGACTGAACGCTAACTGATCCACTGTCCTTGTTGTTAATTTCAGCATCACCACAGCATGGCTGCTAGCACAAAGTCCAGAGCCCCCCCGGAGGAGATAGCATGGACCGAGAGTGCCGATGGCGCCAGCAGTCGGAGGACTGCAGGGGACCAGGCACATGCTGAGTCGGACAGTGACGATGTGTCTCTGGAGATGCCAGCTATGCAGCAGCTGCAGGACAAGCGGCAGGGTGCGCGGGAGCATCTGGCAGGGTTGCACGAGGGTGTGCTTCACTTGGTCTCTGTGGTGGAGGAATCCATGCAGAGTGTCAGTGATGGCATGAACCTCAGGACAGAGCTTCAGGCTTCCTCCATTGAGAGATTGGTGACTCTCTTGGAGAGGGGTTTCCAGCAGATTGAGAATCTTTTGATGGGGTTACGCTCTGACCTGCAAGCCCTCACAGCGCTAATGGCCACAGGTGGTCATTCACAATGTGGGAGATGTTCTGGACACCAAGTGTCGCAGCTCGGTGCCCATCCATCTGCGATGAGCAGGGAGGTCCAATGTGACCTCGCATTGGCGCAGAAACTGCCTGTCGTCGCTGCGAGCTCCTCTCAGGGCGCTCTGGATGAGGGCAGCAGCTCCTCCACCCCTCTCCCAGTGACTGCTGCATCCGTTGAGGCTGCGACAACTGGAGAGGTGCCAGTTCTGGAACTGGCCACTCCCTCCCAGGCGGGGCCAGCACAGGCTCCACAGGCCAGAGGATGGCCGCCAAGGTCATCGAGGCAAACAGGACAGCAGAGTCAGCAGGCTGTCTCACAAGCCACTCCAAGCGATGGGGTGGCACCTAGACGTAGCACCCATAAACGTAAGCATAAGGCACGTTAGGCACTCCACGGGTTTGTCACTGGTGATTTTGTGTTGGCCCTAGATTAGGGAATGTTTCATTATGTGCGTCAGAGAGACGTTTGTTGGTTATTTTGGTGGCAATAAAGTCCACTTTTCTGACCATGGCTGAGGGTGTTTCCTTTGTGCTGCATTTGTATGTTTCACGGACATCTCATGAGTATTTGAGTGGACATTGATGTTTCTGTACTAAGCCCTTAGTTGCAGCTGATGAGGTGGAAGATGTAGCACCTAAATGTCACACGTGGAAGCGCCAGGCAATGCTGGTCCTGCTGATCCATGTGTGTGGAGTCAGCTGAAGGTTCGTTGGATTAAAGTGTCCCTGGTGTCCCTGCCTCCTTGGTGTAGTAGTAGGTCGGCGTGCTGCCCCTCATCATTGCTCTGTGATTCCTCATCCTCTGAGCCACTGCTGGATTCATCATGTGCAGCCTCATCCACTGCGTCAAGGTCTTCATCGTCAACTGCATCCCCCCTTTCCAGTGCAAGATTGATGTCAGCGTGCGACATTTTAAGCGCTGACATGCGGGCTCCGCCACCTGCACGTCAGCCAGAAAATTCTGCCCAATGGAACTCTGCTGGATCAGCGTCTGATATGTATCGCTCTATTACTCACTTCAGTATGGTTATGGAATCATAGCTATGATGAAGAGAGAGTTGGAGCTATAGGATGTTCTAATCAGAAGAACTAAGAATTTGAACTGGGACAACATGATCTGTTCTAGAGCTAGAATTTCCAGTTTTGGAATACCGAGCCTTGTTTGTAAATTGCCATTTCCTATGTTTACATGGAAATTACGTGTTTCCTATGTTTACGTGGATGTAAGTTTCATGCATCGTAGTTAGATTACTGAACTTCATATCTATCTGCTTTTAACTTGTTACTTGATGAGTATGAAAAGACTTATTATCACAGTTTCACTAGGCTCCTGTTGCTCCTGCTAATGAATTCGTTTTTCCAAAAATCAACTCGGGGGAATTAACCCAGCCATCATTTTTATTTGCAACTGTTTTAAACAAATAGTTTATTAACTCTTCTTTAAAAAGAAAATTCCCCCTTGTTAGAATTTTATAAAATTCTTTCATGTGATGTGGGCGTCGCTGGCAAGGCCAACATTTGTTGCCCACCCCGAATTGCCCTTGAACTGAGCGGTTTGCTAGGCCATTTGACAGGACAGTTAAGAGTCAACCAGATTGCTGTGAGTCAGGAGTCACGTCAAACCAGCCAGGTATGGCAGATTTCCTTCCCTAATGGAGATTAGTGAACCAGGTGGCTTTTTACAACAATTGCTGATAGCTTATGGGCACCACAATTACTGAGACTAGCTTTATATTCCAGATTTATTAATTGAATTTAAATTCCACCAGCGACTATGGTGGGATTTGAACCATGTCCACTGAGCATTAGTCTGGGCCTGTCATGAAGCTTTTAACGTATATAATATTTTGGAAAATATTTTTCTTTTAAAATAGACGTTTAATTTGCGTGTGTGTCTTCATTGGATTAAAGCCAATTAGTCTGGATGCTTTGATGGGTACTAGTTTGATATGGAAGAGAGATAGCATGCATTTGCATTTTTTGAATAGAGCATTCAAGAAGTGGGGTGAAAACTTGACACCTATCTAGTGGATACCAAGCCATATGTTTATATTACTAATAAAATTGGTGCTATGAATGGAGTTTCATTGTTAAAAGGTGAAGTTCAAAGAGACTGGTGAGACAATGAGAATTTGAATTCAATCAGTGGTGGTAGGTATAACTTCAGCAGTTTTCGGGTGTGCAGAGCAGAGGCAATGTGAGATCAAAAGGCAGCTCCAAGCCTCTAACCAGCTCCACAGTGAATAGAGCCTCATTCTGAATTTGTAAGGTGACAATGCTTTGCCTGGTGTTTGGTTAAGTCTATGGGTTGCTGTTGTCTTAATGGAGATTAGTTTGGGAATTTGTTAAAAGTTTGATAGTAATTTGTAGCCATGTGTATATATCTTAGCCTGTGTAAATTCATGAAATGTGTCAATTAGTTTAATGTAAAGCCTTGAGAACTGATGGTCTGATTCCTGAATTTAGAGTCACATCTCAATCATAACACTTAAAATTATAGGTTATGACAGTTGTTTAAAGTTTCCCTCTGGGAATTTTAAATAACTCCGCTTTACCAACTGCGTCGGTCATAACAGGGCCTTTTGAGTTACCAGCCCAGTGACATTACCACTACACCACCATCTCCTCAAAATGTTAAGATGAAACAATATGGTTGAAGTGGAAATCACTGCAGGTCAAATGCAGAGATTTGATCAAAGTCTTTTACTTCAGCACTTGAGGCATATGCAAGAAGCACTTGCCTGGAAATATTTCATCACAGCTCATGGTTTTCCAACCATTCATCTTAACTTAGCCTCCTCTGTTCTAAGGGCTGTTTTCCTTAGAACACAAGAGGCTAAGGGGTGACCTAAATGAGGTGTACAAAATTATGAGGTGCCTTGATAAGGTAGACAGTAAAGAGTTGTTTCCCCTAGCTGATGGGTCAATTACCAAGGGGCATAGATTTAAGGTGATTGGTAGAAGGATTAGAGGGAACATGAGGAAAACCTTTTTCACCCAGAGGGTGGTCGGCATCTGGAATTCACTGCCTAAGTTGGTGGTTGAGGCTGAAACACTCGACTCATTTAAAAGGTACCTGGATCTGCACCTGAAGTGCTGTAACCTGCAAGGCTACAGACCAGATGCTGGAAAGTGGGATTAAAATGAGCAGCTAGTTCTTTTCTCTCTCCTTGGCCGGTGCAGACACAATGGACTGAATGGCCTCTTTCTGCACTGTAACTTTTCTATGGTTCTATGTTTCTATCTCTGAGGTGCCGAATTTCTTGATATGCCATTAGCATTGAAATGTAAAATCAGGACCTAGATCATAACTGAATGGGGCATAAGTGTATTTTTAAATTTCTTAACTACAGTGATGAGTTAGCAATGAAGCATACAATTCCTGTAATGCATATTTGTCTGTGTTATACAGCAGGGTTTTTCAGTCAGCGTGTGGGGGCGGGCCCAACACGCCGACGCATAAAATGATGTGCGATGACATCGGGCGAGCACCCCGACATCATCGCACAGTCCCGCGAATTTTCCTTTGGCGGGCATGCGCCAGAGTCGGCTGTGCGCCCACCGATATTTAAACAGCTTATCAAGGCCATTTAGGGAGTAATTGATGTAATTGTTAATGCTGCCTGTCCAACCTTCAGGTTGGCAGGCAGGCAAAAAGGCCAAGCAGCCTTCGCGTTTTTTAGGAAACCTCATCCACAAGCGGGATGAGATTTCCTAAAGCTTTTATTAAATAAATAAATAACTTTTCCACATGATCAAAACATGTCACATGAGGTGGGATGTTTAATTGAATTTTACATCCACTTATTTAATAATTACAATAGCCCTTCAATCTCCCTAAGGCAGCTCCGTGCCTGAGGGAGATTGAAGCGCCCTTTCGCACACATGCGTGAAAGAGCGCTGGCCCTGACTCTCCCTCCTCCTCCCACCCACACAGGTAGCGCTGAACACTATGGCTCACGTCTTGCACTGGGTGGGCCTTAATTGGCCCGCCCGCGTAAAATGGCGGCGTGGAGCTGATCACGGGCGGCAATCAGCTCTGCGACCGCTCCCGCCTGCTCCTGCCGAGCCCGCCCACCGCCTGAAAAATTCAGGCCATGGAGTTGACCTTCAGACAACTTTTCTTAGTGGTCATATTTAACTTTATTTACAAGACAGCAGCAGCAACTACACATATGCATCAAACTCTATAACTAAAGAAGTATTCTATCCTAGAGGCCATTCTGCACTGTTAACACATAAGTTTACATAGAATATGTGATCTTACAAACACAGGATTATTCTTAAAGCTACAGTCCTACATTTCCCAAAAGTATAATTACCACATTCTTCCCCCTTGAACTTTTCTGTATATTTTGTATTAACAAGGATATTTATATCATGACATTACAATATTTACACAGGTCATGAAATTACAAGTTCAGTCTTTCAGGTGGTTTCTTGATCTGTGTGGAACGTCATAGCTCCACAACTTCAGATTCTTTTGTAGGAACGACACTCTCTGGAACCACATTAACATCAGATACCTCATTAGGCATAGGCAGTTCAGTGTCTTCCCCTCCGATAGAGACATTGGGCATGTCTGCCCTTGGCTGAGCAACTTCAACAGGAAGCACTGGTTCTGTAATGGTCACAGGTGGAACATCATTTTGTTGGGGTATCTCTTTTTCTTAAATGATCCACATGCTTAGGGGTGATCTGGCCCTCCACTTCCATGTGGTATGACAATGGTCCAGTCACATCACTTTGGTTCTCCACCAAAATTCCTTACATATACTGCTTCCCCAATAGTAAATTGACACACACGGCTATGCAAATCATGAGTCACTTTTTGGTTCCCTTGACTTTTCTCCACCTTCCCCTCCAAATTGGGAAGTATTAGGTTTAGTCTTGTCCAAAGGTGGTGCCTCATCAGTAATTCTGCAACTTCTTTCCACGTGTCTTCTTCTTTTTAACACTGAATTTAGCCTCGGCCTTCTTTCTGATTTCACTGTTGGCCAGACTTCTCTCAGATGCAATTTCAACTTGTCTTTGATCAGTAGTTGAGCTACCCATGACTTCATTATCTACTCACATCTCAGAAAGTTCGACGACCTTTGGTTTTAAAGCCTCTTTAGCTTCATTTAGCTGATTCTTCAGCTCTTCAGTCTCCTTCTTATATCTGTTAGCTTCCTCCTAGAAACTTGAACATTGCTGCATCTTCTCTGCCAACTGGTTCTTCAGTTTGTTCAGAGAGAGACGTTAAATTCTTCCTGTTTCTCTTCATAATTTTTCAGAGGCACAAACTTTGACTGGAGGGGTCCTTGTAGTGTGTGAAGGTCTTTCAACAGGTTTTCCTTTTCTTTGTGAAACTCACTCACTTCATCTTGAACTCTGTCATTCAGCAGTCTCCTTGAGTTTCTTCTGCTGTTCTTCCATGTCGTTATTTAAGACGGTCTTCATTTCTTCAGGTTGCTGAATGCTTACACGCTCCTTTTTCATCCTGTTGTGGTCATTGGACTCTCCAGGCTCTTTCTGAAGTACTTTGCCTTGTTCCTTTTTCAAGACAGGAACTCTTCCAGCTTCCTTTTGAAATCTCACTGGCCAATCAAGGTTAATTTCTCTCAACCAATTTCAACCTAGAAGGCTTGATCCACTACCTTCCAATACCATCACTGGTAGATGTGCCAATTTGTGTCTATATTGAACAGTTACTCTGGCAATACCTTTTACTTATATTTCTTCACCTGTGTTCGTTCTCAACTTTGCAGATGTTTGTTCCAAATTTAATTATTGATCACCTTTATTTAAATATCTTAAAGTGTGTTCTCCTGTTACAGTGGTAGAAGTATCCATGTCTACTTCCATTTTTAAGGGTTTACCATTCACTGGCACTGTGATAATAATTGGCTCTGTCTTCCCAACTTATACGTTGAATAACAAATAAATGTCAGGATTGGCTGTTTTTGGCTCTTCTACACTATAGATTTCTTTGGACTTCATTTGTTGTTTGGAGGCTTGTTTAAATCTCGCTTTGCACTGTCTCATTATTTGTCCACTTCCGTGACAAAAGTAACATTCCACTTTTTTAAATTGCCAATTGCTAGAAGAATGATTGCTTCCACATTGATGAAAATTAGTTTTTGATTTAGCTGCTAAGCTGTTTCCTCTCATTTTTCAGTTAGTGGGGGCTCTTTCCCAATTCATGGCAGAGTTCTGGCTTTTCATGCTACTTTCTGCTGACTGTTCCCGCCTGATTTGGTGCACGGTGCCATTTTGTGCCCTTTGAACCGCTTGTGAATCCCTTCCAGCGTCTTCCATCGCCAGCGCTATTTATAACGCTTTCTTAAAATCAAGATTAACTTCAGCCAGCAATCTTCGCTGAATAGCGTCTTCCTGCACGCCACGTACTAAATGATCTCTGAGCATGTCATTCAGGGTTCCACTGAAATGATAACATTCCATTTGTTGTTTTAATTTCACCACGTTGGTAGCAATTGTCTTCTGTGCTCTATTCCATGAATTGAACCTGAACCTCTGCATTGTGACTGAGGGCTTGTTTTGAAAATGTCCCTTAATGGGGTCTACTAATTCACTGAAACTCTTTGAATCTGGGACACTGGGGGCCATCAAGCTTTAAATTAAACTGTACGTCTTGGTCCCACAAATACTCAGGAGGATCGCTCTCCTCTTCTCTTCCCCCGTGATTTCATTGGCTTGAAAGTAGAACGCAAGACATTCTATATATTGAGACCAATCATCTGTGGCTGGCTCAAAGGGAGTAATTCTGCCAAACTGTGGCATTTTGGCTGAGTATATCTTCCTTTATTTTTAACGAACTTAGATACTTACAATCGGGTGAGGTACAGCAACGAATCTGATTTATCCTCGTTGCTAGTTTGTTATAGAGTTGATCTTCAGACAACTTTTCTTAGTGGACACATTTAACTTTATTTACAAGACAGCAGCAGTAGCTACACGTGTGCACCAAACTCTATAACTAAAGAAATACTCTCCTCTAGAGGTTCCCTGCGCTGTTAACACATTGGTTTACATAGATCATGTGATCTTACAACACAGGCTTATTCTTAAAGCTACAGTCCTATGTTTCCCAAAACTATAATTAACTACAATCCTCGTATTATTTTACTGAAGAAATAAAAAAGTCTTACTTTTCCCCTGCTACTGAGGAAAATACATTTTCCATCTGGTACAGACACAAAATTTATTTCTCCCCAGCCATAGGTTTTACATTCTCTTGTACCCTTTCCTCTACACACTCCTTCATTTCCCCTCAGAGGTCCTTGACAGCCTGTTTGCAGGAGAGGTAGGCTGACAAATCTTAAAGTAAGGAGTCATTGTTAACAGGACAACTTTTATTTACCTCAAGCAGACCTTTGGATCAACATACAGATGAGGCCCACCTTATCAGCTATTTTTCCTGTATTAGTAAAGGTTGCCTCCATCGTAAGACTAGAAATGGACCCATATCTCTGGGCAGAATCGTCCGTGCCCGCTCGTGTCTGCTGTGTTTGGTGGCGTGAGCAGACAATATGGCAAGAATGCCAAAAGTCAGTTTCACGCATCATGAAACCTGTTTGCAATCGTCTGCTCAGCCTGTCGAAAGCGGACCACGTTTCCTGCCATTGGACGTCAGGAATCTCATTGTACTACATCAGCGCATCAATATAAGGCTAGCCCGCCGGACCCATCCAACTCCGGTTGGATCGTCCGCTCACGTTAGCGTGCAATTACACCGACGTGTTTCACAACAGTACATAAGAGGTGTGCACCTGGCGGGCTGCATTTGTGGGGAACTTGGAGGTGAGTGCACAATAACATTGCAGAGCGCTCGCGAGAGTTGCCTGTTGGACTTCAAGTTTGAGGTGCTGACGGGGGGTAACAAAGGCTGCCCTGTGGTTCAGGCAACTTTGTGGGTGGGGGGGGGGGGGGGGGGGGGGGCGGTAGCAAAGTGTGCCCTGCGGTTGAGGCGACTTGGGAAGCGGGTGGGGGGTGCAAATGCTGCCCTGTGGTTGAAGGTAGCGCACAAGCACATGCAGGGTGGGGGGTGTTGGCGAGGGAAGCGGCCATTCATTAGGGAAATCTTGTATAAAGTGACCATTCCTCAGCAGCTCAGACAGTTCAGGCACAGCCACATCAATATGATTGGATAAAAGCAAAATACTGCAGAAGCTGGAAGTCTGAAACAAGAACAAATATTGCTGGAAAAACTCAGCAGGCCTAACAGCATCTGAGGAGAGAAAGACAAAGTTAATGTTTCGAGTCCGTATGACTCTCCTTCAGAATTTCAGAAGTATGTGGGCTATACAAGCCTCCACCCACAAGTGCATCCATGAGCACACGAATGCCAACTTGGCTACAGCACACAACTTTGGCTGCGACCAGGAGCGCCAGGATACAAGAGTGATTGGATTTGCCCAGATATTGGGTTTCTCACAAGTGTGGAGGGTGCCATCAATTACACTCACATGGTGCTCAGATCTCCATCACAACACGTGGTCAACTATGTCAACTGCAAGGGATTCCATTCACTGAATGTGCAGCTGGTGTGCAACCACTACAAATGCATCCTGCAGGTCTGCACATGGTTTCCAGGGATTGCGCATGACTCCTACATTCTCAGTCGGTCACAGATCTCTGACATCATCCAGTCTCCGCAGAGTCTGTAGGGTTGGCTCCTCGAATACAAGAGCTACCCACAGAGGATGTGGCTGATGTGTGGGGCCTCAGACTTCAGCAGAACAAGGGTATAATGAGGCTCATGCTGCTACTCGCAACTTGGTGGAGCAGACCATCAGGATGCTGAAAATGAGGTTCCGGTGCCTGGACCGGTTTGGTGGAGCCATGCAATATAGTCCAGAGAGGGTGTCACGCATCGTTGTCACCTGCTGCATCCTTTACAACCTGGTGCTGCAACGGGGAAAGGATCTGGCCAAGGAGGAGATGCAGGAGCTGCGGGTCTCCTCTGAAGAGGAAGACGTCGATGGTGATGAGGGTGAGGAGGTCCTTGAAGGCGATGATGATGGCGATGAGGCCCTTGCACTGGCCAGACGAGGCAGGCATGGCTCAGGAGGCCCTCATAGCTACTAGATTTGTGGAGGATGATAATGACATGCAGTGAGGAGACACCATAAGATCCTCACATTTCATTTGTAATTATTTCATTCCAGTCTGGCTTATGGCAACGCCAATATCCTCTGAGAGAATGCTCCTGTCATGGAGACGCAGTGGAGGCCCTAATAGTCGCTTGATTGCAGAAAATGATGATGGTATGCAGTGAGGACACTCCATAGATTTTCGCATAGCCTCTGACTCCAGCCTGGCCGAGGGCAGCTCGCTTGCACTCCATGATCAGGGCCATCTCAGAGACGCAGCCATGAAACTTTAAAAGAATCTGATCCTTTGTCCGCCTTCAGCACCTGAGCCCTTCAGGAGCACAGCATCACTGGTCACAAATGCTGGAGAAATGAGAGCCAGCGCCACCTTAAAGGTGCTGAGAGCACTCAGAGAAAGTGATGGAACTCCGTGACACCTGTCCACGACATTCTGGCAGCAATGACAAGCACCATCGAGGTGCAGGCATCGGTATTGTGTCCTGGGTCTGTGAGACTGGACCATCACTTTGGTCTGAAGGCTTCGCAAAGCACAGGGAAGACGCTCTAGACTGAGACACCTGCCTTTATCTTGTGCAGAAAGATTTCACATCTGAGTGACATGAACACTGCTCATCGGAATAAGGAGCCATAGACAGGGAGACGTTCTTGAGAGGTTATTTACAATCGTGAACATTACGTACAAGTGATTAACACCCGTGCCAAGGTTGTGCAACTACATCATGTTAACCTTCCTAACCCTGCCACAACGTCTTGATGCTCCCCGGACATCCACACTGGCGGTGGAGACAGCCTACTGACTGCTACGCCCTGTCTCTGATTAATTTCGCAGGAGTTCTCTGGAGGGCCGAGACCTGGAGGGCCCCGGCTTGCTTTTGGGGACCTGCTGTGTGGCAGTGGCACCGTCCTCGAGCTGTGGAGCTGGAACTGCTGAGGTCACAGGAGGAGGGAATTTGGATGGGCCGGACACTCCCACAGTCACCTGGGTGGATGGCCACAGGGTGTTCACCTGCTGATCCTCCTCCTTATGGGTGCCCAAGGGCCCCTGGCTGACTCCTTGAGGAGCAGTGGAAGCTGGGGTGAGATTGAGCTGCCCTGCAACCCTCTCGCTCATACTCAGTTGGAGGCAAACTACGGTGCCAGTCTTGGAGTTCAGCCCATAGAGCAGTGCAGGAGCGATATCCTGGGTCAAGGTCTCCATGTGGCTGCCATCCTACCAGTGTTGACCTCGGTGCGCTGCAATGCCAGCGCTATCAATTCAGCCTGAAAGTGGACGGACTCCTCCATCGTGCAGCAGACATCCCTTCCTGATGTTCCCGAGCTTGCCTTTGCAGCTCCAGCAACTGTGACATGACCAAGTCCAGAGGCTCATCATCTGACTCGGACTCAGCAGATTTCTGGCCTCCAGCAGTCCTGTGAGTGCTGGACACCTGGGAAGTCTCTAATGCTGCCTGTTGTGGATCAGACAATGCAATGTGCTAACCAGATTGTGATCCCGAGGCTTCTCTAAAACTAGGTCCCACAGAGGTTTGTGTCTCCGCACTGGTGGAGGGTGTGGGTGAGCGCTGTGACGGGTCTTCAATGAAGATGCCTTCAGATTCCTCTTCAGAGGTTTTTTCGAGGCTTGATTGGAGGCCCTGGGTCGTGGACTACATCATCTGTTTCCCACATCTGCCTGCTAAAACAAGGAGGGACAATTAGTGCATGACAGAGGACTGCAGAAAAGGACATATCACTCACAGGTTGTCTGATGTATGTTGCTCTGCTGGATCTGCACTTGGTAGAGTACCGTCGACCTCACTGTCAGCATAGGAACGGTCCAGATCCTCGCCGGCCAGCTGGATGGGTCTATTTCAAAGTCCATAAGGACCTTGATTTCAGGCATTCCTCCACCAATAAGTGACCTCTCCCTCTTGTTGTGTGCCAGCTTGTCCTCAATAAATGGAAATGGAGAGACTGTAAGCAGGACGCCTGCCAGGCCAGATGATAAGTATGCCTGGCATATGTGGGTGGTAAGCGGTCCCATGGATGGGATGAGGACAATGATGGTGTGTGTGGGAGAGGGAATGGTGATGTCCTTTGAACCAGCAGTGAGTGAGATCCCTGTGGATAGGTGATGGGTTTGTGGTTGTGCGAGTTGAGAGTGATGAGAAGAGTGACTTACCCTGCCGGAGCAGAGGAGATCATTCATCCTCTTGTGGAACTAGGTGGCTGTCCTCTTTTGCAGGGCGGTGGTGCTGACCACTGCTGCTGCCACCTCCCAAGCTGGATTGGTGATGTTGCTGCACATCCTGCGGCATGCCTCTACTGCATCCAAAAGGCACTCGGAGGACGCGTCACTAAACCTGGGGGCTGATGCCTTTTTGCCTTTTGGGGCCATGTCTTCTCTGTAGCAATGGTGGGCTGGAAGCACCGAGAGGTGTGCGCTGCTGCACTTTAAATATAGCGCCCAGCGTGATGAAGCAGCGAGATGATGGCGTGGTGGGCGAATGAGTCTACCCGCCATGGAAATGGCTGCTTCCCAGGAATGCATAATTAATGCGGCGGGTTTGGAACATTATGGCATGAAAAGCTGCCACTGTGGCTGGCGGGTACCCGCCCACTACCACACTCAGTGCAAATCTGGGACGATTCCACCCTCTGTCACAACAGGAATCTAGAAAGTACAATTTTCATTTTTTTAATATCAAAAGCAGTAAATGTTAAATGTTTCGGTGAAGTAAGGTATCTTTTTACTGGCATTCTTTCCATTGAAGATGGTTAGTATTGGTATGCTTTCCCAGATTTCAGTTATTTTTAAAAGTAATTTAATTTTCACTAGCCTGTGAAAAGGACACATCTACCAATTCATTTTTGATATTTCTCACAGAAGTGGCAAAGAAATTCAGCCCATAAACATTTTAAGCAAAATTAGTTTCCTGATTGTTCTGTAAAATTGTAAAATGATGTAAAATTTGAATAGCAAGTGCTGAAATTAAAGTTTGGCACATTCCACCTATTCATTCTGATGCTTTTGCTTTGCTAAATTAATTGAGAAATGGCCTGATATTAGAACTGCTGAATTACCATTTAATAGAGGAAGGCTGAAGGAGCATTTGCATGAAGTACACCTGATGCTTGAATGAAAAGCAGAGTCAATTAAAGCAAAAGATTGAATCTGGAGAATCTGTGGTCTTTGGCAACTGATTTTGTGGCCCTTTATATTTATATAGACAGTTTTATCTCTCCTTATGCTTGAATACATATCAATATCTGTAACTAAATGTCAAAGCAGAGAACAATTTCAGACCATCAATATTTTATTGAGGTCTGAAAACTGAACCTGCGCTTTGGTAATTGAAGTTCTTTGTTGAGACACTTTGTGTAAAAGCTAAATGTGTGAGAATTACCTTCAGGCATATTTTTATGTCAAAAAGTGCTTTTTAAATTGTAAGACAACTGCCTTAAAAAGTCCACTGAGATTAAACAAAGATAAAATACACAACAAAAGTGCTGAGCTCTACTGGCACCACATCACAGCAATCTTTGACAATCCAGTGAGGCCCTGTGTACATGGGAAACGTGATGGGCAGCAAAAGTTTACAAGGAAATAAACCGCTAATATTAAGCCCACACACATGTGATATATTCTTTCATTTATGGTGGTCCTTTTGTGGTCAAGAATAAAACAAATTCAAAACAACAGCAGTTCTGAAAGAGAGAGATGTGGCAGTTCAAACCTTCTCCAAAAAGACTATCAGGCTTAATTCAACAGTGAAGCCTCCATTTATCCAGTCATTTCCATCTCCATTGTTTTGGTTTGAGTTGATTGGCACTGAAAATATCATCAATCACACTGTTTTCAAGATGCATGATATATTTTAAAGTAACCAAATTGCATTTAATAGCAACCTTCAAGTACAGGTATTAGGCAATCATAAATGAGAAGGTATGTGTTTATTATAGATTAAGAACACCAGGGGCCAGATTTTCATTTCCCAATGGAGGTGTGAATCGGGTTGCAAAATGTTGAACTTAGTTTTTTTTTTGCTGGAAAACGATTTTCCTCTGCCTCCCCACCCCCACACCATTTTTATGTGGCCTTCCCGCAGGTCATGAGGGTCTTGAGTGCAAAATGCACATGTACCTTTTCCAAGGTTGGGTCCCCCTTATGAGGACCATAGGAAAATTCTATTTCCTCCTGCACACTATTTTCATGTTCTGGTGTGACTTAAACACACCACCTTCGAAAGTTTGTGACCAATGCGGGAAAGCCTGCTGAGGAGTCAGGACCATCCTGAATTGTAAGTGTAAAGTTTTTGAATTTTAGTTCACATGTCGCTATTAGATACTGTATCGTACTTTGGATGTATTTTTAATGCAGTGATTCATCATAGGGGTCTGTCCTGCAAAGGTTGGTTGGCCCTTATATTGACCAGCATTGTGTAATTGTTGTCATTCATTACAGTACTTTTCCAATTGTCAAAAGTGTCATACTGCATTAAAATGCAAAAAAAAGGGTCCTGTCAGTCTCTGCTGTCATGCTTTGTGCTGTGATTTAAATTGATTGATAGCTCTGGCATTTTAAACAAAATGCTGCTTTTGAAAGTTGAAAAAAATACTCTGTTCCTGTTCCTCTCCATTGATTGACAAGCACTCTGCTTTAAAATGGGAATGGAACACCATTCTATTTTTTCAATTTCAGGCAATGTTTCTGGAAGCTTTTGTTATGACAGCAGTAGCCATTATGAATGCTTGGCTGGATTTCTGAAGCTACTCATGGCTTCAGTTCAACCGGTGGCCTATTGATCTAAAAATAATTAAACCATTGAGAGGCTATAATAACAGAATATGTCTTTGATGTGGTTCTTAGAACATGATAGAATTTCTTATTCAGTTTGAAGGTGAGAAGTGGAGGTTTAAGAATAGTGTCTTAAACTTATATAAAGGAAATTACAAGGGTATGAAGACAGAATTGGCTAAAGTGAACTGGGGAAATAGGTTAAAAAGTAGGACAGTAGAGGAGCAGTGGCAGGCATTTAAGAAGATATTTCATAACTCTCAGCAAAGATATATTCCACTAATCAATATACTCTAATAGAAGGATGGACCATCCACGGCTAACTAAGGAAGTTAAGGATTGCATCAAATTGAAAGAAAATGCATATAATACAGTGAAGATTGGACATATTTTACAAACCAGCAAAGAATAAATAATAAAAAGGAGGGAGAAATTAGAGTATGAGAAAAAACTATCTAGAAATATTCAAATAGTAAGAGTTTCTACAGGTATTTAAAAAGGAAAATAATAGCTAAGGTAAGCACTGGCCCCTTAGAGGGTGAGACTGGAGAATTAATAGTGGGAAAAGAGAAATGGTGGAAGAGTTGAACAGGTATTTTGTGTCTGTCTTCACTGTAGAAGACACAAAAAATCCCAAGAATACTTGAAAATCAAGGAGTAAAAGGGGGGGTGGGGATGATATAAAAGCTATCACGATCATTACGGAAGGTACTAGTAAAACTATTAGAACTAACAATTTACGAGTCCCCTGGACCTGATGGTCTGCATTCAAGGGTCTCAAAAGAGATGGTTGCAGAGAAAGTATTGGTTGTGATCTTCCGAAATTCTCCAAATTCTGGAAAGGTCCCAAGGGATTGAAAAATCACAAATGTGACATCTCTATTCAAGAAAGCAGGGAGACAGAAAGAGGAAACTATAGTCCAGCTAGCCTAACATTTGTCATAGAGAAAATGTTAGAATTCATTATTAAGGAGGTAATAGCAGGGCATTTAGAAAATCATAATGCGATCAGGCAGAGTCAACATGGTTTTGCAAAAGGAAAATCATGTTTGACTAATTTATTCAAGTTCTTTGAGGAATTAGCAAGCAAGATGGATAAAGGGAGACCTCTGGATGAGGTCTTCTTGCATTTCCAAAAGACATTCGATAAGGTACCACGTCAAAGGTTACTTTACAAAATAAGAGAACATTGTGCATGCTGTAACATATTAGCATGGATAGAGGATTGGTTAGCTAACAGGAAGCAGAGAGTAGGGATAAACTGGCCACTTTTGGGTTGGCAAGCTGTAACCATTGGAGTGCCACAGGGATAGTGCTAGGCCTCAACTTTTTACAATTTATATTAATGACTTGGAAGAAGGGAATGAACGTATGGTAGCTAAATTTGCTGATGACACCAAGATAGGAAGGAAAGTAAGTTGTCAAGAGGAGATAAAGCATCTACATAGTTACTTAGATAGGTTGAGTGAGTGGCAAAAATTTGGCAGATGAAGTATAATGTGGAAAAATGTGAACTTGCCCACTTCGGCAGATAGATTAGAAAAACAGGATATCATTTAAGTGGAAAGAGACTGGAGAACTCTACAGTACAGAGGGATTTGGGTACATGAATCCCAAAAGTTAGTATGCAGGCACAGCAAGTGATTAGGAAGGCAAATGGAATGTTGGCGCTTATTGGCAGAAGAATCGAGGAAAAAAGTAGGGAAATGTTGCTTACAGCTGTAAAGGGCCTTAGTAAGACCGCATCTAGAGAACTGTGTACAGTTTGTTCTCCTTACCTAATAAATGATATAATTGCATTAGAAGCTGTTTACAGAAACTTCGCTCAACTGATTCCTGGGATGAAGGGGTTATCTTATGAGGAAAGGTTGAGCAGGTTGTGCCTATATCCACTGGAGTTTAGAAGAATGAGAGGTAATCTTATTGAAACATAAGATTCTGAGGGGACTTGACAGGGTGGATGTTGAGAATATTTCCCCTTGTTGGGAAGCCTAGAACCTGGAGACACAGTTTAAAAATTAGGGGTCTCCCAATTAAAGACTGAGATTAAGAGAATTTTTTCTCTGAAGCTCATTAGACCGTGGAATTCTCTTCCCCAGAGAGCAGTGGAGGCTGGGTCACTGAATATATTCAAGGCTGAGTTAGATAGATTTTTGATTGACAACAGAATTAAGGGTTATGGGGAAAGCAGACAGAAAAGTAGAGTTAAGGCCACTGTCAGATCAGCTATGGTGTTATTGAATGGTGGAGCAGGCTCAAAACTTCTTGTTTTGTTGTAGGCATTGGGAAATCCATGATAGCCTTGACTTTCACATCTCTCGGAGCCACGTTACCATGCCCAATGGCCTATTTACGCAACATATGCTTTTGCAAATTCACTTTTAGCCAAGTTCGTCACTAAATTAGCTTCTTGTAATTGAGTAAATAATTCTTCCAAATGTTATAAATGCTCCTCCCACGTCTGACTGAAAACTATCAAGTCGTCAATATACCTAGCACAATTGCTCAGTCCTGCACTTACTTTGTTTGTCATTCTTTGAAATGTTGCAGGTGCATTTTTCATACCAAATGTCATGACTTTAAACTGATATAGTCCAATTGCCATCACAAAAGCCAATATCTCCTTTGCTGTCTCCGATAATGGTACATGCCAATATCCCCTTAGCAAATCAATCTTTGCAATAAATTTTGATTCTCCTACTTCCTCAATACAATCTTCCAACTGTGGTTGTAGGATGTGAGTCTGCTTTTGTCACTGCATTCACCTTTCGATAGTCCACACACAGTCTTTGTGTCCCTTTCAGTTTCAGTACCAGCACAACAGGCGAACTCCAGTTACTGGAACTAGACTCAATTATATCATTTTGAAACATGAAGTCGATTTCTTTCTGTACTTGTGATAACTTTGCTGGATTTAATCTATAAGGATGTTGCCTTATCGAAGATGAAACTTCTGTGCATGCATCATGTATAGCAAAATTTGTCCTTCCCAGCTTATTTCCACAAATATCTTTGTGTGACCGCAATATCTTCTCCAAATCACTTTGACACTTGTCCAGAAGGTAACTTAATATTACATTGAAATTTTCAAGTACCTCTCATTATACAATTTGATTAGAGGAAAATCAATTTCAGAATCCTACATTTCTATCTCTTTCTCATTATCTTCCACCACTGCTACCTCCTTTTGGTCCTCTTCCATGTCAAAGTACTTTTTAAGCATATTTACATGACACACCCTCTGCTTCTTTCTTTTATCTGAAGTATTTATTAAATAATTCACTTCACTCAGTTTCTTTTCAATCCTGTAAGGCCCACTAAACCTTGCCTTTAACAAATCGCCTAGTACTGGTAACAGAACTAGCACTTTCTCACCAGCAACTAAAATATGAGCTGTAGCTTTCCTGGGTGCCTTCACTTCCATCGCTTGCTATGATATCTTTAAATGTTCTCTAGCCAACTCACATGTTCTGTCCAATCTCTCTCTGAAGTTTGATAATCCAGGAGGGTAGTTTTGGAATTTTGACCCACCAGTTTCTCATGAATCAATTTCAGTGGTCCTCTCACCTCATGACCTAGTTCAAAAGGACTAAAACCAGTCAATGCATTAGAAGAATCCCTAATAGCAAATAACAAGAATGGAATTCCCTTATCCCAAACCTGTGGATAATCCTGACTATACACCTTCATCATAATTTTTAAAGTTTCCTTTAAAATCTTTCCAAAATCCCTTATGACTCAGGATGGTAAGCTATTGACTTATTAGTGTCAGGTATCACTTCCAACTTTAAATGCTATGCTACACCTTCAATCATGTCTGCTTTCTTTGCCTGTGCAGGTAATCCCAATTGTAATTTATCCACCAATTCCATTAACTTAACTTTATTTATCTTTTGTAAACCAGCCAAAGTTATAACTTCAACTCCCAGACAAGTCTTAGCAACTGTCAAAGCCATATTGCAGTCCCAACACTTCAGAAAGAAACTTCACACCAACTCCTAAATTCAAAGTGCTTCTCGTACACATAACATTAATTTTCACCAACCTCAAACCAATCAAGGAATCTCAAATATATCCCACAAGAAGCCCTCGATTTCTGTTATGGCAGGCGGATGGTAAATACCAAGCTGCCTAAATCCCAAAGGGAAACTTGAAGCAGCTGCCACAACTATTTTCAATTTGTACTTATTTCGAGATGCGGGCTTTGAATTCAGTAAAAGAAGGCCACCAAATCTTTTAGGTTTCTTACAAAGCTAAATTAAACTTTATTTATAGAAGAAATGACTTTAAACGCATACAGAGATCTACAAATTAGTATTATGATAACTTCTAAATCCCCTAACTAATCTAAACCCCAGTTACACCTCCATTAAGGCAACAGTGAGACACAACAGATTTTAAAAGGCCCAGGCAAAGTAACTCGCAATACAGTCAAATTCAAAGTGAGTTTTTCTCAGCTTCAGTTCTTTGTAGGCAGCAGCTTGATGCTTAGATGCTGGAGTCTTTTCGCATTTGTTACGTCTTAGAATGCCTGCTCTTATACACAGCCTTCTCTCCTTCATATATATTTTCCCCTTTGAATGCAAATTCCCATTGTTTCACTATGTCTTTGGACTTTTACCTCTCTAATAATAAAATCTATCATAGTACCAATTTCACCAACAATCTTTGGGAAAAATAAATACACTGTTTCTAACTTCTGCTGGTTGGCAAAACATTTCACCCTTTCCTTTGAATTCAAGCTAGACTGCTTTATTTAAATATGCAAATATTTCCTTTACACCTTACATTCTAAAACTTGCCACATGTTTGCCTGCTTAACATTTCAAACCTAGCTTATCTTCTGATACATCAAAGCCTTCAGAAGCCTTCAGACCAGCTGCCTTTAATTCAATTAAGTCCCACACACACATAGGCCAGGATTTTGCCCTCGTGGGGCGGGCTCCGCGGGGCGAGTGGGAGCAGTCGGGAAGCCAACTGCTGCCTGTGATCAGGGCCCGACAGCAATTTCACACTGGGCGGGCCAATTAAGGCCCATCCAGTGTGAAACACGCGCTGCAGTGCTCAGCACCGCCGGTGTGGGGGTGGGGGTGGGGAGAAGGGCGGCGCGTGAGTGCGCGCAGGTAAAGCTGCCTGAGGCACAGAGCTGCTTCAGGGAGATGAAGGTTTTGAAAAATGAAAAATAAAGAATTTAAAAATGTTTAAAAAGTCCCCTCATGCATCACATGAGCAGGGACATGTTAGAAATTAGTTTGACAATTTTTAATTTTCTTTTAATAATGGATCAAAACCTCATCCCGCCCGTGGATGAAGTTTCACAAAAAACCCAAAAGCCGCTTGGCCTTTTTGCCTGCTCGCAAAGGTTGGATGGGCAGCGAAAAGTTTAATTCAATTACATCTTTAATGGCCTTAATAGGCTTGTTATTTGTTGGTGGGTGTGCTACTGACTCCTGTGTGCGCCTGCCGAGCGAAATATCGCCCGGGTGCGCGATGACATCAGGCGAGCGTCCCGACATCATCACGTGTCATTTTACACTCGTTCGGGTTGGGTGCGCCCCCGCCCAAGGAGCAGAAGATTCTGCCCATAGACACAAACCCCGCTATTATTCTATTTCATAATAAATTCCAATAACATTATGAAAATCATTATATCTTCCTGACAAAGTGGCATGGGCAATCTGAAGGGTCATTGGTCACATAGGTGATTTGACGGGGAATGGGGTGGCATGGAGGGGTGGGTGGGTGGGCATGAGGGATGAGGTTTCAGGGACCTTTAAACAATGTGGGAGCTTGGTTGCTGTGATGGAGAACCAAGCCGGGCCTACTAACCAGCCCACCTCCACACCCACACTCCTCATGCAAAACGCACTGTGAACCCCAACTGTGTGAAAAGACAAAACTTCAAGGCAATGTCACATTGGTGTGAATTTCGCAGGGTGTAAAAATGCAAAGGTCGGGTTTTCCCAAGCCCATACGAAAATCCGGGTCCAGGTGTCTATTTTGGGATTAAACAAAGCTGAGGGATAGATGATACTGCAGAACCTAAACAAACATAATCCCATTGTGCTCACTCTTCTGTTAAATGATAAGGTTCAAGTGATAGGTATTTATATTCAAAGTTAGTGAAGTGCTTCAGTGCAATCCTCAGTCATAGGTCTAGTTACTAGCAGATATAAACTGCAGGTATAAACTGCAAAGTTTGCACATGCATTCTGCTTCTCTGTCATGCTTTTAAAAGCTTCCTTAAAACTATCCTATGGCATATGTTCAGTGTCAAAGCAATTCGTGCTTTTCTCACATTATTACCATTGAAATATTTTCCATCTTTCCCACTATAACTTTAAATGGCTAAACAATCTTTTGGAACTCCTAATTAACATCCAAAACTCTGTTGCCCATGTTCTAACTTGCACCAAATCCTGTTCACCTATCACTCGTGTGCTTGTTAACCTACACTGGCTTCTGCTTAAGCAACACCTCAATTTTAAAATTCTCATCCTTGTTATCAAATCACTCCATGGCATTGCCACTCCCTATTTTTGTTAATTTCTTCCCCCCCCCACCCCTCCCCGCCCCCCGCCCCCATTACCTTCTGAAATATCTGCCTTCCTCTAATTCTGGCCTCATCTGTCTGCCTAAAAGATCCCATGGCACTATTTCAAAGAAGAGTAGGAGAATTATCCGGGCTCATATTTATCCCTCAATTAACATCACAAAAACAGATTATCTGGTTATTATCACATTTCTGTTTGTGGGAGCTTGCCTCTATACCTCGCTTTCCTTCTTTAAGACATTTCTATAAAAATCCACCTCTTTGACCAAGCTTTTGGTGATCTATCCTAATATCTTCTTATGTGACTCAATGTGATTTTTTTTATAATGTCTCTGTGAAGCGCCTTAGGTGTTTTATTACATTAATATAAGCTGTTGTTGTTTTATCAAATGCCTTGAATATTTTACTATGTTAAAGACGCTTTGCAAATTTAAAAGGTGTTGTTGCTTGTTGCTGTCCTGGGATGTTCAGTAGCTCAATAAATATAACCACTGTCATGATGTACTTTAGTGACCAAAAGTGGAGCATCTCCAGTAATGTCAGTGCCTGTTTTCTTTGTTTCCAAGACTCTGTGCATCACTTTCATAGTGTACAGTTTACCAGAATGGCTTATAGCAGACTAAATTCAACCAAATAAAGGAAATGGACTTGAATAACAGGCAGTCCTGTGGCCCTGGTTGTGTGCACAGCTGCTTTTGCTGTTGGGCCTCAAAGCATGAATCTGTTTCTTCCCAATTTAGGACTTTTTTTTTTACGGGACAGCCATCAAGAAAAAGGGTTTTCAGATTAGAATTACGTGGAACATCGACCTCTATGTTACTCCTCAGTCATCATCCAGTGTTAGTTTCGCTTCAGCTCGCTGCTGAGGATCAGTCATGCCTAGATCCTACTTTCTAAAATAAACTTCCTAAACCCCTCCACTGCTCCCCATCTCTCAGCCTTTAAGACAACAACATATTTTTATATAGCGCTTTTAACTGAATGAAACCTCACAAGATGCTTCACAGGGGCATTATGAAAAGATCCTCCTTAAAATCTACCTATTTGACCAAACAAGTTACTGTTGATATGAGGCCAGTATTCTACTACTGTCTAAAAGGTACAGTAATTGTGCCAGGAAGCTGAAGTGCTAATAGCACTCAAATTTCTGAGACGGTCCATTAACATAATTGTTCACAGCATGTGGAGAGAGGGAGTCATGATGGAAATGGGAAATTTAAAGGATAGAGACAATTGCCACAATGTGAGACAAAAATCCTGGAAGCCTTTGAAAAGGTTTAAAATACATTCCAACCCATTAACAGCCTCTGTCAAGGCTGAACAAGCAGAGAATTAAGAAGTGACAGACAAAACTAAAGGGAAATTAACCACACAGGCAGGCTTGATGCTGCAGCTGATTGTTTCTGTTACTATCAGAACAAGTCCTGTCATGCATATGAGGAGCTTTTGTCCTTACAGCAGATAACACAGCTCAAATCTGCGCTGGCCCAGACTCTTGTGAAGAAACTTCCCCACAGCCATTGCTAAGTAGTTATGAAATGGTTCCTTCTATCTAGGGAGGCATTTTCAGGCTTTGCTTTACAACATTCAGAAGGAAGAAAGTTTTCTGAAGCAGCCATTACTGAGAGTGGTCAATTTTAAATTCTCAACCCTGTTTTCAAATCCTTCCAATGGCCTTGATCCTCCCTATCTCCATAATCTCCTCCAGCCCTACAACCCTCCAAGACACCCACGCTCCTCTAATTCCAGCCCCTTGACCATCCACAATTTTAATCACTGCACCATTGGTGGCTGTGGCTTCAGTTGCCGAGGCCCTAAGCTCTGGAATTCCATCAATCTCTCCATCTCCTTTTGTTGTTATTATGGTTACTCCATTGTCTACTAGGAGCAGAGAAGCTGGTAAGGAAGACTGCGTGACCACTGACAGGGCAGGATTGTTAGGTGAAGTTAGAAAGGAGATCATCTGTTGGGTTGGATTTGTCTAAAGGTATACTTGTGTAGGTACCAATAATGTGGACACATTGTGTGACAAGGGAGTGTGCATGAGCAAGTATGAGCACTGGGGATTGAATGGTTAGCCTTGGGGTGCAAAGTACAATGAGTAAGAATAGGTGAGTGATATTTGTGGTTACATAACTTGGTTGAGGTGGTAGCATTCACTTTGGATCACTGGACTATGGGAATACATGGTGGTTGGATAAGGTTATGATGGCACTTTTATTATGGGTTTCTCACTGAGTTGGACCTCTA
This sequence comes from Cetorhinus maximus, assembly GCF_964194155.1. Taxonomy (NCBI): domain Eukaryota; kingdom Metazoa; phylum Chordata; class Chondrichthyes; order Lamniformes; family Cetorhinidae; genus Cetorhinus; species Cetorhinus maximus. The sequence goes on along the minus strand of NC_135880.1, from coordinate 50,355,111 downwards.
TCCCGAGCAATCCCTGTGTTTATGGGCACGCTTGCATTTTGATTCTTGACTCACTGTGAACTGCATTGTTCTTGGGACTGCCATCATTTTATGTCATTATCTAAGACTCAGAAATTTATCAGAGAAGCTCTTTGTGAGTTTCTGATAAACTCGGAGCTCAGCAGACAGTTACCATGAAGGGCGGTGTCTATCTAAACACGAAAAGATTAGCAGATTTCATCACTCTGGTGCTTTGTCATTTATGAATACAGAGCAATTAAAGTTAGCTTTCTCTTGGCAGAAGTATAGAAAACATTTTAATAATAATATTGGCAACAAAATAACATGTTAACCAAAATCATCAGTAGGAGCTCTGTGGCTGAAAGAGCTGATGTTACAGCAAAGACATAACCTTTGTATATATACATAGTAAGTAAGTTTGGACATGATCAGGGTTAGCTTATTGGTGCATTGTTCTGGCATAGTCACAGAATTGCTATACCAAATTTCAACTGATGATGGCATTGTTGGGAGATTAGATTGAGAGAGACATTCTGCATATGTCACAATGGATTAATACAGAAAGTCTGCTTGTAAAATATCCAAATTATATCCAAGTTATCCAAATTACTGTCTGACTGCACAAATTGTTACTGTTATAATAGTTCATTGCATGAAAATTGAAGAAGCAAATCTGGAATCAGTGAATTTTGTTTTAAAGAATTATCTGCAAGACAATATTAACAACTGCAAGACAATATTTCATTTGTGGTATCTGCCAGTATTTTGATAGCAGTGAGGTTAATAGCACTCTCCATTAGTTATACACAAATGGGAACTTTAGTTGAGGGACAGAAATGTGGTTAAACGCAGATATCCAAAAGTTGCTGGCCAAGTTGTGGCGCTCTGCCATTTGTGAAAGTTGCGTTTTTCCAACAGCTCACCATCGAGACACAATGAATTTGTTGTATTTGCATATGAGATAAACTCACAACTGAAAGTTAAAACTTGTCCACTTCAGTCCAAATACCTTGATAACAATGTGATAATTGTTAATTACTGCCAAATAACCTTTCTGGCACTGAACTAATACAAGTATAGAATTTAATTCCTTCAGGTTTCAATTGTTGGAGATTTTTAAAATGTGAAATATAACTTTTTTCAGCTTTTATTTTCTATCCCTTTTTACTTTCTTTCAATCCAATCTTTCTTTCCTTCTCCTTATATCTGTTCCTGTACCTGATCTGACAATGAGTTCACCCATTCCAATTTACACTTTCTTCCTAGTTCTTGTGCTATTAATTTCCCAATCCTTCAATCTGATTGGTTAAGGAGATATGCTGTTGGTTTCCCTGTTCACTCAGGTCCAGATGCCCAGCTTTCCCGCTGTGATATTATCATTCACACTTCCAGCAACTTGACACCCAAAAGGTTTAAAAACCTAAACATGCAAGAGCAAGTCTAACAAACCACAGATGCTGTTAAATTCATTGCAACCTAACCAACTATGCTTTTCAATTTTGGAGATCGTGTCTAATTCACTGTCAGGAAAGGGTGTTGCAAGTTAGCTTTAAGCCTCTTACAGGTTCTCTTTCAAATAGACTGGCACTTTCTGTCACATCACTTACGTTATTTATATTTGAGAAGCTTTAGTTAAAATATGAAGAACCAGGCCACTAATTGGATGGTAAATAACACTGAATTTTTTAAGGAAATGAGGCTTTATTGCTATCGCTGAAATCATTAACTCAGAAGAATTAGTTCTACAGCTCAGTGTATGAGCCACTTTACAAGCAAAATTAGCACACAATACCATCTAGCACACAATACCATCATGGAACCCTGTTTTAAAAGCGAAGGCTTTAGCAGACATTATACAAATAAAGATTGATGAAGATGAGATAAAGGGTTAAATGGTTTTAAAGAGTCCATATTTAGGGAGACAATCAAGGAGGAACAGAAAACAAAGGGAGTTGGGAGCCATGAAAATGCTTATGGACACCAGCTTCTCCAACTCTGAACTAAAAAAGCCCAACGATAAAAAAAATCTATAGTGTCTACAAGGTGTGGTGCTTTTATTTGCATTATAAAAATGTGTAGGGTGACAAAATACATTTATTATTCATATTTTTTTTTAAATTTGTTATAATTGTTACTAATTCTCTTGTTCTGCAGTGTGGTGTCAGATTTCAGGGGACAGTGAAGGAAACAATGCTCCTTTTTAAACAGCTATAATCAATAGACTTGAGTTAATCATCAAGGCACATTCAGAGGCCCCAGGAGTAAATTAATGTTAGTGGAGATATCTAGTCTGGTCAGTGCCAAAGATCATCAGATTGTGGAGATCAAAAGGACTATAACAATTAACAATGTTCAAACACAATGTCATCCATGTTTAGTTAAGGCATTGCATTTAAATAGTCAACTCATTGAAATGTTAGGTATTATAAAACATCAAGGCTTCTTATAGAATGACCATTAACCACAAACAGAATAAAAGCCAAATGCACAAGCTGAAGAATATTATCACATGGCTGCTAGCCACTTTTCAAAATAAGGATTAAGGGACATTTTGTGCTAAATCCTCACAACAATACCAAATTTAGGGTGGATTTCTGTGCTGTAAAATTACTGCCGTTCCCATAAATTTTGCCTTCCAGGGCTGTCAACTATGATTCAAATAAATATTGAATGGTAGACGTTTAATTTTGTGCAATTTTGTGTCCAAGCAAAAATTTTTAAGAAGGTGATCAACATAAATCCCAATAAAACAATGAAGAGATTTAATTACTGAAGTTAGAAAGACAAAAGAACATTTTGTGACTTAAAGGTCAAACTTTTATGGTAATTTAGGAAGAGTGTCATTTTGATGGTGCCAAGCTGAAAAGCAAAATTCATTATTCCTGAGCTTCATAAAACTTAAGGAGTAAGTTTCAATATATTTGTACAAAGAAATTATACAATCTAATATAAGATGAACAGGAAGTTAATGTTTTGCCAATAGGAAATAGGAGTAACAATTCACTATCCATTGAGATATAATGATTTGGCATTTTGAAATTAATGTACAAAAAGATGAATGCACCAACTACTGAGTTCTTGACTGGCTCTTTTAGATATTTATGATACTATGATTTAAAATGATGATGTTCAGATCCCAGCTTTACATGCTTCATAAATATTAGACCTTAACAGATATTTATTGTGGGCAGCTTCAATGCTATGACCTCATAACTATTTGTGACACTGAAGCAGAGACCTTTAACCTGTGACTTTACGGTTTCTGACATATTCTTCATTTCAAAAGAATACGAAAGCATGGCAAACAGTGCTTCATGTTACTTATAAACTGAAAATGCAACAGCGTAAATCTTGTCAATGTGCACAATCATGTCACTTGTGCCTTTTAATGGAAATGACACATAACTTTCCTACTTTATCCTTCTCCATCCCAAATCAAACTTACTGGAGGACAGTCTTCCTTTCGCCTTTAGGTTTGCTTAAAATGCATTTGAATACACAATAGAAATGAGTGATTAACAGGTTAAAAGCTAATTATGTCCAGCTAGTCAAAACAACAATGCTTGATTAAGAACTGATAAAAGTGTTTGAGAACAAATTAAGAGCGTTTGTTTTTAAAATGTGTACATCTAACAATGATCCTGTCAAGTATATCGTTGGCAGTGGTAGATTAGTATATTTCCTGGCTGGATAGGGAACCCAAAATGATGGCAGTTGATAATAGTTCCACTTCTCTCATAATGACTCAGCAAGTTTATACACTGAACAGCTGAGCGATGGCACAATTACTACACAAATGGTGGTCCTTCTGCCTACGGCAGTTGTGCTGGTGCTAGTTCCAACTGATTGTAAGCGCTTTTTCTTGCTCTTACTCCATATACTTACATATTTTTCCATTTTAAACATGTATCCAATTCCCTTTTAACAATGTTATAACTTTTGTCTCAATAGCCAATTATGGTGAAACATTTTGTAGGTTACTATTTTATATATAGGCTAGAGAAAATAATTTGTTCCCCCTTTAAATTTTGAGTGAAATTCGTGAGTATATGCCACTTTGCTAACTCCTTGCGATTTACTGTCTCAATATCAGAATATTGAAGATATCTATTAGATCTCTTTAACCCAATCTGGCCTCTCATTAATGACTTCAATTACACCAAATTGTTGCTATAATCCTTTCATGACTAATGTTACCCGTATACTTGAGTGCCCAGAAGTGCATGCAATGCTCCAACTGTGGACATTGGAGAGAATCATACTAGATTTGTACAAAGTGCGGTAGCGAACAGGAAAAAGGATGTTTTACTTGCCGGCCACAATGGAAGGTTTTCGCGTCATACCGTCCCATTCCGGCATGACCCGCCTCATTAGTAATGCACTCCTGAGAAACACGCTGGCTCGCTGATTTGACTACCCCGCCATCACCTCAGGCCTCCAGCAATCCAGGTGCCGTATTTAAAGGGTGCCCCTGCACAGAGCAGCTAGTGCTCTCTAAGGGATCGCATGCAAAGTCAAAGAGAGGAAACATGCTGTCCCAAAATATAGCGATGCCTCCCTTGGGCATCTACTGGACACAGTGGAGGCCCATTGTAAAGTTCTCTACCCCCGTTCTGGGTGAAGACCAACCAGCGAGCAAGGTCACCAATCCAGCATGGGAGGCGGTGGCAGTGGTGGTCAGCACCAACGTCCTGCAAAAGAGGACAGCCACCCAGTGCCAAAAGAGGATGAATGATCTCCTCCGTTCTGCCAGGGTAAGTCACTGTTCTCATCAGTCTCAACTCACACACTCACAAACCCATCACATATTCACAGTGACCTCACTCACTGCCAGTTCAAGGGCCATCACCATTCATTCTCTCACACACACCTCACCTGCCCTGCGGATCATGTCCTCAGCCATCCATGGCACCACTCACCATCCACACATGCCAGGCATCCTTCTCATCTGGCCTGGTAGGCATCCTGCCTACAGTCTCTCCATCTCAACACAACAAAAGGGAGAGGTTGCTTACTGGTTGAGGATTGCTTGACATCAATGTCCTCGCAGACTTTGAAAATAGAGCCATCCAGCTGGCCTGCGAGGATATGGACCATTCCTGTACTGACGGTGAGGTCGGTGGTGCTCAACCAAGTGAGGATCCAGCAGTACAACATCCATTGGACAACCATGCTGTGAGTCAATTCCCCTGTTCTGCAGTCTCCTGCCATGCGCTGATTATCTGTCCTTGCTTTTACAGGCATATCTCGGAAGCAGCTGAGGGAGTCCACAAGCAAAGGTCCTCGACTCAAGCCCCGAAGACAGTTCAGAAGAAGAATAAGATGAAACCCTAATTGAAGACCCATCACAGCGCTCACGATACCCTCCACCAGCGCAGAGACACACACCTTGATGGAACCTAGTTCTAGAATAGCCTCAGGGTCACAGTCTGGTGCGCACATCATACTGTTTGATCCACAGCTGGTGGCGGCAGAGACTTCCCAGGTTTCCGGCACTCGGAGGATTGCTGGAGACCAGAAATCTGCTGAGACTGAGTCATATGAGGAGCCTCTGGACTCAGCCATGAGTTGCTGGAGCTGCAAAGGCAAGCTTGGGAACATCAGAAAGGGATGTCCGTTGCACTCCTCAGGTTGCAAGGCACCACGAAGGAGTCCGTCCATCTTCAGGCTGAGATGATAGCACCGACATGCCAATGCACTGAGGTCAACACTAGTAGGATGGTGGCCACCATGGAGACCTTGGTCCAGGACATCGCTCCTGCACTGCTGCGTGGGCTGAACTCCATCTCTGACGCCACAGTTGGCCTCCAACAGTGTCAATGTAAGAAGAGAGTGGAGCAGCTCAATCTCACTCCAGCTTCCCCTGCTCCTCAAGGGGTCAGCCAGGGACCCTTGGGCACCCATAGTGGGGAGGATCAGCAGGTGCACACCCTGGGGCCATGCACCAGGTAACTCAGGGAACGTCCAGCCTATCCGAATATCCTCTTCCTGTGACCTCAGCAGATCTAGCTTCACAGGCTGAGGAGGGTCCCACTGTCACACAGCAGGACCCCGAAAGCAGGCCAGGTACTCCAAGTCTCGGCCCTCCAGAGGACGCCTGCCAAGGTCATCACAGACAGGGCATCACAGTCAGCAGGCTGCCTCCACCTCCACTGTGGATGCCTGGGAAGCACCAACATGAAGCAGCAGAGTTTGGAAAGTTAAGATGATGTAGTTGCACAGCCTGGATATGGATGTTAATCACATGTACTTAATGTTCACTATTGTCAATAAACTCCCAAGAATGTCTCCCTGCCTATGGCTCCTTGTTCTGATGAGCAGTGTTCATGTCACTCAGATGTGAAACTTGGTTCCTGCACAAGGTAAAGGTGGGTATCTCAGTTCAGGGCCTCAGGGCCATTGCATGCAGCAATAAGCCAGATTGGAGTCAAACATTAATAGATGCAAAACAAAAATAAAAATACCTGGAAAAACTCAGCAGATCTGGCAGCATCTGTGGAGAAGAACACAGTTAACGTTTTGAGTCCGTATGACTCTTCAACAGAACTAGGTAAAATTAGAAAAGAGGTGAAATATAAGCTGGTTTAAGTAGGGTGGGGGGGGGGGGGGGGGTAGGGCTGGATAGAGGGCCAGTGATAGGTGGAGATAGCCAAAAGATGTCACAGACAAAAGGACAAAGAGGTGTTGAAGGTGATGATATTATCTAAGGAATGTGCTAATTAAGGGTAGAAAGCAGGACATGCAAGGTACAGATAGCCCTAGTGGGGGTGGGGTGGGGTGAAGGGATCGAAATAGGCTAAAAGGTAGAGATAAAACAATGGATGGAAATACATTTAAAAATAATGGAAATAGGTGGGAAAAGAAAAATCTATATAAATTATTGGAAAAAAAAAGGGGGGGGGGTTGGAAAGGGGGTGGGGATGGAGGAGAGAGTTCATGATCTAAAATTGTTGAACTCAATATTCAGTCCGGAAGGCTGTAAAGTGCCTAGTCGGAAGATGAGGTGCTGTTCCTCCAGTTTGCGCTGAGCTTCACTGGAACAATGCAGCAGGCCAAGGACAGACATGTGGGCATGAGAGCAGGGTGGAGTGTTGAAATGGCAAGCGACAGGGAGGTCTGGGTTAAATAGTTAATGGTAGTTAATAGTTAACATGTTAATAGATGCAATGTGAGCATCTATGGTGTCTCCTCACTGCATGTCGTCATCATCCTCCACAAATCTAGCAGCTATTAGGGCCTCCCGAGTGCGCTTGCCTCATCCAGCCAGTGCAAGGGCCTCATTGCCGTCTTTGAGGACCTCCTCACCCTCATCATGGTCGACGTCCTCCTCAGCAGTCTTCTCTCACCGTTGCAGCGCCACATTGTAAAGGGCACAGCAGGCGACAATGATGCGTGACACCCTCTGTGGACTGTATTGCAGGGTTCCACCAGACCGGTCCAGGCACCGGAAATTCATTATTAGCATTCCAATAGTTTGCTCCACCAAGTTGCGAGTTGCAGCATGAGCCTCGTTATACATTCGTTATGCTGCAGTCTGAGGCCAACGCACGGGTGTCATCAGCCACGGCCTCTGCGGGTAGCCCTTGTCCCCGATGAGTCAACCCTGCAGCCTCTGTGGACCCTGGAAGACTGCAGGGATCTGTGACTATATGCTGTTGTATCCTTTGACAATCCTCTTCACCATCTGCAACTCCTCCAACCTTAGTGTCGTCTGCAAACTTACTAATTAGCCCAGTTACATTTTCCTCCAAATCATTTATGTATACAACAAACAGCAAAGGTCCCAGCACTGATCCCTGCGGAACTCCACTAGTCACAGCTCTCCATTCAGAAAAGCACCCTTCCACTGCTACCCTCTGTCTTCTATGACCAAGCCAATTCTGTATCCATCTTGCCAGCTCACCTCTGTCCCAGACTCCACCATCACCATCTTTGGGTATGTCCTGTCCCACTGGCAGGACAGACCCAGCAGAGGTGGCAGCACAGTGGTATACAGTTGGGAGGGAGTTGCCCTGGGAGTCCTCAACATCGACTCCAGACCCCATGAAGTATATGGCATCAGGTCAAACATGGGCAAGGAAATCTCCTGCTGATTACCACGTACCGCCCTCCCTCAGCTGATGAATCAGCACTCCTCCATGTTGAACATCCCTTGGAGGAAGCACTGAGGGTGGCAAAGGCACAGAATGTACTCTGGCTGGGGGACTTCAATATCCATCACCAAGAGTGGCTTGGTAGCACCACTACTGACTGAGCTAGCTGAATCCTAAATGCTGGGTCCAGGGCAGGTGGAGAGGGAACCAACAAAAGGGAAAAACATATATGATCTCATTCTCACCAACCTGTCTGCCGCAGATGCATCTGTCTATGACAGTATTGGTAAGAGTGACTACCGCACAGTCAGTGTGGAGACGAAGTCTTCACATTGAGCGTAACCTTCATTGTGTTGTGTGGCAGTACTACCGTGCTAAATGGGATAGATTTCAAACAGATCTAGCAACTCAAGGCTGGGCATCCATGAAGCTCTGTGGGCCAGCAGCAACAGCAGATTTGTACTCGAACACAATCCGTAACCTCATGGCCCAGCATATCCCCCAGTCTACCATTACCATCAATCAAGGGGATCAACCGCTATGATTGTACAAATGTTTGGTACTTTCTAGAGTTTTTAAAGTTGCTCATGTCTGCAGTGAGTATTGTGACAGATGCTGAAGGACTTGGCCTTGCGGATCTGCAAGCCCTATTGAAAGCTGAGCTTGCCTGGGAGCAGTCTGATCTTGTAAGACAAAAGTCAGAGCTCCATTGTACCACCCAAACATTGTGTGGCTTCTGCTTATGCTGCAATGGACACCGAGACATGGGCCATCAGATGCTGCATTGTAGTTGGGTCCACAAGTGTGCTAATGGCGTTTGCCAGTGTTTCCATTGCTGGAAAAGATAGGTTTTAACCTCTACGCAAAGCCATGGGCAAAGTTGGTGCCGGGAGTGTTCCATGCTCCTTGACATTGCCAGCAGGCTTTCTGGCAGGCCTGTCAATTCACTAAGCAGTTCATTGTGCATATCCATCAGCCTTCTTCTGTAGCCAGCCCCATCGACGTGCTCATGTGAGCCTTCTGCAGAAGAATTTGTGTGCAACCTCGCCCTTCGGGGCGTTGGCGCATGTGTTGCCCTTACCCGCTACCCTGGCCGAAGCCCTCTAGTGTCCTGTATCTCACTAGGTTCGTATCCTGTCTCTAAGATATCCTCTAAATTATGCACAGTGTCAGTATCTCATGGTTACTGCAAGTGTAAGATCACATAATGGTGTTTCTTCATCACTTTCTACTTGCTGTTCCACCATTGTCAGGCCAGGTTACAATTCTTGGATGTCTGAAAGGAGAAAGACACAAAGTTAGGCTTGTGGTGTGGGGAGGGGAGAAACTAAGAGGTGATTTTTGATTGATAATTGTTTTATTGGAAAATCATCATGGCGGCAGGTGCCGGACTGTGATGACAATACGAATAAAACAAGTAAAGTAAGTAATAATTCATAACATAGACAATCATTAAAATAAAAATAAAGTGTAAAATGAGAAAAGGAATGCACTATTATGGTAATTTCAGCATACAAATAATTACAATACATTGCAAAGTGCAGGTCTCCCTAATTTGCAGAATAGAAAAGAAAGGTCTGCTACACTCTGCATTTTGTATTAAAGCCTTTAAATCATGTGTTGTCAAGTTAAGTTCATGCAATTCTTAATCATAAGAAGGCATATGGGATACTTGTCTTTATTAACTGAGGCATAGAGTATAAGAGCAGGGAGGTTATGCTGGAACTGTATAAAACGCTGGTTAAGCCACAGCTAGAGTATTGCATGCAGTTCTGAAATCCGCATTATAGGAAGGATGTAATTCCACTAGAGAGAGTGCAGAGGAGATTTGCCAGGATGTTGCCTGGGCTGGAGAGTTTTAGTTATGAGGAGAGATTGGACGGACTGGGGTTATTTTCCCTGGAGAGGAGATTGAGGGGGGGACATGATTGAGGTGTATAAAATTATGAGAGGCATAGATAGGGTAGACAGGAAGGAACTTTTCTCCTTGGTGGAGGGATCAATAACCGGGGGCATAGATTTAAGCAGCGGAGAGTTTTCCCCCAGATTCCCATTAACTCCAGTTTTGCTAGGGCTGCTTGATGCTACACTCTGTCAAATGCGGCTTGATGTCAAGGGCCATCACTCTTACCTCACCTCGGGAGTTCGGCTCTTTTATCCATGCTTGAACCAAGGCTGGACTAGCCATATAAATACTGTGGCTACAAGAGCAGGTCAGAGACTAGAATAGTGCGACAAGTAACCCAACTCCTGACTCCCCAAAGCCTGTCCACCATCAACAAGGCACAAGTCAGGAGTATGATGGAATACTCCCCACTTGCCTGGATGAGTGCAGCTCCCACAACACTCAAGAAGCTTGAAACTGTCCAGGACAAAGCAGCCCACTTGATTGGCACCACATCCACAAACATTCAGTCCCTCCACCACCGACACACAGTAGCAGCAGTGTGTACCATCTACATAATGCACTACAGGAATTCAGGGCTCCTTTGACCGCACCTTCCAAACCCACAACCACCACCATCTATATGGACAGCGCAGCAGATAGATGGGAACACCACCGCTCGGAAGTTCCCCTCCAAGTTACTCACCATCTTGACTTGGAAATATATCGCCGTTCCTTCACTGTCGTTGGTTCAAAATCCTGGAACTCCCTTCCTAACAGCACTGTGGGTGTACCTACATCAGATGGACTGCAGCGGCTCGAGAAGGCAGCTCACCACCACCTTCTCAACAGCAACTAGGGATGGGCAATAAATGCTGGCGAGCCAGCGAAGCTCACATTCCATGAATTAAAAAAAATGTCCCCATGGTGCCAAAACCTGCAGTAGCTGGCAGATGTGACTGACCTGTTCGCTAGATGTGCGGAGTCTTTGGCGACACTGGTTCTCAGTCATCTGCAAGAATGAAATGCGGCATCTTTATGACCCTGGTTCTAGCTAGGTGCTGACCAATGACAGCTCACTGTGGCTCTTCAGCAGTGTGTGCGGAAGCCCGAGCCACCCCTTCTTCCTGAGAGTGCTGCTCCGTCTCCTGCGCAGCCAGGCGCCTCAGTCGCTCTCTTCTCCATCGTCTCCGCTTTCTGTAAGTCATGAGGCATACAGCTAGGTCACCAGGCTCCATGTTCCTGATGCACCCCTCCTGCAGTATGAGAAAGAGAAATGCGTGGGTCAGCTTGGGTGTTCTAAGAGCCTCTCTTGGTTAAGTCTGAAGGCCCCTTAACGTATCCCGGAGAGCGCTTTCCACCACTGGGGTGGCCAGAGTTTAGTGCGCTGCATGGTTGCCCAAAACCCCATCCACCTCTGCCCCACTCCATCTGACCAATTGACAGCAGCTTTGCCCACTGGACTGCATGCTGTGCCCTTAGCTCAGGCTCAGGCATTCTCCTAACCCGCACTGTAAGGCTGCACTGTTAGCTTGAACCATGGGGGAGGCTGGTCCAAACCGAGATGATGGGCATTGCAAGGGGCTGTGAGCACCTCCACCAGTGACTGCTCCATGGCCAGCTTTAACAAGGAGATTGTACAACATGCCAGTCGTCCAATTGTTCTACAGTCCACTAAAACTCTCATTATTTTGCAGTCTGTGCCCGAGGGGTAAAAAGCTCTGGAGCACTTGTATGCCTCTGCGTTGAGTGGGCAGATAAGCTAGAGACCCAACTCCACGCATGTCAATGTGGCTGCATCTGAACTGTCTCAGCTGCAGAGGAATGGTCACATTATACAAGGTTTCTCGAATGCGTGGCCACTTCCCTCTCCCCAAACATGCATGTGCTTGTGCACTACATTTGACTGCAGGACAGCCCTTCCTCCTAACCCCAAGTCGCCTCAACCGCAGGGCAGCCCTTGCCCCACCTCCAAATTACCTCAACCGCAGGGCAGCCCTTCACCCCACCTCCAAATTGCCTGAACTGCAGGGCAGCCCTTGCCCCCATGCCTCCAACATGCTTCAACCTTGAAGTCCAAAAGGGGACTGGGGCATGCGCTGCGCAACGTTACTGTGTACTCACCTCCGAGTTCCCCTCAAAGTGCAGCCCGCCAAGTGCACGCCTGGCTACCTTTGCCAGTTTGACTTGTCCAATCTATATGAAGATTAAAATCACCCTTGAATTTTTGTTTGCTATTATCTTGAAATTTTGATATCATTAATATTATCCAAATCATTTATCTCCCCTGATTACTACCCAAATCCAAAGGCAAAATCAATTGAACTCTATTCCCTGCCCCTCAGTTGTCCTTACCACCACATGGTTACCTACACCATGTGTTTCAGCCTTAGGGCTGGATTTTTAAGCCCCAATGTGGGGTGAGCACGTAGGTGGGCTGGTGTGGAATTTTGCACCACTGGCCAGTGTGCCAATTCCCCAGCTCCCATCCCACCCCCGGGCCATTTTCCCAGAGGTGGCATGCCAGGGAGGCAGGGCCACCCATCCACAAGCTGTGGATAGCCAATTCAACTAATTAAAGGCCTAATAAGGCTTATTGTTGGAGGTGGACTGGGATTTTCCAATTGGCCTCCAGGTCCCCAGAGGTGGTGGAACAGGAGGCAGTCTCTCGGTGGAAGATCTAGGGCCACTGCTCCAGCCTGGCTTCAGCTACAGCCACAAAGTGCCATGTGGAGTGCTTCCCCTCCCACAGTGGTGGTCTGACTGCTAAGGCCATTTTTTTTTTTACTTTAAATTTTGAAATGGAAAGAGGATATCTGCATCTTGGGGTGCCCTCTCCCTTGCTTACTTGCAATGGGATCCTGCCACTGCTTCAGTGCTGCAGGAGCACCTTTTGGCTATCCAGCTTCATGAGCCTGCAAACTATCCTTAATTGGATGGCAAGACTGCCCTCTAGCTACTAACTGGCCAATTTGGGGAACATCACAGATGAGTGACTATTCTCTAAATAGTGTGGACTTCTGAACTCCCATTCGATCCTGCCAGTGGGGGCCAGAAGCCTATGGGGAAAGTCCTGCCCTTAATAACAAATGCCTTTAGTGGTGCCTTATCACACTCCTTTGGAAGATCCACCAGAATGCCTTTATTTGTATACTCTATAATTTCCTTGATTCATTAAATTAGTCAAGCACAGACTACCCTTTACAAATTCATATTAACTCTCTCTGATTAAATTGAGTCTTTCCAAGCATTCATTACTTTCAATCAATATTATAATGCAACAATTTATATTTATATAGCTCCTTCAACATAATGAAATGTCCCAAGGTGATTCACAGAAGCATTACAAAACAAAGTGTGACACTGAGCCACATAAGGAGATATTAGGTGAGATGACCAAAAGCTTGGTCAAAGAAGTAGGTCTTAAGGAGTGTCTTAAAGGAGGAAAGCGAGGTAGAGAGGCAGAGAGGTGTAGGTAGGGAATTCCAGAGCTTGGGACCGAAGCAACTGAAGGCAAGGCCACCAATGATGGAGCAAATATAATTGGGGATGCACAAGAGGCTAGAATTAGAGGAGAGCAGATATCTGAGGATTGTCGAGCTGGGAGGAGATTACAGAGATAGGGAGGGGAAAAGCCATCGAGAGATTTGAAAACAAGGATGAGAACTTTAAAGTCAAGATGTTACTTGACTGGGAACCAGTGTAAGTTAGCGAGCACTGGTGTGATAAGGGAACAGGAATTGCTGCAAGCTAAGACATGGGCAGCAGAGTTTTGATGGCCTCAAGTTTACAGAGGGTAGAATGTGGGAGACCAGCCAGGACTGTGCTGGAATAGTCCAGTCTAGAGGTAATGAAGACATGAATGAAGGTTTCAGCTGATGAGACAGACACTTAGTTGGGTGATGTCATAGAAGTGGAAATTGGTGGTCTCAGTGATGGCATGAATATGAATTCATGTCAGGATCAAATTTGACACCAGGGTTGCGAATAGACTGTATTAATCCCTGACTGTTGCCAGGGAGAGGGATGGAGTCAGTAGCTAGGGAACAGAGTTTAGAGTGGGGACACAAAACAATAGCTTCAGTCTTACCAATATTTAATTGGAAGAAATTTCTGCTTATCCAGTGCTGGATATTGGATAAGCAGTCTGATAATGTAGCAACAATGGAAGAGTCAAGAGGTGGTGAGGTAGAGTTGGGTGTTGTCAGTGTACGAGTGAAAACTGACACTATGCCGATGATGTCGCTGAAGCGCATCATGTAGATGAGAAATAGGAGGAGACCATGGATAGATCCTTGGAGAACATCAGAGGTAATGGTGCAGGATGTAGGAAGAGAAGCCATTACAAGTGATTCTTTGGCTCTGCTTAGATTATGCTGAACATGAAGTTACTCACAACTAATGTAAGACTAAGATTAACTGGTTCTTCAGTTGTTTTGTGTATCCCTTGTTCCCATCTCAAACAGGGATAAAATAGAAGAAAATAATGAAAAAATTTCCATGCTCTGATGCTTCCACACAATTCCTGTTTCTAAAGATTTTTGGCAAATGAATTAATGCCTTTGTTATCTCCTTTGAAAAAGCATTCAGTATTTCTGGAGGAACACCAGCGAGGACTGATGACATTGCTATTATTAGCTCCCTTAGCTTTATTAATAAATGTTTCCTTTTGAATATCCAGTGTGGCTCCTCCTTTTCCACTTTCACTATCCTCTGTAGAAACTGATTTTCAATGCTTGTTAACCATTTCTGACATTCCCTGCCCTCAAGTACGTGATGGTCTCTATCTCATAAGTAATCCTACCCCTCTGATTGTCCTTTTACTTCTTAGGTCCTTATAAAAATAAATTACTTCATATACAGCACGTGTGCCGAACCTGTCTCTTGCAGATTAGTCTCTTCAGCCGTCAGCAAAAGGACACCATTTGAAGCCCATCCCCAATGTCTTACACAGATGGAAGGATACCAACGATGAGGCTTATAAAAAGCCTTTGCTATTTTCCTTTACATTGAATGCTATTCCTCTTACTCTCTTAGCTTCCTAATCTTTTCCTGAATTCTTTTCATATTTACTGTTATATTGTCATGTCTAAATCAGGATGTTGTGGGTTCAAGTCCTACTTCAGGACTTGAGCTCAAAAATCAAGGTTGACACTCCATTGCAGTACTGAGGCTGTACTGTTGGAGGTACCTTCTTTTGGATGAGATGTTAAGAACTGAGACTCTGGGCTGCATATTATGGGGTTGTTGTGGGGGGGAGGTGGGGGGGGGGGGGGGTGCTGCGGGGTAGCAGATGGATCGTCCACTCCCCAGACGCAAAGTCAGCGGGAAGTCAACTCGCTGCACACCAGCTTGGCCCGCAGCCATAACGCGCCGCAGGCAGGATAAATTGCCTGCCAGTGGGACCTCCGTCCCTCACTGGGAGGAAGTCCTGCCCTTGGGAGCTGCCAGCCATCAGCAGTTCCAGCAGCTCAAAGAGTGCATTAATGGGCGCTGCCAGGACTGCAACCAGTCCCAAGACGATGACCCCATGGATCCCAGAACAGGGTGAGTCCGGGGTATTGGGCGGGGAGGATTCAGCCAGTTTAAGGAGTGGGGCGAGGTGGTTTGATGGGTTTTGGTGAACTGGTAGGTAGAAAGAAAGAGGGGTATAATCTTAGGGAGTCTGCCCCTCGATGCCCAAAGGGCGACCCCCCCCCCCCCCGCCCCGAAGATAGTATACCCATTCCTTCTCATCCTTTTAAAAAGTTTTTTTAAATAACAGCCTGCCCTTCCTGTCCATGCCAACCATATTAAGGTGTGGCAGTGTGTTATCAGGATCAACTGACTTGTTAACGAGCTCAACTGACCCTTGATTATTTATTTGAATATAGCGAGTGGGTTGCTGATTTCGGTGCCCGGCCACCAGCTATTATGGGGTTGAGTGGGAAGGGAGTGGGATTGGCACCCTCCCTATTTTACGTGCTGAAAACACGCCCAGCGGGGACATGTAAAATCCATTCCCCTGTCCACCCTCTCAGGATCATGACGTTAATTTGAAGAATTAACACCAGTATTTGTCCCTCAAGCAACATCAAAAAAACAGATTATCTGATCATTATCAGATTTCAGTTAGTGGGGAGCATGTTGCTTGCACATTGGCTGCCACAATTCACACATTGCAACAATGGCTATATTTCAGAAGTACTTCATTGGATGTAAATCGCTTTGGAAAATGCGGTGGTTGTGAAAGATGCTTTATAAATGCAAGTCTTTCTTTCTTTGTGCACAAACTTCCAGTTAATCTTAAATCCCCCACAACTGCATGTTTGTTACCACTGCAAACCTCACAAATATGACAAAATAAGTTTGGTCAGTCTCAATTCAATTCACAATAGCCATCCCAGGCAGGTAGCACATGATTCGCCTGCATTTGACACTAATTGACAATTTCACCTAGAGATAGCACAGAGTGGTTTATAGAAAATGGTGCAGTCGGAGTTGGGACTGAAGTACATTGTTGGGGAGGAGTGTGCATCTGGTAGTGCTGTGCTGAGCAATGCTGTCAGTGGGTGCTGAAAATATAAAGCGTTCCAGCACTAGCATCTCCCATCTCAAGCACTAACGTTTCACATAAAATAGTCATAAAGTACTTGCTGCCAGAATGACATTTCGCTTTATACAGATTTATTATGCTTCCTGGATCATGTAGGTTTATCATTCGATGAGCACTAAACAGAAGTGTTAACATCATAATATGTATAGAGATGTAGGTGAGATGGAGAATTTAAATTATGAGTAGAAATTTTAAAAAATGACTAAATAATACAGAATTTCAGAGCTCTGGTCATTGTGACATGAGGGAGACAATAAAGTGTTGGAAATGATGCAAAAAAGAGCCACAGATTGATTTCCTGTTAGGGGCCTGAATTATGAAGACAGCGTAGAAAGACTTGGGCTTAGAAATTCAACTGTGCTTTAAAATGGGTTCACTGTATGTGCTTGTTCATCTGGGAACAGGGATCACATGAAATTGCTCATGGAGCTCATTATACCAAGCCAGGTGTGCAGCCAGCACTACCTAGGAGGTTTTTTGGCTGCAAGCCTATTTAGTGAGGTTGCAAGTGTGTCTTCCTAATCACTTGCTGTACCTGCATACTAACCTTTTGTGATTCATGTACCAGGTAAGCCATATCCCTTTGTACTGCAGAGTTCTACAATCTTTCTCCATTTAAACAATTTAATGCTTTTCTAGTTTTCCTGCCCAAATGAACAAAGTGTAGTGGCAAATGAGATGCACTTAATGAAGAAAGACATGTTATCTAATACCTAATTATCAGCACTAATTAATTCCCAATTTACGCCATGAATTTCATTGTTAAATAAATTAAAGTTTATTTATGAGAATAGTAGTAGACTTCAGAAGGACATAAATGGACTAGTGAAATGGCAGACACATGACAGCTGAAATTTGATGCAGAAGAGTGTGAAGTGGTGCATTTTGGAAGGAAAGATGAGAAGAAGCAGTATAAACTGAATGGTACAATTTTAAAGGACTATGGGGCAATGGTTGCAGGAACAGAAAGAAAAGAAAACAAATCTGTGAAGGTAACAGGACAAGTTGTTATGGCTGTTTAAAAAAAAAGGTATATCAGATCCTTGGCTTTATAAAGTGGCATAAGATTGCAGAAGGAAGTTATGGTAAACCATTAGGTTAGGCCTTAGCTACAGCACTAAGTCCAATTCTCTGCAACACAAATGCCAAGGAGTGGCTGCGGAGGGGATCTATTACAATGGTGCTAGGAATGAGTGGTTTCAATTATGTAGAGAACTGGAGAAGCTGGAACGATTCTCCATACAGCAGAGATGGTTAAGGGGAGGTTCAATAGGGGGATTTTGATAAGAGTGCATAGGGAGAAACTTTCTGCTGGCAGGAAGGTGGGTAACCAGAGGACAGGGACTTAAGGTAATTGTCAAAAAATCCAGTGACCCAATGAGAATTTATTTCATGCAGTGAGTTGTTACGATCCGCACTGCATGAAGGGGGAGTGGAAAAAATTCAAAGAGGCTTTCAAAAGCGAATTGGATTAACACTTGAAAAGTACAAATTTGCAAAGCTTTGGAGAAAAAGCAGGGGAGTGGGACTCATTGGGTAGCTCTTTCAAAAGAGCTGGCACAGACAGGACACGAACAATGGTCTTCTTTTGTGCTGTATGATTCTATTGTTTATCAGCTTAAATTTGTTATTTGCAGTGAGAAAGTGCTAAGTAAGGGAACGTTTGGTTTCTATTGGTACTGTAATTCATCCAATACACTTAGCTTCAGGAGCCAGTCAGAATATCATGGACCTCGCCAACAAACCACATCAAAGAAAACAAAATGCCGAAAGTATGTACACGAGGATAACCTGGGCTATGAAGTGATTTATGTTGTCATTTTATGTCAAATTGTATTTATGTTTATTATATTAGCAGTGTTCACCTGCCATTTTGTCACATCCGGTTGTCATAGTCCAAAACTGAATGAGATTTTAATGCTTCAAAACCAATTTTCGTGCCTCACAAAACTGCTTCTAATTCCAAATTGATTGGCACTAAATTGGCAGCTTCACGTAGAGGAGGCTATCCTGTAGGAGAGGGCAGTCTTCTGGAATTAAACATGTTGTTGCACCACAATCAAATTACAGTATAAATGTGGGTCAGGGATCAACTTGACTTCACAAATGAGCAATGTGAAGCTTTCTGAAGTGGATGGTCTTAAATTAGCCAGGTTTGACATTGTTAACTCCAAACAGCAACAAAATATATCTAAGGAATGCTGAGGAAGTCTCTAGTACTCTGAGCTAAGCAACGTGAAAAGGATGACTTGTTGCTGCATAAATGTGGAGGAAGAAGTACTCTGTTTCTGGACAGTGTGGGATTTGATGTAGAGTGCTCAAAGCTGATCTGGATACAAATGGGCTCTAATTTTCTGTACCTTAATAGGCACGCACAGTATAAAATGAGACACATTTTTCAAATTTTTCTTTGTGCCTTTATATTGATCTCCTTTAGTTCTACAGTTGAAAGGACGTGGATAAATTCACAACAGTAGATTTTCTGATACTATTTGGGTGGTTCTTTGGAAGCTTTCTGACAACAGTAGATCATGTATTCAGTAGGACTACATAAAATAATACATAGCATGCTAGGGTGATCAACAGCCAGCATAGCTGGAGCAGCTACACCTGGCGGAATGCCACCAACCATATCTTCAGGCACTTTCAAAGTCTGAAGCGGGAAGAGTTCAATGGATAAAAATAAAGTGAAGGGAAATTTGGTGAGTACAAGTCTGCATTCTGGTGACTTAGCAGCTCGGCAAGGAATCAGTGCAGTGAGGCAGGGCCCCCTATTTGCCATTCCAACGCAGTAACCACATCAGTCAACTTTCCTAGATCTATGCTGCAGCAGAGGCACAGACTCACGGCTGACTCTCCAGTGAAACTGATTGTGCGCTCAGTTCTTATGGTCTTTAACAGGTAGATACGATAAAGCTGATAGATATGGTTGGAAACACCTTTGTGCAATAGTCCATTCTGGCTGTTGGCCGCTCTCGAATACTTCCTTTCAGATAATACCACTGAAAATATGATATATTGTAATTGAGGTGCTTCTGAAGAATCATCAGTATTAAGATGGTTAGACCCACATTTATTGTGCATACTTAGTTTCTAGGTAGGGGTGGCAAAATCTCGTACCTGAAGGAAAGCCCACAAATCACAAGATTAATTTTGCAACTATCCATGGCAGGTTTGGCACTCACTGCTGGGTTGCTGGTCCGGTATCATAACCATTACAACTACTGTACCTATGTCTTGAAATTGGAGTGTTCCCTTGCACTTCTTCTCTGTCAAAAAGAGGCATGTGGACTTTTGTTTGTAGATGCAAAGTGTAAATGTGTGTGAGGGTACTGGCAATTGGGCACAGTGTAATTGGAACTCCTCCATTAGTTATTTTCAAATGCGTGTTGCGGGAAGATGGTTCCACAGGTAATACTAATACAGCAGTGATAGAAACAGCAGAGTTTTTACTTCAAAGGCTCCTTAAAACCTACAAGATTACAGAAAAATGATGCTGAAATGGCCTTAACACTGTTAATTCAATTAAAGGACATAATAAGAAAAATCATTCATCATACAATTGATTCTGTGGCAACTCTGGACATCTATTATTGATGGATGTAAATTTGACTGAACATCCAATGGCAAAATAATTTTAACACCCTCAGTTTGTTATTTATTTATTTATTTTTATTCATTCACGGGATGTGGGCTTCGCTGGCTGAGCCAGCATTTATTGCTGGTTGCCCTTGAGAAGGTGGTGGTGAGCTGCCTTCTTGAACTGCTGCAGTCCATGTGGTATAGGTACACCCACAGTGCTGTTAGGAAGGCAGCCCCAGGATTTTGACCCAGCAACAGTGAAAGAACGGCGATATATTTCCAAGTAAGGAAGTTGAGTGACTTGGAGGGGAACTTCTAGGTGGTAGTGTTCCCATCTATCTGTTGCCCTTGTCCTCCTTGGTCGTGGTTGTGGGTTTGTAAGGTGCTGTTGAAGGAGCCTTGGTGAATTCCTGCAGTGCATCTTGTAGAAGGTACACACTGCTGCTACTGTGCATCGGTGGTGGAGGGAGTGAATGTTTGTGGATGTGGTGCCAATCAAGCAGGCTGCTTTGTCCTGGATGGTGTCAAGCTTCTTGAGTGTTGTGGGAGCTGCACTCATCCAGGCAAGTGTGGTGTATTCCATCACACTCCTGATTTGTGCCTTATAGATGGTGGACAGGCTTTGGGGAGCCTAGATGTGAGTTATTCGTGGCAGGATTCCTAGTCTCTGACCTGCTCTTGTAGCCATTGTATTTATATGGCTAGTCCAGTTCAGTTTCTGGTCAGTGGTAACCCCCAGGATGTTGATAGTGGGGGATTCAGTGATGGTAATGCCATTGAACATCAAGGGGCGATGGTTGGATTCTCTCTTGTTGGAGATGGTCATTGCCTGTCACTTGTGTGGCATGAATGTTACTCGCCACTTGTCAGCCCAAGCCTGGATATTGTCCAGGTCTTGCTGCATTTGGACATGGACTGCTTCAGTGTCTAAGGAGTATTCAAGTTAAGCTCCTGCCTGTTTCACCTGAACACTTCCTGCCCATTTTCCCTACCGCTTAAATATGTGCCACATGCAAAGTAGACAGTGATCTGGACCTCGATTTTGGGACTGAGCGGGTGGACCCTGGTTGCGAGTGATGAGCTATGCAATTCCAATCTTAATATGGCAGGGCCTCACTTGATTAATATTTGCAGAGTCTCACCTGATACCTGACCACATTGACTACCTAGCTGGTGGCTGGTGGGTGGGAATGTAAATTTGGCTGTTATTGGGAACAATCCTCTACAGTCAGTGGCTTCTGGGGAATCGTGTGAATTATGGGGGAAGGTTTTCTTTCATTGATCGATCAGAGCATGCTGGTGCTGAGGAATGCCTGAAGATCAGAATGGCGTCAATTGGGAGGCCTAAGCACTCCTTGGGAGAATGCTGCTGGGGGTGGGGGTGGGGGCACAGTGGACGCACTCCTGCTCCTGGGCCCAAAGAGTTCAAAGAAAGGCAAAGTTTTAAAATTTTCCTTGGCCACTCGGTGCCTCCTGCCATGTTGGCACAGCACTCACCCTGCTTGGACCTTAAGTATGCTGATGTTCTGATCTTGACTTTTGAATTCTAAGCAGGCTCCTGTCTGCATTTAGTACAATCTTCAACCAGGGCCTGAATCCCTGATAATAACAGTAAGGCAGCTGGGAGTGCAGTGGGTTGGAAGCAAGATCTTGATTCCTAGGACTTTATTTCCTCACCTGTTCCTTTCCTGTCCATCTGTGGTAGTTGAGGAGGTGCTGTGGAAGTTATGCTTGTAAATTTGACAAATCAAAACACTTACCTTAAATCATCCAGAGTTGTTTCAGCCCTTTCAAGGCCACCATTAAATCCTTCCAATCTTATGTTCTTCTATATAAATATGCCCTTTTCCATCAGCCTATTCTCAAAATTTGGCATTCAACTCCTTACGGGTTTTCTCAGCTCCCTCTCAAATTGATTAATCTTCATTTAACGGTTAGAAGTAAGCTTTTCAAAATTGTACAGAGTATTCTAAATGTGTTATCAATGAGTTATAGGGTAACCTGCTTTGACTTGTAATTAAACACCCATGATCCCAAGACTTGAGTAGTTGACATTTACTGCACACATTTTCCATGTGAAATCCTTCCAGCCACTCTAGTTCTTAACTACATTTGTTCAGACCCCTTTCACTGCTACAAATCTCCCATGCACTGGTTATCTTGGCACATAGCTTGCAGTCTTCTGCAAACTTTATAGCTCTCGAAGTGCCTTCTTCCAGATTAGCATTCATAATTCAAACAGCATGGAACTCAGAACAGATTCCTGTGGAATTCAGTCCCCCACAGAAAGCTCCTGTCATTTTCGTATCACAGATGATGCAATTAGCATGAAATAAATTCTGCATTGCGTAAAACACAAAACTTAATTGGTAAGTAGTAATT
Organism: Cetorhinus maximus; assembly: GCF_964194155.1. NCBI lineage: Eukaryota > Metazoa > Chordata > Chondrichthyes > Lamniformes > Cetorhinidae > Cetorhinus > Cetorhinus maximus. The sequence continues at coordinate 50,332,574 of NC_135880.1, read as the reverse complement.
GGGGGAAAAAAAATTAAAAGGGTTATTTGAAAGCTACTGAAATCCTTCTCTTCATCTTAAGTGAAATCCCTCACTTTATCTCGCTCTCGAAAAGTCCGAATTTTAATTCTTTAGCTAATGCATAAAACACATTTAAATAAAACATTAGTCTGTTAATCAGTTGTAACACACAGAACTTATCTGGCATCAAAAGTCAATGATTTCTGGGATACCCATGGAAATATGCCCAAGCCTGGGATCTAATATTCTCCTTGAAAAGCAATTGCTAATCTGGATCTATCTTGTTTGCAAATATGGGCAGCATCATAATGCACAACACTGTAAAACGTCATTCAGATTAATTATATGAAAATATGGGCAGAATTTAATGAACACCCTGGCCATGGGAAATGTGGCGGGTGAGGTGAATTAATTATCTGGCAGCCAAACTATTAAATTATGACAGTGAGTTCAGAATGAAAAATTAAGTTAGCTGCGTGACAGTGGCGGTCAGATCTCATGTCGTCTCGTGGTGAGTTGCTACTTGTAAGACATTTGCATGCCATGCATACTCATTTTCATAAAACATTTTGAAATTAAGTCCTACCTTCAAGAATAAGTCAGCGGTGCACAGGAACCTCATTCACATTCATTTAAAGGTGACAAGTACCAGTCAGCTTTGTGCAGTTCTGTCTGAGGTGAGCAGTTGTCTTTGTTAAACTCTGTGGCACAAGGGAGGGCAGCAGGAAGATGGTAGCTTGAGTGGAGGGTTGGTAAGGGTGAGTCAGGGGTGAGGAGAGGTGGGAGTTGCAGGTGGGGCATGGAAGAAATCAAGAGGGCTGTGAGGGAGGGCAGCGGGTGAGGTTGTGGCAAGGAAGTGTGCAGTGGGAAGGACCTGGCATCTTGGGTGCTGATGGAGTGGGTGAGGGCGGTCAGTGAAGATAAACATAAAATGAGGAGACTAAAGGGCAGGTGAGTGCTGTCCACATTTGGGGCCTATGGGTCAAACTCAGGGTTCTGGCTAGCAGAGAGAGTGTTCACAGTCATGGGCAGGGGGGCAGCGGTGGGGCGGGGGGCGGGTGGGGGGGGGGGGGGGGGGTTGAGGGGGAGAGTTCAATTTGATAGATGGGGGACAGGCCCACTCTGAGTTAGGGATATTCAAAGGTCTCATAGGGCGGGTCACGGAATCCAATGGAAATTCTTGAGATGATGTGGCAAGGGTCTAGGTTCAGAGGACGAATCCTGACATGAATAGGGTAAGCTCAGGGGGGAGAGATGGCATGTCCACTTCCATGATGACAGCTCCATGGCGATGGGGGAGGGACAAGGGTTACAAAGGGAAGGCACGCAGTGCTGTTGGGAGGGTCAAGGGTGTTGAGGGCAAAATCAAAGATGAGAGGGGGAGGGTGGAGGGTCACAGGTTACAAATCAAGATTTACCCGCACGGTGTAACTGGCCATGTCCAAAAGCTAACTTGTAGCTTCCAGGAGATCCAAGTGGGAGACCCCCAGTGTTGGGTGGGAGGAGTTTTGGATGTGGATTATGAGAGGAGTAAAAAAAAAATCACCGCTCAGCAGCTGTATGGATGAAATTCATGGCCTTTTTCAGACAGCTCACTTGGTGGAATACCTATCGGTCTCATACACCCAATATTCCTACAACCTCAGGAGCAGGAGGACAGGATGCAACAATGGAGGTCTCTCACTGGTCAACAACCACTGCCACAAGGCCAACAGCAGGCAGCACCAGTGGGGGACGGTGGTCAGGAGACAGCCATCCAGGGAAGGCATAGGAGAAGAAGGTCACTTGCATGGCAATACATCTTCAGGATGTGGAGAAACTACCTCCAGATGTTTGAGAGGCAATTCCAGACAAACCTGAGGCTGTCCTGGGAAGCGGTCACAGAAATCTGCTGGATCCTGCAGCAAGACCTGCAGCCACATGGATTTGGCAACATCCCCATGCCTGTGACTCTCAAAGTGACTGTGGCGCTCAACCTTTTTACCATTGACTGCTACCAGGGCTCCAGGGGCGACATGTGGCATTTTGCAGGCTGCCACACACGGTTGCATCAAAGAGGTGACCAATGCCCTCTTCCATCATGGTAATGAGTTCATTGGGTTCACCACAGGTGATGACAGCCAGGCAACCATGCCAAGGGGCTTTGTGACCATCGCTCATTCCCGAGAGTGCAAGGGATAATTGTCTGCACTCACATTGCTATTAGAGCTCCCTGGGGACAGCCAGCAGCATAAATGAACCACAAGAGATTCCACTCTATAAATATCCAACTGGTTTGTGACCACAGGCGAAGAATCAAGCAGGTCTGTGCTCATTAACCTAGGAGCTCTCATGACTCAACTTTCTGAGCTTATCGAGGTCCCTGCCCAGTTTACTGGCTGGATGCTGGGTGACAAGGGCTATCTCCTCCAGATCTGGTTGATGACACCAGTGAGGCATCCCCACAGCACAGCAAAAGAGTGCTACAATGCAGCCCATACCTCACCAGCGCCATCACCAAACAGACCAATGGTATGTTAAAAATGAGCTTCCACTTCTTTGACAGGTCCGGAGGGGCTCTGCAGTATGCACCACCCAGAGTTTCACAGATAGCTGTGGTATGTTGTGCACTCCACAACATAGGCACGAAACGCAGTGAACCCTTAGATCAGGATGACAGGGAGGAGCAACACTACTCTTCAGATGAGGATGAGTGGGATGAACCACAAGAAGAGGACATGAATGTGCATAAGTCTCTATTGGATGGCCAGGTCATGGAGAGATATGGCCGGGATACCAGGGACAATCTCACATACATGAGATGCGCCTAAGATTGAAGGTCCTACATGACCATTCTCCAAACACCGGGACAGGTTTGCCTGCTTGGGATATCTACCAACCCTGCCAGCCTCCCTTAATCCCTGCTCCCCACCACATCCCCATATCCCCAGGATCTACCTCTGGAGTTGTGTCCTCTACCACTTAGAATAGCAAGGGGAATGTACCTCTGTCACACACACTCACTAGGGAACTATGGAAGACTGTTACCCAGGACAACTGATGTGCCAGTGGGCACATGTCAAGCAGCCTATCATGACCAAGATCTCAGAACTTGCTTCATTGTTACAGGTCCTTGACTTATAAGGCAGTTCAATTGTCCCTGTGCGTCATAATCTCAGACAATCTCCTTGACAATGTCTATAATGGAGTGTCCGCAGAGGCTCATCTTCCTCTATGTCCCACAGAATGGTGACAACCCAAACGAACACCAACATTAAATAAAAACTGATCACAAACACACACCGTGGTCTCCTACACAATAAAGAAGATGTCTAACATTCCCCTGCAGTCATCAACGATTGCTAACTTTGAGGCATGTCATAATAGATGGGTCTTTGACTAATCAAGTCCCAAAAAATGATAATTTTTTAATTCATTTACGGGAGGTGGGCATCACTGCCTAGGCCAGTATTTATTGCCCATCCCTAATTGCCCTTGAGCAGGTGGTGGTGAGCTGCCTTCTTGAATCGCTGCAGCCCATATGGCTGTAGGTACACCCACAGTGCTGTTAGGGAGGGAGTTCCGGGATATTGAGCCATAATGATGCACACATGAATATAGTGGAAACAATGGCAGAATTTTCCAAGAATTGCACTAAATGTGGTAGTAGGCATGTAAAATGGAGTCCTACCCATTGACAAAAATAGCAGGTTTTCACGCCATATCGTCCCGAGCCCGCCTCATTATTTAATCACTCGCGAAACACGCTGTTTCCATGGCGAGCGGGTTCTCTTTCACCCACCCAGCATCATCCCCCTGTTGCATCATTCCAACTGCCATCTTTAAAAGGCAGCCACCAGCAAAGCGCTCATCGCCACCAGCTCACCACTGCTACCCTGGAAACATGGCCAGCAAAGGCAAAAAGACTGCAGCCCCTTGCTTCAATGATGGGTCTCTTGATCGACTGCTGGATGCCGTGGACGCCCGCTGGGGTGTGCTCTATCCCGGTTCTGGCCGCACGATGGACAGCAAAGACACCAATCCAGCTTGGGAGGCAGTGGCAGCGGTGGTCAGCGCAAACGCCCTGCAGAGGAGGACAGCCACCCAGTGCTGCAAAAGGATGAATGATCTCTTTCGTTCCGCCAGGGTAAGTCACTCTTTTCATCACTCCCAACTCTCACACTCACAAACCCATCACACATCCACAGGTCCCTCACTCACTGTCAGTGCAAGGGGCATCACCATTCATTCTCTCACACACACCTTCATTATCCTCATCCCGTCCATGGGACCACTCACCACCCACACAGGCCAGGCATACTTATCACCTGGCCCGGCAGGCATCCTGATACACTCTCCCCATCTCTATCCATGCAGGACAAACTGGCTTACAACAGGAGGGAAAGGTCGCAGACAGGTGGAGGGATGCCGGAGATCAAAGTTTTGACAGAATTTGAAAACAGAGCCATCCAGCCGGCCGGCGATGACAGGGACCGGTCCTGTGCTGACGATGAGGTCGGCGCTGCTCTACCAAGTGAGGAACCAGCAGTGCAACATCCATCAGACAACCATGCTGTGAGTAATGTGTCCTGTTTCACAGGCCACTGCCATGCACTAATTATCTCCCCTTGCTTTCACAGGCACATTTTCCAAACAGCTAACAGAGCCCATGACCCAGGGCAACTAATCAAGCCCCGAAGAAACCTCTGAAGAGGAATCTGAAGGCATCCTCCCTGAAGCTCCATCACAGCGCTCACCCACACCCTCCACCAGCGCAGAGACACACACCTCGGTGGGACCTAACTTTAGAGTAACCTCGGGATCACAATCTAGTGAGCACATTGCACTTTCTGATCCACAGCGGGCGGAAGCAGGGACTTCCCTGGTTTCCGGCACTCGGAGGGCTGCTGGAGGCCAGAAATTTGCTGAGTCCGAGACAGATGATGAGCCTCTGGACTCGGTCATGTCACAGTTTCTGGAGCTGTGAAGGCATGCTCAGGAACATCAGGAAGGGATGTCCACTGCATTCCTCAGATTTCAGGGTACGATGGAGGAGTCTGTCTGTCATCAGGCTGAGGCAATAGCGTCGGCATTGCAATGCACCGAGGTCAACACTGGCAGGATGGTGGCTGCCATGGAGACCTTGGTCCAGGGTGTCACTCCTGCATTGCCGGCTCTGTCTCAGTTGCAGAGGCATGGTCAGTTTATACAGGCGTCCTTAAAGCGTGGCCACTTCCCTCACTTACCCTGCCCCCAACTCAGTTGCCTGTGTGTGGAATGCAGCGCCAGGGCAACACTTGTCCCTCCCCCCACCCCCCCCACCAACAACGGTTGCCTCCGAGGCTGGCCAGCACTTGCTGCCTGGCACCCCCCTCCCCCCCCTCAGCAGTCATCTCCGAGGCCAGGCATCAGTTGCCCCCACCGCCCCCCCCCCCCGCACCCCTGAGGCCTTTAAACAACAGGTGAGCTGTGGAAAACGCTGCTGCTCACTCACCTCAGTTCCCTCAAAGTGAAGGCCGCCAAGTGCATGTTGCCTGCTGTTGTGAAACACGCCAACATGGACGGACGATACGGCGGGGTTCCAAGAGCCTGGTGGGATGGCCTTTTAATTATATGTTAATGTATTACAATTAGCTCCCCGTGGACAGATGGTGGGAAATGCAGCCTGCTGTCGGCAGGCTGAGCGGACAATCGCGACCTGCCTGCCTTCCCGCTGTCGTGAAGCAGGTCGCGCCATATTTTCCAAGCATGCCACCTATCACACCTGGTGCCAGCAGGCTCAGAAAATTCCACCCATTATGTTGTGCAATATTTACATGACAAAGTGAATTTCACAAAAGCACCCTTACTTGGGGTGTCTTGTACAGATGCAGGGGCAACCTCCTCAGCCACGCCTACTGGAGGCAATGGGACAATAGCAGAGGTAATGAGAGGATGTTCACATTTGGGGTGTCCTAAGAGGAAGCCCCTGGGGCGGATGACATGTGCTTCTCCTCCATCTGGGTGCTCAATGGCACCTCCCTGTCTCCCTGAGGAGAAGGGGCACCTGGAGGGAGGTCAAGGTGCCGCGTCCCCCTCTTGCCTAACCACTGCTGTCTGGAGTCAATGGCTAGAGTGAATGAGTGCAGGTCAGAGCACATATCGGTTGCCAATCTCTCCTTGGAGGAAGCCATGTGCTTATATGTCTGAGACATGGCAGAACTCATGGTCTGTATGGGACTTCTACATAGTTCACACAAAGCTACGCATAACCCCTGACATCTCCATCATATGTTCCCCTAACCTCTGCTGCATTTTCAGCAGGCTTCTTTGGGCCACAACCAGAGGCCTGTCATTAGTGTGGGGCTCTGCGGGGGTCTGTTCCTCAACAGTCCTCTGAGTATCCAGGATCTTGGCTGTCACAGCCTTCCTCAGCTGCTGGATCCTGTCTGTGCTGTGTTCACCAGAATGTGGCCCTGAATTTAAATGTGACCAGTCTGCTATGGCGGGTGTGCCTCCACTGTTGGAGGGTGTGGGAGAGGCAGGTGATGGTGCATTCTCTGGATCATTAGTTTCATCGTGCCAAGGAGTGGAGTCTTTGGTGCCCAATGGCTGAGACCTGGGATCTGGATTGTGGGCCTCTGTACGGGAGAACAAAAAGAAACACATTCAGGTTCCACAGAGTCTATGAGCACAGCACAATTCCTCATATGGACCTGAGTGCCCATTATGGCAGCACCAGGTTGGATGCATTCTCACTCTGATGCCTTGTCACCCCAACCTCACCGTCAGCTATGGATCAGCTGACCTATCCTTCACAATCAGGAGGGCTTTTTCCTCAGCAGAGGTAAGAACCTTGAGATTGGGCACATCTTCGCCCTTTCCTTTTGATTATGAATCTGCTTGCCCTGCAAGAGAAAGTGGATATTTAGTGACTTGACAAATGCCAACTGACCCCCTTGTCTGCACATATCCCAACATGCATGCCGGCCTGTCAATGTGTTAGTTTGTATCTGATTGCTCATTCAAGCCAAATTGCCACATGCTTTGGCCCCACGTGTCATGTTGTCTTGAGGCAGATCATGCATTCACCTGCCCATCCTGGCTGCACACTCGCACAAATACATAGCCTGATGCCCATGATCCGACCATCACACTTACTCAGGTGGATCGAAAGTCAGTGATCTTTTTCCCAAACTCATCTTGGATGGAGCCCATGGTTGCTAACCTCCTCTGTGATTGCTGTCCAGGTCACCTTGGCCAGGCAGGAGGGGCCCCTGTTTCCTTCACTCGCGAAGAGCTGCTCCCTCTGTTCCCTTATGGCCTTGGGGAGAATCTGCAGGGAGGCATTGCTGAACCGTAGGACCGGTATATGTCTTTGCTCTGATGTCTCCAAAATGATGTGTAAGGGGCTAGGATGTGATGAAGGTGGAGGTTCCAGGAAAATAAAGATTATTGAGGGGAGGGGGACGTAATGACGGTAGAAGTTTGAGGGGGATGATGGGTGCACGCACAAATGGCTCAGACTTCTGACAAAAAGGTGGACAAAAAAGTTGGGGCCTTGATGCAGAGCCTCGTTGCTTGTCCAGGTGGCTCTTTTATAGCTGCCCAGACCTACTGAACTGTCAACTGATGATGGGATCCTGCCCCCATCACATAATTGCATTTGTTTCATGTGCCCAGTGCTGGTCCTTTGAATTTTCCTATGAATCGTGTGGGCACCATCTCTCAACATGAGAGCAGAAGTGGCACCCACTTCCAGTTCTGCTGTTGGGAATGGTGTGCCACTGATTAAATTCTGCCCATGTCATTCTCCATGTTAAAAATTGTTTTTTTTAATTGTTGACAACTCCACAGCTTTTGTAGAGTTTTTGTGGTTGCATAAGAACATAATATATATATCAGTTATACACTTGCACTAAATGGTTTAAATATAAAATGCCTCCGTTATTTGCATGTTGAAATTTAATGTAAATTCAAATTAAATGTTGATAATGGCCTGTTCAAATTGTGAAAGACCGCAAGTTCGCTCCAAAAATCTGTAAATGTTTCAAAGTATACTAACTGTTAAAATATCTAATTTGAAATATTGCTATAAAGGAATTATTCTCTTGATATGCACCATGATCTCAATTTAGTATTTGTTGTCTTCCAATTTTCTCTTCCTTCAGCTTTTATTTCTTTCAGTATCATTATTTGACATTCTTGCATTCTTCAGCCCTTTTCATGATTCTAACATTGTAAAAATATTTCCGGTGCCGGTGTGATGCCAGGTACATCAGCAATACATCCCAGTGATTGGCTGATGAAATCAAACAGCATGTTCCTTCGATTGTTTGTAAGAGGCAGAGTACAGACTGTACTCAACCAATCTGTGTTTTCAAAGTCCAAAAACATTTCTGCTGTTAGATGTGATTCTGGAATTGGACAGCACTTGATGAACAATCCTGAGTGTGCAAAGAGCTACACTAACAACCAATTTAAGATACTTAGCTGAGCTCCTAATATGGATCATTAATGCTGGCTGGAAGTGACATATATTCATATGCAGGGATCTGTCCTCTGTAAACAAAAGCAATATGTTCAAGCCTTGTGCCTTTTTTCAATTACCCAGGTGCATGGGGAACCATAGTTCCTTGTTGCTTTCTCCATGGCAATGCCTCAGTCAATCACATTCGACTTACCAAAGACTTAGTATCCTTTTCTCCTGTAGTATAAACTGTTGTGATTGTTTGAAATTTAGCATTCTATTGTTGGTCCTCATAAGTGCAAGATAAAAAGCTTCAGCAATATGTCTCTCTTTTCAGCAATGTTCAAAAATACTTTATTTTACTTCCTTGTAATATACAAACATAGACTGTATAACTTGTGGATGTAAACATGCACCGCTAATCCCACTCAATTCCATTTGAATTTATATGATTAGGATTCATCATTTGTTTTCAATCTACCCATTTCTATTATTCAACTGCAGAAAATATTTTCCTTTGTTAAGTTGTGCAAATTTGAAAACATCATCAGTGCAACTTTTACAGATGGTTTCCTTTGAAGTGCATCTATTTAGTAGCTTAACCCCACTTTTTTTATTCATTGAAAGGATCTAATGTCAAGTCCAGCATTTATTACCCATTGCTAATTGTCCTAATGAAGGTGATAGTGAGCTGCCTCTTGAATCATTGCAGTCTATGTGGTGAAGTTCACTAGTGAGAGTGTTCCAGGATTTTGACCAAGCAACAGTGAAGGAACAGCAAAATATTTCTAAGTCAGGATAGTGTGTAATTTGGAGGGGAACTTGTGAGTAGTGGTGTTCCAATGTCCTTGCCGTTTGAGGTAGTTGAGGTCGTGGGTTTGGAAGATGTTGCCATAAAAATTTTGGTGAGTTGGTGCAGTGCATCTTGTATATTGTGTACTGCTGGTGGTGGAGGGGGTGAATCTTTAAGGCAGTGGATGGTATGCCAATCAAGTGGACTGCTTTGCCCTGGATGGGCAAAGCTCCAAGAGTGTTGGTGGAGCAGCACACATCCAGGCAGGTGAAGAGCATCCTATCACACTTCTACCTTGTGCCATGTAGATGGTGGAAAGTATTTTGGGGGTTGGCAGGTGAATCACTGGTTTCATTACCTAAGGAGTTGTGAATGAAACTGAATATTGTGCAATCATTAGTGAGCATCCTCACTTCTGACCTTACAATGGAGGGATGGTCATTGATGAAGCAGCTGAATATGGTTGGGCCTACAACACTGCCCTGTGAGGAATTCCTGCAGTGATGTTGTGGGGCTGAGGTATTTGGCCTTCAATGAAGGAGACAGAAAGTTACCAGAGAGGAATTGGTGAGGCAAAAATATTCTTTGAACAAATCAATTTGACACAATTAAGTGTTTATTGAACTCATTTTTTAAAATCACTCAGTATTGACACAAAAGAAAATTTAGCAACCCTGCAGACCATTCAGAGAAAACCATTAACATAAATTTCTCTCCTCAACCACCCTTGCCCCCACAATCTTTGTTGCTCACCCTTGCCATGAAACTTTTAATGTATATAATATTTCGGAAAATATTTTTCTTTTAAAATAGAGGTTTAGTCTGCGGGCATATCTTAATTGGATCAAAGCCAGCTAGTCTGGGTGCTTTGATGCACTAGTTTTAGTTGTAAACAGAGAGACGGCATGCATTTGCATTTTTTGAATAGAGCATTCAAGAAGTGGGGTGAAAAGTTGATGTCTTTCTAACAGCTACCAAGCAATATGTTAATATTACTAGTAAAATTGGTACAATGAATGGGGGTTCATTGTTAAAAGGTAAAGTTCAAAGAGACCAGTGAGACAATGAGAATTTGAATTCAATTAGTGGTGGTAGGTATAACTTCAGTAGTTTTGGGGAGTGCAGGCAGAGGCAGCAATGTAAGATCAAAAGGCAGCTGCAAAGCTTCCAACTGGCTCCACAGTGAAAAGAACCTCATTTTGAATTCGTAAGATGAACATGCTTTGCCTGGTGTTTGGTTAAGTCTATGAGTTGTTGTTGCCTTCATGAAGATTAGTTTGGGAATTTGTTAAAAGTTATGATAGTAGTAATTTGTAGCCATGTGTACATATATTTTAACCTATGTAAATTAATAAAATGTTTCATTTAGTTTAATGTAAAACCTCGAGAACTAGCGGTCTGATTCCTGAGTTTAGAGTCACATCTCAAACATAACACTTAAAATTATTGGTTATGACAGATGTTTAAAGTTTCCCTCTGGGAATTTTATATAACTCCGCTTTACCAATTGCATTGGTCATAACAATTGGGGGCTGTGCTGGGATAAATTATATTTCTAATTCCTTGATTGGTTAGGAATTGATGGATCTTAAGCTTACGAGTACAAGAGGCTCTTTGAATTCAGGAGTTGGTGAGGTATTTTAGAAGTGGTGAGACTGCAAAATGGCTTTGGCAATTGCTAAGATTTGTCTGGGAGCAGAAGAGATATCTCTGAGTGGGTTGGATAAAATAACCAAAAGTAAGTTAACGGAGTTGGCGGATAAGTTACAATTGGAGATATCTGCTGGAGCTAGGAAATCTGATATAGTTAAAAGTGCAACATCTACACTTGGAAGTGAAACCTGACACTAGCTGGAGATTGAAAGACTTCAGTTACAAATGAAAAAGCTTGAATTAAAAGCAAAGGACAGTGAAATGGCTTCTAAAAGGGTATTAGAAATTGCGAAGATGAAGAAGGGGGAAAGAGAGAGTGAAAGAGAATTCCAAATGAAAATGTTGGCAGTTATAAAAGAGACTTCAGTAGGTGAGGAAGGATTTGTCTCCAGAGTAGAACCAAGTAGGGATATGATTAAATTTATACAAGCTCTTCCAAAGTTTGAGGAAACAGATATTGAAGCATTCTTTATTTCATTTGAGAAGCTAGATAAACAGATGAAATGGCCACCAAAAACTGGACATTATTATTACAGTCTTAGTTATTAGGTACGGGTCTTGAGGTATATGCTTCGCTTTCAGAAGAAATGTCGGTGAATTATGATGTTGTGAGAAAAGCTATTTTGAGTACATATGAATTGGTTCCTGAAGCATACAGGCAGAAATTTAGAAATATAAGAAAACAGCCTGGGCAAACTTATATTGAGTTTGAAAGAGTAAAACAAAGTGATTTTGACTGGTGGATATGGGCGTTAAAAATAGAGACAACATATGCAGCTCTTAGGGAAGTTGTTCTTTTGGAAGACATTAAAGATTCAATCCCTTCAGTAGTGAGAACTCATGTGGAGGAACAGAGTTGATTCTGTAAGACAAGCAGCAGAGATAGCTAATGATTATGAGTTAGTTCATAGAGCTAAACCTTTCTTCTGTTACCCTTTCAAATTGGAAAAGATAAAAAATGGGAAGGTGAATGGAAGGCAGGTAGTCAGGGAAGAGCAGTAGCTGGAAGTTCCCAGGAAGCTTTTTCACACAACAGAAAGGAAGGTGCTGAAGGTAGAAGTGACATTCGAAAATTGAGATGTTTTCATTGTAATAAAGTGGGGTATACAAAGTCAATGTGTTGGAGGTTGCAGGAAAAACCTGTAGGAATTATTGGGGTACGGAAAAGCTCTGGAAGTAAAAGTACTGTGGGTTCTGAGGCACAGGAGAAACCAGTGGTTTGTGTACAGGTAAAACAGGGAGAATCAGTGAAAGGTAAAGAATTGGGATTGTGTTCACAGTTTACTCAAGAGAATTCTGAGGAGCAGGTTGCAGAAATGTTTGAAGATTTTGTATGTGAAGGGCAAGTATTTCCATGTGTACAGGGTGGAGTAGGTAAAGATGTTAAAATATTAAGAGACACATCAATCCTTAATGTTGTGGGATAGTGATATTTGTTGTTCAGAGGGAGTGTTGCAGGAGATGGAAATAATAAGTGGAGTTCATGGAGATGATAATCTATTCCATTGTGGAAGGTAAATTTAAAGAGCAGATGGAAGACAGGTAAGGTTATAGTTGGAGTGGTGGATAAATTGCCCATTTGCAGTGGTTCAATTTATTCTGGGCAATGATATAACTGGATCGCAAATGTGGGTGATGCCTGTGGTAGTTGAGCAGCCTGTAGAAGTGTTTTCAACAGAAGTGCTACAGAAGGAACATCCTAGATTTTTTCTTCATTGTGTTATCACAAGATCAAATGCCCATCGGCAAGAACAGGGCAAATAAGCAGGCAGTTCAAATGCAAGAAGAAGGTGTTGAAATCCAATTAGCTGGCACTATTTGAGAACATTGTTCAGGAGGAAGGAGTGCAGGACAATTCAGTCCAAGTGTTTAACTCAAAAGAGGTTAGTGGAGTTACAGAAAAATGATTTGTAATTAAAACAGCTATATCAGAAAGCTTATTCAGAGACCGAAACAAAATGTGTTCCAGTATGTTATTATCTTCAAGGGAATATATTAATGAGAAAGTGGTGATCAGATAGTGTCTCAGCAAATGAAAGCTGGAGGGAGGTTCATTAGATTGTTATCCCATTAGAGTATAGAAATGAGATTGAGGATTGCTCATGAAATTCTAATGGGGGGACATTTAGGGGTTAGGAAAACACAGGAAAAGATACAGAGGTTTTTTATCACCAGGATTGCATAGGGATGTAGTCAAATTCTGTAGAATCTGTCATATATGTCAAGTAACAGGAAAAGCACAAGCAGTGATTAAGCTGGCGCCTTTAATTCCAATACCAGCATTTGAAGAACCTTTCACCAGGGTCATGACTGATTGTGTAGGACCCCTCCCTAAGACTAAAAGTGTAAATCAGTATTTATGAACAATAATGGATGTGTCTACTAGGTTTCCTGAAGTGATACCTTTAAGAAATATTACAGCTAAGATTGTGGAGGAGTTAATTAAATTTTTTTTAACAAGATATGGTTTACCTAAGGAAATGCAATTAGATCAGGGGTCAAATTTCATGTCACAGCTGTTTAAGGAAGTAATGAACAGTTCGGGGATAAAACAGTTTAATTCAGCAGCTTATCATCCGGAGTCACAAGGAGCTTTGGAAAGATGGCATTAAATAAGTCTTGATTATGCACAGGATTGGGATACGGGAATTCCAGTTTTGTTACTTGCTATTAGAGATGCTCCAAATGCATCGACTGGTTTTAGCCCCTTTGACTAGTTTATGGTCATCAGGTAAGGGGGCCACTGAAATTGATTCATGGGAAATTGCTGGGTCAAAATTCAGAAACCACTCTCCTGGATTACGTGTCAAATTTCAGGGAAAGATGAACAGAGCATGTGAGTTGGTGAGGGAACATTTAAAGATCTCACAGCAAATGATGAAAGTGAAAGCAGATAAGAAGGCTAAAATTAGCAGTTTTGTTTCTGGAGAGGAAGTATTAGTTTTGTTACTAGTACTAGGGGATTCATTAAATGCAAGATTTAATGGGCCTTACAGGTTTGAAAAGAAATTGAGTGAATAAATTATTTAATAAATACTCCAGATAGAAGAAAGAAAGAGGGTGTGTCATGTAAATATGCTTAAAAAGTACTTTCACAGGGATGAGGAACAAAAAGAGGTGTTACTGATGGTGGATGGTGAGAAAGGGGTAGAAATGCAAGACTCTGAAACTGATTTTTCTCTAATCAAATTGGATAATGAGGGGGTACTTGAAAATTTAAATGCAATATTGAGTTATCTTCCAAGCAAGTGTCAAAGTGATTTGGAAAAGCTAGTGCAGTCACACAAAGATATTTGTGGAAATAAGTTGGGAAAAACACATTTAACTTTACATGATGTAGGTATAGGAATATCATCTTCAGTGAGGCAACAACCTTATGGATTAAATCCGGCAAAGTTATCACAAGTAAAAAAAGAAATTGATTTCATGCTTCAAAATGACGTCATTGAGTCTAGTTGCAGTAACTGGAGTTCGCCTATTGTACTGGTATGGAACCAGATGGAACACGATTTTAATAAGATCAGATATGATTTGGCCAGAGTGGACTGGGAGCAGCTACTTTTAGGTAAATCTGCATCAGAGCAGTGGGGCTCATTAAAGGAGGAAATAGGGAGAGTACAGGGCCAACATATTCCAGTAAACACAAAGGGTGGGACCAACAAATCCAGGGAACCCTGGATGTCAAGGGATATACAGGATTGGATAAAGAGAAAAAGGGAGGCTTATGGCAGATACCGAGGGCTCAAAACAGCGGAAGCCCTAGAGGAGTGTAGAATGTGAAGGGTGGAACTTAAAAAGGAAATTAGGAGTCATGAAAAATCATTGGCAGGTAAATAAAGGAAAATCCAAAGCTTTTTTACAAGTACATTAAGAGTAAGAGGATAACTAGGGAAAGAGTAGGGTCCATTAAGGAACATAGTGGTCATTTGTGTGTGGAGCCAGAAGACATAGGTAGGGTTCTAAATGAATATTTTGTGTGGTGTTACCAAGTGAGAGGGAAGACGTGGGTATGGAAATCAGGCAGAAGGAATGTAATATAATGAAAGAAATTAGCATAGAAAGGGAGGAGGTTCTAAGTGGTCTGGCAGGCTTAAAAGTGGATAAATCTCCAGGCCTAGCTGAAATGTAACCCAGGCTGTTGACTGAGGCAAGGGAGGAGATTTGAAGGGCTGTTGGCAATAATTTTCAATACCTCTCTGGCCACAGGAGAGGTGCCAGAGGACTGGAGAACAGCCAATGTGGTACTGTTATTCAAGAAGGGAGGAAGGGATAAACCAGGGAACTACAGGACAGTCAGTCTAACCTCAGTGGTGGGGAGATGATTGGAAGCAATTCTGAGGGACAGAATTAATCTACACTTGGAGGCGCAGGGATTAATCAAGGACAGTCAGCATGGTTTTGTTCAGGGAAGGTCATATCTGAACAATTTGATTGAATTTTTCAAAGAGGTGACCAGGTGTGTAGATGAGGGCAATGCATTTGACGTAGTCTACTTGGATTTCAGCAAGGCTTTTGATAAGGTCCCGCATGGGAGACTGATGACGAAGGTAAGAGCCCATGGGATGCAAGGCAATTTGGCAAATTGGATCCAGAATTGGCTGAGTGGCCGGAAGCAGAGGGTGATGGTTGAGGGGTGTTTTTGTGACTGGATGCCTGTGTCCAGTGGGGTTCCACAGGGAGCGGTGTTGGGTCCCTTGCTGTTTGTGGTATATATAAATCATTTAGACTTGAATGTAAGAGGGTTGATCAGTAAGTTCGCGGATGACACGAAAATTGGTGGGGTGGTAAATAGTGAGGAGGATAGCCTTATATTACAGGAGGATATAGACGGGCTGGTCAGATGGGCTGATCAGTGGCAAATGGAATTTAATCCGGATAAGTGTGAGGTGATGCACTTGGGCAGGACAAACAAGGCACGGGAATACACGATGAATGGTCGGACCTTAGGAAGTACCAAGGATCAGAGGGACCTTGGTTTGCACCGGTCCCTTAAGGTAGCGGGACAGGTAGATAAGGTGGTTAAGAAGGCATATGGGATACTTGCCTTTATTAGCCGAGGCATTGAATATAAGTGTAGGGAGGTTATGCTGGAACTGTATAGAATACTGGTTAGGCCACAGCTAGAGTATTACGTGCAGTTCTGGAATCCGCATTATCGGAAGGATGTGATTGCACTAGAGAGAGTGCAGAGCAGATTTACCAGGATGTTGCCTGGGCTGGAGAGTTTTAATTATGAGGAGAGACTGGGGTTATTTTCCTTGGAGCAGAAGAGGGACATGGTTGAGATGTATAAAATTATGAGAGGTACAGATAGGGTAGACAGGAAGGAGCTTTTCCCCTCGGTGGAGGGATCAATAAACAGGGGGCATAGATTTAAGATAAGGGGCAGGAGGTTTAGAGGTGATGTGAGGAATGATTTTTTTCACCCAGAGGGTGGTGGGAATCTGGAACTCAGTGCCTGAAAGGGTGGTAGAGGCAGATACCCTCATAACATTTAAGAAGTATTTGGATGTGCACTTGCGATGCCGTGGCATACAAGGCTATGGACCTAGTGCTGGAAAACGGGATTAGAATAGTTAGGTACTTGTTTGACCGACGCAGACTCGATGGGCCAAAGGACCTTTTTCTGTGCTGTAGACCTCTATGTCGCTGTGGCAAAGACTGTGTGTGGACTATCAAAAGGTGAATGTGGTGGCAAAAGCAGATTCATATCCCATATCACGATTGGAGGATTGCATTGAGAAAGTGGGACAATCGAAATTTATCACAAAGATTGACTTGCTAAAAGGATATTAGGTACCATTGTCGGAGAGGGCAAAGGAGATATCAGCTTTTGTAACACCAAGTGGACTATATCAGTTTAAAGTCATGCCAATTGGTCTGAAGAATGCACCTGCGACATTTCAAAGACTGACAAAGTAATTGCGGGTCTAAGCAATTGTGCTGTTTATATTGATTATCTAATTGTTTTCAGTCAGACGTGGGAAGAGCATTTATAGTATCTGGAAGAATTCTTTACTGGACTACAAGAAGCTAATTTGGTGATGAACTTGGCTAAAAGTGAATTTGCAAAAGCGCAAGTTACATATCTAGGCCATACGATTGGACATGGTAAGGTGGCTGCGACAGATGCAAAAGTCAAGGCTATCGTAGATTTCCCAGGAAAACGTGGAGTTTTGAGATTTCTAGGCAGGAGTGGGTTTTACTGGAAATTTGTACCAAACTTTAGCCAAGTGGTTGCTCCACCGACTGAACTATTAAAAAAGAACAAGAAGTTTCAATGGACACTGGAATGTCAGAAGTCATAGTTTGAAAA
Organism: Cetorhinus maximus; assembly: GCF_964194155.1. Classification (NCBI taxonomy): domain Eukaryota; kingdom Metazoa; phylum Chordata; class Chondrichthyes; order Lamniformes; family Cetorhinidae; genus Cetorhinus; species Cetorhinus maximus. The sequence continues at coordinate 50,315,384 of NC_135880.1, read as the reverse complement.
CTATTAACTGTATTACAACACCAGGCAGCACCCAATTATGCCAAGCAATTCAAGTTGGCCGTTGATGCAAGTGATATAGGCATTGGGGCTGTACAGTTACAAGAAGATGACACTGGAATTTAAATCCGATAGAGTATTTTTCACGGAAACTGAATGTACAACAGGGAAGATATTCAACGATCGAAAAAGAGACTTTGGGTAGCATTTTCCCGTTGGCGAGTGGGGGGCAGGGCCCTCTCGCCGACACATAAAATGACGCACGGTGGCGTTGGGCGAGCATCCCAATGTCACCGTGTGTCATTTAGATTTTAAGTTCGGCGGGCGTGCAGACGAGCCAGCTGCGCGCCTGCCAAACTGTCAAAGGCCTATTAAGTCTGTTAGAAACTAATTAAAACAATTAAGTGAGCTGCCTGTCCAACCTTAAGGTTGGCGGGCAGGCAAAGAGCCCTGGCGGCCTTCGCATATTTTGTGGAACTCATCCGGCGGGATGAGGTTTCATGAAATGTTTTTAAAAAATCATTAAAATTTTTTCCAAAAATTTCATTAACATGTCCCAGCTCATGTGATACTGTCACATGAGGGGACATGTTTCAAAAGTTTAAAAATCTTTTATTTAAAAGTTTAACACTGAAACAAATCTCTCTGAGGCACGGAGGTGCCTCAGGGAGATCTCTGCTCTCTTTCGTGTGCATGAGCGAAAGAGCACAGGAAACCACTCAGGGAATTCCACCCCCCCCCCCCCGCCCACACAGGGAGTGCTCAGCGCTTCTGAGCACGCGTCACAATGGGTGGGCCTTAACTGGTCTGCCCATGTAAAATGGTGGCGTGGACCCGATCGGGGGCGCCAATCGGGTTCGCGCCTACACCCACACAACCCCCCTGACGGGGGAAAATTTCTGACCTTTGAGTTTGGTGTTAGCATTGCAGCATTTTGAAATTTATGTTGCAAACAATTCATCAGAAACAATCGTTTATACAGACCATAATCCTTTGAAGTTTTTGGACAAATTTCGTGACAAAAGTCCAAGGCTTTTCAGATGGAGTCTATTGTTACAACAATTTAATCTACGTAATATACATATTACTGGAAGAGAAAATCCGTTTGCAGATACATTATCAAGAGTTTGAAGCTTAAAGGAAATTGGGACATTTAACAAAAGCCTGGACACTGAACTGGAGTGATTTCTGTTGATACCAAGGACTTGTGTGTGTGTATATATATATATATATATATGTTAATGCATGCACCTGGCAATGTAATAGTGTAATAAGTATAGGAGATGGATTATTAAAATAAAGCCATCTTTTAGAATTATGATGGATCATTTTTTAATAAGGAGGGGGAATGCCGTGAAGCTATTAATGTATATAATATTTTGGAAAATATTTTTCTTTTAAGACAGATGTTTAGTCTGCGGGTATGTCTTAACTGGATTAAAGCCAGCTAGTCTGGGTGCTTTGATGTACTAGTTTGAGATGTAAACAGAGAGATAGCGTGCATTTGCATTTTTTGAATAGAGCTTTCAAGAAGTAGGGTGAAAACTTGATGTCTTTCTAACAGCAACCAAGCAATATGTTTATATTATTAATAAAATTGGTTCAATGAATGGGGTTTCATTGTTAAAAGGTAAAGTTCAAAGAGACTGGTGAGACAATGAGAATTTGAATTCAATCAGTGGTGGTAGGTATAACTTCAGTAGTTTTCGGGCGTGTAGGCAGAGGCAGCAATATAAGATCAAAAGGCAGCTTCAAAACCTCCAACTGGCTCCACAGTGAATAGAGCCTCATTCTGAATTTGTAAGGTGACAATGCTTTGCCTGGTGTTTGGTTTAGACTATGGGTTGCTGTTGCCTTAATGGAGATTAGTTTGGGAATTTGTTAAAGGTTGTGATAGTAGTAATTTGTAGCCATATGTACATATATTTTAACCTGTGTAAATTAATAAAATGTTTCATTTAGTTTAATGTAAGACCTCGAGAACTAGTGGTCTGATTCCTGAGTTTAGAGTCGCAACTCAAACTTAAAATAATTGGTTATGATAGATGTTTAAAGTTTCCCTCTGGGATTTTTAAGTAACTCCGCTTTACCAACTGCATCGGTCATAACAACCCTCCTATAGTTTGGCCCCAGTTGGAAAGATCAATAAACAAATAAGTCTTTCATAATTTTCCTTGGCAATGCCATCAAAAGAGTAGGTGGAGAGGTTCATTTGCTCGTAGGGGCATGGTACAAGATATCCTCCAGGGCAACGTGGAATCATCAAGTAACTGGTGAGGAGTAAGAACTCAGCACTGATACGTGAATATCAGTGAATCCCTGGATCAATTTGATTTCAGAGTGGTCGTGTAGCGATATCAAAGAAGCACCTTAACTACTTGAATGCTGCCTGCTCCTCGTATCCTTTATCCTCTATTTTTGGTTTAATTGCAGAACCCCCATGTTTTAAAAAAGGAAAAAAAATAAACCCCAAGCATTTTACTCATGATACAGTATTAAATAAATTCTGATTGTGGTGCATGTTTTACAGTCGAGAAACAGCATTAAACACAAGCACATCAATAGTAATGCAAATAAAAAAGCAGAACAAAAAAAAACCTTGTTGAAATTAAACCAATGAAGCCATCTTGAGTGACATATTGTAAATTAAGGGGTTCAGATCATGTCATAAAACGTACAGCTCAGGGTGCATGAGGTAATCTGTGTCCACAGTTAAGTGATAACCGTTAACTCACAGATATCTACGGACATAACTGAATCAAAAATACTGCCTTGGTAAATTTGATTTGTAGAGATTCACATACAAATTGAATAACCTTATTAATGGAGTGTAGAATACTTTTCTTATGGAATAGTGCTTATCATTATTCAAATTCAGTGAGTAACTCATGCAGCTATGAAAAATGAGATAGATGCCATTCCCTTCAATCGATCCCTAAGCCGGGCTCAGACCGTCCTCTGCTGTATCCTTCAATTCCCTCAACTGGTGACCTTCAGCTCTTTGGATGAGAAAAGTTTTTTTGAGATGAAAGTTCAGTTAGGGCTAAATGATGACGGTAAGATCTGCAATGACTCTAAGTTACTACTCTTTAGAGCATCATGTAGTAGCTACTGCCAGAATACTGGCCACCTTAAACTTAATAAAAAATAGTGCCTTTCTAGCTAATAGCGTATTAAAATTACAATAACTAGAATGAGTTACGTTTCAGAATGGGGGAGACAAAAGCTTTGTTCCTAAATATCATTATCACTTTGATCTATTACTGGAGTTTCTTTGTTATGTCCTCATGTCATTTGATGCAGGGTGTTAACATAACTATGACTTCCTGATCAAAATTCTGCCTCCATGAGATTGAAGCAGGGGATGCATCTCTATTGTACATCAGTTAGATTGACATGGAAACTAGAGAGCTTGGGTAAGCTCATCCTACAGGTAAGCCAATCCACAGCCAGTAAAAGCAGTGATGAAATAGGGATTTACAAGAGCACATTAATCAATACCAATATACCATCTTGTGTGTAGTTTGTAGATGATAATTTGAACATACTGTTTTTGAAGTTACTGTCCTGAGGAAATACTAAGTCATGCTCTTAGTGAGGGTATTCAACAAAGAAAAATCTTGACTAAATACTGAGACATTGAAATCTATAGCCTAGAAATGACTGTTCATGATATTAAAGAAGCTTAATATGTTTGTCATTAATTTCCACTATTTTAATGCAGACATTGTTATTTATTTTAAATGGTTTAATTTCCCTAAAATAGCAGACAAAAAACATTAAACATGCAAGTGCATTTCTGTTAATATCAGCAACAGTAATTTCTATTCTTACTTAACTTGTTTATCCTTGCCAGCTAGTGACAGTGACTTGTTAGGAATTACAGTTCCCTACTGGACATCACAATTCTTCTAAATGTCAACATTGGGATATTGAGTAGTGTTGCTTTTACATTACTTTCTCTGGAGCTCTGGTAGGCACCACTACCAACAAAGGTAAATATAGAATTAAACTTGCTGACTGTAATTCCTGTGTACCCACAGAAGACAGTAATAATGACATAGCAACAACAAGCCTTCATTACCATCCTTAAGAAACTGAACCTTGATTCCAACACTTGAGCATTCCCTGGGACTCAGCTGTTTCATCAGAGTAATGTATGTCTAGGCTCTCAGCCAAGCCTCATCCTGTATTTTTGGCTGAGAGCCTAGACTTCCATTATTCTGATGAAACACAGGAGCCCCTGGGAAAATATTACCTGATTGATAGCTTTGGCTCTTTGATCTTTGCTGTCAATTCTACAATGTTTATTTACACAAGGTTAAGAGGTTTCAAGTGCTTGCAGTTTCTGTTATTGATCCTTTAAATGGTCTGGATGATTGACACTTTTATTGGGCTGTAGTGAAAGAGTGTTTTTTAATAGTGGAAAGTAATGAATGACTATTTTTACAGCTTTTTTCACACATCCCATTTCTCTCTAGGGTTCATTGATTCTATACAGTTTATAATGGGGCAGTGGGTATGGAAGTGCCATAGTTTGGCTTAGGGGGCAATGGGGGCCATAGCTTGTCATAAGGGGCATGAGAGGCCATGGGGGTGGGTGGAGGAGGGCCATAGGCCAGCACGAGGGCATGAGGAAGACCTTTCAAACTTACCTTTGAGGTGCCCTGAACCATGAGTCTTTCAATATCTAGCTGGACTCCATGAAAATTGTTAAGAACTAGGACATGCCTATCTCCACAATGGAGCCGGCCAGTTCAGGAGTGCCGGTTGCGGGCTTGCAACCCAAACCAGCCCGCACCCTTAAAAGGCACTCCTGAAAATCACACGGCCTGGGAATGGGGTTGGGAATATCAGAATCGGGACACGCCCACCATTTTTAAACTGCTCCCAAGTCATCCCAACTCAGTGAAAATCCAGGGCTTTGTTTCTTATTCTTATGCAACTTACTTTCAATTGCAATGGTACTGCAACTAATTGAATGAGACAATATGATGGGAATATTTTTAAAAGGCGCAGTTTAAAAAAAACATATGGAACCCAGTAGAAAAGTTTGAGATGCTTGGATTTTCCTGATTTCATAATTTTCCTCCCCACTTCTATATGGAGTACAACAAAAGAGGAAAGCATATGTCATATGATTCATAAGAGGGCATATTTGCAGGAGAACTGAAAGTACTGACAAGAAACTAAATTTTAAGGATGCTACGTTAAACAGATGTTGTAAGTAACTGAAATTACACATGTAGATTTCCAAATGCCATGTGGTTTCTACAATAAAGCTTCTTACATGACTAGTTATATTTCATAGGATGACATTACAGAATATACTATGTACTTAGTTCATTTGCTGTTCCCTGTGTATAACATGCTTTTTTAGGGAAATGGCATTTTAAATATTGTCGAAGAGATTGTCTGGCTCAACAGTGTTGGGTAAGGTTTCCTGTGATTGTTCCTCTTCAGATTGATGATGGATTATTGATGATGCAGAGCTCATAGGGCACGAGCTGCAAAACAATAAGGCAAATAAATTAGAGGTAGAAACTGAACCACTGTCTTCAGTTGCAAAATAACTGGATCTCAAACTGTGAGGATAATATTGACTAAAATTATAAAATATGGTTCAGTAAGGGTCCCTAAAGAGGCAATTGCTTAGAAGCTGAAGGCTCATTTGTTCCTTTACCCTTTTGGTGCATTTGATGTAGTTTCCTGTTGAATGAACGGATGAGTCTCAATTGGCATTGATTGGAGAATGGCCTGATGAGGTAATGATAGATGGCATGCTTTACCAGCCAAGTAACTGGCAACACACTCAAATTCTTTCAGACTGTCATACTGGTTAGTCAGTGGCTGCGTGTTACCAGGTGTTGAAACTAATATTTCAAGATTTCAAGGTGATCTTTAGTGTGTCTTTTTAGCTGTAGACCAACACAAATATATCTTTTTCATTGTGGCCTCAATTCCAATTATAATGCAGCTCTTCAGGACCTCAACATGTGTATAATTTCTATTTGGCAAGCTGCAATTATTTAAATGAGTAAATATAGCCTATCGTGGAAATATGAGAGCACTGAAAGGTAACATACTTTATTATAAATATATCATAGCTTGTATTATAAAGTTAGGTTTATTATTGTGACCAATGATGCATTAACCTGAATATATTTACAAGATGACTTTTCTCTATATTTTAAACAAATGTCTGCTTACGTTCAAAAATTTACAAGATTAAGAACATTAATGATGATAGTTGTCCATAATGACAAACAATAATTTTAATTAGCAAGAGAACCCAATTATGTGCAATTATGAATCTGAATATTTTAAACATGTTTGTTGCTTTGCTAGTTGTTAAAGGAAAGTAATTTCTAACTCTGAAATATGGTACTACCATGAACAATTGGGAAATGAGCATCTACTACAAAGCATTGAATACTTCAAAAAGGGCAGAGAGTGTGGACACACACAATGATACACAAAACTGCTTGCTGCTTACTTCCTGTAGAAAATTCTCCTTTAACTAACATACCAGACTACTAACCACCAATGTTAGAACAATGAAGAACTATACCAGAGGAGACAAGCTAGATGGGCCTATTGGTCAAATAGAGACAGCAAATTCATCCACAAACTTTCAGCCTTGTGTTCACAATCCAGATGTTCCCGATAGCTTGAGGCTATAGAATTTACTCAATGTTGTGTACTTTCAGAAGTTCAAAGTTACTTTTTAAAATGGTAAAATTACAAAGACCACTTTGGGCTAACAATCTTAAACTTATTTCTAAGTCACCTTCAATGTTAGTAGCATTCTTGTCAAATTCAGAGACAACAGGACAAAATATTTTCTACTGCTGTGAGTTCCAGAAATATTTTGTGATATTGTGTACGGATATTAGGAAAACATTTAGTAATAAAGTGAACATTTACGGCTAAAGATAATTAATTCTAAACAAGAAGGTACTTAATTTTCTTAAAAGTGAAATGTATTTATATGTAATATTATATCTTCATTGTTAATATTTGTGAATTTATATCAAAATGTAAAACTGAGGGTTGTCTGGAAAAGAACTGTACTTCCATTTAAAAAGACTAAATCTGACTCTCAACCCAAACAGCCAGATATAGCTATTACTGGGCTACTAAACGGAACATCTGCGTAGTGAAAGGGTGACCATAAGACGTAGGAACAGAAGTAGGCCATTCGGCCCATCGAGTCTGCTCCGCCATTCAATGAGCTCATGGCTGATCTGATAATCCTCAACTCCACTTTCCTGCCTTTTCCCCATAACCTTTGATTCCCTTACTGATTAAAAATCTGTCTTTCTCAGCCTTGAATACACTTACCAACCCAGCCTCCACAGCCCTCTGCGGTAAAGAATTCCACAAATTCACGACCCTCTGAGAGAAGAAATTCCTCATCTCTGACTTAAATGAGTGACCCCCTACTCTGAGATTATGCCCTCTGGTTCTAGACTCTCCCACAAGGGGAAACAACCTCTCAGCATCTACCATGTCAAGCCCCCTAAGAACCTTATATGTTTCAATAAGGTCGCCTCATTCTTCTAAACTCCAGTGAGTACAAGCCCAATCTACTTAAATCTCTCCTCACAAGTAAATCCCTCCATACCTGAGATCAACCTAGTGAACCTTCTCTGGATATATGCCAGTATATCTTTCCTTAGATAAGGGGACCAAAATTGTTCACAGTATTCTGGGTGTGGTCTAACTAGTGCCTTGTATAGTTTTAGCAAGACTTCCCTATTTTTATACTCCATTCCCTTTGAAATAAAGGCCAACCTTCCACTTGCCTTACCTATTACCTGCTGAACTTGTATGCTAGCTTTTTGTGATTCATGCATGAAAACCTCCAAATCCCTCTGTGCTGCAGCTTTCTGCAGTCTTTCTCCATTTAAATAATATTCAGCTCCTTTATCTTCCTGTGATCCATATTAAGAGCAGGGAATTGGCAATAACAAAATCATCACACTACTAATACCAGACAATCAGAATGTTCAAAAATTTAAAAGATTAAGGACATTAATGATGATCATCAAACCATTAGAATGCCATACTTAGACCATCTTGTTTTACCAGCTGGAGACAGTGTGATGGTAAACTGGAGTGTGACAGTATAACCAAGAACAGATTGTAAAAACAAAAGTACATAGATTTTAAAATTTAAAATATGGTCCTTTCTCATGATAGGTAAAGAGCAGTTCCTTTAGAATAGTTTATCCTTTATGCCTGCATTTCAGCCCTGCCCTAAAAAGCAAGAGAATGAGATTGAGATCATCATCCTGGCATAAATTAAGTAATATTTATACATGTGTGGCACATTTATAACATTTTACTTACATGTAAAAACACAATGTTAGTATTTTCTGTTACCTGCAGAGTTGGATTGCTGAAGATTTGCTGATTGATACAGACAATAACAGCTAACACAAAGCTAAATCTTACAATTCTGATTAGTTAGGATCTGATGCACTCAAATGTGAACTGACAGCATCAATCAGTACACAATAAAATGCTGCTTACATTAAAATATAAATGGTAATAATGGTTGAGGAGAATTATGCCTCAAGCATTATTTGTTAACAGCAGAATTGGTGATGAGATTTTATAGATTATAATTTATGAAATTCAAGTATATCTTTCTAAAGAACTTACTATATTATTAAAATATATTCAAAACAGAATACCAGTTTGCTTCTCCTTAAAGGCCAGAATTTTTTCCACTTAAAAATTTTTCACTATTTGAGGTGCCAACCCGCTCATGTTGGAAGAGTGCGCTCCAGCATGATCTTATGGGAGATGGCCAATTAACAGCCCACTGTTGCATTTGCTGTCCAATTAAGGATGGTGGGCGGCACAAAAATTGGATGTGCTATCGAAACGCTTCTGAGGGGTTAACAGGGCCCAGAGCTGTTAAGGCCAACAGTGTGGAGGAGGAATCCCTTCACAAGAATGTTTCTGGCCATAGCCATGCCAGTTTCAGCCTTGCAACTCAGCGATTGTGGCAATGAACAATAGTCTCTGAGGTCCCTCCGACCTCCTGCTGTGAGGCTGCCTCTAATACCTAATATTATATCTTCATTGTTAATATTTGTGAATTTAAGTCAAAATGTAAAACTCAGGGTAGTCTGGAAAAGAATTGTACTTCCATTTAGCAAGACTAAATCTGAATCTTAACCCCAACAGCCAGATGTAGCTATTACTGGGATACTAAATGCGACATCTGAGTAGTGAAAGGGTTGCTGGGCTCCTAACACAGTGTGAGGCTTGTGCATCTTGTGTAAAGATTCATTCTTGCACACAATTAAGGGCTAACTGTCCTTTGAACTGTCTTGATTGGCTACATGCCATGAATGAGCGGATAGCGGCTGTCATCAACATGCCTCAGCTTGATTTCTCATGCCCTCTCCTGTGTCCCCCGCCCCACCCCCCAGAAAATCCTACAATATGTGACTGACTCTTAATGCCTCCAAGGAAACTAAGCACGGGACAATATATACTTGTTAGTTCGTCCACGTCCCAGGAACGACGACAATTTGCCTTTATATAGAACCAATGACATTTAAAAATCCCAGAATGCTTTGCAGGGAGGTGTGTGACCAGTGAAATAAATAATTGCAAGAGAGAGATCAGGAGGGAGATCAAAAGTTTGGGCAAAGAGGTAGATTTTCATCATAGAATGATACATAACAGAAGTAGGCCATTTGATCCATTATAAAATTGGTGGTAAGGGTATGGAGCTTGTGACCAGGCTTAAGATGATGGCTTTGGTCTTCCCCATGTGTTTAACTGGAGGAAACTGCAGCTCATCCAAGAGTGATTGTCAGATAAGCAGTATAATAACATGGAGTCAATGGAGGGATAAAGAGAGGTTGATTTAATCAGCACATATATGGAAGCTGATCTCGTGTCTGTGGATGATATTGCTGAGCGGCAACATTTAGATTAGAAAGAGAGTGCCATGGATATATTCTTGAGTGACTTCAGAATGCAGGGTGAGAAGAGAAGCCACTGCCGGAGATGTTCTGGCTAGAATCAGAGTGGAAATAAGTGAGGTCAGTCCTACTGAGCTGAATAACAGAGAAAAGGCACTGGTGGAAGCTGGTGTGATCAAGCATGTCAAAGGGTACAAAAAGTTTGAGAAAGGTGAGCAGGAATAGTGTACAGTGGTCACGGTCACAGTGTAACTTTCATTGGGTCAGTTTCAGTGTTGTGGGAAAGGTGGGAACCTGGTTGTAGGTTCAAACATGGAAATGTGGGAAGGATGGCCACCTATTTGGGAGGCGGCAATAAGTTCAAGGACTTTGAAGAAGGAAAAAGATTTGGAGATGGTATTTTGCCAGGACAGAGGTGCTGAGGGTGTTTCTTTCTAGCAGAAGAGTGATGATGGTGGTTTTAAAAGGTGGAAGACAATACCTGTGGCGAGGGAACCATTTAAAATATCAGCTGGCATGGGGTTCTGAACGGAAATTGTGTTGTCACAGTTTAGTGGGAATGGGGTCATGGAAGCAGGAAGTGGGTCCTGTAGACAATATCAGTTTAAAGAATGGAGATAGGAGAGAAAGGAAAAAAAAAATGTGAATTTGGGGCCAGGACAAGGGGGAGCCAGGAGCATGTTTACGGAGAGCAGAAGAGCAATGGAATGAGAAAAGAGCAGGCAAAAAGATCTGAGATAAATATTGAAATCACTGAGGATAAGCAGAGGCTGAGGGAGAAGAGAGGATATCTTGGGTAGAAACTCACAATGTGGCTTATGGGAGGATGGGACAGTTGACAACATGGATTTTAAAGGAGAGGTGAGAGGGGAAAAAATAATAGACAAAAACTTTATTCATGGCCTTGCAGGTTGGAGAATTGGAGGTACAGTGTGGTAGCCCAATCTCTGACTTCTGATCCTGTTGAATGAGGCATCCTTCTGGTAGTGAGTGTGCGGAATCTACTCTTAACCGCACTACTCTTTTAGGTGTTTCAAAGGTCCATGTGTTAGTCCAAATGCTGATTAGAAAAACAAACCCTCTCATGTAGAGTTTGAAAATATGGGCCTGAATTTTTTGTTTGTCGGGCGTGTGTGATCGGCGGGTCCAGAATCTAATGGGAAACGGGCCTCTGGCTGCGATTGGCCCCTGACCGTGATTTCATGCTGGCTGGCCAATTAACGGTCAGCCAGTGTGAAGCGCAGGCCGAGAAATGCTCAGTGCTGCCGGCATGGGGGTGGGAAGAGAGCGGGCGCCGATCTAACTGAGGGTGCAGGTGAGCGCTTCTAGTGAACTCCTTAAAGGCAGACAGCTGCCCCAGGGAGCTGCAGACCTCCACAGAATAGAGGAAATGACAAAAATGCTGCAAAATATGTCCATGCAGCACAGTCAAGTAACTGAAAGCGTACCTCATAAAGAAATAGTGCCCAGATATCTCCTTTTATTTTATTTCCCCACAGAGATTTCATCCCGCCCTGCAGCGAGGTTTGAGCAAAAATGTGAATGCTGCCTGGGGGAATGGCTCGTCTGCCAATTGTAAATGTTAACTGTAAATGTAAAATCACTGTTAATTGCATTGTTAATGGGCTTAATTGCCTGCTTAATTGTCGACAGGCGCGCTTCAGACTGCCGCACACACCCACCGAGCGAAATATCGCACAAGTGCACAATGATGTCGGGACACTCGCCCAATGTCATCTCGTGCTATTTCACATCGTTTCGGGGCGGGCAGACATAAGATTCTGGCCGTGGTGTTATTCAGGCAGTTACAATTATAGGGTTTATAAGATTGTGTTTATTGTGTTTTGGACTGTGCCTTTAAACTTAGGCTAAAATTAATGGGGTCATGTGGCCACTCTGAATCCTGCCTGACAGCCAGCCTGGCTAAGTCAAGGGACCTGCTGAGCAAGGCGTGAAGTTTTCACACCTGGGAAGAAATGGTGAGGGCAGCTGTGCTCACAGTAACTAGGCTTGCCAGCCCAAACTTCTGGACAGAAGAGAAAAGAGGGGAAAAGAAGAGCAGTGAGTGTGGTCAACAGAGAGAAGAGGCTGCAGGTTCTTCCCAGCACCAAGCTCACAAAAAAATACTAAATGAAACTGAAATCATGTCCCACCTTTCTTAACACACAAATATAAATTAAACTTAAAAGTCTACATTGATCCTAACATAGGGTTAACAGTAGAACAACTAAAGGATCCCCAAAAGATACAGATGACATTGGAAGATCTGTTCAGTATCAGGTTAAACTTCCGTATTCATCGGCTAGAACTCATGTCATTTTGACAACAGCCTACAAAATTGATACACCACTTCATCAGCAGATGCAGAGAAAATGACGCACTTACTATAACATGTAAAAGTGTGGCCTTCTGTATGACCAAGGAAATTCCCAGCTTTCCAGCAATTCTCCAAAGCATGTGGCAGAAAAGGCAGAATGTGGCAGTGCATTACAGCAAAGACTGATGCAGCTACAAAGAGTCGTGCACTAATCCAAACAGACTGTACACAACGGTACCTTCAAGCAATAAGAATAACCATCCGGTATCCCGTCAAAAACATATACATAAGGTAACTGACAAACCAGAAACAGCTACAACACTGGCATCTCCCCCGCTATGGGGAAAATTGCCCAAGTATGTACTGTACAGAAAAAGCAGGACAAATCCAACCTGGCCAACTACTGCCCCATCAGTCTACTCTCGATCATCAGTAAACTAATGGAACGGGTTATCAACAGTGCTATCAAGCGGCACTTGCTTAGCAATAAGCTGCTCACTGACACCCAATTTGGGTTCCGCCAGGGCCACTCAGCTCCTGACCTCATTACAGCCTTGGCTCAAACATGGACAAAAGAGCTGAACTCCCGAGGTGAACTCCCGAGGTGAGGTGAACTCCCGAGGTGAGGTGAGAGTGACTGCCCTTGACATCAAGGCTGCCTAGCAAAACTGGAGTCAATGGGAATCAGGGTAAAACTCTCCACTGGTTGGAGTCATACCCTACACAAAGGAAGATGGCTGTGGTTGTTGGAGGTCAGTCATCTCAGCTCCAGGACATCACTGCAGGAGTTCCTCAGGGTAGTGTCCTCCCCAACCATCTTCAGCTGCTACATCAATGACCTTTTCATCATAAGGTCAGAAGTGAGGATGTTCGCTGATGATTCCACAATGTTCAGCACCATTCTCAACTCCTCAGATACTGAAGTAGTCCACGTCAAAATGCAGCAAGACCTGGACAATATCCAGGCTTGGGCTGACAAGTGGCAAGTAACATTCGCACTACACAAGTGCCAAGCAATAACCATCTCCAACAAGAGAGAATCTAACCTTCGCCTCTTGACATTCAATGGCATTACCATCACTGAATCCCCCACTATCAACATCCTGGGGTTACCATTGACTAGAAACTGAACTGGACTAGCCATATAAATACTGTGGCTACAAGGGCAGGTCAGAGGCTAGGAATCTGGCGGCAAGTAACTCACCTCCTGACTCCCCACAGCCTGTCCACCATCTACAAAGCACAAGTCAGGAGTGTGATGGAATACTCCCCACTTGCCTGGATGAGTGCAGCCCACACAACACTCAAGAAGCTTGACACCGGCCAGGACAAAGCAACCCGCTTGATTGGCACCGCATCCACAAATGTTCACTCCCTCCACCACCGATGCACAGTAGCAGCAGTATGGACCATCTTCAAGATGCACTGCAGGAATTCACCAAGGCTCCTTAGACAGCACTTTCCAAACCCATGACCACTACCCATCCAGAAGGACAAGGGCTGCAGTTACATGGGAACACCACCACCTGGAAATTCCCCTCCAAGTTACTCACCATCCTGACTTGGAAATATATCACCGTTCCTTCATTGTCACTGGGTCAAAATCCTGGAACTCCCTTCCTAACAGCCCTGTGGGTGTACCCACACCACATGGACTGCAGCGGTTTAAGAAAGCAGCTCACCACTGCCTTCTCAGGGGCAACTAGGGATGGGCAATAAATGCTGGCCCAGCCAGCGAAGCCCACATCTCGTGAATGAATAAAAAAAAAATGAAGATAATGTGCACGATGAGATGAAGAGCGGTGAACGCAGGTTTCACATCAGCAGTCTCATGGAAAATATAGATGACATCACAACATCGGAAGCATTTGCCAAGATTAAAATTATCTGTCCTAAGAAAGTTGGTAAATATTTGTTCTTCGCCAAGGTTGACACAGGGGCAAGTGCCAACATACTACCTCTGCAAATTCTAAAAGACATGTATGCAGAGACATGGAAGGCTATGGCAAAACCTGCCACTGCACAACTTTTGGCATACAACAGTTCACTAATTCCATGTGCAGGATCCATAGTCCTGGAGTGCAAGTACAAGCAATCCTCCTGGGCTTCACAGATGTTCTACATCATAGCGACTAAAGGCCCGGTGATCGCAAGTCTACCGGCATGCTGTGACCTCACACAAGAGACAATCCATGGAATCAGTCAGACCTTACAAGGCAGATCAACCTCAGAAACTACTCCTATCACCTCAGTTCGCAACCTAACATTGGAGTATCCAGAATTCTTCAACAACATTTGCACTTTCAGGGGAGCTGCAACATTACACTTGCATGAGAATGCAAGGCTGTCAGTTGATCTGGTACATTTTGTGCAACGCAAATGCCAGCAGCTACAAGAAGAAATGGTGAAAGATTCTACACTACAGAAACTGTGGGAAACCATTATTGAAGGGAAGCCTGATACAATTCAGCATGTCCACAAACATATGAGACCATTTTGGCCTTACTGGAATGACCTAGGCATCTCCCAGGGAGTCATTTTTAAAGACAGGCACGTCTTCATACCAGAATCTTTGGGATTTGATATTCTTCAGCGACTTCATCACTCATACATGGGCATAGATTGGACGAGAATACTTGCAAGAGAGATAGTCTATTGGCTGGGTACGAACAATGACACTGAAGTCATTGTCAAGAAGTACGAGGCATGTCAAGAACATATGCCAAGTCAGCGCAAAGAACCACTGATTCCGCATGAAGTTCCTACCCATCCTTGGTCCAAAATTGCATTCGACCTCTTTCATGTCCATGGCACTGACTTCATCGTCATCGTCGACTACCTTAGCAAACACCCTATTATTCGACCATTGCAGAATTATGTCAAGCACAACTGCTGCGCACACTTTGAGTGCTATTTGCAGTTTATGTGTTGTGCTGAGAGAGATCATTATGGACAATGGTCTGCAATTTATTGGTAAGCCTTTTCAGGATATGTGTGAGAAGTGGAATATCGATCACACTACTTCTTCTCTGTATTAATCTAGGTCTAATGGCTTAGTTGAATGAATAATTCACATGGTGAAATCTCTAATTCTCAAATGTAGGAGGACCAAGCAAGATCTACACATTGCAATGTTACATCTGAGAGTGACACCTTTAAGTGCAACAATTCCATCATCGGCAGAGCTCATGTTTGGCGGACCAGTGTGCACCAATTTACCTCTCTTACCCATTCTACTCTCTTAAAAACTGGAGAGCAACTTTTAAAACTGTAAAAGAAGATGACCAATGTACACAGTAAGCATGAGCATAGAATTGCCAAGTTTACAGTTGGGACAACAAGTTTGCATCCAGAGCCCACAAAAGGTACATGACAACCAGCTGAAGTGACAAGAATTTGTTCAGAACCAAGGTCCTGTGAAGTCATGACACACAGGGAGGCATAACTGAGAACAAATCAGACCCATTCCAGAATTCTGGGGGAGATGGCAGTGTAGTTGTATTGTCACTGGACTAGTAATCCAGAGGCCCAGGCTAATGCTCTGGGGACAGAGGTTCAAATCCTGCCATGGCAGCTGGTGGAATTTGAATTCAATTGATAAAACTGGAATATAAAGTTTGTCAAAGTAATGGTGACCATGGGCAGAATTTTTCGCTGAGCGGGCGGGCATGCCCGACCTGCTTGAGCGTAAAAAAGTGCGTGATGTTGGGCGAGCGTCCCGATATCATTGCGCAGTTGTGCGTTATTTTGGTTGGCAGGCGCGTGTGGGTGCCGGGGCCGTGCCCGCCATTAATTAAGAGGCCCGTTAAAGCCATTAAAAAGACAATTGTCGAGGATCTTTCATTGCCTTTGCGATTTTGCACTCATCGCATGAGCATAAAGGACAGGTGGCCAGCCGACAATTTCAAAAACCTCATCCATGGCGGGTTAAAATTGCCAGTGTGAACAGTGGGGAGTTTGGTAGATAGTTTGCTGCTGGTGACTTATTGGTAGGTGGCAGCTTCATCTCTGTTCGGGGCTTCATTGTTAGCATTTCCAGGCTTCATTTCAGGACTCACTGGTGTCTCCAAGGACTCTGGAGAACTCAGACCGTGTGGACCCTTTCAGATATCAGACAGCCTGCTGTTACCCTGGTAATGGGGATTATGGTCTCTGCTGGTGGCATCTCCTCTGAGGAGGAAGAGAGGGGCAGAAGAACAAGGAGGCCAGGTGTCCCAATGCAGCTTCCAGAGGAGCGACCTGTGGGAGGAGAGGCGCAGGCACAGGGGGCTCACATGGCTAGCTGGCAGTCCAAGGTGTTAGGGGCCACAGAAGACACCACTATCCTGCTGCCAGGGTTTACAGGCAGCAATGCAGCTACCTCAATATGTCCAAGGTGCAATGCTGAAGGAGCCTCCACCTGTCAAGGAAGACAGTGATTTCCATCTGTCAGGCGATTGGGCCTGAGATCAGATCTGACTGTGTGGGTGGACACCCCATACCAGTGGCCCTCAACTTCTATGCCTCTGGCTCTTTCCAGGGCAGAGTGGGAGATCTGTGTGGAGTCTCCCAATCAGCTGTCCATAGTTGTGTCAAGCTGGTGACAGAAGCTCTTTTCAGGCGGGCATTGACCTTCATTCATTTCCATACGGATGAGGCCAGCCAGGCTGAGCGAGACAGAGGCTTTGCAGTGATTGCTGGGTTCCCCTGCGTCTAGGGTGATATCGACTGCTCACATGTGACCATCAAGGTGCCAGTGGGTCAGCTGGGTGCCTTTGTCAACAGGAAGGGCTTCCACTCCATGAACGTGCAGATAGTGTGTGACCACAGGATGCAGATTCTGCAAGTCTGTGCAAGGTACCCAGGCAGCTCCCACGACGCGTACATCCTGAGACACTCCCAGGTGCCGAGGCTTTTCAGTGCTCCAGCCCAACTGGATGGATGGCTGCTGGATGACAAGGGCTATCCCTTGAAAAGGTGGTTAACGTCGTCTCTCCGCAACCCAAGAACAGAGGCAGAGCAGCAGTGTAACAGCAGCCATGCCTCCGCAAGGGCGGTGATAGAGAGGACCATTGGTCTTCTGAAGACTCTCTTTCGATGCCTGGACTGTTCAGGGGGATACACTACAACACCCCCAGAGCGAGTGTCACTTATAGTGGTCGCATGCTGCGCTCTCCACAATATGGCAAGAGGGGACCCAATGGGGGAAAGAGGATCTTGACGCAGCTCCACAGGCCATAGATGATAAATCCAGTTGTGAGTCAGAAGAGGAGCACTGTGGGGAGAATGCTAAGGGTATGGAGGCAGATCTCTGTAACTTCCAGGGAGGCAGGGACACCAGGGATGCCTTGATCCAACGCTTCTTCAGCTTGCCTGCCAAATAAGCTCTACCACCTCATGCCAGGGCTGCCGCCTCCATCCTGATGTCTGCAATGACCCTTTCCTTTGACCCCAAAGTCCACTCAGTGCCTGTGCAATAAAGTTTCGAGCCACCCACATCCAGTATTACATACTGGTGCACCCTGCACCACATTAAATAAAAAAGGTGAAGCATACTCAGGCATTCTTGTGTAGTCTCATCATTGATGGGAGCCTCAAAACTGGAAGAAAATTTATTGCATGTTGACAGTCAAAACAAATGATAGAACCTTCTCTGATCTTCAACCCCAGACCAGTAAATATAAACAAAACAACAGAAGGTCACCCATGACCAGTCCCTCTTGTGCTCATGGTGCTACGTTTTGGTGCACCCCCTTCGCTGGCACCGACATTGGAGACAGCCTGCTGACTCTGATGTGCTGTTGGCCTTGTGGCCCTTGGCGGTCATCCTCTGGCCAGTGGAGCCTGTGCTGGCCCCGCCTGGGAGGGAGCGGCAAGTGCCATACTGACATCTCCCCAGTCGCCGCAGCGTCATCAGATGCGATGGTCATTGGCGGAGGGGCGGAGGAGCTGCTCATGTCACCCAGAGCACCCTAGAGGAGCCCGCAGAGATGATAAGCAGCTTGTGCGCCAATGTGAGGTTGCTCTGAACCTCCCTGCTCACCATTGATGGACGGGCACCTAGCTGGGATACTGGTTGTCTCATCCATCTTCCACACGGACACTGACCACCTGAGGATGTGCCTGTGTGAGGGCTTGCAGGTCCAAGCACAACCCCTGATTCTGTCCCTGGAGCAGCCTCTCCTTGAGAGTTGCCACTCTCTCAATGGAGGAAGCATTGCACTCGGGCCATGAGGATTAATGCAGTGCTGATGCTCCACATGGACCCCTCCATAATGGAGACCATGGCACACATATACTCATGGATCTCCACCAGATCCTCCCGTACATCTCATTGGACATCCAGCATCTGCCACCTAAAGGACGACTCCAGAGGCTCATCATCTGCCTTTGACTCAGCATCATCCTAGTCTCCAGCCGGTGTCCTGGGCACTCTCTGCCTCTGCCTGCACCTCAAGCGAGTGTGAAGTGCCCTCTGCTGTGCAGTGACATTCTAGCTGAAGATCTAACACCCACTGAGGTGCTGGTTGCTGCCCTGGTGCCTTGTTCAGAGATTGGGTGTGACGCGGGTGCATCTGGAGCTTGGCGGTCCTCTGGCATCAGGGGTGGGTCTTTGGGGTACTGCGATTGGGTGCATGGTGGCAAACCTAAGGGGGAACAACAACATGTCATTAGTTTAAGTCATCACACTCTCACTGTGCATGCCAGGCACCCTGGTGAGACCATGGAGATCTGCATCAT
Organism: Cetorhinus maximus; assembly: GCF_964194155.1. NCBI lineage: Eukaryota > Metazoa > Chordata > Chondrichthyes > Lamniformes > Cetorhinidae > Cetorhinus > Cetorhinus maximus. The sequence continues at coordinate 50,296,400 of NC_135880.1, read as the reverse complement.
GGTGCCATCATCTTTCAATGATCAATGGGGAATCCAGTTTTGAGGCTCCCATCAATGATGAGTCTACACAAGAATGTTTGCACCATCTGAAACTTTCACCTCTGTGCACTGCACTCTTACCTTCATCTGACACCCCAGCCTCTCCGCGGCCGATTGACAGAGTTGTGTGCTGCCTCTCCAGCTCCAAGGCGTCCTGCTCGTATCTGGCTAGGATTAGGAGGTTTGCGGGGCTTCCGCTGGTCCACGACCTTTCAACGTTGTTATGGGATATCTTCTGAAAGGACTGAGGAGCATTGATTAGTCCACTCTCTACCTGCAGCGCCATTACAGCTTGGCCAACCCCACCTGAGGAGCACCTTTCAGGGCACATCCGAGTTGTGGCCCTCGAGCCGCAAGGCACTCAGTCCAAGCTGCCAGGGCTCACCCCCTTGGCCAGCTCCGATGTCTTTGACAGTTAGCACTCAGGCTCTAACAACTCTGAGCTTCGCAGCGGATGGCCAGCCTTCAACACATTGATCCATGCCAACACGGTACTCGCCCTTCCTGAGTGCAGAAAGTCATTAAATATCTTGCTGCATTGGACCCAGGTGCACAGCACAACATCATAGCTGCTGACCAGCACTGCCACCTCCTCCCAAGCTCTTTTTGTAAGGTGTGGTGGCCTCATCCTTTCATCCCTGGGGACAAGGGTGCCCCTCCTGGCAGCCACCTCCTCCAGGAGGACCACGAGGTACTCATCAGAAAAGCGGGGGCCAAATGCCCTCCCACCTGGTGTCTGCAGCTGCATTTGAATCCATAACTTATAATCTCCTGTTGACGACACCGAAGATGTCTTCGTTGCCGGCAGCCTTCCATGGCCTGACTGTGCTGGTTTCAAACCGGCCACCAGGTCGCCATTGGACCCGGTGGCCGACATGCCTCCTCCCCAACCTGCCCCTTCACAACCATTGGGGAGTCACTGTTCACCGTTCACGCTCAGCGGGCCTTAACTGGCCCACTAACATGAAATCGCAGTCGGGGTCAACTGCAGATGGCGGCACCTTTCCCGGCTGCTCCCAGGCCCGCCGATCGTGCCAACCTGCCGAACTCAAAATTCTGTGCATGAAACTATCACTGATTGTCATAAAAACCCATTTGGTTCAATAATGTCCTTTAGGGAAAGAAATCTGCCATCCTTACCTGGTCTGGCCTACTTGTGACTCCAGATCCACTGCAATATGGTTGAATCTTAACTGCTCTCTGAAATGGTCAAGCAAGCCGCTCAGTTTAAGGGCAATGCCCACATCCCATGGAAGAATAAAGAAAAATAAGCTCCTCAACCACCATACATACAGTCCTATTGCATCGAGGATAAGTCCCAAATGCAACCAGGAAAAACATCCAAGAATGTTAATCCAACAGAACACCATCAGCAATTAAAGGCACCTCCAGACATCATTACAAGATCTGAACTTAGCAGCCGATTACCTCTATGCTTTAGAGGCTCATAGATTCATCAGTTCTATACACTTATTGTCATGAAGAGATATTAATGTATATAATGTTATTGGAAATTATTTTAAATTGGACTTGTAGTAGGGTCTGTCTTGGGTGTGTCTGTGCGTGTGTCTTAATTGGATTAAAGCCAGGTAGTCTGGGTGCTTTGATGTATAGTAGTTTTGAGATGTTAAACAGTAAGGAGGTTAAGGTAAAGAAAATGTTTGCATTTTGTTGAATAAACCATTCAAAGACTGGGGGTGAAATCTTACACCTAGCTAGGAGAACCAAGCCATATGTTTATATTACTAATAAAATTGGTAATATGAAGGGGGTTTTATTGTTAGAAGAGGTGGAGCTCAAAGGGCCTGGTGATACAATGTGAATTTACATTCAAAGGGAAAGGCTGGGTACAACAGAAAGGAGTTTGTGTGTGTAGGTCAGAGGCATGTAATATCTAAGCAGCTGTTAGCCTACAACTGTCTGCAAAGGAACCAAATTGAAAGGGACCTAATTTTGAATTCGTAAGGTGAAAAATGTTTTACCTGGTGTCTGTTTAAGTCTATTTGTTATTGTTGCCTTAGTGGAGATTAATTTGGGAATGTGTTAAAAAGTAATGATAGCAGTAATTTGTAGCCATGTGTATGTGTTTAGTTTGTTGTAAATTAATAAATGTTTTATTTAGTTTGCTATTAAAACCTCTCGAGACTTGGTGGTCTTCTTCCTGAATTTAGATCTGCAACTTAAAACACACTAATTGAAAATATAAACAAAAATTGTTGGAAAAACTCAGCAGGTCTGACAGCATCCGTGGAGAGAAAGACACAGGTAATGTTTCGAGTCCATATGACTATTCTTCAGAGCTTTGGTTTTATAATTGAAAATATTGGTTATGACAATTGTTTAAAGTTTCCCTCTGGGATTTCAAATAACTCAGCCTTTACCAACTGCAGTGTCGTAACACTTATATAATGGTAACCAAACATGAACATGCATTGTAAATAGTTATACTTCTTTGTAAGGGGGGGGGGAAGTATCTTTAAAAAGAAAGACGGATATTGTAACATGCCTGTAAGGGATAGCCGCATCATGCCTAGTTTAAATAAATGAACCCACAATGTGTTAACCTTTATGAGTGATTGGTGCTTTTATATCATTATTAAAGATAGTGGGTAGCCATTATAAATCATAGAAATCACAGAAATGTTACAGTGCACAACGAGTCAATTTGGCCCATCATATCTGCAGCAGTTCTCTGTTTGAGCTATTCACTTGATGCTATTCTCCCACCTTCTCCCTGTAACCCTAAACATTCTTCCTTTTTAGATAACTGTGCAATTTGAACCTTTCAGTTGTACCAGCCTCTACCACTCTCTCAGGCAGTGAATCCAGACTTTAGCTGCTGGCTGCATATAAAAGTTATTCCTCGTGTCACTTTTGCTTCTTTTGCCAATCACTTTAAATCTTGTTCTCGATCCTTTCAAGAGTGGAAACAGTTTCTCCCTATCTTCTCTATCCAGTCCCCTCATGATTTTGAATACCTCGATCAAATCTCCTCTCTGTCATATTTTCTCCAAAGCAAACAGTCCTAATTTCTCCAACTGGTCTTCATAACTGAAGTTCCTCATCCCTGGAACTATTTTTGTGAATCTTTTCTGCACTCTCTCCAATGCCTTCACATCCTTCACAAAGTGCTGCATCCAGATCTGGACACAATACTCCAACTGAGGCCAGACTAGTATCCTGTGCAAATTCAACATAACCTCCTTGCTCTTGTACTCTATGTCCATATTAATAATGCCTAGATTACTGTATGCTTTATTAACCGCGCCCTCGACCTGTCCTGCCACCTTGAACGACTTATGCACATATACACCCAGGTCCCTCTGCTCCTGCACCCCCTTTAGAATTGTGCCCTTCATTTTATAATGTCTCTCCATGTTCTTCCTAATAAAATGAATCACTTCACATTTCTCCATAATGAGCTCCATCTTCCACCTGTCCACTTACACCAACTTGTCTCTGTCTTTTTGAAGTTCTAAATTATCCTCCTCACAGTTCACAATGCTTCCACGTTTTGTATCGTCTATAAATTTTGCAATTGTGCCATGTGTGCCAAGGTCTAGGTCATTAAGATATATCAGGAAAAGAAAGTGTCCCAACAGTGACCCCTGGGGAACTCCACTAAAACCTTTCTCTAGCCTGAAAAACATCCATGAATCACTACTCTTTGTTTCCTGTCACTCAGCCATTTCCAATTCCATGTTACTACTGTCCCTTTTATTCCATGTGCTATAATTTTGTTTGCAAGTCTCTTGTGTGGCACTGTATCAAATGCCCTTTGGAAGTCCATGTACACAACATCAACAGCATTACCCTCATCAATCCTCTCTGTTACCTCTTCAAAAAGCTCCAGCAAGTTATTTAAGTATGATTTTCCCTTAAAAAAATCCATGCTCGCTTTCTTTAATTAACATGCATATGTCCATGTGACTATTAATTTTGTCCCAAATTATTGTTTCTGTAAGTTTCCCATCCACCGAAGTTAAACTGACTGGCCTGTTGTTGCTGGGCTTATCTTTGCACCCTTTTTTGAACAAGGGTGTAACACTTTCAATTCTCCAGTCCTCTGGCACCATCCCCAAGTCTAAGGAAGACTGAATATTTTTGACCAGTACCTTCGCAATTTCTGCTCTTATTTACCTCAGTATCCTTGGATGCATCTCATCCGTCCCTGGTGCCTTAGCAACTTTAAGTGCAGACAGCCTATCCAATGCCTCCTCCTCATCAATTTTAAACACTTCAAGAGTCTGAATTACCTCCTTTTTCACCATGGTTTTGGTAGCATCTTCTTTCTTGGTAAAGACAGATGCAAAGTATTCATTTAATAGCTCAGCCATGCCCTCTGCCTCCATGCGTAAATCCCCTTTTTGGTCCCCCAATCAGCCTTATCCTCCTTTTACTATTTACTGCCTATAGAAGACTTTGGGATTCCCTTTTATGTTGGCTGCCAGTCTCTTTTCATAGTCCCACTTTGCTTCTCTTAGTTGCTTTTTCACCTGCCCTCTGAACCTTCTATGTTCAGCCTGGTGCTGGTAAAGGGCAGGCACTTCTGTTTGCCTATTGTACAAAACTTTTACATCATATTTTGGAGGTCACCAGAGCTCCCTGCTAATTGTAGAAATGGAAGGTACCTATTATTTTTATTTCACCAATAAATCTTATTCAACACAGTAACAGCTATTGTAACCTAAGATAAAGACAAAATACTGCAGATGCTGGAAATCTGAAACAACTTTTAGCTTATTTCGATCCCTTCCCCCCCACCCCACCCCCACTAGGGCTACCTGTCACTTGCCCATCCTGCTTTCTAACCTTAATGTCACCATTAGCACATTCCTTAGCTAATATCACCATCATCAACACCCCTTTGTCCTTATGTCTATGACATCTTTGGAAATCTCTTCTTTGCCTCCACCTATCACTGGCCCTCTATCCCGCTCTACCTGTCCCACCCCCCTCAACCAGCTTATGTTTCACCTCATTTCTATTTTTCCTTAGTTCTGGTTTAGAGTCATACGGACTCGAAACGTTAACTGTATTCCTCTCCGCAGACCTGCTGAGTTTTTCCAGCTATTGTAACCTGTTTGACAGATAAGTATAGTATTTTCTGTGGATTTTACCACTGAAAACTGGTTTATAGCTCTGCAACATATATATATTTAAGTTTCCAAGTTGCTCTAATTATAGTTCTGGAATATTTTGCTTTGTAAATGTTATCACATCTAAACCAGAAAGGGCCTCCTAAATGGATCACTGGGTGAAGGCAAGTCATGCAGAATTTGAAGTGTTTTGGTTTAGTTACTAAACTGGAGAAGGGATAGCGGTACTACAACTGGCCTGCACCCTGCGCTAAAATGAGAGAAAATAAGCCAGTTTCCTGTTCTTGTTGCTAGTTTCTCCGATCTCCACTCCTGCAATAAAACTTCAGGTCATCCAAAACCCTATCCTGCACCAAGCAATGCACCCCATCACATCAGTCTCACTAGTTCCTGGATCCCTGATGCCTGAAATTTATAACTTCGATCCTTTTGTTTAAATCTATTTGTGGTCTTGTCCCTCTCTATCTCCATAACCTCCTCCTGTTCTATAAGCTTCTCCTCCCCCACCACCCTGACCTCTCCGTTCCTCTGACTCTTGCCCTTTGTGCCTCCCTCCACTTTGGCCCAACATTGGTCGCTGTACCGTAAGCCGCTTATGTCCCACTCTCTGGAATTCCCTCCATCCCCTCTCCAAACCCACCCTGCCCCCAATCCCCCATTTTCCCTGCCCCCAACCCATTCTCTACCTTGTTCTTCTTTCAAAGTTTCATTAAAACCCAACTGTTTGACCAAGCTTTGTCCAGCCTCCTAATTTCTCCTTCTTTAGCTCTGCGAGCATTTTCACAATGCCTTTGTTTCTGCTTGTGGGAGAGACTAGAACAGTTTAAAAATATAGGGTTTCCCATTTAAGATGGAGATGAGTTGAGACGAAAACTTTTCTCTCAGAGAGTCGTGAATCTTTGGAACTCTCTTCCCCGGAGAGCGGTGGAGGCAGGGTCACTGAATATTTTTAAGACAGATGCAGGTAGAATCTTGACTAACAAGGGAGTCAAACATTATCAGGGTAAGTGAAATGCAGAGTTGAGGTCACAATCAGATCAGCCTTGATCTTAGTGAATGGCAGAGCAGGTTCGAGGGGGCCGAATGGCCTACTTCTGTTCCTAATTTATATGAAGACCCTTCTCAGCCATCTCCTTTCACGGTTTCTCTAATGTTTCTTCATAATCTGTTCCTCTCATCCTTGTGCTTCAATTTTACCTGTGTCCCCTCTATTCCCTTAGACAACTCTGTCCCTTAAAATAACCAAATGTTCCTCCTCATTTTTACTCAGTTAAACATGTATGCAGATATAATATGAGCAGAAGTAATGTAGCCAGGCAAACAGTAAGAGGAAGATATGAATCTGGTTGTGTTAGCAGATAGGGGGAAAAGATAAATTTAAGCATATCAGCAAGTAGAAATAATGTACTGAAATTGTTGACAATAAATAGAACTAACATTTTTGAGGATTCCCATTATTTTTATGTTTCATCTGCTAGTATCACTTTCCTCAGTATTTTTCAGATGTGATCCCCTAAGGTAAGGTGTTGGGGAAACAATTTGGATGCAGCAGATCAACAGACTGCTCACTTAACAACATAAGGTGGCTTATTTTCTATAGATTCACTGGAATTCTCACTCTGTAGCTAACCTACTACCAATTTAAAGGGTAATGCCACCCCCAACCCCCTTTTACCACTAACTTTCACCAGTCCTCCAAATGCATTGACTTGTTGTTGGGTGTGGTTCTATGCGCACTTGTTTCTCTCTGGTACCATGCTCAAGCGGCAAATCTTCAAATGGGTGCCGAGACAAGGAAGGTGGACTGCCTATCGAACACCAAGGTGGGCAGGAAGGCAAAGAAAAATACACAACAGCCAAGCTGACCTTGTCCTTATCTGACACATCTGCACTTCCAGCAGGGTTTATTATATAGCAATTAGGCATAGGAATCCTGGCCACCTTTCTCTTTCCTACACAGGGACACTGAAGGTAATTGTAGCAACCTTAATACTATACTGCTGCTCTGGTTGAGATCTACTAACTCAACATAGATTTCACACAGACCATGGCTCAGTTATCACTTGTCAACTATTTGAGTACTGGGGTACCCTGGGGAAGTTGCACAAACAGAGCTTGTATTAATGTTGATGGCAGGATACCTGGAAAATAATCTCAGTTACAAACTTTCAGTTTGATTTGATAATGATATTTGATATACACTGAGGCAAGCAAGTGGTGAATATTGCCGGAAATGTGGGAAGCGTGGAAATCCTTAAGAAAGTTCATCCGTATTATGTTAGTAATCTCAGTCTGATACAGTTTATATCTGACCAACTTTATAACAGTTCCTTCACTGTCACTGGGTCAAAATTCTAGAGCTCTCTCACAGCACCTATACCACACAGAGTGCAGCGTTTCAAGATGGCGGCTCACCATGACCTTCTCAAGGGCAATTAGGGATGGGTAACAAATGCTGGCCTAGCCAGCGACGCCTGCATACAACTAAAGAATAGATTTTTAAAAATGTTGTAGCTCCATTTGGCAGAGAAAATGTATTACTTGTTGTTGGTCTCAATTTAGTACAAAGGTATTGAGAATGTATTAGAGAAGAACCAGTGACAATCCCGATAGAATTAAATCTCAATAAGTCAGTCTGCTGCCTATTGTTGGGGTTCCTGAGGTCTGTGGAGCGGTTATCCCGTCTCTGAGAGCTGTTAGCCAATCAGGGGCCAGCTGCTGGGCCACTCCGAGCAGTGGCCACTGCCAGTACTGCAGAAAGCCCCAAAAGAAGAATCATCGCTGAAGCCCTGGTGGCTGGATTGCCAGGGCTTGTGAGGCAGATCCCATCAAGTGGTGCGGTGGGGGGGGGTGGGGGGGGCCTTCAGTGTAAAGAATTTTGGAGGGGTGGGGCACAGCAAGACGAGAGCTGGGAGTTTCACAGTTTGAAACAGCGAGATGAGAACCTGGAGTTTATGCTTTTGCATAAACTTTTTCAGCCCCCAGGAATTGATTCTTGCTCTGCTACAGGAGAAGCTGGTTAATTGGTATCTGGTAAGTGATTAGGATTTATTCTATTCCTTAGGTTAAAAATAGTACATTTTGAGCAAGAGGTAAGCAGTAGAGGATAAAAGGCGCGGGTCGAGAGGTCAACCTGCAGTGAGACCAATGGCGGAGTGACCTCACGAACCACAACGTTATGCGAGTGCAGGGAAAGCAGCTGATTGGTGAGTAGGATTGGTGAGTATTTCTTTAGTTTGTGTTTAGGTCTCTAGTTTTTCTCTTTCTTTTTCTTCAAAATAGCTTAAGTATAAGATTGATAATGGTGTAAAAAACATTAATTACAATAAAGTGCAACAGCAGGGATACTAGAGTAGTTAATTAATAAATTAAATTAAATATGACAGTGATGGCAGGATGGGTGATGTGTTGCTGCTACAGCTTGTGGGGGTTGCTGGGCACCAAAGTGATCCAGAGCGAACACATCTGTAGTAAGTGTTTGCAGGACGAGGAGCTTCAGATCCGAGTTGAGGAGCTGGAGTCCGAGCTGCAGACATTGCACCGCATCAGGGAGGGGGGGAAAATTACCTGGACACTTTGCTACAGGAGGCGGTCACACCCTTCAGATGAGGTAATTCAAATTTGGTCTGTGATCAGGGACAGGAGGGTGCGACTGCAGGTGAAGCAGGTATGGGGACCCAGGAGGTAATGTTTGAGGAGCCTCGGCCCCTGCAATTAACCAACAGTTATGAGGTTCTTGCAAACTGTGTGGATGAAAGCGGAGACTGCAGGGAGGATGAGCAAACTGACCACGGCACTGTGGTACAGGGAGCCATTCAAGTGGGAGGGGGGGTGCGGAAATAGGAACATAGTAGTGGTAGGGGACAGTATAATTAGGGGGATAGATACTGTTCTCTGCAGCCGTGAGCTGTGTTGTCTGCTTGGTTAACCAAGCAAGTTAAGGATAGTATCAAATTGAAGAAAAAACATACAATGTGGCAAAGATTAGTGGTAAACCAGAGGATTGGAAAAGTCTTAAAAACCAACAAAAGATGGCCAATAAAATAATAAAGAGGGAGAAAATAAATTTTGAGGGTAAACTAACAGGAAATATAAAAACTGACATTAAGAGCTTCCTTAAATATATGAAAAGGAAGAGAGAGACCAAAGTGAATATAGGCCTCTTAGAGAATGAGGCTGGGGAAATAATAATGGGGAACCAGGAAATGGCAGAGGAGTTAAATAAATACTTTGCATCAGTCCTCATGGTAGAAGACTCTAATAGCATTCCAAAAATATTAATCAAGGGCAAAAGGGAGAGAAGGAAATAAATATAATAACTATCGCTAAAGAAAAATTACTAGGCTAAACTAATGGGGTTAAAGGCCGATACGTCCCCTGGACCTGATGGGTCACATCCTAGGATATTAAAGGAAGTAGCTACAGAGATAGTGGATGCACTGGTAGTAATCTTCCAAGAATCCTTATTGGAAAACTGCCGATGTAACACCCTCAGTCAAAAAGGGAGGGAGACAAAAAACAGGTAACTATAGGCCGGTTAGCTTAACATCCATTATTGGGAAAATCTTAGAGTCTATTGTAAAGGATGTAATAGAGAAACGCATAATACAATCAAGCAGAGTCAGCATGGCTTCATGAAGGGGAAATCATACCTGACAAATTTATCAGAATTCTTTGAGGCGGTAACAAGCAGGATAGATAAAGGGGAACCAGTAGATGTAGATGTACCAGTAGCTACAGCTGGAGTACTGTGTGCAGTTCTGGTCGCCACATTATAGGAAGGATGTGATTGCACTGGAGGGGGTGCAGAGGAGATTCACCAGGATGTTGCCTGGGATGAAACATTTAAGTTATGGCGAGAGGTTGGATAGACTTGGGTTGTTTTCGTTGGAGCAGAGAAGACTGAGGGGCAACCTGATCGAGGTGTACAATATTATGAGGGGCATGGAGAGGGTGGATAGCGAGCAGCCATTCCCCTTAGTTGAAGGGTCAATCACGAGGGGACACAAGTTCAAGGTGAGGGGCAGGAGGTTTGGGGGGATGTGAAGAAAAATTTTACCCAGAGGGTGGTGACGGTCTGGAATACGCTGCCTGGGAGGGTGGTAGAGGCAGGTTGCCTCACACCCTTTAAGTAGTACCTGGATGAGCACTTGGCACGTCATAACATTCAAGGCTATGGGCCAAGTGCTGGTAAATGGGATTAAGTAGGTAGGTCAGGTGTTTCTCACATGTCGGTGCAGACTCAATGGGCCAAAGGGCCTCTTCTGCACTGTGTGATTCTGTGATGTAATGTATTTGGATTTCCAAAAGGCGTTCAATAAGGCATCGCACATAAGGCTGGGTCATTAAGTATATTCAAGACTGAGATAGACAGATTTTTAATCAGTAAGGGAATCAAGAGTTATGGGCAAAAGGCAGAAAAGTGGAGTTGAGGATCATCAGATCAGCCATGATCTCATTGAACGGCAGAGTAGACTCGATGGGCCGAATGGCCTACTTCTGCTCCTACGTCTTATGGCTTCTTGCGGGGACAACCATTGCCGCCAGCAGGTTCCTCTGTTGGGTGCCCGAACAGGAGGGACCCCTCCCGTCTCCATCAGGCTGCAGGCACGGCTCTCCTCCGCCGCTTGTTGAATATCAGCAATAGCAGGTTGAGGCCCCTAAGTTGCCACTTAAGAGACTCAGTTGGTCTCCAGGCAGGAAGGATGTCCTTGATTCTTCCTGCCCTGGACTTAATTGAGGCGGAGGAGGTGGGCGGTTGGGGACAGGGGGATAGGGACGGGGGACGGAGGAGTCAGGAAGGTGATGGGCTTGCCACCCATAGTCATCCCACTCAATTATACAGCACCTATCCCAACTCCCTGACCACTCCTGGAAGATGGAGCGATGGGGGACAATAAATTCTGCCTGTAGTATTCTATTCTGGGCACCATAACTTAGGAATGAATGTCAAGCCTTTGGAGAGGGAACAGAAGAGATTTATTAGAATTGTGGACAGGAGGGGGTTTAATTTAAACAGCCCTGATTTCTCCTCTCATCACGCGTTCATAAACAGAAAGGTATTTGGATTTTTATTTCCCCCTTTTCTAAGCAATGGCATGTTTCCCAACCCCCTCAGCTTTGGTGCGATCCACTTTTTATAAATAAAAAAATAACCCACAGCAAACTCGAGATAGGGTAAACTCAGAGGGTTAGTTTATTTATGCAGATGCAAAACGCAAAGGGGATGTCGGTTTGTAGCCTGTCCTGTGCATTCATACAATAAAAGAGGGATAGAGAAAGAAAGAGTTACAGGGCAAAGACCATGGAGCAAAGACCTATTGTTTAATTAATTAAATAATTAAGGGAATAAAAATAAAGATTAATTATCAATCCAGAGTCCGAAACCAAAGAGAAATGGTGCATTCTTTTACTGAGGTCGACAGTCTGAAGACTGATGCTGGATGATTCACTTTTCAATAGAGATGACTTCCACAATGAGACAGGCATGCAGATATGAATTAGTCTTGGAGGAGCTGGCACAGAAGTTCAGAAGTTCCAGTAGAAACACTGCAGATGAAGGCCCGGCATTCACTGGACCAAGCCCTTGTCCTGCGCTGCTGCTTGCTAGATGGAAGATGGCAAGCTGATTAGCAGCACAGCAAGACAGTGTTACAGGTTCCTCCAACTAGAGGGTCATGTCACATGACTCCCACCTGTCCACTTTGGCTTTGATGAAGGATATATATTCCTTTGTCCTGATTCTTGAGATTGCTAATGTTTCAACTATTACGAATTTGAAAGGAAAGGCGCAGGGTCCTTTGTTCTAGCAGATTGATAGTCTCCGTTGGCCAAGTCTGGTTTAGGAAATATAGATGACCTTTGTATAATTCCCTTTGAGTTTGGTTTCTGCCACTCACAGCGTCTCTTCAGAAATAATGAGGTGCAAATTTATTTGATACTGCTAGATTAGCTCCTATTGTTCAGGATTACAGGCAGACATAGCTTCAGCTTTTTTAAAGTCTTTGTCCAGTTTTTAAAATTTTAGGACGTAACCATGTTGCTATATAAATATATATATATATTTCATAAAAATATAGTACGATGGGGACCTTCAATTATGTAGAAAGACTGGAGAAGCCGAAGAGATCAAGAAACAACATAGCTGCCTAGAGGCAGTCTTTTAATTTAAAAAAGTTGGAGAGAAGGCATCTCCATCTTAGGGTCCCCTCTCCCTTACTTACCTAAAAAGGCAGTGTGCTGCTTCTTTAAAGCTGTAGCAGCTCCAATTGGTCCTCCAGTTTTGAGAACCAACCTATCATCCTTAACTGGACAGAAAGTCTGGCCTCTGGTCACTAATTGACCAATTTGGAGAAAATCACAGCCAGGTGACTGTTACGCGCATTTGACTACAAAGGTGGTGCCCGAAGCCCGTGTGTAAAATCTTGTTCATAGTATTTACATCACGGAAACAGGCCATTCAGCCCATCAGGTCCATACTGGTGTTTACGCTCCACATAAGCCTCCTCCCAGCCTTCTTCAGCTAACCCCATCAACATATCCTGTTATTCCTTTCTCCCTCATGTATAGCTAACTTCCATCTTAAATGCATCTATATTAGTTACTTCAATTACTCCTTGTAGTAGCCAGTGCTACATTCTAACTGCTCTCTGGGTAAAAAAATGTTTGTCCTGAAGTCCCTAATGGACTTAGTAGTGACTATCTTATATTTATGGCCGCTGGTTCTGGTCTCCCTTGCAAGTAGAAACAGCTGCTCTATGTCTACCTGACCTTAGCTTTTAAAGAGCTCTATCAGGCCACTCTCAGTCTTTTTTTAAACACAATTTTTTTAATGATCTGGCAGTAAGTGTGGCAAAAGCAGATTCAATAGTAACTTTCAAAAGAAAATTGGATAAATACTTGAAGGGGACAAAAATCACAAAGTTATGGGGAAAAAGTAGGGAATGGTACTGATTGGATAGGTCATTCAAAGAACCAGAACAGCTATGCTAGGCCAAATGGCCTCCTTTTGTTCTGTTATTATTGCATGGTTCTCAATAGAGTCAATTTAATAAAACAATTGTGTCTTTAATGCAAGTTGTCTGATTGTTATGCATTCTAATGTGTGAAATGTTACAAAGTGTGTGCTCTCTAGGCACTTGATAAAATAATTCAGTACAAAATACAAAGTTTATTTATTCTTTTCTTAAACTGATATTTTTCAAACTGGTAGACTTTTCCGTCTTATGGCATGGCCTTAATGTGTTATAAATACGCTTTTGTTCTGCAATGTATAGGCCACACAATGTAGACATTTCACTATTTTCAGATGTTCCATAAATTAACAGAGTGAACTTTTGTTGCATCCATTCTTTAATCTAGATTTACTCCCAATTTAAATCTTTCATGTGAACTGGAACTAGCTGAAAAACATTGGTCTGTGTAAGAACACAAAGGAAGGGGCAGAGCCATACATCTGCAACAACAGCTCTTTATGAGCAAGCTGCAGATGTCAATCATAGTAAGCAAACTATTGTACACATGTGAACCAGATGCTCCTTCTGTAAAATAACCCAGGGTGTTACACAGATGAATCATTGAGAAGTTAATTATCCATCGGTCCTAGCTATTAGTCTGGGCATTTTTTTTCTATTCCATCTGTTGCAATCCAGCCCAAACTACATGGAAACAGAAACATTATAACTGAAAACTTTACAAGCACAAAAGCTCTTTTGAGGTTCTGTGTTTAACATTTTTGAAAGTACAAATTTCAATTGTTCTTCAGATTTGCAGCTTAGAAACCCAACAGTCAACAGGTTTACATTTAGATACTGTGTTTATTTCTCATGTCCCTTTATGAATTATGCTATTAACTACTGCCACTCAAACAGTGACTGAACACCACTACTGCAGTGACATTTAACAAATCAAAAATGGCAAGTATATGTGCAAGCTAATACATATTTGATAGCAAACATCAATTCTGGTGACTTTTTATATTGTATAAAGTTTTCTTGGGATGTTTTTGAAGTAATGCACTGCGTGAAACCTGCCTGCTTGTTTGACCTGACGTGCACTCTCCCTTCCTAACTTGGCTTCCAGCCGAGTCCAAAAATCTGGGTTCATTTAGGAATTGGTGGGAACAACAGATGAGGGGACATTGATTCATTCATACTGTAAACAAGCATTCAGTCGTACAACAGACAAAAGTTATATTTGCCCATCATAGTTTCCCTTAGGGTTGTGATAGAAATATTACCTGGTACTGATGATTCATGACCTGGTGCACTGTTATTTTCAGTGCATTAGCAAAGATAATTGTCTCATTGCACCCTCCCCCCACATCATGAAGATGTGAGGGGAGGAGCTGCTTCTTGTGGTTTTCATTTACTCAGAAATTCTTTACCTGAGGTTAAAACTCTGCTATGATTTAATTTCAAGGAGACAAAACTTCACATCATATTCCGGTTTTCCATGCGTGCATAGAAAAAATTTATTTCCTTCCACATGGCAGCAGAACCTCCATTGTTGTTCACAGACTACAGTGGAATATTTCAATGTTTTATTCTTGAGGCGCCAGGTGAAGGGTTGAGACCTGCAGTGCAGGTCAAGGTTGAGGAGATTTGGGGAAAATATGAGATAAGTCAAGAAATGATGGCTAAATGTATAAGAACTGGTCAACAAGGTGGTAAAGCTGCTTATGCTATTCTGGACCTCAGTGGCAGTTTGAGACACCGGTGCTGAACTATGACAGTGTTGTAGATACAAGTTCGCTACAGGGTGAATGGAAGATTCACAGAGATCTGATTGACGTGACACCGAATGACTCCTAGTGCAATATGATTTTAGTTTAATATACAAGTCTACTGCTCCTAAATCATGTTAATGTTTGTATCATTTTGATTTTAAGTCAGTTTGGAGAGAGACGTCAGTCTCACGGGTCACAATCTCAAGGTAAGGGGTCAATCAGTTAGTTCAGAGATGAGAAATTTCTTCATTCAAAGGGTTGTGAGTCACTGAAATGCTCTACCCTAGAAGGTTGTAGATGCTCCATCATTAAATATTTAAGGCTGAGTTAGATTTTTGGTCTCCCAGGGAATCAAGGGGTATGGGGAGTGGGCGGAAAAGTAGAGTTGAAGCTGGATCAGCGATGGTCGTATTGAATGACAGAGGAGGCTCGACAGGTTATATGGTCTATTCCTGATCCTATTTCTCATGTTCTTGGTATGTTAAGCACCTGTGCATTAAATGAGGGTGAGGAACTGAGTTATTTTGTTGGCTTTCAGTTGGAAAAATTGCAGGATGATTCAGGGAATCTTTCTAACTGGAACATAAGAACAGATAGATGTGGAAGAGTTGTTCACTTACATTTAGCCATCACTTCTTGATTCATTTAATATTTCCTACACCTTGGTGTCATATCCTGGCACATTTTTAGCCTTGGCTCCTTAATTGTTTTTAATCCAAATTCCGTATCCTTTCCCTATATCCTTTCACACTCTTATTTTACAAGCTTTGCTCTTATAAACGCTTCATCAATGATCGATACAAGGAAAATGATCAAAATTCATCGCTTACTTGCTTGCTTTACTGGGAGTACTGCCAGAACCCTTCACAAATGCATCAGACAATACCTAATAGTGATAGGGTAGTCTTATCTATGAACAAAATGAGTATACAAGCCATAACAATTGACTGCGGGTTATAAATTGGATGTACTGAGGTTTTGTTTAGTTATTATATAATCTGGATCATCTGCAGAAATGGAACAAATGAATCTATCCAACACCACAATCCCCTTCTGTTTGTAGATTTCACCAATGTTTGCTGCTAAAAGTAATCCCTGACATCTACATAGTAATGACTTAATGAATAACATAGCCAAAAGATCTGGAAGAAGACAAATCCTGCTTATAGTAGAACAAGCAGTCTTCCTGGAGAGTGCTAGAGGCCCTTTCCATAGCATTTTTCATATTGTCAGGACTCTCTTTGAAGTATCAAAGTGATAGTTCTCCCTTTCCAGCCATGATGTCACCCTATGCTTTGGGCAGAATTTTTTGCTTGGTGTGCGCCTGACACATTTGAGTGTAAAATAGCGCCCAATGATGTTGGGTGAGCGTCCTGACGTCATCATGCACTCGAGCGATATTTCAGTCGGTGGGTGGGTATTTCAGAGTGGGAGTTGGAGCCGTGCCCACCATAAATTACGAGGCCAGTTAAGGCCATTAAAAAGGCAATTAAGCTGTATTTTACGTTGCCTGTGTGATTTCGCACTCGTCGCACGGGAAAAACGGGCAGCCCACGATTTCAAAAACCTCATCCATGGGCGGGATAAAAAGGGTCAGCGGCATTGCCAGTGTGAATAGTGAGGAGTTTTGGAGATAGTTTGCTGCTGGTTGCTTATTGGTACTTGGCAGATTCTTCTCTTTGGGGCTTCATTGTTAGCATTTCCAGGCTTCATTTCAGGACTCATTGCTGTCTGCCAGGGCCCCAGGGGATTCAGACCTTGTGGACCCTTCCAGGTATCAGACAGCCTTCTGTTACCCTGGTAATGAGGATTGTGGTCTCTGCTGCTGGCACCTCCTCTGAGAAGGAAGAGAGAGGCAGAAGGGAGAGGAGGCCAGGTGTCCCAATGCAGCTTCCAGGGGAGGGACCTGTGGGAGAAGAGGCGCAGGCACAAGGGGGGCAAGGTCCGCAGGAAGTCCAAGGTGGAAGGGGGCGCAGAGGACGCCACTATCCTGCTGCCAGGGTTTACAGGCGGCGATGCAGTTACCTCAATATGTCTGAGGTGCAATGCCGAAGGAGGCTCTGCCTCTCAAAGGAGAGTGTGACCTCCATTTGTCAAATGATTGGGCCTGAGATCAGCTCCGACTCATGGACACCCCATGCCAGTGGCTCTGAAGGTCACAGTGGCCTCAACTTCTATGCCTCCGGATATTTCCAGGGGTCAGTGGGGGATGTGTGTGGAGTCTCCCAATCAGCTGCCCACAGTTGTGTCAAGCTGGTGACAGAAGCTCTGTTCAAGCAGCTAATAACCTTTCTTCTTTACTGTATGAATGAGGCCAGGTAGGCTGAGCGAGCCAGAGGCTTTGCAGCCATTACTGGTGTTGATGTCCACACCAGCTGACATATAAACCAAACATAAATGCAGGTCCGAGTGCCAGGAGCCCCTCATTCTGTCTCTGGAACTGCCTCTCCACGAGAGTCACCACTGTCTTAATGGAGGAGGCAGTGCACTCGGCCATGAGGGTCAACGTGGTGTACATGCTCCGTCATGGATTCCTCCACAACGGAGACCATGGCATGCAGACCCTCATGGATCTCCGCCAGCACATCCCGCTGGACATCCAGCATCTGCCGCGTAATGAATGACTCCAGAGGCTCATCTTCTGCCTTCGACTGCCTTCCTCAGCAGTCCGCCGACTGCTGGCGCCCGAGGCACTCTCTGCCTTCGCCTGCAACTCAAGCAAGTGTGAAGTGCCCTCACTCATGTGCACCGACATTCTAGACAATAAAAAGGACATTGATCAATCTGCTGAAAAGCTAACTACACTACATTGCCAACCACATGGGGCGCTTAAAAATTACAGTTTATATAATTTAACAATACTGAAGGTTTATTTTTTTTCTCTTCAGGCCACTTTACTTTTCCTCATTTTCTGAAAATATTGACTCCTACTGGGGCTTGGTTTATCTGGTGGTGGCCACCCTTTGATACTCATTCAAGTGGCATGTCTTCAAATGTAAGCCCCAGACAGTAACTATCATCATGTTTTTTGACAGGCAACCCTCAAAAGGTGACTCTGATCCTTTCATCACTAATGTCCATGCATTCAAACTTTGTGGCAAAGCTAACTGGTTTGTGATCAGGAGTGAAGAATTGACTGAATCTTCCACTTTCAAATTGTGAACGATGAGGCCAACTCTGCTGCCTCAACTCCTGTCCTGACTGGCTTGGCAGAGACTGGTTGGATACTGAACCTTGTAACTTTCTTTTTATGACTCAGTTTACATAGTAATAGTGCACCTATCAACTGAGTAATGAGACGCTGAAATGAAGATTAAACAGATTCCCAGCTAAGAAGCTGTCTCTCTATAAGATGATATTTAAAAGAAAATCTGGATTCCTTTGTGCTCTTACACGGCCCGCGATTGTTGAGGCCAACTGTAGTGCCCGATTTGTGGTTTCTGCACTTACCAACATTAGTCTTGGCTCAGTGCTAACACTCTCACCTCTAGGTCAGTAGGTTGTGGGTTCAAATTTCACTCCAGAGACTTGAACACATAATTTAGGCTGACACTCCAGTGCAGTACTGAGGTAGTGCTGCATTTTCTTGGATGCCATCTTTCAGATGAGACATTAATCTGAGGCCTTGTCTGCCCTTTCAGGTGGACCTAAAAGATCCCATGACACTATTCAAGAAGAGCAGCACAGTAAAAATCCTTTTTAAAAAATATTGTTTTTGCACTCCTTCAATGCTTACATAACAGATTTTCAAAACACTAAATATATCAAAATAGTTAACAGAACAGATTTCATTGTTTAATGCGGCTGTGGTCCACTCAGTATTAAATTAATAAACTGAGAACTCTTCAATTTCCTTTATGTAAAAAACATGGAGAGCAAATCTGTCTCCAGATGTACAAAATACAGATCCGCACAAAGCATTCCCATATACTGGAAACTATTCAATCTCTAAAATATACTGGCACGAAATATCTTGAAGACATTTCAGCATTTAATTTCTGTTACACTAAATAATCTGGGTAACTAGACAGAACACTTCTGAGGAAAGCATAAGCTGAAACTTGGCAACATATTGCAAAGGGACACAATCTTGATGAAAGAGTGTTTGGCAAACTTTTTCTTCTTGTAATAAGTCATATTGAAACACATCACTATGTCTTGTGAATGTGACATGAAAATGATGTGAACTCCAATTCTTCCTAGCCCAGAGAATAATTGCCAAATACTTTTTTCTCAAAACAAAATTAATTTCAGAATTTAACCACTGGTATTAAAAATCCAGACATTAAATCTCCTTTTAATAAGACTCAAATGTAACTTAATAATAAACTGCCTTTTTGAAAGGCTAAAACAAATACATTTCAGATGAGCAATGCATCTTTTCCTCATTTCTTCACAAATTTGTTTTGTTTAATTTTATTGTACAAAAGCAAAGGGCTTCCAATTGCAAAGTAGTAGACATAGACCTCAAATAATCTACTCTTCTGAAACTCATTCTCTTAAAAGCTTATTTGTTCTAGTGTTCATACTGAAATATGAATTGAGAGGGAACAGCAGAGCTCTTAACTCATTCCGGCCCTGATCTTAAATTAATGCAGGGTCAGGCTGGCAGGAACATTTGCAGCAAACATCTGCCTCTTTTGATGTCCAGTTAACTGACTTGGGAGTCAAAAGGTCAATGTAAACCTAACAGTATATTTAGACATCTTTACCCTGAAAAGTTTACAATCACTTTGATCTGTTTATTACTCTATCATTATTTTCAGCTGTTTCATACCGAGGAGAATAAAGATGCTTTGATTAGTTGATCTTTGAGCTCAAAAATATACTTTTTTGTTACCTCACTGGGCTGGAAAGGGTTAACTTGTCAGTTTGACAATTTATTTTGAGAAAAGAACACCAAGACATAGAATCAAACCTTTTTATACCAAGTGTGTGGTCTGCGGAACTGTGGAATAACATCCATGCAATAACAACTCAGTTGGATCTATTTATTATTAATAGTGCCTGTGTAAGAGTCTGGCACTTCCAGTGCAAGAGAACTGATCACTGACACATTAGACCCACAGCACTATAAACCACAATATCTGCTGAGGACACTCTCATTCCATATTGATCACCATTATTTTTAGGCTATAGACTTAATATATTTCTTGTGCATACCCTTCTATATCATTATCAAGCGTGGCAGCCATCCTTATCTGGGTTTAGATCCTTTCATGTTGCTGCTGCAACAGTCCAGTCTCAAATAGTCAACCACACCAACCGGTCATTATGTTCTACACAATCAGCAGCACCAAAGTAACACTTTTCATTATTTCCCTAAATGCTACTGGGGAGTATTAACGAGCTGAGAGTCCAAATGCATATGGTTTGTAAAGTGTGCGCCAATTTACAAAACAGATTGTAATGATGTAAAATTTCCTACAATGCCATGTTGACCAAAAAGAAACAATCTTCCCACTCTGGCTCCCAAAAGATTCTAAGAACATGTCAAGGGCCATCAAACTCAAACTGCCAGCAAACCCAACTCTTCCTCTTTACCATCTAGCTGCAACTGAACACCCTGATGGTTTTGCCTCCGAAGCCTGGCAAATTAAACCCAACATTTTTCATGCTTTGAAATAAAAGTTCTTCCTACCATACATTTTAAATTTAATTTCATGAATTTAAATCTATGTCCTTTGATCCTAATTTGTGTTATTTTCAAGTAATATTCAGGGCTTATCTTGTCTATTTATATCATAACATTTTATATACCCCAATCCACACTCCCTTAAAGGGCTTCTCTCTCCACTGTAGAGCCTCAGTTTTATTACTCTTTCCACATTGCTGACCCCCTTTACATTAAAGAAAAGTCTTACTGCATTTTTCAACACCCATTCAATAATTGTATGCTTTTGTGACACGGTGACCAAAATTGAACACAGTACTTCAAGTGATTGTGATCAAACCTGCTCCACAGATCTTCCCCACGTTTTGGGCTGGATTTTCATCCTAGAGGCAGGCAGCGGGAGTTGGGAAATTTCCTGGCTCAGCCCACCCACCACGGGAGAAAGTTCCAGCAAAGGTGGAAATTTTCATTCTGGGAGTTGTCGTGGATGGGGGGGTTGTTAATGTAAGTCAGACTCACTGTCAAGAGGCTAACAGCCCGCACATCCACTAGTCTGTTGAAACAGCTGCGCCCCAGGGAAAACACTTCTTCATTGACAGCACTTTCTCCGTGATCTAGTTTTCAATTGCACAATATAAAGAGATGCCAAGC
Organism: Cetorhinus maximus; assembly: GCF_964194155.1. Taxonomy (NCBI): domain Eukaryota; kingdom Metazoa; phylum Chordata; class Chondrichthyes; order Lamniformes; family Cetorhinidae; genus Cetorhinus; species Cetorhinus maximus. Next base: position 50,275,270 of record NC_135880.1, on the reverse strand, counting down.
GCTTGCAGTTTCTGTTATTGATACTTTGAAGGGTCTAGATGATTAACACTCTTATAGGGCTGTAGTAAAAACAATTTTTAAGAAAGTAGAAAGTTATGAATGAATAGCTTTTTAAAGCTTTTCCACACATGCTATTGTTATTGGGCATGGAAGTGCCATAGGTTGGCATGGAAGGTATGAGGAGCCATGGAGGGTATGAGGGGCCACAGGGGGTTGAGCGGAGGGGCATTGGTTGGCATGCAGGGTATGAGGGGTCATGGGGAGTGAGTGGAAGGGCATAGGCTGGCATGGAGGCTTTGAGGGGCCATTGGGTGTGGGTAGAGGGGAAGAGCTTGGTATAGCGGGCATGCGTAAGATCTTTTGAACTTATATTTTAAAAGGTTCCCTCATCCAGACCATGGTTCACAACACCTCTGAAAGTAATGAAGCACGAGTGCTTAAAAAGCTGTTCTGACTCCATGCAAACTGTAGGGGGCTAAGTGGTGTCTTTCGTCGCAATACAGCTGGCCAGGTTGAGGATGCAGGGTGTGGGCATTTGCAACTTGCACCAGCCTGCACTCTTATCTGGTTCTGGTGAATGTTGCGGGGCTGGGAATCCCAGAATCAGGTCCCGACCACCATTTTTAAAGGTGCACGGAGTCTCTCTGACTCTCCTGAAAATCCAGCCCATTGTTTTTCCTATACATCTGTGTACAAATGAGCGGGAACACACAAAGAAAAGCAAAGAAACAACAAAGCTTGAGATATTATGATTCAAGATTGAATGATATTTATGAATCCTGGCTTCTTTAATGAATCCTATGTCTACCTAACTTTCATGCTTCCTGTTTCAGCTCAGACTGTCTGGGTCACAGAGATAACCACAGTTCTAGCCATTGGTGCTTATATCTGCTTACCCCAGTGGAGACTAATCTAGTGAATACTTCCTATATTTGAGTTCCTTTCTCCTTAGTGTCTCTGCTCATTTTTTCTTCTCCCCCTCAGTCTGCTTGCTTCTTAAGACCGTGGGAATATTTTTTAAATGGAGCACCTCTTAATCCCTGGTTTTTGCCATTCTCAGTATGAGCTCTTGTCTCAGGGAGAAACACAGTTTTTATATTTTAAAACAGTTGCAGACGTTCTTGATGGAAACTTAGGGTGGAATTTTACAGCACTTCCTGCCAGTGGGGTCTTCTGGTCCTGCCAAAGTCAATGGACTTTTGAATGGTTCACTGCATTTTCCGGCCCCGCCTCCGCCCAAGGCAGGTAAAATTCTGTCCTTACATTCTGATAGCGCATTTTTAAAGAAATTTGGGAGAAGTCACCACTTTAAGAGAAACCATAAGAAATACTAGTTTGCTATTTTCATTCTATTGCAAAACAAGGAATGATTATTTTCCCTCCTGTAGATATGGGAATTCCTAATGGATAGTTCTTCTGGCAGAACAAAGAAAAACCATCAGCGTTGAAAAGGACAGACTGGAACTGTTGAAAATAACAGAACAACGAGGTTTGAAGATTGTGAATTTGGAGCTTTGGATGCTTCCTAACAGTATCTCTTTGGAAGCTGATATTGCAGTTGATAACAGATTTTTTTTTCAGCTGAATCCGGTAAGTGTAAAAACATACCCAATTTTCTCTCATTCTCTTCTGCAGGCGTTGTCTCATGCCATTGTAGGGTTCCAAAGGGGGCAGCAGCCCTTTGCTTCCTCATTAACCCCAGTGACCGTTCTTCATTAATGCGGTTAGGCGGTGACTGTGAACACTGTGTATCACAGCCAAGCTTCATTATATCCCTAAACACACACACTTGGCACAAAGCACTGGATAGTGATCAAGTGTAGGAAAGGAGTTGATTTCTTCATTTCGCTAGCCAAGAGATGCTGGCTAGTTGCAGTACCCCAATTGCTGCTTTAGCTAAGGTTATCTAGCTTCATACAGACCAAGAACTTGGGATTTTCTAAGTCACTAAGAGGTAACACCCTGTCAGTGGGTGCAATTACCTACCAATCCATCAAAGATTAATTTACGTTTAATGAAAGATTGAAAATAACCAGCGGGTACTGTCAGGTCCATATCATGTGTTACATTATTAAAAACAAGCGTAGTGGTGCAATTTATTCTTGTATTAAAATATCAACTTGAAAGAGAACTGATATTAACTCAAAAGATACTGATATTGTCTTATAAAATTTGTACAAAAGTATTAAATAATTGCATCTAACAGATGCTGGATCAGCATGAAAGTTATTTTACTGACACTTATAATATTCGATCTTCCAAAATGTAAGCATGACATTGGGTGTAGCCCAATGTGCAAATCAAATCAGCCTCCCCATATGGCTCACAATTAATAGTTGCTGGCAAGAATAAAAACAAAGTAAGCCACGGAGGGCTGAGGTTTCATTTGAGTAACCAAATCCTTGCAACACAAACTGACATATTAAAATAATCATTTTTAAAGTGAATATTAAATATTTCGGTCAGTGCTTGACTTCAACAGAATTGTGCAGATGAAAGAAACTAGGCTATTTAATAAAAGACTGTCATAATTAATCATAAAACAGCACTAAATTCTCCTAAAATTGATTAGCATATACATTAAGTGATCCTCAAAGATATAAAATGCACTAAACTCCTAATGTATAGATAATAACATGCATATGACATTAGGCATAATACAATGGCTCCAGGGCTGAGCTGGGAGCTGCAGTGGACCTGAGAGAATGCAGGTGTAGCGGGGAGAGGATAAATTAAGGCCATGCTCGGGGCCTATCACTTACCTGCAGAGACTCAGGAGCCTCAGCAGCCCTGGGCGTGGTGGAATTTGGAAAAAAAAAATCAAACTGTCACAGGAAGGCCGTGAGTTGACTGGCTGGTGAGTATTGTAGCTGGTGAATTGTAGTTCTGAATACTGGTTGGAGAGTGAGATGCACTCTGGGTACTCCTGCACTACCTGCTTGTTTCTCCTTGACTGTCTGGTGGTCAACCTTTCACTCTCTCCTTAAGCTGAGGCGTGACCACGTGTCACTGTTCTGAATACCAGTGCAAGTGACGGTTTATCTAGGGAGTACAGCCAGAGCCAAATCCATGGCACCATGGGTGGCTCAGCTGTTCAGGGGGGGCACGAGAAAGAATGGAAGAACAATAGTGATAGGAGATTCAATCGTTAGGGGAACAGATAGGTGTTTCTGTGGCCGCAGACATGAATTCAGGATGGTATGTTGCCTCTCCAATGCCAGGATCAAGGATATCACTGAACGGCCACAGAGCACTCTGAGGGGGAAGGTTATCAGCCAGTGGTCGTGGTCCACATCGGTACCAATGTCATAGGTAGAAATAGGGATGAGGGATGTGGTCCTGCAGTCAGAATTTAGGGAGTTAGGTCGGAAATTAGCAAGCAGGACCCCAAAAATTATAATCTTCAGAATTCTCCCAGTATGTGGCAGGCAAAGGGACCCAGAGGGCAGGAGTGCAAGAGTGTGAGCTTCTTCAATTGTCCAATAGGTCCTCGACATTGACTGTGACCCCCATGAAGTCTCATGGCATCAGGTCAAACATGGGCAAGGAAACCTCCTGCTGATTACCATGTACCGCCCTCCCTCAGCTGATGAATCAGTACTCCTCCATGTTGAACAGCACATGGAAGAAGCACTGAGAGTGGCAAGGGCACAGAATGTACTTTGGGTGGGGGATTTCAAAGTCCATCACCAAGAGTGGCTCGGTAGCACCACTACTGACCAAGCTGGCCAAACCTTAAAGGACATAGCTGCTAGACTGCATCTGCGGCAGGTAGTGAGGAAACCAACAAGAGAGAAAATATACTTGACCTCATCCTCACCAATCTGCCTGATGCAGATGCACCTACCCATGACAGTATTGGTAACAAGGACCACCGCACAGTCCTTGTGGAGATGAAATCCCATCTTCACATTGAGAATACCCTCCATTGTGTTGTGTGGCACTACCACTGAGCCAAATGGGATAGATTTTGAACAGATCTAGCAATTCAAGACTGGGCATCCATGAGGCACTGTGGGACATCAGCAGCAGCAGAATTGTACTCAACCACAATCGGGAACCTCATGGCCCGGCATAACCCCCACTCTACAATTGCCATCAAGTCAGGGGATAACCCTGGTTCAATGAAGACTGCAGGAAGGCATGCCAAGAGCAGCATTAGGGATACCTAAAAATGGGGTGTCAACCTAATAAAGCTACAACACATGGCTACTTGCGTGCCAAACAGCAAAAGCAGTAAGTGATAAACAGAGCTAAGTATTTCCACAACAAAAGATCAGATCTAAGCTCTGCAGTCCTGCCACATCCAGTCATGAATGGTGGTGGACAGTTAAACAACTCAGTGGAGGAGGAGGCTCCACAAATATCCCCATCCTCAATGATGGAGGAGCCCAGCATTTCAGTGCAAAAGATAAGGCTGAAGCATTTGCTACAACCTTCAGCTAGAGGTGCTGAGTGGATGATCCATCTCTGCCTCCTCTGGAGGTCCCCAGCATCACAGATGCCAGTCTTCAGCCAATTCGATTCACTTCACATGATATCAAGAAACGGCTGAAGGCACTGGATACTGGAAAGGCTATGGGCCCTGACAACATTCTTGCAATAATACTGAAGACTTGTGCTCCAGAACTTGCCACGCCCTGAGCTAAGCTGTTCCAGTACAGCTACAACACTAGCATCTACCTGACAATGTGGAAAATTGCCCAGGTACATCCTGTACACAAGAAGCAGGACAAATCCAACCAGGCCAATTACCGCCCCATCCATCTACTCTCGATCATCAGCAAAGTAATGGAAGGGGTCATCAACAGTACTATCAATCAACACTTACTTAGCAATAACCTGCTCACTGATGCTCAGTTTAGCTTCCACAAGGGTCACTCAGCTTCTGACTTCATTACAGCCTTGGTTCAAACATGGACAAAAGAGCTAAACTCCAGAGGTGAGGTGAGAGTGACTGCCCTTGACAGCAAGGCAGCATTTGACAGAGTGTGGTATCAAGGAGCCCTAGAAAACTGGAGTCAATGGGAATCGGGGGAAAACTCTCTGCTGGTTGGAGTCAAACCTAGCACAAAGGAAGATAGTTGTGGTTGTTGGAGGTCAATCATCTCAGTTCCAGGGCATCACTGCAGGAGTTCCTCTGGGTAGTGCCCTAGCCCCAATCATCTTCAGCTGCTTCATCAGTGACCTTCCTACCATCATAAGGTCAGAAGCGGGGATGTTTGCTGATGATTGCACAATGTTTAGCACCATCTGCGACTCCTCAGATACTTAAGCAGTCCATGTCAAAATGCAGCAAGGCCTGGACAATATTCAGGCTTGGGCTGACAAGGGGCAAGTAACAATTGTGCCATGCAAGTGCCAGGCAATGACCATCTCCAAAAAGAGAGAATCTAACCATCACCCCTTAACATTCAATGGTATTATCATCACTAGATACCCCACTATCAACATCCTGGGCGTGACCATTGACCAGAAATGGAACTGGTCTAGCCATATAAATACTGTGGCTACAAAAGCAGGTCAGAGGCTAGGAATCCTGCAATGAATAACTCACCTCCTGACTCCACAAAGATTGTCCACCATCTTCAACACACAAGTCAGGAGTGTGATAGAATACTCCCCACTTGCCTGGATGAGTACAGCTCCCACAATACTCAAGAAATTGACATCATCCAGGACAAAGCAACCCACTCATTTGGCACTCCTTCCACAAATATTCACTGCCTCCACCACTGACGCACAAAGGTAGCAGTGTGTACTATTTACAAGATGCACTGCAGAAACTCGCCAAGGCTCCTTAGGCAGCACCTTCCAAACCCACGACCACTAGCATCTAGAAGGATAAGGGCAGCAGATACATGGGAACACCACCACCTGGAAGTTCCCCTCCAAACCACTCACCATCCTGACTTGGAAATATATCGCCTTTCCCTCACTGTCGCTGGGTCAAAATCCTGGAGCTCCCTTCCTAACGGCACTGTGGGTGTATCTACACCATGTGGACTGCAACGGTTCAAGAAGGCAGCTCACCACCACCTTCTCAAGGGCAACTAAGGATGGGCAATAAATGTTGGCCTAGCCAATGATACCCACATCACGTAAATGAATAAAAAATAAATAAATTTTGGGTGTTTCTGATAAAAGGGCAGCAATAATCATTGGTGACTTTAATCTACATATTGTGTGGAACAACCTGAGGTATAAACATTAAAAGTAGTAAAAACTAGTCCTTGTTATCAGTGGCACAACAGGGGAACCAAGGATAAGTTGCAACCATTGTTTATCAAATGCAGCAGCTGTTGGTGGACATAAATCAATATTTACTTCTAAGGAACACCGTAAAAGTGCGAATAGCTGAACTGCAGATGAATCTAGATAACTAAGAAGTTTACATACAGAATAATAAACTTGAACTAACTTTTCTCCCCTCTTTGGTAAATTATGAAGTGAGGTGAGAAGGCACAGATGTAGAATACATAACCTTTATGGAGTTTCCCACAGGCACAGTAAACAAAATATTTGCTCTTATCCAGGATATATAGAGCAAATACAGTCAAAGCAGTTGGGGTTCATCAGCTGAATTGGTAACAAAACTTGATGGAACTCAAAGATTTTGCATTGATTACCATGGTATGAATGGTGTAACAAAAACTGATTCTTATCCTATTCCATGAATTGAGGATTACATCGATAACAGTTGGAATTATCTGCAAGATTGACTTATTAAAAGAGTATTGGCAAGTGCCACTAACAGAGCAAGCCAAGGAAATTTCTGCCTTCATAACCCCTGATGGCCTATATCGATGCAAAGTGATGTCATTCGGAATGAAGAATGCACCAACTACGTTTCAAATCATGTTATAAATGGACTATCGAACTGTGTTTATATCGCCGATTTACTGGTCTACAGCGACACTTGGGAATACCATTTGAAACACCTCATTGCACTATTCGAGAGATTAAAAAAAGTTGACTTAGTGATAAATTTGGTTAAATGCGAATTTGCCAAAGCCAAAAATTGGACGCACAAAAGTAGCCGAGATGAGGAGTTCATAGAATATTTTTGGGATGGTTTCTTAGAACAGCACGCCTGGAGCCAACCAGAGAGCAGGCTATACTAGACTTGTTACTGTACAATAAGATAGGATTAATGACCTCATAGCAAAGTTGCCCCTATGTAGCAGCGATCATAATATGGTTAAATTTTACTTTCAGTTTGAGAGAGATAAGAGTGAGTCTAAGACTAGTATTTTAAACTTAAATAAAGGCAATCCTGAGGGCATGAAAGCAGAGCTAGCTAAAGTGAACTGACAAATTAGGTTAAACGATAGGTCAATAGAGATGCAGAGGCAGACATTTAAGGGGATACTTCAGAATACACCACAGATATATTCCACCAAAAACGAACAATTCTAAGGGCAGGACCCGGCATCCAAGGTTAACTAAAAAAGTTGAAGATATATCAAATTTAAAGAGAAAGCATATAATTGCGCAAGGATGGGTGGCAGGTCAGAAGATTGGTCAGAATATAAAAACAGCAAAGAGTGACTAAAATATTAATAAGGAGCCAAAAATTAGAGTATGAGAAAAATCCAGCTAGAAATATAAAGATGGTAAGAATTTCCATAGATATTTAAAAACAAAAAGAGTTAACAAAGTGAGTGTTGGTCCTATAGAAAGTGAGTCTGGGGAATTAATAATGGAAAATAAGGAGATGGCAGATGAATTGAACAGGTAATTGAACATCGAGTGTTCCTCAGAGAAGCTAAAGTTCAAGCGATTACAAAGTTTCCTATTCCAAAAAGCAAACAAGAAATGCTGCAGTTCCTCGGATTGTGTCGATTTTACAGAAAATGTGTGCGCAATTTCAGCATAGCAGCTGCTCCATTAACAAACTTATTGAACATACAAATTAGGAACAGCAGTAGGCCATTCAGCCCTCCTGCTCCACCATTTGATAAGATTATGGCTGATCTGATGGGGGCCTCAACTTCATTTTCCTGTCTACCCCCTATACCCTTTGACTCCCCTGATAGTCATGGACCTATCTGCCTCTGTCTTTAAAATATTCAGTTTCTCTGCCCCCAACACTCTCTGGGGAAGAGAATTCCACAGACTCACAACCCTCTGAGAGAAATCTCCATCTTAAATGGGAGACCCCTTATTTTTTATATATTTTCCATAGCTCCAGTCTTTCCCACAAGGGGAAACATTTTCTCAGAATCCACCCTCTCGCGACCCCTCAGGATCTTGTGTTTCAATAAGACCACCTCTCATTCTTCTAAACTCCAATGGAATCAGGCTCAGCCTGTCCAACCTTTCATGATGAGGTAACTCCTTCATCCCAGGAATCAGTCGAGGGAACTTCTCTGAACTGCTTTTAATGCAATTATGTCCTTCCTTAAATAAGTAGGCCAAAATTGTACACAGTACATTAGAGGTGGACTCACCAATGTCCTGTATAACTGTAGCAGAACTTCCTTATTTTTATATCCCATTCCCCTTGCAATAAATGACAACATTCCATTTGCCTTCCTAATGCTGCATCTGCTGACTAATGTTTTGTGATTCATGTACCAGGGGACCCAGATCCTTCTGTACTGCAGAGTTCTGTAATTTATCTCTGTTTAAATAATGTAATGCTTTTCTATTTTTTCTGCCACAGTGGACAAGTTCACATTTTCCCACAATATACTACTCCATCTGCCAAACTTTTGCTGACTCACTTAACCCATCTAAATCTCTCTGGAGACTCCTCATGTCTGTTTCACAAGTTAATTTTCTACTTATCTTTGTATTATCAGTAAATTTAACAACCATAGTCTTTTCACCCAAGCCATTGATAAATATGAAGAAGAAAGACAAATATGACTGGAAAGGGTCTTGCCAGACTGCTTTCGAGAAATTAAAGCCTATCTTAATAGAAGAGCCCATGTTGGTTGCTCCAAATTTTAACAAACCATTCAAGGTATCAATTGATGCCAGTGATGTGACTGTGGAAGCAGTGTTGTTACAAGGTGAGGATGCTAACATAAAGCGTCCAGTCAGTTATTTTTTTGAGAAAACTTAATCCTTATCAACGTACTCCACAGTTGAAAAGGAGGCGTTAGGCCTTGTTTTGGGTTTTCAACAGTTTGAAATATACGTTTCCAGAAAAGCCGGGGAAGCTGTGATATACACAGACCATAATTCACTTGTGTTTTTGGAGAAATTCTGGACCAAGAACCTCGGTTTGTTTCGCTGGAGTCTGATGCTGCAACCATTTACTTTAATAATTGTTTATATTGCAAAAAGGAACAATGTAGTTACAAATGCCTGATCCAGAGTTTGACTATTTGTTTAAATGCCTCATAACTGCGTAAAGGAGATCTCTAAGCTTTATTTATATGCCAAAGGTTTTGGGCCTAATCCCTCCATGTGTTTAAATGCTATAATCTTTTGATCAAGGACCTGAGATCACATTAGAATTTTGATTGAACTATTGCGGCGGGGATTAATGTGTGTATTGTATGTAATATGATAATTGCTAACATGTTTATAATGTTAAAAATGTGTAGTAAAAGGTTGTGAAAAAATCCTTACTTCAGGAAAGCATTTTTTAAAAGAGGAACATGTGATGGCCCTGTGATTTTGAGGGGGGCATCAGGGGGAAGCTATATTTTTTGTTGGGCTGCTGGTCCCTTTAAGAACTAAGCTTTTCTGGTAAAAACTAGCTTGCTTATAGTAAATGATCATGTGACCAAACTGCCCGAGAGATAAACAATGGAGAAAAAAAGGGTCAACCAGAAGTCAATTATAGGGCTAAGTGGTTGGGTGTGGTTCTATGTTCAATGAATTTGGCTTTAGTTTAGCACAATCTGATCATAGAGCAAGAAACATCCCTTTCAAGCAGAGTTCATTTGAAATTCCATGTGCTGGCTAAAAGAATTTAAAATTCTTGTTAATAAAGGATTCCTAATAGTGAGTTGAACCTCTAAGGATAGCCATGCAGAAAGAGAGTGAGAGTAAGAGAGAGAGAGTGTGTGTTTTAGATGCAAGACTGCAGGGTGAAAGAATATTAGAATTCTGAGCATTCTGATCTCAGGTGACTACCCTCAAGATGCTAATGACACCTGCGTTAAACAGGCAGTCTACAACTGTAAGATGGTTGGAAGAGATCTGAAGGGACAACCTTGATGGAAGTAAGTGGTGGACTGAAGTAATCTCAGCCCTAATCTCAGCCTCCAAACCTTTGAAACAGTACTTTGAAACCAAGTGGTTGATGTTCCAATTTTGGATAAGTATCAGACTTGAGTTTTGGGGGTTTAAGTCAAATGGGTGCAGAAAGATATTTGAGTTAAGAAGTTTGGTTTAGAGAAAAAGTAACTGTGTTCATTGTACTTTTAATATGTTTAACATAACTGACTATTTAACATAGAGTATAGTCATTCAGATTCATGTTCTTTGATTCTTGTGTAGTAAATTTCTTTTGATTAAAACTGTGAACCTTGTGGCTGCATTCTTTTAGTAAGTATCTGGGTTTTTGGATTCTAAAAGAAATAAATAAACATGTTACTGGTCTCTAACGAGATCATAACAGGCAAAAAGTTAATAAAGTAAATTTACCATTTTATTAACTGAAAAATGTCAATCACAATTTGTATTTTTCAAGGAATTAGAACACTTATTTACCAATTACAAGTACTATCTTATTAAAATGAACTGTACAGATCCAATTTTCCTGTCATGAAGGCTTTTCAGTTCTGAAAATGTTATTAACTTTGAAGGGTGAGCACCCTTCTTATTGTGCTGGGTCATCAGCTACAGGAACAATTAGTCATTCTCCCATTTTTCTTTCAGGCTCTTAGTGTCCAGCAGAACTATTGTGGCCTCATTACAATGAAGATTGTCTAAACAAAGGATCTGCAAGAAAAATACTAAGACAGGTAACAAAGGTTGAAGTGGAAGAAAATTAAAAGCAGCTTGAGTTAAGCTTGGAAGAGCACGATATATGATATCTTCTTTGCCCATCTTATTATACATTTTTTTTTCCAAGTCTATACGCACGTTAAGATACTGGCTTATTTTTAAACAAAAGTTCAACTTTTATTGTGTACATACGGTTGTAAAAGGTCATCATGATCTGTTCAAGTGACTTTTTTTTCTCCTGCCAAAGAAAAACTGTTTTGCACTGACCCTAAGAGGTGGTATGTTTCTCAGAGAGGATTTCTGACTCCCACACCTGACTTGTGGATGAATGTATGGTAATATGCAGATTACTTATTTCCCTGATTTGATCTATCACTTGGGCTGAAGTAGCTAATCTGAGCTAGAGTTGCAGTTGGGGCGCTGCAACTGACCTCGGTGACCCTTTGCCCGGACAGAAGATAAGGACAGGATAGGTCCTGGCTGTGATGATTCGCATGGTCAAAGAGCCTGCTGACACTTACTGTCCAGCCTTACATAAGAAGCTACCGAAGATAGTTAGCAGCCAGCAACCATGGTATTATCATACCATGATAATAGGAAGGGAGAAAATGGGAAAAAAATGTTCTGTTCCTCTAAAAGCCATGAACATTATAATGCCAGTATTTTTTTAAGAAACGATATTAAGGTAAAAATCGCATAGGATGTTTTTGTGAGTTACAACTCTGACAACTGCTTATTCACTGGTCAAGCTAAAACTGTTTGTCATTCATTAAATGATACATTCACGGGCACAACAGGCACCATGTGGACAGTGTTCAGGCTCCATAGATGGTCTTTGAGCCCTCCATATACATGCGTAGAAGTACTTATTCACTGTATGAGTAATCATGGCAAAGGTAAACTGCTTGAGGATAAGAAATTTTAGAAGAATAATTTCATGGCATTCTGCCATTTGTGAAAATGTTACATTACAGAAACACTTAAAAAAACAAAAAAGCTACTGCACAATAGCTATTTTTATGCAAATGATCACAATGAATATCATAAATATAAAGTCTGTACCCACTTTTAGTATTTTTATACTTTCCATCTATTCAAAATGATTGGTTAGAACACATCATTGTAAAAATAAATATAAGCTTAATTGCTCACTCAAAACGGAGACTTTCAAACATTTCAGACTGTACTATTATGCCACATCCAGGTATTTGAGACAAAAATATTAATTGCACAGTGGATTTCAACATCTGCCTGTTCCCATTCTCAGCTCCAGAAATCCAAAACTAATCGACACAAATAACATTGCTGCAGTATACTTGTGTTTGTGCAAATGTGTATCTCCTAGAATCCCAGGAATTAAAGATCAATCTCCAGGGCATTGGTGTGTGCAACCGTGGAGAAAAATCATAGGGACATTAAAAAAGGTAGTTTTTTTTTGCCATTTTCTTTTAACATTTCTCTTTACCAGGTATAAAAATATTGAAAATGGGAAAAAAGGCTGCTTGCCTGACAATCAAGCATCATCCAATTGGGTAATGAGTTTTTTTGCTTTCCAATTGGCACAGAAAGGCAGTTCATCACAAGGATGGATGTGTTGGCTGACTAATGGTTGGAGCAAGGGGCAAGTCAAGTGATGATACCTCCAGGAATACATTTAATTGCAGTTGGCAACCCTAGCTAGTGCTCAGAAAATACTCTGAAAGCACTTTCAAGCAATCTGGTTGCACACCATGTTCTAACCAAAGGCCACAAACATGGGACTGAATACAAAACTGTTGCAAAGCTTTTCTTGAAAATAATCTGTATTTTTAAATGCACTTTCTTTTGTACCAAAGGACATCCATCTATGTTAATGTGTAACAACTTGCCAGCAGACACATCAAACCCCATGACAGAGTACAAAATTCTCTATTGTTATTTGACCTGACTAACATTTAAAAAAATAAATATATGGCAGATTTATGCAGCAAGGCACCTGTTAACAGAGATCCTATTTCCTGCAAATTGTAAGATACTGCACAACTAAGTGACCAAAGGATCTGTGTAACCTTCTCATTTTACAAAATAGTTCAATTTTACAATACCTAAAAATTTGCAGGAAGTAATTTCCAATGGGACTCATTTAATAGAAGCTAAGAAGCAATCCCAGTTGAGTTGTGGGTTGCCCATTTTGAAAGTCAGGTTCAGGTTAACTACTGGGGGACTGACTTTGTTCTGACGTCATCAATATACTGAATTGACTTCTTAATTCAATAGTACTAATTTACAAAAAAATCAAGTTCACTGATAGTAAGACACAGGCGGTTGACATGTTGGCACAGGCTAATTTTCAAAATTATTTTGGAATATCATGTTTGTTATCATTTTTTGAATAGCTCCTCTGTGTATTTCTTTGTTTTTAAACGTCTGGGACATTAGCGAGATGGATAGAATGCAATGTAGTGAATGAATGGATTTGGTTTCATCTTTTGTGTACATCCATCCTGCAAAGCCTGCTTAGAAAGTCAAATTAGCCTTGGTTATAGACTGTTGTCTTTTTTAATCCGGCCACTGGTATAGGAAGTCCAGCATGTATCGGCGCCGGTCTCCAGTCTGAATAAATAAAAAAGGTTAATAGCAGCAAAAGCATCCGGCGGTAAAATCACCCGCCAAACCCAAAAATGATGGTTGATATGAATGTGATCAACCAGCACTGTGGCAACCTCATGTAACATGGAAAAAGCCAAAAGCTGTTGTCTTTTGAAGTGCAGGAGTAAATTGTTTTTCAAATATGTGACAAATCTCTGGATCCCACAGTGCAGTTAAGTAGCAAGTATTGTTTAATTTGGAGAAGTAAGAAAAAGATATGTGTGAGTTTCAACATATAATTGCAGAATTCTGTAAACTTCACTCTGTAATTTTAAAGAAATGAAAAATCATCGATTGTGTTACAACTGTACAATTGTTATCACTTCATGACTTGTAATGTACAGTCTGACAAAGGGGAATGGTTAAAACATGGGGCAGGATTATATGGCCCCACCACAGCATGTCTGCCCCCAGTGGATCTGGCGGGCCATTTATATTTCCATTAAGTTCAGCGGGACTGTAATATTCCGCCAGGCGGGAGGGGCTGTAAATTCCTGCCCATGAGTTTGGAGGGGAAAACTCTCCTGTGGTGCTGTGATTTTAATGATACAAATCATAAATTATGGAGAGTCAGAAGACTCTGTGCTTAAATCCATTGATATGCTTTTATTTGCAGCATTTATTTCACTGATGGCGTTGATAAATCTATTTTTAAACTCAATCACTGAAATGTTTAACGTAGCTATTTTTCCTCAGCTGAACAATTACCGCCGGTTTCTATCCTTGTCACAAAAGAAAACGTCGTCTTTTCAAAAGCAAAAATAATCGTTTCTTAAGCCGTGTGAATAGTCCTCGTTGTACTTTTGTACTCGTATTTCTTTGTGGACATGAATGGTAAGCACAGTTGGCTGTGGTGAAAGTATAGAACACTTGAAGACACTATGAAGCAATACATGGTGAGAAATATGATAAGTAGGCAGGAAAGTTAAGTGAAAATACATTTCTAAAATCGGCAAATTAGTTGAAAACGACTAATGTTTATTAACGCTCACAATGTAAGTAATGGTGCTGTTAAGGTGAGGTATATACTATCTATAACCACAGTTTTGGTCTCCTTATTTGAAAAACAATAAAACTGCTTTAAAATAAGTTCACAGAAGTTTTTTTCAACTCATTCCTGGGATAATGGGCTTATCCTATGAAGAAAGGTTGAACAGGTTGGGCCCATACCCATTGGAGTTTAATAGAATTAGGTGATCTTATTGAAACATATAAGATTCTAAGGGGACTTGATAGGGTGGGTACCCGGAGGATGTTTCCTCTTGTGGGGGAGACTAAAACTAGGGGACATAGCTTAAGAATTAGAGATCTATCTTTTAAGGCAGAGGAGGAGAAATGTTTCTCTCAGAGGGTTGCTAATCTATGGAATTCTCTTCCCCCCGAAAGTAGTGGAGGCTGGGTATCTAAATTTATTCAAGGCTGTGTTAGATAGGTTTTTGGTAGACAAGGCAGTCAAGGGGGCGCAGACAGCAAAGTGGAGCTGAGACCGCAATTAGATCAGCCATGATTATATTGAATGGCAGAGGAGGCTCGAAGAGCCAAATGGCCTACTCCTGCTCCTAAGTCCTATGTTCGTATGCTCATAAAATATCTGAGAGGTCGAAACTATTTTCTTAGTCAGAATTTCTGAAGCGTTGCATTCATTCTCTGGAGGTGGGCTGGTCACTAAAACATTTTAAGCAGGTTACATGCATCCATTTTAATTTCACTTTTATTTTTAACACTGCAGGTCTGGTTTCTCAGACCATAGAAACCCAGCAGAACTGGGAATCCCAGCACATTAAAGGTTAGGTGGCCACTGGCTGGAGGTGAGGAATACGGGACACAGACCCCGCCAACTCTACCGCATGTGCACACACAAAAATGGCTATGAGCTTAAGGCCTGCCTATATAATTAATTAAAATGAGCAGTGCAAATGTATTTGCACGCTGGATCACTGTATTAATTAAGTTTAAATAATAATTACCAATGATAACTGTACTGATAACTAATATATGTAGTATAACTAATATATAACCAATAACAATATCAACAATTTAAAGCCAATGTACCCACCATGGGAATGATGACCAGTGCCTATACTTTTGTCCATTCCTAGCAGGATTTAGGAGGTTTTTGTTTCCAAGAACTCAGTACATGTCTTTGCATTCTTCTGATAAATTGATGCAGATCTGGAGCTTTGCTTTCATGCTGCTCACCTCCAGTCTGTTCCTCACATTTCTCCAAGCAGTGGTCATCATGGAGAAAACGCTTTATGTATGAGCATTGCTGCATGGTTTGGAGAACAAACTGGAGCTGATTTGCTTCATGTTCACATTTGTAACAAGATAGATGAGTTGACGACACAAATAGAAATAAATATGACTGGATAGCTAGTACAGAAACATGGGGCAGAATTTTCTGCCTACTGGGCGGGTGAGCCCGACCCAATCTCTGGTGGGGCGGGAAGCCGTTCCCCGCCGGAGAAGCGGGCCCCATCGCCATTTTAAGTGGGCGGGCCAATTAAGGCCTGCCCAGCGTGACGCCTGGCAGGAAGCGCTATGCACTTCCTGTGCGGGCGGGGGGGATTCCCCAAATGCGAGAGTGCGCTTTTTCGTGCATGCGCACAAAAGAGCGCACATCTCCCTGAGGAAAAGTGCTGCCTCAGGGAGATCGCTGAAAGTTGTACAAAGATTAAAAATAGAAAAATAAAAAAAATCCTTAACATGTCCCCCTCATGTGACAATGTCACACGAGATGGGACATGTTAATAAATTTCACTAAAGCTTTATTAAAGTTTTTTAAACCCTACATGAAACCTCATCCCACTGGTGGATGAGGTTTTATGTTTTTCAGAAGCCCGCCGGGGCTCCTGGCCTGCCCGCCAACCTTAAGGTTGGACGGGCAGGTCTTTTAATTGTTTTAATTATCCTGTCAATGGCCTCAATTGGCCATTGACAGGTCAGCGGGCGCACAGCTGATTTCACTGTGCCCCCGCCTTCCTGAAGATTTAAATGGGGCAGGATGACGTCGGGGGTTCCCCCCACGTCATTTTGCGCGTTGGCGAGCGGGTCCCGCCCCCTGCTCGCCGACGGAAAAATTCAGCCCCATGGTTGTAGACCAAGGCAGGGAACTCAACATTCAAAGGTATTTGACGTTCTGGAAAAATAGGCAAAAAGAAAAAGGAGGTGGGGTAGCTTTGTTAATAAAGGAAGGTATCAGTGTGGTGGTGAGTAGTGATGTAGGTGCAATAGATCATAATGTGGAATCAGTTTGGTGGAAATAAGGAATAGCAAGGGGAAGAAGCCATGGGTGGGAGTCATCTATAGGCTCCCGAAGAGTTGCCCCACTGTAAGACAAAGTATAAATTGGGAAATAATGGAGGTGTGTAAGAGGGGTGCTACAATTGTCATGGGTGATTTTAGTCTGCATACTGACTGGACAAATCAGATTGGCAGGGGTAACATGGAAAACAATTTGTAGAGTGCATCAGGGATTGTTTCTTAGAGCAATATGTTGCAGAACCTACCCGGGAACAGGTTATTTTAGATCTAGTAATGTGTAATGAGGTGGGATTAATAAGAGATATCGTAGTTAGAGATCCTCTAGGCAGTAGTGATCACAACATAATAGAATTTCAAATTCAGTTTGAGACCGAGCAACTTGGGTCTCAAACCAGTGTCCTCAACTTAAATAAGGGCAGTTACAGAGATATAAAGAAAGAGTTTTCTAAAGCGGGCTGGGAAAATAGACTAAGGGGAAGGTTAGTGGATGAGCAGTGGCAGACATTTAAGCAGATATTTCATAATGCTCAGCAAAAATTTATCCCGGTCAAAAAGGAGGACTCGATGAGAAGGATGAGCCACCCGTAGTTAACAAAGGTGGTCAAGGAGAGTATCCAATGAAAAACCAAGGCATACAAAGCAGAAAAATCTAGTGGTAGGCCAGAGGATTGGGAATTTTTCAGGAACCAGCAGCAGATGACTAAAAAGCTAATAAAGAGGGAGAAAATTGATTATGAAAGTAAATTGGCAAGAAATATAAAAACAAACAGCAAGAGCTTCTACGGGTATATAAAAAGAAAAAGAGTGGCTAACGTGAGCATGGGACCCTTGGAGGATGTGACTAGAGAATTGATAATGGGGAACAGGGAAATGGCAGATAATTTAAACTAATATTTTGCATCGGTCTTCACTATAAATATCCCAAGGGTATCAGATAAGCATGGAGCTAATGGGAGGAAAGATCTTGTAACAGTCTCTATCACGAGGGGCAAAGTATTTGACAAACTAATGGGACTAAAGGCAGACAAGTCGCCAGGACCTGATGGCTTGCATCCAAGGGCTTTAAAGGAGGTGGCTGCAGAGCTAGTGGAGGCATTGTTCAAAATATTCCAGAGCTCGTTGGATTGCGGGAGGATCCTAACGGATTGGAAAACCTCTAATGTGGTGCCCCTGTTCAAGAAGGGAGGGAGACAAAAATCAGGAAGCTATAGGCCAGTCAGTCTAATACTAGAGTCCATTATTAAGGAAGAAATAGCCAGAATTTAGAAAAGCTTGATGCAATCAAACAGAGTCAACATGGTGTTGTGAAAGAGAAGTCGTTTGACAAATTTGCTAGAGTTCTTTGAGGATATAACAAGCAGAGTTGATAAAGGGGAACTGGGATGTAGTGTATTTGGATTTCCAGAAGGCATTTGATAAGGTGCCACATAAAAGGTTATTGCAAAAGATAGGAGGTCACGGTATTAGAGGTAATGTATTAGCATGTATTGAGGATTGGTTAACACACAGAAGACAGAGAGTGGGGATTAATGGGTCTTTTTCAGGTTGGAAAGACATAACTAGTGGAGTGCCACAAGAATCAGTCCTAGGGCCTCAATTATTTACTATCTATATTAATGACTTGGAGGAGGGGAGGAGGGGGCAGAGTATAACATATTCAAATTTGCTGATGATACAAAAATAGGTGGGAGGGCATGTTGTGATGAGGACATAAGGAATCTGCAAGGGGATATAGATAGGTTGAGTGAGTAGGCAAAAACTTGGCAGATGGAGTTTAATGTAGGAAAGTGTGAGGTCATGCACTTTGGTAGAAGAATCAAAAGGCAGACTATTATTTAAATGGAGAGAGACTCCAAATAAGTGCAGCACAGAGGGATCTGGGTTTTCTTGTGCATGAAACACAAAAAGTTAGCATGCAGGTGCAGGAAGTAATTAAAAAGGCAAATGGAATTTTGGCTTGTATTGCTAGGGGGTTCGAGTTTAAAAATAGAGAAGTCTTGTTACAACTGTACAGGGTGTTGGTGGGGCTGCACCTGGAGTACTGTGTACAGTTTTGGTCCCCGTACTTAAGAAAGGATATGATGGCGTTGGAGGCAGTTCAAAGGCGATTCACTAGGCTGATTCCTGGGATGAAGGGGTTGATTTATCAAGAACGGCTAAACAGGTTAGGCCTTTATTCAGTAGAGTTTAGAAGAATGAGGGGTGATCGTATTGAAAAGTACAAGATTCTGAGGGGGCTTGACAGGGTAGATGTTGAGAAGGTGTTTCCACAAGTGGGGGAATCATGAACTGGGTGGGGGTTGTGGGGGTGGGGGGGGGGGGGGGGGGGCGACATAGTTACAGAATAAGGGGACACTCATTTAAAACTGAAATGCAAAGGGATTTCCTCTCTCAGAGGGTAGTGAACGTCTGGAATTCTGTATCCCAGAGAGTTGTGGAGGCTAGGTCACTAAAAGTATTTTAAAGAGGAAGTAGATAGCCCTCAACTCCGTGTTATTTCAAGAATCTATGAGGAGCTGGCACGAAAGAGGAGTTGAGGCCTGGGGCAGACCAGCCACGATCTTATTGAATGGAGGGGCAGGATTGAAGGGCCGAATGGCCTACTCCTGCTCCTATATCTTATGTTCTTATGTACATTCATGAATTTATTTTCCTGGGCTTTGCTGAAAAGGTTCAGGTCTGGCAATGCTTTATCTCAGGGGAGGTTATAATGCTTTCTAGTGCTCTGTATAACTGAAGAATAACCTCCCTATTTTTGTATTCAATTCCCCTTGCAATAAATGGTAACATTCTATGAGCTTTCCTAATTATTTGCTATACCTGCATAGTAGCCTTTTGCAATTCATGCACTAAGATACCCAGATCCCTCTGCATTTCAGAGCTCTGCAATCTATCACCATTTGGATAATATGCTTCTCTTTTATGCTTCCTGCCAAAATGGACAATTTCACATTGTTCCACATAATACTCCATTTTCTAGATCCTTGCCCACTCACTTAACCTATCTATATCTTTTTGTAGCCTCCTTATATCTTCTTCACAACTTACTTTCCTACCTACCTTTATATCATCAGCAGATTTGGCAACCATCCCATCCATCCAAGTCATTTATATAAATTGTAAACAGTTGAGGTCCCAGCACTGATCCCTGTGGCACATCACTCGTTATATCTTGCCAGCTTGAAAAAGACCCATTTATGCCTACTCTCTGCTTCCTGTTAGTCAGCCAATCTTCCATCCATGCCAATATGTTACCCCCTATACCATGAGCTTTTATTTTCTGCAATAACCTTGGTGTGGCACTTTATCAAATGCCTTCTGGAAATCTAAGTACAGTACATTCACCAGTTCCCATTTAGCCACAGCACATGTTACTTCCTCAAAGAGTTCCAATAATTTGGTCAAATGTGATTTCCCTTTCAGAAAACCATTTTGATTCTGCCTGATTACCTTTAACTTATCCAAGTGCCCTGCTATAGCTTCTTTAATAATAGCTTCTAACATTTTCCCAATGACAGATGTTAAGCTAACTGGCCTGTAGTTTCCCACTTTCTGTCTCCTTCCCTTTTTGAATAACAGAGTTACATTTGCTATCTTCCAATCAAATGGGACCTTCCCTGAATCTAGGGAGTTTCAGAAAATTAAAAACAATGCATCAACTATCTGACTAGCCACTTCTTTTGAGACCCTAGGGTTAAGTCCATCAGGACCCAGGCTCTTGTCAACCTGCAGCTACAACAATTTACTCAGTACCACTCTTCTGGTGATTGTAATTTTCCTGTTCTCCTCCCTACCTTCCATTTCCTGATTTATAGCTGATTCTGGGATGTTACTTGTATCATCTATCGTAAAGACTGGTGCAAAATACCTGTTCAATTCATCTAATAATAATGTTTTCCATTATCAGTTCTCCAGACTCACTTTCTATAGGGCCAACACTCACTTTGTTAACTCTTTTCTTTTTTAAATATTTATAGAAACTTTTACCATCTGTTTTTATATGTCAGGCTAGCTTTCTCTCGTATTCTAATTTTTCCCTCTTAATTAATCTTTTAGTCATCCTTTGCTGTTCCTTATATTCTGTCCAATCTTCTGTCCTTCCACCTATCTTTGCACAATTAAATACTTTTTCTTTAAGTTGGATACTATCTTTAACCTTTCTCGTTAACCACGGATGGTGTGTCCGTCCCTTAGACTTTTTCTTACTCGTTGGAATGTGTCTATTCTGTATATTCTAAAATATAGCCATAAATGTTTGTCACTGCACCTCTATTGACCTATCCCTTAACCTAACTTGCCAATTTCCTTTAGGCAGCTCTCCTTTCATGCCCTCATAATGTAAAATTCAATCATATTATGGTCGCTGCTACCTAGGGGTGCCTTCACTATAAAGTCATTAATTAATCCCATCTCGTTGCACAATGCGAGGTCTAGTATAACCTGCTCTCTGGTTGGCTCCAGAACATGCTGTTCTAAGAAATTATACCAGAAACATTCTAGGAGCTCCTCATCTAGGCTACCTTTGCCCATCCGACTTTTCCAGTCTATATGTGGATTAAAATCTCCCATGATTATTGCTGTGTTTTTCTGACAAGCTCCCATTATTTCTTCCATTAAGCTCCATCCTACCATGTGGTTACCATTAGGGGGCCTGTATACGACTCCCACAGTGACTTCTTGCTTTTACTATTTCTCATCTCTACCCAATCTGATTTGCCCTATGCCAATTTGCACGTGGCTCAGGTAATAATCCAGAGATTATTACTTTAGAGGTTCTGCTTCTTAATTTGGTGCCAAGCTCCTCATACTGACTATGCAGAACCTCCTTCTTTGTCCTGCTTATGTTGTTGGACCACGACAACTGGGTTATCCCCCTCCCACTGCAAATTCATCTCCAACCCCGAGATGTCCTGAACCCTGGCACCGGGCACAAACACAGCCGTCTGAACTCACGCTCTTTGCTGTGGAGAACGATATCAATCCCTCTGACTATACTGTCCCCTACTACCACTACATTCCTTGTAACTTCCTCCACTTGAATGGCTCCCTGTACAACGGTGCCATGGTCAGTTAGCTCATCCACTCTCCAACCCCCACTCTCATCCAAACAAGCTGATAAAAACTCATAACTGTTGGGCAATTGCAAGGGCCAAGGCTCCTGCCCTCTGGGTCCGCTTAGCTGCATCATTTGTAGTCTCACCCTCCTGTACCCGACCACTGATAAAATCAGACGACTGTATCCAAAGGAGTGTAACCACCTCCTGGAATAAAGTGTCCAGGTAACTTCCCCCTTCCCTGATATGCCACAGTGTCTGCAACTCAGCCTCCAACTCAATAATTTGGAGCCAAATTCCTGCAGCCCCAAACACTTCCTGAAGATGTGTTTGCCCTGGATCACACCGTTATCCAGAAGCTCCCACATCCTGCAATCGGAACCCATCACCTTCCCTTACATCTCCAATATGTGTTTCTAATTAATAATTGCTAATTATAATTAATAAAGCATACACCTCCCAATAGGTCTTAGCACTGCTAGTGAACTTTACAATACTGATAAAACAATACAGTACTTACAATACTGATTAAGCTAATACCAGTTACTGGTTTACCTGCTGCTTCTGCTGCACCAAAGTGGAAATCAAACACTGGAGGCTGAAAAGAGTAGAGGAAAAAATACACCTCCTCCCCACCCTTCACTGAGCTCCTCACTCAGCACACTTTACTTCTTGCAGTAAACCTTACCGAAAGCACCTTTGTCCCCCTATGTACCAAATTCCCACTTTGAACTAAATTACCAAATATACTCACTTGGTCTCTGTCTCACTCAAGCCGAAGTTTCCCCCCACTGTCCGTATGCCTCTTACTGACTGTGCTGTTTAAAAGTCCCTTTCTTATATAGAGCTGTGATGAGTTACTCTCTAGCTTACCTTCCTGCTACAGGAATCGACACCTATCCAGGCAAGGGATTTAAAGTGATTGACACTTAACTGCCACTAAGGCAGTTGCCTGCTTAACTAGGCTATTTAACTTACTTAAAGGCTGCTAGTTCTGTGTCAGAACCTAACTCTTACTCTAAAATTGAACTTGAAAAAGATTTACCAGTTGAATTCCCACTTTGAAACAAATTCCCAAATATACTCACTTGGTCCCTGTTTCACTCAGGCCGAAGTCTCCCCTCACTGACCGCGCACCTCTTACTTGGCTTCTCCCCTTTTACTTAGGGTTGCGTAATATTGGTTGATCATCCTTCTCCATCGTCTCCTGTCAGTCACCCATTTGTCTTCTAGTCCTACTGCATTTAAATCTCCTGCCACCATATTTTTCCATCTGGTCTTAAACTTTATTCCTTTTCTCACCATCAGGTCAGTTATTTCACTGATCTTCCCTGTCAGGCTACCGACATTTAGACTTACTATTTTGAGTCTGGTCATCTTCTCATCTCTCCTTCAGGCTTTCATCTTTAGCTACCCTGCCATTGGTAAGCTATCCTTACCCATTCCTCACAGGATTCGGGCAGAGTGTTGCAGCAATTCTTGCAACAGTTCCGACACATACCTTTCTCAAAGGATCAGCAGTTATTACAGTGATATGCTTTGCAAGGCTAGTCCTTGCATGCTTGAACACCATCCCAAATTCTTCAAAGTACACAGCATTTGCAAAGGCTAATTTGGATATTCTGCTGTAAAAGCTGTTTTCAGCCAAGTCATATCTACTACTCAAATACTTCTTGACTCTTCTGTGAAAAATTGAAAAGTCTAACATTTTCTTGTCACATTTGATGTTAATTGCTTCAGTCTGCCATTCAATATGAACCAAAGAACTTGTCCTGAATCCTTATCTCCAGGTTCCTATTTATGCCATTCATCAGCTCATACACCAAGAGGATGCTGAATGACTTGGCCTCTAAAGTTTCAATACAGTCTGTGAATAGTTTGAGCATTGCTGAGAAAGAGAAAGTAAAGTTCCACCAATTCATTGGCATCCCGAAGCATCTCCCACTGTTCTTTGGGGCACTCTTCCTCACCTTAAACTCTGCAAGTAGCTTGTCACAGGTTTCCAGCATTTCAGCAATCTGTCAATAGCTGGCAGTAGAGAAAACTAACTGGTCACAATGTGCTGCAATAGATTGCACTCCTCCACTTCAATGAAGTCACAGAACTTACTCAATTGCTGTGTTCTGCCCACAGAAGTACTAAAGTGAACATATACCCTGAGAATTATGTTTTCTACATCCACATCAAGATTGTCCACCCTGTATCTTATTACATTGTGCAAAATATAAACAAAAATGTTGGCTGCAACTTTCAGTTTTTGGTAACTGTTGTTGTGCTTTCCATAATTAACATTTGCATTGTCAGCTGGATATGTGGTAAGTCTCCCTAGGCTGAGATCTAAGGCACTGAGTTTGGATAATATTTCGGATGAGACTACTTCCAAGTTTTCTTGGCTATCACAATAGAAATCCAACAATAAATGCTGGACGCACTTCACAAAATTGAAATATCTCAAAACTAATGTGAAACACTTTGTTGCACACTCATTTGAGGCATCAGTTACTAAAGGAAAGAAATAATTTATTTTAATGTAACCCAAATGCTTCGGTACAGGAATGGCGCAGGAACGCCCTTCACTCAGTGTTTTTGCCTTTGTTTTCCCACACATCAGGTCTCTCATACTCTTATAAAACTGGTGGTGCCTCATAGCATGGTAGACTTTACCTAGTTCAGCAGAAGTCACTTGATCATTTTGAGGCAATGCAGGCGATTTTTAAAAAAGCTCAATGATGGTAAACCTGCACTTCGAGTGCTAAATTTGAGCTTTTCTGACAAAACATGCTGATTCACAACTCCCTTTCCTCGGTGGCTAACATCGATCTCACACTGGCACCTGCTTTCTGCTTTAAATCATATTCTTTTGACCATTCAGGATTGAACAATTTCTTTCTCTTAGGCATTTTGAATTGGTGAACGGTGGCAAGGTGTGGGTGTTACGATGACAATGTTAGGACCTTTTCTCATGAGCACTTGCCCACCTGGAAATGATTTTAAATGACTGGCCATTGATCTAACCAATGAGACTGGTAGGACAACATCAAGCAACATTGAGGGCAGCCTCATAAAGGGTGGAGGACAGCTTCAATATTACTCGGCGAGCAGGAAATGATTTCATGATCAAGATTTAACCAATGAGGCTTGTACAGTGGCCATTTGGAATTGTCCAGCCTCTAACTTTCAATCATTGGTCGATTTTGATATCCATCATTTTATATCCTCTCTACATTGGTTGGCACGTGCCCACAAATGAATGGACCTTACCCCCAGGCTGGCCATTTCGAACATACTTCAAAAAACTTCAAAATACCAGATCTAAGGGCATTTGATACCAGAATGGGCCAGATGTGTTGAAATCTGGAGTGTAAGATATAAAATCGGACAAATGGCTACCCTATTAAAGGAGGTGAAAAGGTTCAGATCCTTGAGATAAGTGCCTTACTTGCTTTGCTTGCGGGTAAGGAGGAACAAGAGCATCTCCCCTGCCCACCCGGGTTCCTGATATACCCGAGCAATTGGACCTTGGTGGCCAGCCAGCCCTTTGCCACCGTCCCTCCGCCCCAACCATCCTCGGCAACTGGACTCCCTGGATTAACTGCTCCCCCGATGACCTGGCCGCTTGCTGGTTGCTTTCTTGTCTGACAGACTGTTACTTTAGCTGGTTTTCAGGTGAGAAAGCTGTGGGAAAAAAATAAAACAACTCCTCCTATTACATTTGGCAGGACCTGCAGGAATCCTGACTTCCTAATTCCCATGTGCAAATCCATTCCTCCCGCTCTCTATCTGGCTTTGAGTTATTATCAGGGCCAGTATCTCTAGATGCGTTTTGCTGAAGATGTGGCTCATAACAGATTCAGTATGCCAAACTTCATATTCAAGTCCCAGCTGGGCCAAGCCCCAGGCTCATCTTCCACAGTCTGATCAAATCCCAAGATCTTCACAGTGATGCTAGATCAAAGGGCATCTCATTCTGCCAAACAGCAGTAGCCGCACTGTAATACAAATGACAGGACCACCACATCAATTCTAACAAGTCTAGAAAATCTCACTAGTGTTACCAAGATCTAGGACCATTCCCCAATCCTATTGTTATGATCCCTGTGGAGACCAATAACTTTTTAAAATATATTTGAATTTCCAGTAACCAACTGGAAGGATCACATAAGATTTCAAGTTTTAAGGCTTGTACTGTAACAAACAAACTGTTAACAACATTGAGCAAAATCTATTTATATAGGCAACTTAAACTCAAGACTACAAAAATGTTTCCGCCATTTCAAATGACCAAAAATCTCCTGCCACAGTTATAACTTCACTCTTCCCCTTAAGTGGACATTCCATTCTCCAGGAATCAGAACAAAGCTATTCTCAACTCCCAGTGGCTTGCTTCCTTTTTCAGCCAGATAATGTCTAATCTTCAAACTGACTTTCACGGTGATGGTCACCCTGGAAATTCCTCCCTCTAGCCAAAGCTAGGTGAATCTCCCAGCCTCATTTAAATCCTCACAACTTGGTCCCTTTAACTCGAGCGTGAGCTCCCACCCGCATTCTGTGTGGTGAACAAAATAAACTGTCTGTCTCTATCTTTCTGCTCCCTGTCTCAGATTCTTGCAGATTGAGGTTCAGGAATATCTCCTGAAAACCTGCAACCTGATCCTACAATAGGTTCCTATGGACTATTCCCTCCTAAAGCCCATCTCTACTAATCACATGGACCTTGTATCCAGGTAGAAATGCTAATTAGTTATCCTCTACACTTCTAACTCCATTCTATCTTGAAATTAAATAGACAGTTTAAAGTATATCCATTTATAAAAACTGACATTCCCAACACCTCTCTGTGAGACTTGAAGCCTAACAATTTATCCACAGTCATCAAAGATGCCCTTGCCATTGTCTGCAGGTGTAAATATCTTGCTTCTATTCTCAGTAAATCAATCTGGGCCTCACTGACCCCATAGGAATCAGGCTACCCAGGCTTGTTGTCAAGCAGGCCACACTTCATTCCTCTATTTTACCCTGAATTAAAGGGACAGTCTCAAAACATTCCAATCATACAAACTTCATATTTGTAATGCTGTTAAGTGCAACCATAACCCATTGTCCCTCACCAGCGCTACTAAATGCCAGATCTCCACCGTTAATTGATGCACTCTGTGTACAATCTTGCTGTATACTCTCAGCTTTAATAATGCTAAAGGATACAAATCAAATACATAGATAAAGGAATAAACAAAGGCCACTGTTTTACAATTTTCACAGAAAATGTGCAGAATTATGAAAATGAATCTCCAAAACAACAGTAAAAATGCCATGGGCTGTATTTTATGTTTCCCTGCTGGCGGGTTTGAAGGCAGAGGGCATGTAAAATCCAGCGGGTGACCTTCCTGCCTCCTACCCACCTGCCCTTGACCTTTCCGAACATTTACAGGGATGGTAGGAGGGGAGACATCAGACAGCCCACCCAACCTTGGTTCTATTAAGGCTTTTAAGTGGGCAACTGATAGGAACCTAAGGGCCTCATTCCACCACCACTGGTACTTTGCCCACAGTGGATGGAGGCCTATGCCATGCATGAAGCCTGACAGCTTTAGCTGCGCAGGCTGATGTCAGGGAAGGGGAGGGGGCACCTCCTTTGCGGGTCCCCTGGGCCCATTGGAGGCACCCCCCCTTCAAAAAAAGTATTTTCCCCCTTAACCCTCCTCCCCAGCCTCTTGCACCCGACTCCCACCCCCTTCTCCCTCATTCCCCTCCTCCTTTAAACCCTTTGCTGAGACCCCCGACCCGGGACCTACCTGGGCTTCTTGGAAAGGTGGAACTTCCTGTAGTCCCAGCAGAGGCCTATGTTCCCATTGGCTCTAGTGGGAGTACAAAGGTTTCTAAGGTGGGATTTCCTCCTGAGATAGGGGTAGAGGTCGCATCTTAAAGCAATTAACACTACTCCCAGCATTAAATTGCTGTGGGGAAGCCATTGGGATCATGGGCAGGCACTCTCCTGACATTTTAGCCATGACATATGTCACAAATGCATAATCATGATATTACAGATTTTAAGGACAACTGTTTTCAAGATACATTTCTGTTTTCAAACCTTAACATTGAGTTTTTTTTCAAAACGGAAGTATGGACAGGAAACGTGGCACCTTTCTGTGCTTGTTTAAACCTCGTCAGACTTATATCTCTAGAGCTGCCTATGAAGAGTCATTAAAATGCAAATACTCCTCCAGGGACATCCAGTGAATCTTCCAAAAGGTGTGCAAAACTTTTTTACTCCTAAGAGAACAGGAGACAGGAACTCTAAAGAACCACAACATAATTAATTTCTTTGTCTGGTGAAACAATGACTCCTTGAAAATTAACATTAATAGCCATTTTAAGTTTTTGACTGTATAAAGTCTGGGTAAGAATAGCCATTTTGGTACAAGCTCCAGGAAGAACTCTGAGAGACAATATCAGAGGGGTTCTTGGCCAAGGAAGGACAAAGAGGGAGGTAAGAACTCAACTGCTGTTCTGCTAAAAGTGTCCAGACAATCTGCAAGTACTGTAACTGCAGAATCAGTGAGGGATAGGGTACCTTCTCTCTCTCTCAAAAACCTGCTGATCTGCTGAGTCCACCTGAGGAGGAAAACCTCCAAATATTCCACTACAAATGCCATCACAGCTGCTAAACTGAACCTCAATTTGCAAACCCTTTTACTTTGGAAAGGAGTTCAAGCACAGGCCCGCAATGATATCTTATAGAGACTGATTTGAAATCTCATCTTTAAGTACCTTTTTCTCTTTATCTGCATTTTAATCTTATTTTAGTTAATAACATTGTCACTTTAACTTTCAGTGGTTGTATTGAAATGAACTAACCTGTATCCTGTTTAAGACTAAAGCTGTGCTGCTGGCTATTTTTAAATTGAATCATTTGCAAATTTAAAAAGGGCTACACACACACATACATTCTTAGTTTGCCGACCACTTGAGGGCAACGCCTCTTATGACATGGGATTGGTGGCGCAAGCCCTGTAAAATTCAGTCCTATATCTTCTAACAAAAATAGAATTTTATTTATTTAGTTCAAATAAATCAGTGGCCCTGATGGGGTTTTCTCCTACACAGCATAAACACCATTATGGTACAAAATAGAAAATCCTGACTCACCATGAACAGCATCACAAGTGATCCACTCAGAAAATTTAAAAAAATTATCTTTACATGTATACAAAATTGAAGCCTATGGGATTAAAGGGACAGTTAAAGTGGCAGCATGGATACAAAATTTGCTGTGAGAAAGAAAGCAGAGAATACTAATAAACATTTTTTTTTTGGACTGCAAGAACATATATAATGGTGTCCCACAAGGGTCGATATCAGGGTCATAGCTGATATATATTAATGACTCTTGGGAATAGGGGCATAATTTCAAAGTTTGTTGATGACACAAAATTTACAATGAATAGTGAGGATGATATTAGCAGGCTTCAGGGAGATATAGATATATGCTGAACCATTATGAATCACTGGTTAATTGGACCTCAGCACAGTAATGTGTCCAATTCTGGACACCACACTTTAGAAAGGATGTCAAAGCCTTCAAGAGGCTGCAGAGCTAATTTATCACAATAATACCAGGGATTCAGTTATTCGGAGAGAATAGAGAAACTGGGATTGTTGTCCTTTGGATGGGAGATTAAAGGGATATTTAATAGAGTTGCTCAAAATTATGAGCTCTTTGATTGAATAAATGGACAGGAAATGTTGCCATTGGCAGGAGAGTTGGTAACCAGAGGATATAAATTTAACACAATTGGCAAAAAAGTCAGGGGAGATGGGGAGAAATTGTTTTACTCAGTGAATTGTTATGATCTGGAATGCATTGGCTCAAATGGTGGTGTCAGCAGATTCAGTAATAACTTTGAAAATGGAATTGAATCTCTACTTAAAAAATAAAGTTGCAGGGTTATGCAGAAAGAGTAGAGAAGTGGGACTAATCACAAGTTCTCTCAGACCGCCAGCACAGGCATGAAGAGCTGAATGGCCTCCTTCTGTGCTGTGTGATTCTATGATGCTTTTTGTTAACTTTCTCTATTATTAATTCCTAAGTAAACTTGTCACATTAATTACCTCCAGTGGAGGTAGCAGGGTATAATTGAAACGAGGCAGGCATTAGGTATAGGTATTATTAATATAGACATAAAAATTTATATTGTAAAAATAAGGGCAGAATGCATGACCTTAAATTAGATCTGTGCATTCAGGTTCAATTAACCCCTTCCTCTAACCAGATGTCACCTGAAGACAACACATGATGTTGAATCCCTGTATACAATGTGAGTGCCATTTTGAAAGGGGTAGTGCATTGTGAATTATTTCATTCATGGAGATTGTGTGTTTTTTTAAAACATAAATCATATTTTTAAATGGGAGAAAATACTAATATTCCAAATATATAAAAGCATGCAAATATTCTCATGTTATCTCTCTCTGTCCTGCATGTAATTGTATCTCTTTCATTATAAAACCCTTGGGTGTTTTTTTGAAACTATTATTGCATTTTCATTACTGATAACCATCAGTGTCCTCTCCTGCATCTGAGTTTTGCTCTGTATCTATTATATATTTTCTCTTTTTCATTCTTGGGAGGTGGGTGTCGCTGGCAAGGCCAGCATTTATTGCCCATCCCTAGTTGCCCTGATAAAGTGGCTTGTGCACACACTTCAAAGGTTAATTAAGAATCAACCACATCACACAGTGGGAATGGGAGTGCAGAGTGGAGATGACAAGGCCCGAGTGTGACAAGGAATGAGTGCTAAGTTGGGAATTTGGTACAGCTGGGATATCTCTGGTAATTCTCTGGTTATTCTCAAGCTATTATTTAAATTCACTGTCAGACTCTGAATTAGAGCTTTAAACTGCAACCTAGTTTAACAGAAATTGCCTGGCAGTTACATGTCAAGCAATTGAAAGCGGTTGCCTGAACAGGTGCTAATTACTGTATCACGACACTGGCTTAGCAGTTGCAACTTGGGTGTGAGTCATCAGCTCTCTATAAAAGCAGACAGGTTATGCTACCATACACAATGATGAAGAGTCATACGGACTTAAAATGTTAACTGTATTCCTCTCTGCAGATGCTGTCAGACCTGCTGAGTTTTTCCAGCTATTTTTGTTTTTGTTTCAGATTTCCAGCATCCGCAGTATTTTGCTTTTATGCTACCATACAGACTGGCAGCACAGAGTGAGTAAAACAATACCTGATTGTGACATGGAATGAGTGCTTAGTTGGGAATTTGGTGCAAAAGGGGAAGGAGGTGCTCCTTTTATAACCCTTTTCAGCTTCCAGTAGCTGGTGACTGTTCTTCTTTTGTCTTCAAGCTAGGAGACTTGCTATTATTTTATCTGTAGTAAATTAATAATTAATTGACTTACTAAATAAGGTTAGACAGACATGGCAGGGATGGTGGTATACCGTGACTGCAACATGTAGGAATCTGTGGAATGCACTGCAGTCCCAGACAACCATATCCGCGGTAAGTGCTTTGTGGCTTGAGCATCTTTGGCTCAGAGTTGCTAAGCTGTAGTCTGAGTTGCAGACATTAAGGAGCATCAGGGAGGGGGAGAGTTATCTGGACACTTTGCTCCAGGAGACTGTCACACCCCTTAGGTTAGGTATAACTTCAGTTGGTCAATGGTCAGGGCCAGGAGTGTGTAACTGTGAGTAAGGCAGGTATGGGGATCCAGCAAATAGCCTTGGAGGAGCCTCAGCCCTTGACTTTGATCAAGAAGTATGAGCTGCTTGCTACCTGTGTGGATGAGGAGAAGGCCTGCAGGGTGCATGAGCAAGCTGACCTTGGCACCATGGTGCAGGATGCCATTCAAGCGGGAGGAGCAAAAAGGAACGTGGTAGTAATAAGGGACAGTATAGTCAGAGGGATAGAGACTGTTCTCTGTAGCCGCAACGGAGAGTTCCAAAGGTTGTGTTGCCCGCCAGGGTTAAGGAAATCTCCTTGCAGCTGGAGATTAAGTTGGAGTGGGAGGGGAAGGATCCAGTTGTTATGATCCACTTAGATTTAGGTAGAACTAGGAATGATGTTCTGCTGAGAGCGTTTGGTAAATTAGGGTCCAAATTAAAATGCACAACATCAAAGGTAATCATCTCTGGATTGTTACTCGAACCATGTGCCAATTGGCATAGGGTCAAGCAGATTAGATAATTAAATGTGTGGCTCAAAGAGTGGTGTGGGAAGAAGGGATTTCGATTCATGGGCACTCGGGAGAGAGAAAACTGTTCTGTTGGGATGGGCTCCGCTTAAATTGGGCTGGGCCCAATGAACTGGTGAATAGTAAAATTAGGGCTGTGGTCAGGGTATTAAACTAACAGGGATGGAAATAGGGGTGAAGGGTTCAGGTGAAGGGGGGTTCAGAAATCCAAAGAGAAAAGTTGAAGCAACAGGACAGTGTAGCAAAGTGGGTAAAAATAAGCAGAATGGGACAGGAAGGGACAGAGAATTTAAAGGTAATTGTGCATCAGCGAGTAAGATCCATGCAGGGAATAGTAGTAAAAAATGAAATTAAAGACTCTTTACCAGAATGCATGAAGCATCCACATAAAAATGGATGAACTAATGGCACTAATAGAGATAAATGGTTCATATCTAATTTCCATTACAGATACTGGGTGGCAAGATGACCAAGGTTGGGAAATGAGTATTCCAGGGTACACAATGGCCAGAATTTTTAGCTTGGCAGGTGGGCATGCGCTTGGCCTGGCTGGGCGTGAAATGATGCGCCATAATGTCGGCCAAGCGTGCCGACATCAACGCGCTATCGTGCGATATTTCAGTTGGTGGGTGCCGACAATCTAAAGGCCTATTAAGGCCATTAAGTTAACAATTGAGTTTAATTTTTCACTACCCATTCAACCTAACGGTTGGTGGGCAGGCAAAAAAGCCAAGCAGCCGTTGCAATTATTTGAAAACCTCATTCACGGGCAGGATAAGGTTTCCAAAAGCTAACACAAATAAAATAAAAACTTTATATTTTTAATTTAAAACATTTCCCTGCTCATGTGACAGAGTCACATGAGGGGACATGTTTTATTAAATTTTTCTGATGTTCAATAATTGGTTGAATGTATTCTTCATCTCCCTGAGGCAGCTCCATGCCTTAGGGAAATTATTCTGCGTTCTCTCATGCACACGTGGTGAATTTCACGCTAGGCCTGCACGCACTCCCCACCCTCCCACCACCCGGACAGGCAGCGCTCAGTGCTGTCACTCATGTATCATGATGGGCCGGCCTTAACTGGCCCGCCCGTGTAAAATCGTGGAGCGCTGCCGATTGCTGGCGGCGATCAGCTTCCCGCCCACCCCCGCCGATCCCACACGTCAAGGACAAAATTCTGCCCAATGTTTCAAAAAGACAGACAGAATGGCAAAGGTGGAGGGGTAGCCCTGATTGTAAAGGATGACATTAAGAACATTAGTGAGGAAGGACCTTGACTCAGAAGATCATGAAACAGAATCAGTAAGGGTGGAGATTAGGAATAGCAAGAGTCAGAAAACAGTGGTGGGAGTAGTTTATAGGCCCTCAAACAGTAGTTATACTGCTGGATAGAGCATTGGACAATAAATTATTGGAGCATGTAACAAAGGTAATGTAATAATTGTGGGGGCTTTCATCTGCATATAGAGAGGACCAATTAAATTGGCAAGGGTGATCTAGAAGATAAATTTGTTGAATGTTTTTGAGTGTTTCCTGGAGCAATATGTAGAGGCAACTAGGGATAAAGCTTTTTGAGACTTCAAATTGTGTAACGTTGCAAGGTTAATTAATGATCTCAGAGTAAAAGATCTGTTGGGAACTAGTGATCATAACATAACTGAATTAAATGTTAGGTTTGAAAGTGCCTTCTTCCAATCACCAACAAGAATCTTAAATTTAAACAAAGCCAATTACATAGGTATGAGGGGAGAACTGGCTAAGGTTGGTTGGGAAAATAGACTAAAATGACTATAAATAAAGTGGGAAATATTTAAAGAAATAATTCAAAATGTTCAACGAAAATACATTCTATTGAAAAGTAAAAACTCAGTAAGAAAGATCCATCTTTGGCTTATTCAGGAAGTTAAGGATAGTATTAGATTAAAAGAAGAGGCTTATAAAGTTGCAAAGAATAGTAGCAAGCCTGAGGACTGGGAGTGTTTTAGAAACCAGCAAAGGGCCACCAAAAAGCTGATAAAGAGGGAAAAAACAGAACGAGAATAAACTAGCTAGGAATATAAAAACAGACAATAAGACCTTTTACAAGTATATAAAAAGGACAAGGAGTAGTTAAAGTGAACATTGGTCCCTTAGAAGCAGAGACAGCAGAAATTATTATGGGAAGTGGCAGAAACATTGACCGGAATATTTTTGTGCCTGTCTTCACAGAAGACTCAAATTGCATGCCAGAAATAGAGGGTAACCTAGGTGTTAAAAAGTGAGGAAATTAAGAAAATGAATATCAGCAGAGAGAAAGTACTGGAAAAACTTACCTACACCAAATTTCTTCTGTGCCTGTCTCGCCTGACCTTCCAACTCAGGCCAGGTGAGATCCAGGCAGCGCAGCTATCTCCAAAGTCCAGCACTGTCGAATTGAAGCAGGTAAGTTTAAAGGTCTATCGAAATTGACAGGCCAGGGAGAAGGTAAGTGCCTAAGGTAAGTGAAAAGGATTTGGGGGGGTGGGGATGTTCGGAGGTTGGGTGAGAATGGGGGGAGGGGGTTGTACATCGGGGGTGGTGTGGGGGAGTCAGACATCAGGAGGGGCCGGAGCAGGCCGGACATTTGGTGGGGTGGGGGGCTGGACATTAGGAAGGGGTTGGACATCGGGTTGGGTGGGGGTGCAGGGGGGGGGAAGGTGTTGGACATGAGGAGGGGGTGGAGTGGACCAGACATTTAGAGGGCTGGTGGGGGACTGGGAGGTCGAACATGGGGAGAGGGTGGGTGGTCAGACATTCGGGGGGGCTGGGCGTGTTGGAATTTCAGGGGCTGTGGGTTGGGTCCGAAGGTAAGAGTTGGGATTGCTGGGGTGGGGGGGGCGGTGGGTCATGAAACTAATGCAGCCAATTTTATACTTTGGACATCCTTGTATATCCTTACATTTTATTTAATTGTCCATTGTTATCCATAACTATGCTGGATGGTCTTTTACTGATTGCCCTGTTATGCTTCACAGCAAATAACACTAGAGATCAGGACTGTCCCAGTCAACCTGATGCTTGAAATTTGAGTGCTGCCAGCACAGAAAGATTAAGCAGTATCAATCCACTATTGACCAGACAGATACTCGCAAAATTAATCTCCCCACTAACTGGCACTAAATTGCTCAGAGAGGCCACAAAGATGGTTGTGTCAGATGGAAATGTGGCGCTGGTATGGTAGGGAGTAATTTTCGGAAATTGAGTTAAGCGCAGATTGCTGCGCAGAGTATGGGATCTTTAGTCTGTATTCGACCTCCACTATGTTTGTTTTGGCACTGCTCGATGCCAACATCGAATGCTGAAAGTGAAACTATCCCACTGCTGAATATTGACATCACCCATCATGATAAGCACAAAATAAACCAGGAAATCAACTATCCAGACGTTAAAAAATGTCTTGCAAAACAGTTGCTTTATTTTTTTAAGATTACATCATAGTAAATCACAGGAGTGTAATTTTCTCTCATTGACTGTGAATGAGAGAAAATTCTAACATAACTCTTTCAACAGCCTCAAGCCATCATTATAATATTTATCTCAAGTAATAATATTTAAAATTAAATTGCTGGTTGGAAAGAATGATCTTTTTAGGATTCTTTTTTACTTCAGAACATGCCTGCTGAGCAAGTTAGATTTTCACATTGGATTAACGACTGGCTGCAAATTTCCTTTGAACAAAATTTGGAATTACAGCCTGACTAATTAAGATCTGTTTAATTGCTCATAATACTCAATTATCTGCTTTTCAATAGTTCACAAGTGTCGAATTTCACACACATGATTAGAACAGTTTTACAGTTCACTGAGTTGAGATTTCTCAGACAGAAACCCTGTTTACAAAATTGTCATGATGACAACAAGACTTTACTCTTCGAAGATCTCCATTACAAAAATGGATTATTCGTGAAAATCTTAAATGCCTATTCTGAAACCAGTCTCTAAAATTATTATTCGGTTGCCACTGTGCATTTCGGGGTTTGTAAAGAAATTGTTAATGTATTAGGTAGAGAAGGGAGAACATACAAAGCTGCATAACAAACAAGTCAGTTAATAACAAACATATATAAAAACAAAAAACTACTGCGGATGCTGGAAATCCAAAACAAAAACAGAATTACCTGGAAAAACTCAGCAGGTCTGGCAGCATCGGCGGAGAAGAAAAGAGTTGACGTTTCGAGTCCTCATGACCCTTCAACAGAACTGAGTAATATTAGGAGAGGGGTGAAATATAAGCTGGTTTAAGGTGGAGGGGTGGGGGGAGAGAAGTTTGGCGGGGGGGGGAGGTGGTTGTAGGGACAAGCAAGCAGTGATAGGAGCAGATAATCAAAAGATGTCACAGACAAAAGATCAAAGAGGTGTTGAAGGTGGTGATATTATCTAAACGAATGTGCTAATTAAGAATGGATGGCAGGACACTATGCTGTTTGTAAGTTTCTCAGTTTTTAATCAATGCATCTCAGTGATGTTGCCTGATAATTATCAAACCTATGCAAATGGAAAAAAATGCAGGGGCTGGAGACATAGAAGGTTAGATTTTCTCTTTTCCAACTCTACATCATTAGGGCAGGACTCCACTCTTTGTTCTGACCTTATCAAATGGTATGTTGGCCTTCATTGTGAGAGGACTTGAGTACAGGAGCAAGGATATCTTACTGCAGCTGTATATGGCCTTGGGTGAGACCACACCTGGGGCAGAATTTTGTCCTCATCTGGCAGGCTCAGCAGGGTTGGGCGGGAGCGGTTGGGAAGCTGTGATTGGGGGTGGACCACGATTTCATGCTGGCAGGCCAATTAACGCCGGCTAGAGAACCTCCGAGAAGAGGTAGGTGGGGGCGGAGGTATGTCCACCGGGTCCAATGGCGACCCGGCAGCCAGTTCAAAAATGGCGCAGGCAGCCTCAGGGAGGCTACCCGCATTGGAGTTGCAGCGATGGCATGGCTGCAAATGATGATGCAGAGACCAGGCGGGAGATGAGGTCAGCTGGGCACTTGGTCCCCGTTTTTCCGATGAATGCCTCACTGCCCTCCTGGAGGAGATGGCTGCCAGAAGGGACACCCTTGTCCCCAGAGATGGGAGGAGGAGGAGGCCACCACAACTCACAAAGAAGACATGGTGGCAGTCTGGGTGAGCATCCACAGCGTGGTGCGGCGTACCTGGGTACAGTACTAGAATCGCTTCAATGACCTGCTGTGTTCAGGATGCTCAAAGATGCTCATGTTGGCATGGGTCAGCGTGCTGAATTGTTTTGGGCTGGCCATCTCCCTGTGAAGCTCAGGGATGTTAGAGTCTGAGTGCCAACTGTCAATCACTCTGGAGCTGGCCAAGAGGGTGAGCCCTGGCTGCTTTGACTGAGGGCCTTGCACCTCAAGGGCCACGACTTGGATCTGCCCTGCAAGGTGCTCATCAGCTGGGGTTGGCCAGGCTGCAATGGCGCTGCAGGTAGAGTGTGGACGAGGCAATGCTCCTGTGTCCTTTAAGGAGAAGGTATCCCATAAAAATATTGAGAGGTCATGGATTGGCAGAGGACCCCCACACCTCCTTAATCTCTCCCAGTAAGAGCAGGAGGCCTTCGAGCTGGAGAGGCGCGATGCACCTCGGTCAAGCGGCCGCGGTGAGGCTGGGGTGTCAGACGAAGGTAAGAGTGCACTGAGATGAGAATTTCAGCTTGTGCAACCATTCTAGTGTAGTCTCTTCATTGATGGGAGCCTCGAACCTGGAGCCCCCATTGATCATTGAAGGATGAGGGTACCATGATGCAGATCTCTGTTGTTTCACCAAGGTGCCTGGCATGCACAGTGACAGTGTGATGACTTTAACTAATGACATGCCCTTCTTCTCCCTTTTAGGTTCACCAGCAGGCGTTGGCTCTGCGGACCCTGAAGGGCCATCCCTGTCCCCGGAGGACCACCATGCTCCCCAAGCACCTGCGTCATACCCACTCTCTGAACCAGGCACCAGCACAGATACCAGCAACACGGTGGGCATTAGTTCTGCGGCTAGTATCTCAGTGCAC
This sequence comes from Cetorhinus maximus, assembly GCF_964194155.1. NCBI lineage: Eukaryota > Metazoa > Chordata > Chondrichthyes > Lamniformes > Cetorhinidae > Cetorhinus > Cetorhinus maximus. The sequence continues at coordinate 50,237,173 of NC_135880.1, read as the reverse complement.
ATTGGTGAGGGCACTTCACATTTGCTTGAGGTGCAGGCGGAGGCAGAGAGTGCCCAGTGTGCCGGCAGTCGGAGGACTGCTGGGGACCAGGACGATGCTCAGTTGAATGCTGACGATGGGCCTCTGGAGTCGTCCATTAGGCAGCAGATGCTGGATGTCCAGCGGGGTGTGAGGGACGATCTGGCGGCGATTCAAGAGGGTATGCGTGCCATGGTCTCTGCTGTGGAGGAGTCCCTGTGGAGCACGAGCAATGTGTTAACCCTCATGGCCGAGCCAAATGCCTCCTCCGTGGAGACAGTGGTGACTCTCATGGAAAGGCTGCTCCAGGAACAGAATCAGGGGCTCCTGGGGTTGCGCTCAAACATGCAAGCCCTCACACAGGCACTGACCTCAGCATCCGTGTGTGAGATGGATGGGGCACCCAGTGTTCCAGCTAGGTGCCCATCCATCAATGGTGAGCAGGGAGTCCCAGAGCGACCTCACGCTGGTGCATGAGCTGCTTGTCATCTCTGCAGGCTGCTCTCAGGGCGCTCTGATGACAACAGCAGCTCCTCCGCCCCTCTGGCAGTGACCGTCACATCTGATGAGGCTGTGGCAACTGGGGAGATGCCAGTTGTGGCACTGGCCGCTCCCTCCCAGGCGGGGCTAGCATGGTCTCCACTAACCAGAGGACGACTGCCAAGGTTATCAACGCCAACAGAACAGCAGAGCCAGCAGGCTGTTTCCAACGCCGGTGCCAGCGAGGTGAGCACCTAGATGTAGCACCCAGAAACGTAAATTTAAAGCACCTTAAGCACAAATGGGACTGGTCACAGGTGATCTTTTGTTCCCCCATTTTGTTTTTCTTTTATTAATGGCGTGACTACCAACACCGGATATTGTTCTGTTCAATACTATGTGAGTTGTTTGGTGTCATTGGCTCGAGTATGTTTTGTAACTGCAGGGTAGGCCAGTATCTCATGCTGGACGTGGGGTGGCTCAAAACTTTATTGCACAGGCACTGAGTGTATCTTGGGGGCCAAGGAAAGGGTCATTTCTGTGATCCACGATGGAGGCGGCAGGCCTTGCATGAAGTAGTAGTTCTTATTTGGCAGCCTAACTTAAGGAGCATTGGATCAAGGTGTCCCTGCCTCCCTGGAGGTTACCAAGGTCTGGCTCCACGCCCCCAGTGTTCTCCTCACCATGCTCCTCTTCTGACTCACTACTGGACTCATCATCTGGGGCCTGTGCAACTATGTCAACATCCTCTTCCTCCCCCAGATTGTGGAGAGCACAGCATGCAACCGCTATCAGTTACACCCACTCTGGGGGGTATTGCAGTGCGCACCCTGAATGGTCCAGGCATTGGAAGCGCATCTTGAGAAGATCAATGGTTCTCTCTACCACTGCCCTTGTGGAGGCTTGGCCCCTGTTGTGCCGCTGTTCTGCTTCTGTTCTTGGGTGGCGGAGAGGCGTCATGATCCACCTTTTCATCGGATAGCTCTTTTCACCTAGCAGCCATCCATTCAGTCCGCCTGGAGCACTGAAGAGCCTCGGCACCTGGGAGTGTCTCAGCATATATGCGTCATGGGAGCTACCAGGGTATTTTGCACAGACTTGCAGAATCTGCATCCTATGATCACACACTATCTACACATTCATGGAATGGAATCCCTTCCTGTTAATGAAGGCACCCAGCTCACCTGCTAGCACCTTGATGGCCACATGTGTGCAGTCGATGGCACCCTGGATATGGGGGAACGCAGCAATCGCTGCAAAGCCTCTGGCTCACTCAGCCTGGCTGGCCTTGTCCGTAGAGAAATGAATGAAAGTCAACACCCACCTGAACAGAGCTTCTGTCACCAGCTTGACGCAATTGTGGATGGCTGATTGGGAGACGCCACACAGATCCCCCTCTGACCCCTGGAAAGAGCCAGAGGCATATAAATTGAGGGCCACTGTAACCTTTAGAGCTACTGGCATGGGGTGTCCACCCACACAGTCAGAGCTTCAGGCCCAGTCATCTGACAAATGGAGGTCACGGTCTCCCTGGAAAGATGGAGCCTCCTTCGGCATTGCACCCAGGACATATTGAGGTAGCTGCATCGTCGCCTGTAAACCCTGGCAGCGGGATAGTGGCAATTTCTGCAGCCCCTTCTGCCTTGGGCTACCTGCTGGCCCTGCGCCCTTTGTGCCTGCGCTCTCCACACACAGGTCCCTCCCCTGAAAGCTGAATTGGGACATGTGGCCGCGTCTCCCTTCTGCCCCTCTCTTCCTCCTCAGAGGAGGTGCCTCCTGCAAGATCACGATCCCCATTACCAGGGTAACAGAAGGTTGTCTGAATCCTGGAAGGGTCCCCACAGTGCGAATCCTCAGGAGGCCTGGAAGACACCAATGAGTCCAGAAATGAAGTCTGGAAATGCTAAGAATGAAGCCCCCATCAGAGATTAAGCTGACAAGTATTAATAAGCCACCAGCAGCAAGGTCATACATGGTCATACATCTACACCCAGCCGCCTAAAGTCAAGGAAGAGCTTCATGAACAGTGTTGTTCCATTACAATCAACCCCATCTGAAGCCTGCATCACCTTGTGGAAAGACCGGCTCGCCAGTCGCGAACAACCCCAAGGGATGGAAATTCTACCGGATGAAAGCCTTCCCCCAGGAGCTAATTGCAACTGGGCAACCTGGAAGTGCCTTAACAGACTTAGGACTGGTGTAGGTCATTCAAAGGTGTCACTAAGCAAATGGGGATATACAACCTGCCCGACAACTTGTGAATGTGGAACTGAGCCACAAACTACGCAACATCTCCTGCAATGCCTATCGCTAGAGGAACCCTGCACTGTTGCAGAACTTGCCGAATTCAACAACAAGGCGCAAAAATGTGTCCAGTTCTGGCTGGGCCGTGTATAGACTGTCCGTGGACACGATAAGAAGCAGCAAATTATCTCCAAAACTCCTGACTGTTGACAATGCTACTGACCCTTCTTATCCCGTCCGTGCTTGAGGTTTTGCAAATTGTGGGCTGCCCGCCTTCCCGTTTTGCCCAAGTGATGAGCGAAAAATCAGACAGGCAACGTTAAATCGTCATCAGTTGGGTTGTCAAGGGCCTTAACTGGCCTCTTAATTAATGGCAGGCACAGCTCTGACACCCACGCTTGCCCGCTGAGCGAAATATCGCGTGTCATTTTACACTCTTTTGTGCCTCCCCGACAAGTGGAAAATTCTATCCCTGTAGTATTGTGTGCAGTTTTGGTCTCCTTATACAAGAAAGGATGTACTTGCCATAGAGGGAGTGCAGTGAAGGCTCACCGGACTGATTCCTGGGATGGCTGGGTTGTCATGAGGAGAGATTGGGCTGACTAGGCCTATATTCACTGGGGCTTAGAAGAATGAGAGGGGATCTCACTGAAATAAAATTCTGACAGGGATGGACAGACTGGATGCAGGGATAATGTTTTCTCTGGCTGGGGGGTGGGATTCTAGAACAAGGGGTCACAGTCTCAGGATATGGGGTAGGCCATTTAAGACTGAGATGAGGAGAAATTTCTTTACTCAGTGGGTGGTGAACCTGTGGAATCCTCTACCACAGAAGGCTGTGGAGGTCAAGACACTAAGTATATTTAAGAAGGAAATAGATTTCTGGACTCTAAAGGCATCAAGGGGTATGGGGATAGAGCAGGAGTATGGAGTTGGGATAGAGGATCAGCCATGATCATATTGAATGGTAGAGCAGGCTCGAAGGGCAGAATGACCTACTATTTTCTATGTTTCTATCATATTACCAGCCCATATTTCTGGGTCAATGGGTCATAATATATCCATGGTGGGTCTTAAAAGAACCAAAACGGTTCTGCAACATTAGAAGATATGGGAGCAAGATCAGTGGGACAATATGAGACCAAAGACTGCACCAATGCTTTAACCAAGACCAAGGCCAACAAAGATAAGTGATCAGGGTGAAATAAAAGAAAGTCTTGCAATTATACAGCACCTTTCACAACCTCAAAGCTTCCCCGAACATGTCACAACCAATGTAATAGTTTTGAATTGTTGTAATTACTGTAAGGTAGGAAACATAGCAGCCAATTTTCACACAACAATCTCCCACAAACAACAATGTGATAATGAACAGGTAATCTGCTTTTTGTGGTGTTCATTGAGGGATCAAGTTGCCAGGACACCTGAGATAAATCCCCAGAATAGAAGGAAAGGAGGTCTTTCTCAGATGCCCTCTTTATATTTACAACATTTGGCACATCTCAGTCCTAAGGCATCGCTGTAGGAGTTCCTCAGTGCTGTCCTTGGCCCAACCATCAGCTGCTTCATCAATGACCTTGCTTCCATCATAAGGTCAGGATTAGGATGTTCGCCAATGATTGCACAATGTTCAGCACCATTTGCAACTCTTCAGGTACTGAAGCAGTCTGTGTCCATATGCAGCAAGACCTGGACAATATTCAGGCTTGGGCTGATAAATGGCCTTTGACCTTCTCTTGTAGCCATAGCATTTATATGGCTATTCCAGTTCAGCTTCTGATCAATGGTTACCCCCAGGATATTGATAGTGGGGGATTCAGCGATGATAAGGCCATTAATGTCAAGGGGAGATGGTTAGATGTGGATACCTCGGGAGAGTTGAAGGCTAAGGGAGTAAATAAACCCTGCCAAAAAATCTGGAGTGCAACCCAAAGACACGTCTAAATATGTCAATTTTCTGGGCACTTTGGCAACCAAGCCCGTACCAAACTTAGTCTTTTGCATTCCTTTGGACCCAGCTGGGGAGGTTGAGAGGCGGACCCTTGCACCCTGGAGAGGACACTCCAGTTTCACTGCAGAACGTTAAGGCAACATGGGAGGCAGCAGTTATGATAATGAAAGATAGAAGATTATTTAACCTCTGGGATCCCCATGTCGTCGCTGAAAGTCTTATCCATTTCCTGGTGTAAGTTTTTTTTATTTGTTCATGGGATATGGGCATCACTGACTAGGCCAGCAATGATTGCCCATACCTAATTGCCCATGTTCAGAGGGCATTTTAAGAGTCAACCACATTGCTGTGGGTCTGGAGTCACATTGTAGGCCAGACCAGGTGAGGATGGCAGATATCCTTCCCTAAAGGGCATTAGTGAACCAGATGGGTTTTTGCAACAATCGATTGTGATTTTATGGTCATCATTAGACATTTAATTCCAGATATTTATTGAATTCAAATTCCACCATCTGCCGTGGTGAGATTCAAACCCATGTCCCCAGAGCATTAGAAGAGCTCTGAAGAAGAGTCATATGAACTCGAAACGTTAACTCTGTTTTCTTTCTCTCCACAGATGCTGTTAGGCCTGCTGAGTTTTTCCAGCATTTTCTGTTTTTGTTCCCCAGAGCATTACCCTGGGTCTCTGGGTTACAAGTGCAGTGACAATACCGCTACGCCACTGTCTCCTCCAAATTTCATGGGGGTGATGAGGAAATCAGGTTGATTTCCATCCATAGCCAAGTGTAAAATATTGCAGTAGCTGAGATACCACTTAAACCTGGGAACTTGTCTGTATGCATCAGCAACACATCGCTTGTACCAATTGAGCCTTCGGGGAGCTCGTCATCAGTGTTTACTGTCGTTCCTAAAATTTATGTTTTACTACAGATCTAATTTACTTCCCTTTTACAACAAGATCTCACCTTGTTCTAATTTTGAACTGGCTATTTCAATTAATTGCAAATTCATCCCAATACCCATGCATCTTCATTGTACATTGATAGTGCAAACCAATGCCTTAACAGAAGCTTTGTCTGAAGTTGCAAAGGGGAATAAAAGCATTTTACAAGAAGCATTTGAATCAAGTAGTCCCTATGAAACCAAAGTGAGACAAGCAATTTAGGAATTTCATTTTATCATCATGGTTAAATTAAAGCTTTAAATCCATGGCTTGTTATTGTCTGCATGATGTATAATTACCAAAGAAATTTGCTTTCTAGTTTTACTGTTATTACACCAAGCACAATAGAGTTGATGGTACATGGGTAATAAAATCTTAATTAATGCCTTTTGTGACCTCCAGACCACTTTTCCAACGCTTTCCTCTTCAGTCTCACGATCTGCACTATAGAGAAACACAAACTCATTTATTACTTTGCTATCCACATCCTAAGGCCCATGTACTTACCACTAATATTCTCTTTATTGTTCTTGTCCTCATTAATTTCTGGATCCTCAACCTAATTTACAAATCTTTCCATGGCTCAAATCCCAACTCAGCCATCATTCTTTGGTTCTGGTCCACTGTGCTTCTCCCACCCTGATGCCACTATTGGTAGCAAAGTCTTAAACTTGGCTGAAAAATGGAATTTCTAACAAAATCCCTCACTCTTGCAATATCAATTAATCTTCAAAATCTGTTCAGACCTCTTTGACAACGCTATTGGTTATGTTTAATCCCAGTTAATTGTTCCCTCTCCCTCACCACCAGAGGCAACTTAAAATTTGCTTCATTAAAGTAACTAGAGATGTACAAGTTGTTGTGATGTCTGAAAATAAATAGCATCTTGTCACAAGTAGTATACTACATAGCTATTCATCTGCTGAGAAAAAAGCTATGGAAATATCTATTCTGATAAATATATCCATATGTAAATTTTACAAAAAATAGTGTGGTCATTACATTCCATCGGAAGTGTTTCTGTAGGTGGTGCTATCAGCATAATGTTACATTACCATTTACAGGAGAATTCAATTCACATTCTGTTTAAAATGTGAAAGGCTAAATATAAACCAGAGGTGTTATAAAAATAGATATTGATAGATATGCTCCATCAAAGAGAGTAAGAACAGTATCTCTTTCCTCTGATTTAAAAGATATGGATTCAAGGCCATTGCATATGATTAAGGATTCCATTATGAAATAACGGGGAAAATAAGTTGGACCTTTTTGACTAGAACTGAGAAGGTGAAGGGAATGACTTGAGAAGAGATTTTCAAGATTAAGAAGGGGCGCAATAAGACAAACAGTAACAGACTGCTCACTGGTCAATGAGGCCACAACATAGAGATAAAAAAATTAAGATAATCAGAAGAACTATTAATGGGGAGTTAAGAATGGTAAGGAGGAAGAACAAAATATGGAGGCTCTTTAAATGAGTATAACTCATACTCAAACAATAGCTGCATAGGTCAACACCCAAAAACATCTGCCTACCTTTTAGAAAACACAAGCAAGTATAAACCAACTGCTAGAAGCCACACCTTTTGCATACCATCACCTGTGAAACCAAGAAAATCAAACATGCTATGAACACCATAGTGTAATTTAAAATGTGTGCAGCAACTTATTGCATTATAGTGACTTGTCAGAATTCAACGGAAACTATTTTTGGCCACGAGGTTTGATTGTTTAGAGCTGTCTTAACATTTTCTTTTCATTGGCTCTTTGTTTGATTTAGAGAAAAGAGTAATTCAAACTTTTGTCTTATACTCCATTCAATGAATTGGAAAAGCATCCCAACAATTTTTACTCAACAGATCTATTGTAATGAAGGGTAATGCTGTGTTTTTTTTTATTTTGGTGCTTCTTTATGGCTATATCCGTTTTTTAAATTAAATCTGTGACGCACCATCTTTGGCCATTTAATTAAAGCAAATTTTTAAAAAACATTAAAATCGAATTGACATTGTAGACATCATAATAATTCCTGACACAGCTCCTCTGCATAAAATAGGGTGTAGTAACTTTTCATCAATCTTGTGCATAAGTTTACTGCATATAGTGGCTCAGGAACCTAACTCCAATATTTTGCATTATGAAGACATGAAAGATATCGCACAGCATACAACTGAAATACATATAGCTGTTAATAAAGCCAACAGCCAGGCTCAGTGTGACAATAGTGTGAGAATGCACAACATTCTAATAAATGGACCTCCAAAAGAGTTGTAGAAATATGTAGCACTGCTATAAGCATATTAACATAATACATGTTTTTCTTTAAAGGAAACATTTTTAACTAACCAAGAGATTTATGGCCCTTTTTATTTGAACTTCCAGTTAACTTGTTCTTTGTCCTTTAGGACAGATTTTTCTCCAACGGAGATTGTGCAATCATTGTCCCTGAATTGGATGCCGGACTCAACTCCTGGAATAACAGTGAGAATGCTAGTAACAATCGTCAGGCAGACATGAACAGTCTGCTGAAATGGGCAGGCACAGCAGATGAAATTTAATGCAGAGAACTGTGAAGTGATTTATTTTGGCAGGAAGCATGAGGAGAGACAATATTAACTAAATGTTATAATCTTATAGAGGAAGCAGGAAAGAAAGAAGTGTGTGTGTGTGTGTGTGTGTGTGTGTATAGACAAATCTTTGACGATGGCAAGACAAGTTGAGAAGGCTGTTAAAAAGGGATACAGGGCCCTTGGCTTTATAGGGGCATTGACCATAAAAGCAAGAGCATTCTGCTAAAAACTTTACAGAACACTGGTTAGGTTCAAGCTGAGGTACTGTGGTTAATTCTGAGCACCACACTTTAGGAAGGATGTCAAGGCCTTTGGAGAGAGTGCAGAGGAGATTTACTAGAATGGAGCCAGGGATGAAAACTTCAATAAAGTGGCAAGACTAGAGAAACTGAGGTTAATCACCTTCGAGCAAAGATGTTTAAGAGATTGATAGAGGTGTTCAAAATTATTAATTGTTTTGATAGTGTAAATAAAGACAAATTGTTTCCACAGGCAGAAGGGTTAGTAACCTGAGGACACAAATTTAAGGTGATTGCAAAAAGAACCAGAAGTGACATGAGGATTTTTCTTCATAGCGTGAGTTGCATGCATTGCCTAAAATTCAAACTTCTCAAAAGGGAATTAGATAAATACTTGAAAAGGACAAATTTTCAGGCTATGGGGAAAGAGCAGGGGAATGGAATGAAATGGATAACTCTTTACAAGAGCTGGCACAGGCAAGATAAGCTGAATGGTCTCCTACTGTGTTGCATTATTCTATGATCAGCCCAGACTGCTGTGACAAGTTTTCTGTCTCTCTTGGATCATAAATACAACCTAGAAGGGTAGAATAATGGAATAGAGAAGCTGGTTTTCAGTTTTGTGTTATGATGAGGATAGCAATGTGCAGGATTTAAGAACATCAATATAAAAACGTGACTTTCTTGAGAAAGAGTTGGACGATGAAAAACCTGACAATATGGTGAAGCACTGCATCTTCAGAAATATAAAAATGAATCCGGTGGCGAACAATGAAAATATTGAGAACAAAAATGCAAGAGGGGCTTGATGTTCTGGATCACCATGTCGAGTTGGAAGGTGACAATTAATACATGTATTCTGCAGTACAGTAGTGTTGAATTAAACATTGCTAGACAAAGGCAAGAGTTCAGCAAAGTCCAGTTAGAAATTTGCATTTCAATTGTCTTGTTTTGTTAAGTGTTTTACCCACACATCTCTGCTGAGGAATGGAACTTTCTTAAAACAATTTATTTACTTCATGCCAGCTTAATTTTTAAAAATTCATTCATGGGATGTGGGCTTCACTGGCTGGGCAAGCATTTGTTGCCCATCCCTAGTTGCTCTTGAGAAGGTGGTGGTGAGCTGCCTTCTTAAACCTCAGCAGTCCATGTGGTGTAGGTACACCCACTGTGCTGTTAGGAAGGGAGTTCCAGAATTTTGACCCAGTGACAGTGAAGGAACGGCGATATATTTCCAAGTCAGGATGGTGATTGATGTGGAGGGGAACTTCCAGGTGGGGGTGTTCCCATCTATCTGCTGCCCTTGTCCTTCTAGATGGTGATGGTAGTGGTAGTGGGTTTGGAAGGTGCTGTCTAAGGAGCCTTGGTGAATTTCTGCGGTGCATCTTGTAGATCTTCCACACTGCTGTCACTGTGTATTGGTGGTGGAGGGAGTAAATTTTTGCAGATGTGGTGCCAGTCAAGCAGGCTGCTTTGTCCTGGACGATATCAAGCTTCTTGAGCATTGTAGGAGCTGCACTCATCCAGGCAAGTGAGGAGTATTCCATCGCACTCCTGACTTGTGCCTTGTAGATGGTGGACAGGCTTTGGGGATTCAGAAGGTGAGTTACTCGTTGCACGATTCCTAGCCTCTGAACTGCTCTTGTAGCCACAGTATTTATATGGCTAGTCCAGTTTAGTTTCTGGTCAATGGTAACCTCCAGGATGTTGATAGTAGGGGATTCAGTGATGGTAATGCCATTGATCATCAAGGGCGATGGTTGGATTCTCTCTTGTTGGAGATGGTCATTTGTGTGGTTCGAATATTACTTGCCACTTGTCAGCCCAAGCCTGGATATTGCCCAGGTCTTGCTGCATTTAGACATGGACTGCTTCAGTATCTGAGGAGCCCTGAATGTTGCTGAACATTGTGCAATCATCAGCGAACATCCCCACTTCTGACCTTATGATGGAAGGAAGGTCATTGATGAAGCAGCTGAAGATAATTGGGCTGAGGATTCTACCCTGAGGAACTCCTGCAGTGATGTCCTGGAGCTGAGATGACTGACCTCCAACAACCACAACCATCTTCCTTTATGCTAGGTATGACTCCAACCAGTGGACAGTTTTCCCTCTGATTCCCATCAACTCCAGTTTGCTGGGGCCCCTTGATGCCACATTCTGTCAAATGCTGCCTTGATGTCAAGGGCAGTCACTCTCACCTCACCCAAAGCAAGTATAACATTGGTTCCTTGCAAATGTAGGACTGGTAATGGTTACAGGAGGGGGATGGTGAAGCCATGGACTGATTTGAAAAAAAGGAAAAAAATTCTGTAACACTTGGTGTGGATAGTTTAATGGTAGCAATAACTTGTATTTGTAATTGTGAAGTTCTTGGAAATAAACAGTAATATATTCAACCCGAAGCATTCAGGATCAGAACTGCACATGCTGTTAAAATATGGATTCCTTTTTATTTCCTTCTTGCTGGTACCCATGTATATGGTAGCCTTAAGTGGACAAAATGCATAATGCAATTTTCAATACACCACATTTCTCCCCTTCTCAGTAAATGAAAGGCATTGCGTGTTTCAATGGTTTGTTACCAAAAGTATAAACAATAAACTTAAGCATAACTTGAATGTCCAACTTTGTCTGCTTTTTGACATGAACTGGTACTCGTTGCCATTGAGGCCTGACTGGGGGCCCATTAGGATGAACACCTTTCAGTTTGCCAATACCAGTGAGGTGGTCAGCATGCAATTCGAGAATGTTATTGCTATGTATACGTGACTGCAATCACATGCAGATCCGGTGCTATGTGGAAACTGAAAAACAATGTCACATTCTCCAGATGTGACAGAATACAGCATTTGTTCTAGTGTCTTTGAATGAGACTGGTGTTTCAAAAGTCCCAAGCACTTCCAGTGTTTTGTCACTGTTGTGACGGAAAACTTTTTTGTATTCCCTGGTTAGCACAGGTTCAACAAATCGTGAAGTTCGTTGAACGCTTTGTCTCCCATAATATTGACTGATGCTCTTGCATCTATGAGAGCATCCATGTCAATGCGGCCAATGGTCACTGTCCCACGTGGCTGGTTGCTCTGTCCAAAAGAGAGCATAAAAGTAAATTCAGGATCATCTGCCTCTACATTGGCTACGTTCTCTTTCACTTTTTCTGTTGCATGCATATGGGGCACCCTTCTGTTGGCATTGGTCTTAGCAGTTGATTTTGTTGATGAACAACTAACATGAGCAAACTGGTTGAGTTTTCCACAAGCTTTACACTATTTACCAGTAGCAGGACACTTTGTTCAGTGTGGGTAAGCATTGCCACAGAGGAAACATTCTTTTGGCAAGTCGGAACTCTGTTTGTGAGTCTGCTGTTGTTGTTTTGCAGGCGGTTTCCTGGCATGTGAGCGATGAACAGTCTTCACAGGATTTTAACTTGGAGCGTGTTTGTTATGGTTGGCACCCTCAACATCAGTAGCTCCGAACTCAAAGCGATAGTGATCTTGCTAACCTCAAATGTTCTGACAGCTTTCTGTCTTCTTCAAGTTCTTTTTGGTGTAGTTGACTAGAGAGACAACCTTCAATAGTTTGCGTTTTGATTTCCTACTCAACATGTTCAAAATCACCAATGTCATATTTGGTCACTAGCTGCTTCAATTACGTGCAACAATGGTCAATTGCTTTGGTCCTAGACCAGACTTCCAAGTTTTTGGTAAGATCCGATTAGCAACCAATAATGTTTTACTTAAAGTAGACAAAGTTTGAGTTCAAGGCACTTGCTAAGAGAACAAAGCCACAAGATTCCATAGAAAAATAAACTTTGCTATACAAGGTAAAAAAAAAACAATTTACAACACCTATCTTATACTCTAATATTCAGGGTTAAGATGAGGTATGCGTGAATTAACAGACAAATCTGTGGTTGAACACACCACACTGCACAGTAAATAGCAAATGTGACCAAGAAAGATCCCACAGATTTCTCAGCAACCCACCCAGATGTCAGTAAACACTGTGAGTCAACCAATCTCATTGAGAATCTGTCTCCCTCACGAGGGACTCCAAACTTATCACTTTCGAAGATCAAGCCTGTGAATTCCCTCAGATCCACTCCAACTTGGGACTGTCTCAATGACTGAACACTTTCCAGGATTTCAAACTCTTCTCCCGAGACTTCGTTCTCCTGGATCTCCGAGTCTGCACTTTCAGCTTCTACTTACCGGCACAATTGCAACTCTTTAATAGCTGGACAGTTTCACTGGGCTGGCACAGCCCCTGGATTTCACCATGTTCCAACCTCCCCAATTACACCAAGCTATAAATAGCTCCCATGGTTTCCTCTGAGACCTAATCCTTTCCAGCATGGAGCTAGTAACCTTCTGCCAGCTTCTGAGCTCCTCAGGGCTTCTTCTGAGCCCTAACTGTGCAGAGCTATTAAATGGCTGCTAGGATTTCTCCTGAGCCCTAACAACACAGAGCCAGCTAACAGCAACACTTTTGCTGCTTAAAACCTACCATTAGCAGCACCTTTTCGGTTTGGCCTTTTCCCCCTGCTGCAGAACATTCACTCCCCCAGAAAACATGTAGATAAATTGAGCTCCACGCAACTCCATGACAATGTAGACTTGCAGGGCTCACTGTATGCTTTTAAATTAATTGTAGCTTTACTTTCAAAAACAAAATAACTCCTTGGGCTGCAAGCAGTGTAGACACCTCATCTTCAATTTTCCAGCTAAGTAAGCCCACTTGCTATTTTATGATCTTACCTTTCTAGTTGTTAACCCCATAAATCAACATGGCTCTAACCTCTTGAGTATAATAGACTCCAAGTTGCTTTAGTTGCATTTATCCCATTTTCTTCAGTTAAACTTTCATCTTCCCAGAACTAAAAATTACCTCTAAAATATTACTATGAACCATGAATTAGGTATCTTTAACACAATCATCTTGTTTGCTTCTTGCTTAGTGCATCGGAAGACAATTGTTTCATATATTATATTTTTCTTGGGTGCGAAATAGGTTGTTAGTTCATTTTTTGCTGAGTTCAATTCATTTTGCTCAGGTGCGTCTCAAAATTATCTTCCAATTCTTCACCTCCATACTGGTGAAGCATGGTCTTTCCTCTTCTGTCATCTGTGGTTGCAAAACCTGCCATCGCACCTTCGAAACATTGCAGTCACTTATGCCATGTGGGAATACAGATGAAGGCTCCAAATGCATATTAAAAGGTGGTAGATTGGGCATAGACAACACTATATTGATCAGCAATGCAGTGATAGTGTGTGATCAAGGATCTGGGATCACTATCCCTTCAAAGAAAAACCTCTCTGTCATGCTCCGAGGTCATTTTTTTTTTGGTTGGATGGTTATTTTGGCAAGATCAGCGTGTGTGTCTACATTTTGTAAACTCTCCTGTCAAGCCCAAGCTGGACTGCCTTCTGTGTGTGTCTAATACAGCCTTAATGTGTCTAACACAGCCTTAATGTGTCCCTAATTCTTCAACTTAAAATGATGCCTGTAGGAATTAGACAAATTCCTTCCAAAAGTTTAATGTTTGAAAACGATGCTTCATCTACTAGAACAGGAGTGTATGTTAGCCTTAAGTGGACAAAATGCACAGTGGAATTTTCAATACATCGCAATAAAACTTCTCAAGGGGCTTTACAGGAGTGCTATTAAACAGCATTCTGGATGAGATGAAGTTTATAAAAGTTGGAAGGCCAAGGAGGAAAGCATAGGAATTGTTTTAACACTGAGGGGCTGAGGCAGAGATGGAGGCAGTTGATGTTACAGAGGGTGGATGTAGATGGTCTTTGCGATGGAGAGGATATGGGTTGGAAACTCAGCTTAGGGTGTAACAGGATGCCATAGTTGTGAACAGTCTGGTCCGGCCTGAGATAAAGTGGTGGGGTGGTTGCAGGGTGGGTGGGGTTGGTGGTGCGTTGGTAGAGAGAAGGAATCAGTGGCAAGAGTGCAGAGTAGTGAAAAGGACTGAAGATAATAGGTTTGGTCTTCCCAATATTAATATTGAGCAAATTGCAGCTCATCCAGAATTGGACTTTCAACAAGCAGTCTGGCAGCACAGAGGTAGTGGAGTGATCAACAGAGGTGGTGCACCATCATCAACAAAGCAAACAGAACGTGGAACATTTTAGCTCAAACATACAGTCTAGTCGGAGGTAGTTGGGGGCTAAAAATCAATAGACGGAGCTGTATTGTTGGGATGGGCTTTACCTGAACTGTGCTGGGACCAGTGTTCTGGTGATTTGTATAGGGTGATAGAGAAGGCTTTAAACTAAATAGTGTGGGGAAGGTATCATGTGAGAGGTGATGTTGTAAATCAAAGGGAAACAACTAGGTAATAGAGCAGGGTAGCAATTTGGGTAATGATAACCAGAGTGTGGCAGGAAGGGACAGAGAGTATAAGCTTAAGAGTGCATCAGCAGATAAGGCCAGACTGCAGAACTGGTAAAAAGATAGAGTTAAAGGCTGTGTATCAGAATGCACATAGCATTTGTAACAAAATTGATGAATTGTTAGCACAGATATGTATGACCTGAAGGCCATTACAGAGACATGGTTGCAGGGTGACCAAGCCTGTGACCTGAATATTGAAGGTTATTTGACATTTCCAAAAGATTGGAAGTTGGGAAAAGGTGGCGGGGTAGCTCTGTTAATTAAGGATATCGTGAGTACAGCAGTGAGAGATGACCCTAGCTCGAAAGAGCAAAATGTAGAATCAGTTTGGTTAGAGGTAAGAAATAGGAAAGATACTTGTCACTTGTGGGAGTAATTACACTGCAGGACAGAGTATACAGGAAGAAATGAATGGGGCGTGTAAGAAAGGTAGCTCAATAATCATGGGTGACTTTAATCTACTTATAAATTGGGCAAATCAAATTGGCAAAGGTAGCCTGGAAAATGAGTTCATGGAGTATATTCAGGATAATTTCTTAGAGTAGTATGTTTGAGAGCCAACCAGGGAGCAGGCTATTCTAGGCCTGGTAATGAGCAATGAGACATGATTAATTAATAACCTCATGGTAAAGGAGCCTCTAGGTGACAGCGATCATAACATGATAGAATTTCACATTCAGTTTGAACAGGATCTAAGACTAGTGCTAAAAGGTATGACAGTAGAAATGCAGTGGCAGACCCTTTATATACTTTGTCGTTCATAGGATATGGGCATCGCTGGCTAGGCCAGCATTTATTGCCCATCCCTAACTGTCCTTGTTTTAAGGAGATATTTAATAACTCTCAGCAAAAACTTATCCCAGTGAGAAAGAAAGACTCCTTGAGAAGGATGGCTAAATAAGGAAATCAAGGATTATACCAAATTGAAAGAAACATTGTACAAATCTGCAAGGATTAGTGGTAGATTAGAAGATTGATCAGAATTTAAGAACCAGCAAAGAATGACTAAGAAAAATAAAGAGCAAGAAAGTAGGGTATGAGACAAATCTAGCTAGTAATATAAGAACAGATAGTAAGAATTTTGAAAAGCATTTAAAAAGGAAAAGAGTAACTAAAGCTAGTGTTGATCCTCTAGAGAGTGAATGTGGAGAATTGATAATGGAAAATAAGGAAATAGCAGAGGCATTGAACAAGTATTTTGTGTTTATCTTCACTGTTGGAAGACTTGGAAAACTTCTCAAAGATATTTGAAAATCAAGAGATGAATGGGAGTGAGGAACTTAAACAATCACCATCACCAGGGAAAAAGTGCTGGGGAAACTATTAGACCTGAAGGCTGACAGGTCCCCAGGACCAGATGGCCTGCATTCGAGGGTCTTTAAAGAAGTAACTGCAGAGATAGTAGAGGCATTGGTTAGAATCTTCCAAAATTCCTTATTCCCAGCAGAGTGGAAAATAGCTAATGTAACAGCTTTATTCAAGAAAAGAGGGAGACAGAAAGCAGGGAACTATAGGCCAGTCAGCCTAACATCTGTCATAGCGAAATTCTGAGAATCTTTTATTAAGCAGGTTATGGCAAAACAATGTACCAGACAGAGTTAACTTGGCTTTGTGAAAGTGAAATCGTGTTTAACTAATCTATTAGAACTTTTTGAGGAAGCAACAAGCAAGGTGGATAAAAAGGAACTAGTAGATGAGGTGTACTTGTATTTCCAAAAGGCATTTGAGAAGGTGCCATATCAAAGGTTACTACATGAGATAAGAGTACATCATAGAATTTTTATAGTACAGAAGGAGGCCATTTGGCCCATTGTGTCTGCACCGGTTCTCTGAATCAGCAATTGACCTAGTGCCATTCACCTGCACATTCCTTTGCAAATAACAGTCTAATTCCCTTTTGAATGCCTCAATTGAACTTGCCTCCACCTCACTCTCAGGCAGTGCATTCCAGACCTAACCACTGGCTGCATGAAAAAGTTTTTTCTCATATCGCTTTTGCTTCATGTCAATTATTTTAAATCTGTGTCCTCCTGTTCTCAATCCTTTCACGAGTGGGAACGGTTTCTCCCTATCTACTCTGTCATGACCTCTCATGATTTTGAATAACTCTATCAAATCTCCTCTCAGCTTTTTCTTCTCCAAGGAAAACAATCGTAACTTCACCTGTCTATCCTCCTAACTGAAATTCCACATTCCTGGAACCATTCTCGTGATTCTTTTCTGTACTCTCTCCAATGCCTTTACATCCTTCCTAAAGTGCGGCATCCAGAACTAGGTGCAATATTCCAGCTGAGGATGAACCAGTGCCTTATGCACGAGAACACAAGTTCAACAGAACCTCCTTGCTCTTATACTCTGTGAGCCTACTAATAAAACCTATGATACTTTACGCTTTATTAACCATGCTCTCAACCTGTCCATAGAAGAATCATATGGACTAGAAACGTTAACTTTGTTTCTCTCTCCACAGGTGTTGCCAGACCTGCTGAGTTTTTCCAACATTTTCTGTTTTTATTTCAGATTTCCAACATCCGTAATATTTTGCTTTTAATTTCATATCTATAACTTTGCACACAAGTCTGTTGTGCAACACTATATCAAAAGTCTTTTGGAAGTCCATATACACCACATCACCAGCATTGCCCTCATGACCCCTTTCTGTTACCACTTCAAAAAACTCCAGCAAGTTAGTTAAATATGATTTTCCCTTAAGAAATCCATGCTGGCTTCCCTTAGTTAACCCACATTTTCCCAAGTGACTGTTAATTTTGTCTGGAATCATTGCTTCTATAAGTTTCCCCACCTGGCCTGTAGATGCTGGGCAAATCTTCACACCCTTTTTTTAAACAAGGGTATAACATTTGCAATTCTCCAGTCCTCTGGCACTACCTGAGTCCAAAGAAGACTGAAAAATTATGCCTAGTGCCTCCGCAATTTCCACTCAAACTTCCTTCAGTATCATTGGATGCATCTCATCTGGTCCTGATACCTTATCAACCTTATGTACAGATAGGCTATCCAAAATTTCCTCCTATCAATTGTAAGCCCCTTTAGTGTTTGAATTACCACTTCTTTCACCATTGCCTGGGTAGCATCTTTTTTCTTGGTAAAGACAGATGCAAATATTCATTTAATACCTCAGTTATGCTCCCTGCCTCCATCCATAAATCCACTTTATGGTCCCTAATTTGCCCGACTCCTCCTTACAATTTATATGCTTATAGAAGACTTTGGGATTCCCTTTTATGTTGGTTGCCAGTCTTTTTTCATATTCCCTCTTTGCTTCTCTTATTTGCTTTTTCACCTCCCCTCTGAACTTTCTGTATTTAGCCTGGTTCTCAATTGTATTTTCGACCTGACATATGCCATAAGCACACTTTTTCTTCTTTATCATAATTATCATCGCTTTTGTCATCCAGGAAGCTCTGGATTTGTTTGCCCTACCTTTCCCTTTCGAGGGAATATACCTTGACTGTGTCCAAACTCGTTTTTTTTTTCTGGAGGTAGCCCATTGTTCAGTTACAATTTTTCCTGCCAACCTTTGTCAGGACCAATTTATTTGGTCCAGATCTATTCTTACGCCATCAATGTTGGCTTTCCCTAGTTAATTAATCCTACTCTGGATTGTTCTTTGTCCTTTTCCATAGTCAGCCTAAACCTTATGAAAAATGATCACTGTCTCCTAAATGTTTTCCTATTGACACTTGATCTACTCAGCCCAGCTCATTCCCAAGAACCAGGTCTAGCAGTGCTTCCTTTCTCATTGGAGTGGAAACATACTGCTATAGAAAATTTTCCTGAACATTCTTAAGGAACTCTTGCCACATCCATCCTTTACACTACTACTATCCCAGTCTATATTTGGATAATTGAAGTCTCCCAATTCAACTACCCTATAATTTTTGCAACACTCTGTAATTTTCTTGCAAATTTGTTCCTCTACATCTTTCCCAATAGTTGGTAGCATATAGGCTACAGCAAGAAATATAATTGAACCTTTTTGTTCTTTAGCTCTCGCCAAAGAAATTCTGTCCTTCACTCCTCTCCTTTGAGAGCAATGGAGAAAGCAATGCTCTCCTTAATCAATTATAAGAGTAAACTTGCAAGGAACATAAAAACTGACTGTAAAAGCTTCTATAAATATGTAAAGAGAAAAAGATTAGCAAAGACAAATGTAGGTCCCTTACAATCAAAAACCGGGGAAATTATAATGGGGAACAAAGAAATGGTAAAAGAATTGAACACACATTTTGTCTTCACAAAAGAGGACACAAATAATTTCCCAGAAATTATAGGGAACCAAGGGTCTAGTGAGAGGGAGGAATTGAATTAGTAAAAAATTGAATTGTATTAGTAAAAAAAACAATGGTGCTAGAGAAATTAATGAGGTTAAAGGCTGAAAAATCCCTAAGGCCTGATAATCTACATCCCAGAGTGCTACAGGAAGTGACCCTGGAAATATTGGATGCATTAGTGGTCATCTTCCAAAATTTTATCGACTTTGGAGCAGTTCCTACAGATTGAGGTGTGGCAACTGTAACCCCACTATTTAAAAAAGGAAGGAGAGAAAAAACAGAGAATTACAGACCAGTCAGCCTAACATCAGTAGTAGGGAAAATGCTAGAGTCTATTATAAAAAACATAGTAACAGAACACTTGGAAAATATTAACGGGATTAGAAAAAGTCAGCATGGGTTTATGAAAGGGAAATCATGCTTAACTAATCTACTGGAGTTTTTTTAGAGGATGTAACTAGTAGAATAGATAAGGGAGAACCAGTGGATATGGTGTATTTGGATTTCAAGACGGCTTTTGATAAGGTCCCACATAAGAGGCTAGTGGGCAAAATTAAAGCACATGGGATTGGGGGTAATATACTGACATGGATTGAGAATTGGTTGACAGACCGGAAACAGAGAGTGGGGATAAATGGGTCTTTTTCCGGGTGGCAGGCAGAGACTAGTGGTGTACCTCAGGGATCAGTGCTTGGACCCCAGCCAATCATGATATATATAAATGAAATGGATAAGGGGACCAAATGCAATATTTCCAAGTTTGCTGATGAGACAAAACTGGGCGGGGTTGTGAGGAGGATGCAAGGAGGCTTCAGGGTGATTTAGACAAGTTGTGTGCATGGGCAAACACATGGCAGATGCAGTATAATGTGGATAAATGTGAAGTTATACACTTCGGTGTGAAAAACAGAAAGGAAGAGTATTATTTAAATGGTGATATATTGGGAAATGTAGATGTACAAAGGGATATGAGTGCCCTTGTACACCAGTCAATGAACGTACATAGGCAGGTGCAACAAGCAATTAGGAAGGCAAATGGTATGTTGGCCTTCATTGCAAGAGGATTTGAATTCAGAAGTGGGGATGTCTTACTGCAGTTATACAGGGCCTTGGTGAGACCGCACCTGGAGTATTGCATGTGGTTTTGGTCTCCCTACCTAAGAAAAGATATACTTGCCATAGAGGGAGTGCAGTGAAGGTTCACTAGCCTGATACCGGGGATGGCAGGGCTGTCGTATGAGGAGAGATTGGTTCGACTGGGACTGCATTCACCAGAGTTTAGAAGAATGGGAGGGGATCTGATTGAAACGTATAAAATTCTAACAGGGCTAGACAGACTGGATGCAGGTAGGATGTTTCTCCTGGTTGTGGAGTCTAGAAACCAGGGGCCGCAATTTTAGGATATGGGGCAGGGCATTTAGGACTAAGATGAGGAAAAATTCCTTCACTTAAAGGTGGTCAACCTGTGGAATTCTCTACCACAGAAGGCTGTGGAGGCCAGGTCACTGAGTATATTCAAGAAAGAAATTGATAAATTTTTGGATATTCGGGGCATTAAGGGGTATGAAGGGAAAGCAGGAATATGGCGTTGAAATAGATGATCAGCCATAATCATATTGAATGGCGGAGAAGGCTCGAAGGGCCAAATGGCCTACTCTTGCTCCTAGTTTCTGTGTGTTCTACCAGCACACCTCCCCCTTTTCTTCCTTTCCTATCTTTCCTGAACACCTTGTATCCAGGAATATTTAACACCCAGTCCTGCCCTTCTTTGAGCCAGTTTTCTGTTATTGCCACAACATCATATTTTGACATGGCAATCTGCAGCTGTAACTCATCAATCTTATTTAACATACTACATGCATACACATAAATGCAAAGTAGCTCTTATTTAGATTCTTATTAGTTTCTCCTTTACTCTGACCCCAGCTATTAACTTACTATTCCCTATTCTTTTGCTATCGAACTCTCCCAGTAATCTGTGCACCTTGGTATTCCTCTCTGATTTTATCGCCTCGTTCCCACATCCTGCCAAGTTAGCTTAAACCCTCCATGAGTCACATGGTGTAAGGGGTAACATATTAACACAGATAAAGGACTCGTAACAGAAAGTAGGGATAAATGGATCTTTTTTGATTGGCAAGCTGTATGTAACTAGTGGAGTGCCACAGGGATCAGTGTTGGGGCCTCAACTATGTACAATCTGGCTTGGATGAAGGGACTGAATTTATGGTAGCAAAATTTGCCAATGACACCAAGATGGGAAGAAATGTCAGTTGTGAAGAGGAAGCAGAGAATCTGCAAAAAGATACAGACAGGTTAAGTGAGTGGGAAAAAATTTGGCTGATGGAGTATAACATGAGAAAATGTGAACCTGTTCACTTTGGCAGGAAGAATAGAAAAAAACAGTATGTTACTTATATAGAGAGAGATTGCTAAACTTGGTGGTACACAGGGGTCTGCGTATCCTGGTACATGAATCACAAGAAGTTAGTATGCAGATACAACAAGTGATTAGGAAGGCAAATGGAATGTTCGTGTTTATTGCAAGGGGAATGGAATATTCAAATATGAAACATAGGACATAGGGGAGAATTTTCTCCCCGTTGGGGTGGTTGGGTGGGAGTGGGCCCGGTTGAGCGCGCAGCCGATCGCCACCCGCAATCGGCTGGGCGCCACCATTTTGCGTGGGTGGGCCAATTTAGGCCCGCCCAGCATGACACGCACCCGGAAGCACGAAGCACTCCCTGTGCGGGTTGGGGGAAGGAGAGTTGGGGCATGTGCGCGAAAGAGCGCAGAAATCTCCCTGAGGAGCTGCCTCAGGGAGATTAGTCTGATTTTAAAAAATTTTAGTAAAGAAAAAAAAATTTTTTAAGACATGTCCCCTCTTGTGACAGTGTCGCATAAGCTTGGACATGTCAATGAACTTTAATAGAAAATTCATTTAATTTATAAACCCTTCATGAAGTCTCATCCCACCCGTGGATGAGGTTTCATGATAAATACGAAGGCCGCCTGAGCTCTTCGCATGCCTGCCAACCTTAAAGTTGGGCGGGCAGCTCAATTAATTACTTTAATTAGCTTTTAAATGGCCTTATTAAGCCTTTGACATTTCGGCAGATGTGCAGTTGACTCCTCCGCGTGCCGAACTGAGGATCAGAATGACGAGCGGTGACATTGGGACGCACGCCCGACGTCACCGCGTGTCATTTTACATGTCGGCAAGCGGGGCTCACCCCCGCTTGCTGGCCCGAAGATTCTGCCCATAGTAACATAGGAGCAGGAATAGGTCATTGAGGCCATTGAGCCCACTCCGCCATTCAACACGATCATGGCTGATCATCGACTTCAATTCCACTGCCTTGCCCATTCCCCATAACCCTTGATTTCCTGAGAAACCAAAAATCTGACTAAGCTTTAAATGCATTCAATGATGGAACACTGAATTCCAACGATTCACAACCATTTAAGTGAAGTAATTTTCCCTCAGCTCACTCCCAAATGATCGGCCCCTTATCCTGAGAAACTTTCCCCCATGTTTTAGATTCCTTGACCTGTAGAAACAATTTTTCACCATCTACCCTATCAAATTCCTTTAGAATCTTGTACATTTCAATGAGATAGCCTCTCATTCTTCTAAACTCCAGAGAAAATAAACCCAATTTGCTCAGCCTCTCATCATAGGACAACTCCTCATCCCAGGGACCAATTTAGTGAATCTTCACTGTACCACCTCCAATGAAAGTATATATTTTCTTAAATGTGGAGACCAAAACTGCACACAGTACTCCAGATGTGGTTTCACCAAAACCTGCACAACTCTCGCAAGACTTTTTATTCCTGTGCTCTAATCCCCTTGCAATAAAGGCCAAACTACTAGTTACTACTAAAAAAACAGCATCAGCAGCAATAAGATCAAAAAGACACCAGATTAAAGGCTGCATTAGTTGTATGCTCAGAAGTGAGAATGATTAGGACCAGCTATGATTCTTTCACTTTACTGTCAGCAGCAAGAAAGTCTTGCATTTCGTGACCTCGGAACACCTCAAAGTGTTATACAGCCTTCACTTTGAATTTAGTCAATGTAATGTAGGAAACGCAGCAGCCAATTTGTACACAGCAAGCTCCTACAAACAGTACTATGACAATGACCAGATCATCTGTTTTTAGCTGCTAATGGAAGGATAAGTATTAGTCAGAACAGGCGAGAACTCCCCTGTTCTTCTTTGAATGGGTCCATGGGATCTCTTGCATACATTATAGAGAGAAGATGGAGCCTTGGTTTCATGTCTCATCTGAGAGATGGCATCTCCAACAGTGGAGCACTCCAATGAAGTGCCATCCTAGGTTTTGTGCTCATGTCTCCGAGTGAGAACCCCCCAGCTTTAGACTCAAAGAAGGGAGTTTATCCACTGAGCCAAAAGTTGATGCCAGCAGGTGCTGGGACTGTAGATGGAGCCTTACATTCGTCCTGAACTGTCCTGGACTAGGCAGGAGAACAAATTAGTTAGAATCATGATCTGGACTTGAACTCTGTCCTTCTGATTCAGAGAGCTACCCATTGAGCCACAGAGGCAGAGGACAGAATTAAAACACGTAGAAGAGGTTTAGCGGGCCTCTGGCCTCTTGAAATTATACCTACAAATAAATGTCCAGGAGATATGTTGACAATGTAGCCAAGTTGGTGATTAATATGGGTACCTAAGCAGCAACTGTTCCAGGACTCGACACAAGATGTATTGCAACTATTTACTTAGGGGCCTTCAGCAACCACGCAGCTCAAGGTGCCTAAAATGAACCACATCATTTAGACTGGTACAACACATGTTGCATTAATAATTCCAGTGAAACAAACTAAGTGCAGATCGCCATAATTTGATTTTGTTTCAGCACTGTAAATACACACAATCACAATGTGATAAAAAGACAAATGTTCTGATTGTAAACTAATTAACTTGTATGTCACTGAATAGAAATGCTAATATTTCACTCAAAACCAAATTTTCTTCTGATTATTATGTAGTATATATCATTGCGCTTTATTCAATGGAAACAATCTAGCTTTGCTTTTCAGAGCCATAGGGCAGAATTTTACATTTGGCATGCAGGATCACGCCTGACACACCGGAACGTAAAATGACGCACTATGGTGTCAGGTGTGTGTCCCGACATCATCGTGAACTCGCGTGATATTTCGTTCGGCGGGTGCATGCCAGAATCGGCTGCGTGCCCACCGATAATTGAAAGGCCTGTTAAGGCCATTAACTAGGTAATTAAGTTGAATTTTATGCTGCCCGTCCAACCTTACGGTTGGCGGGCAGGCGAAAAGGCCAAGCGGCCTTTACGGTTTTTAGGAAACCTCATCCATGAGCAGGATGAGGTTTCCTAAAGCGAATACTGATGCGCGCAAAAGAGCGCTGGACCCGACTCTCCCTCTTCTCCCCCCACCTGCGCAGGTAGCGCTCAGCGCTACCGCTCGCGATCCACGCACGGTGGGCCTTAACCACGCCCGCCCACTCCTGCCGAGCCCACCCGACAACTGGAAAAGCCTGGCCATAATAAATATAAGGATTTTTCACCTATTTTAGTCATGCAATTTTTCATTGTATTGATGTTAGATCTTGTCTTTTGTACTTCACTTCATACAGATGTATTTTGCTCTTTATTGTTAGTAGGGGTGAAGGAGAAAGATGGGCTTTTTCATACCAAATGGTCTAGATTTAAGTAGCAGATTGACAATATGCATTTATACAGCATCTTTAATGTAGTAAAACATCCCAAGGGACTTCACAGCAGCATATCAGACAAAAAATTGACATGGAGCTCGAGAAAGAGATATTGGGGCAGACCAAAAGTATTGGTGAGAGGTGGGCTTTAAGGAGCCTGTTAAAAGAGAGATAGATGGTGGGGTTTTATTGAGGGAATTTCAGAGCTTAGGCCTAGCCACTAATGTTGGGGTGAAAGAAATCAGGAATGCCTAAGGGATCGTAACTGGAGAAACACATAATTCTCAAAGGGCTATGGGCTGGATGGGGATATAGAGCTGAGGAGGGGTGAGGCCATGGAGAGATTTGAACACAAGGGTTAAAATTATAAATTTGAGGGAGGCAATGTAGGTCAACAAGCACAGGCAGGTGAAGGGTGAACAGAACTTGGCGCGAGTCAGCAGAGTTTTAGATGAGCTCAAGTTTATGGAGGGTGGAAGAGGGGAAGTCTTCCAGGACAGCATTGAACTGGTCAAGTTTGGAGATAGCAAAAGCATGGTATATATGTTTCAGCAACAGATGGACTAAGACTGTGGTGAAGCTGGATGACATTGCAGAGTTGGAAGGAGGCAGTCTCAATGATGGGTAGGATATGGGGGTCGGAAGCTCAGTTCAGGGTCAATAGGATGCTGAGGTTGCGAACAGCCTGGTTCAGCCTGGGGCAGTGGCCAAAGTGGGGATAGAATTGATGACGAGGGAACAGATTCTTTTCGTTTTATGATGACAAAATACATTATAGCATCATGTGACCAAAGAGTCTGAAAACAAATCGATGGGGATAAATTCCTTTGAAAATGACATATTTTTCAGCAAAGTACTGTGTAAAGAAATTTTGATATAGCGAGTGTTTGTAGATGCAGCTTAAGTTCAGGAGAATTCATTTATATGCCATTGTGCTGCTGTGCCACAGCAAAAAATAATCATAATTATAAAGTAAGTTAAAATAAAATGTTTCCCTTGTTGTGCAGAAACTCCTTGCAAATATCTCATATTTCCATGTGAATCTCTCCTGGTGAAGACTAATTTAACACGGCATAAACTCATAGCAATGCAGTCTTGGCTGTATTTTATCAGGTCTGTGTAGACTTATGAATAAAGCTTTTACCAGTCCTGTTTTGACACTGTTTTTAGTAATTATTTTCAGTTGCATAGTAATATATTGTTTTGTTTTTCATTTCTGGCAAAGGGAGTTCTTCTTTCTAACCTTTTTGCTGATCTCATGGGAACAGTTGCGCATACAAGCAGCAAAAGTGCCCCTTTTCACAGTTAAGTCAGTAGTGCTCAGGGATTTATGTTATGGCAACAAATAAACACTCTTATACAGACTACAGACTAACAAGCCAAGTAAGAAACTAAAACTTTTCAAAGAAAATTATCTGGCACAAAAAGAGTAGTGGCTGTGTACGCTACTGTATGGTTCAAATACAGGCTTTCAGAGAGCGGTGAGAAGTGGGCAGCGCACCTACCATGTGCGCCTAAAGATAAAGACCCAAGGCTTGCTGGAAATTGAGCTTCAGGCCTTTGTTCACATAATATCAGCAAGCTGCAAACTCCAATCCTGCTCCAGCTTATCTGTGGGGTCTTTGGAAAATTTGGCCAGCTTGGGCCAAAAAAAACCTCAGCTAGGTCCTGGGTGGTGAGGGGTGAGCATGGAGAAAAGGTGAACCAGAGGAGGGCTAGTGCAGATCTCCAGCCAGAGCTGGCAGTCATGTTCCTCCTGGCTCCACATCACGTTAAAAAAAAAACTGTTTGCTATCTTTGAGGTCACAGCCAAATTTGACAAGAATCTAAAACTGTTACCAGCATATTCAAGGGGCCCTGAGTAGTTCTGAGTAGCCTAAGTACTCAGAAGTCATTGGTTGGCAATTTGGTAGCCAGCAATTTCCAGGTGGGAGGTTGCTCCTGGAGATTAGTTGCACAACTCCTATTTTTCACCCAAAAATTGGGTATAAAGAGGACCGATTGCTGTTTAGTAAGTAATTTTTTGTAAGTTATGAACAATCTATGTAATAAAAATATTTTACCAGATATAGTGTGATGCAATTTTTTAAAATGAAAAAGCAATGTTCCTGGAAGGATCTTAGAAGAAGATTCAATAGATACTGTCAAAAAGAAATTGGGTATAGATTTGAAAGGAGAAATTTTCAGGGATGGTAAAAGAGCAAGAGTGAGATTGATTGGACAGCTCTTTGAAAGAGGGGCTTACAGACACGATGGGTTGAATGGCTTGCTTCTGTGTTGAGCGATTCTATGACAAAGCTCTAATGTTGCAAGCGGAGCTCATGTATGCCTTACTGATTTTTTTTTAAAAAGCAGTCGAGACACAAGGTCAATTACTGGTCTCAGATGGTGTGGCAGTAGGGACGCTACAACTGACTTCAAGAAAATACCAGGGGTCCTCTTGTGTGACCTCCGCAGCTGAAAAGTTCACTGACACTCAATCAAGCCACACAAATGAATAACCAGGAACTGGATGACGTCTGGTGCCGGTGGCTTTGAATTCCAGAAATTCTCCAGGAGAAGAGGAGTGAGGGCAAAATTGATGAGAAAACTGAAAATATACATTATTAGATGCACGGAAGTGAGGGTCTCATCATCTGTAGGAGAATTAAGACATATTTGGTAGTCAGTATCTGCGTAAAGTATATATTCCTGCTAAACTGAGAATTACATTCTCTACATTCCTTTATAGAGCTGGCACAGGCTTGATGGTTGAATGGCCTCCTTCTGTGCTGTGTCATACTATGGTATTTTACCAATAACTTAAACTGTCTACTGGTAAGCGATCATACAAATTTACAACCATAAATAAACAGCTTTGTTGCATTGGTTCTCTTTTTTAAATTAAAATTCAAGTTAATAGGGAGAAAAAATCTCAGCAATTGCTCTTCCAACAGTTACTCCATTGTTTCATTTCATTAAATTTATTTTTATCATCTACTAGTGGTATATCAGTCAAAAGGGCCTTGTAAATCAAAATTCATAAGGAAACCATGTTTCAGGCAAAAAAATTTAAATACTGGGAAAGATGAAGCGAAGTATTTCCCAAAGGACTTCAACATAAAGTGATATGAAAGAAAGACAAATTAAATTCAACACAAATTGACATCAAGAGGTATGGGGATAACGCAGGAAAGTGGTGTTGAGTTAGATGATCAGGCATGATCTAATTGAATGTTGGAGCAGGTTTGATGGTATGAATGGCCTACTCCTGTTCCTATGTTCCTAAATTGCCATTATATTAAAGGAGAAAGTATTTGTATTAATATAATACATTTCACAACTTCAGAATGTCCCACTGCAGTTCACAATTAATAATGTACTTTATAAGTGTAGTCACTGCTATAATGTAGGAAAATGTGGGCTATGTGGCAGCCATTTTGCTCACAGCAAGGGCCCACAAACAACAGTGAGGTTCATGACCAAATTAGCTGTTTTAGCAATGTTAATTGAAGGATGAATATTGACTGGGCCACATTTAAAACTCCTCATTTTTTTCTTTTACTCCTTTCAAGTGAAGCAACATTCACTTGCACTTCCATCAATTTAGTCTACTGCATTCGTTGCTCCCAATGCGGTTTCCTCTACATTGGAGAGACCAAACACAGACTGAGTGACCGCTTTGCAGAATACTTTCGGTCTGTCCGCAAGCATGACCCAGACCTCCCTGTTGCTTGCCATTTCAACACTTCACCCTGCTCTCATGCCCATATGTCCATCCTTGGCCTGCTGCATTGTTCCAGTGAAGCTCAATGTAAACTGGAAGAACAGCATCTCATCTTCCGACTAGGCACTTTACAGCCATCCGAATTGAATATAGAGTTCAACAATTTTAGATCATGAACTCTCTCCTCCATCCCCACCCCCTTTCCGATCCCCTCTTTTTTCCCAATAATTTATATAGATTTTTCTTTTCCCACCTATTTCCATTATTTTAAAATGTATTTCCATCCATTGTTTTATCTCTACCTGTTAGCCTATTTCGATCCCTTCCCTTCACCTCACCCCACCCCCACTAGGGCTATCTGTGCCTTGCTTGTCTTGCTTTCTACCCTTAATTAGCACATTCCTTAGATAATATCATCACCATCAACACCTCTTTGTCCTTTTGTCTATGACATCTTTTGGCTATCTCCACCTATCACTGGCCCTCTATCCAGCTCTACCTGTCCCACCCCCACCCCCCCCACCTCCATTAAACCAGCTTATATTTCACCTCTTTTCTATTTTTACTTAGTTCTGTTGAAGAGTCATACGGACTCAAAACGTTAACTGTGTTCCTCTCCGCATATGGTTCTATATGGTTCTATTCTGGAGGGTTATGGACTAGGTGCAGGTCAATGGGACTAGCGGAATAATATTTCGGCACAGACCAGAAGGGCCGAATGGCTTGTTTTCTGTGCTGTAGTGTTCTATGGTTCTATATGTTGCCAGACCTGCTGAGTTTTACCGGGTATTTTTATTTTTGTTTTAGATTTCCAGCATCCGCAGTTTTTTGCTTTTAACCAGTTTACAGATACAAATCTTGTTTTCATGGGCTGAATTTTGCTGTCGACGAGCAGGGGGCAGGCCCTGCTCGCCGACGCGCAAAATGACGCAGGATGAGGTCAGGGGGAACCCGCCCCATTTAAATATTCAGGAAGGTGGGGGCACAGCAAAATCAGCTGCACGCCCCCCGACCTGTCAATGGCCAATTGAGGCCATTGACAGGATTATTAAAACAATTAAAGGACCTGCCCGTCCAACCTTAAGGTTGGCAGGCAGGCCAGGAGCCCCCGGCGGCAAATAGATAAAACATGAAACCTCATCCACCGGCGGGATGAGGTTTCATGTAGGGATTTTAAAAGTTGAATAAAGCTTTAGTGAAATTTATTAACATGTCCCATCTCGTGTGACATTGTCATATGAGGGGGACATGTTAAGGATTTTTTTTTTCTATTTTTATTGTTTATACAACTGTCAGCGATCTCCCTGAGGCAGCACTTAGCCTCAGGGAGATGTGTGCTCTTTCGTGCGCCTGCACGAAAAAGCGCACTCTCACATTTGAGGAATACCCCACCCCCGCCCGCACAGGAAGGGCAGAGCGCTTCCCGCTGGGCATCACGCTTAAGGCCCGCCCACTTAAAATGGCGGCGGGGATTGGCTCCCCACCTGCCGGAGATTGGGTCAGGTCGGGCCTGCCCGACCGGTAGGCAGAAAATTCTGCCCCATGTTTTTGCTTTCAGACAGAGCTGTTCATTATTCTGCCATTGACACCTATTCTGGACCAATGATTTGTTTCTTTACTACAACAATTGCCGCTCCCTTTGTCTTTTGTTCCA
Organism: Cetorhinus maximus; assembly: GCF_964194155.1. Lineage (NCBI taxonomy): Eukaryota > Metazoa > Chordata > Chondrichthyes > Lamniformes > Cetorhinidae > Cetorhinus > Cetorhinus maximus. Next base: position 50,206,942 of record NC_135880.1, on the reverse strand, counting down.
TGACATCTTTGACATTTAATCTCTCCAGCCCTCTACCTTATCCTAGACCTTCTCTTTTGTTTTATCTCCTCCTCCACCCTTCAGCAGTATAAAGCCCATCATATTTCTACCTCCCTTCAGTCCTGAGGAAGTCATATTCAACTCAAAACGTTAACTTTGTTTCTCTCTCCACAAATGCTGCCAGACATATTGAGTTTTCCAGCACTTTCTGTTTTTATTTCAGATTTCCAGCATCTGCAATATTTGCTTTTATTTCTTCGAATAGTGCCTTCGGAACCTTTACATCCAGAGGTCCCAGTTTAACGCCTCATCTGCAAAATGGCACCTCCAAGAGTATAACACTCCTTCAAGCACTGTATTGAAGTGTCAGCCTAAATCATGAGCTCAAGTCTTTGCGTAGATGCTTGATTCCTTGACCTTCTAACTCAGAAGTGAGACCGCTACCACAGAGCCAAGGCTGACATCTAATTAGTAGATTCATTGTTATTTTTGACTCTCTGGAGATCTTGTATTTTGGGGTCTCCCTTCACACTGGAGAGCTGCTCAATTTATGTCAGTTATGGATGTATCAATGAACAGCTTGGAAGGAAATTCCCACAATGGCTTTCAAGCCAGCAAAGTTCAGTGCTGGCTGAAGGCACATCACTGCTTGTTATTCATTACTCTAAATCTTTCCACTGTTACATTTATGGGTCTCCAAGCTGCAACGACTGAATTCTTCGGCGTGAATTTGGCACTATGCCAACGGATAACCCTAAAAAGTTACTGAACAAAACGACACACAGCACTAATGAACTACATCATAAATTTATAGCTCACAAATTACTGCAAACAGTTTTATTCTCCTTCCCCACCACCCCTCCATTTTTATCATTAAATATTGTCTATTACAAAAGAACAGGGATTGGCATTTAAATTACCAGCAAAGTGTACAGAAATAATCAAACAAAAGAACCTGTGTTTACACGTCACCTCTCATGGCCTCAAGACATCCTAAGGACTTTCAAATCTAATTAAGCACTTCTGAAGTGCAGTCACTTTTATAACGGAGGGAAACATGAAGCAAATTTGCACACAACAAGATTCCACAAACAGCAATGACATAAATCATCACATATTCTGTTGGTTGAGGGATAAATATTGGCCAGGACACCATGAGAACTGAAATAAAACAGAAAGGGCTGGAAATACTCAACAGGTCAGCCAGCAGTTTGGACACAAAGTCACAGACCTCAAACGTTAACTCTGTTATTCTCTCCACAACTGTTGCCTGACCTGTTGAGTGTTTCTAGTATTTTCTGCTTTTATTTCAGATTTCCAGCATCTGCAGTGTTTTGTTTTTGCAACATGAAGAGCACTCTCATCTGAGTCAGAATGTTATGGATTCAAGCCCCACTCCAGAGACTTGAGTACATAATCCAGGTTGGAACTTCAATGCCATACTGGGGCAGTGCAGCATTATTGGGGGTACTGCTTTGTCTGTCATTTCAAGTAGATGTTATAATCCCAGTGGAGTCTGATAACTTTTAAAAATAAATTTAAACTTCCAGTTGATAGCTGAAAGAACGACATTTTAAGATATTTACCGTAACAAACTAAAAACACTTTTGACTAAACACTATTTTTGTAGGCAACTTATACATAACATTACAGAAAAGAACTTTAAACACAACCGAGGATATCACTAGCAGGTATACGTTACATTATCCTTTAAGTAGATATTCAATTCTCCCAGAATCAATCCAAGATGATTCTTAGCTCCCAAGGGTTTATTTCCAATCTTTTTCTTTCCCAGTCTCGAAACTTTAAACTCCAGAACTACCTTTCATGGTGCAAATTTTCCTGGAGACACCACCCACTAGCTAAAGCTAGGCAAATTTTCCAGCCTCATTTTAACCCCTCACGAATTTAGTCCTTCCAATCTGAGCCCAAACTCCCACACTCATTCGTGCACAGTGAATTAATAATGCTCTCTCTCTCCCAGACCCTCACAAAACTAACTTGTTTGAGAGTTTTCAGGGATATCTTAGAAACCCTTGCCCTATCAAAGCTCATTTCTATGGCAATGTGAATCATTGTATCCAGGTAGAGATGCTGATTAGCTATACTTGAGAGCCCAACTTTCCTTTACCATGGAACTAAATTGACAGTTTAAAGAACAACTGTTTAGAAACAGGCATTCTCAACATTTTTCTTGGACTTTGGAGACTTCCAGTCTGTCCACTGTTAGTACACAGGCTGCTGTCATTGTCTCCTCATGTAAACACCTTGCGCCTTTCCAGTAAAACAATATGGGTTTAATCTCTAGCAATCAAACCACACAGGTCTGCTGTCAGACTTTGGAACAGGTCACGTGACCCTCTTCATTGTACTTTCAAGACATAATTCCAAAACATAACAATCTTATAAACCTCATACTTGTAACAAAGATCTCATGGCATGATTCAAAGAAGAACATTTATCACTCAGCCAACATTACTACAAAAATTGTGTGTTCATTATTTTGTGGGACCTTGATGTGAGCATATTGGTTATTTCTGGACTTGTTACAAAATGCTATTAGTCTTTTACTTAGTAATGAAGGCCTTGTTTGACACCGCCACCTCAAGCTTTGTGATACGGGTTTAAACATTTGTCATTAGTCATTAGAATTTGCCCATATGAAAGTCACACCATCATAATCTGACAAATTTGAAGTCTTTCAGGTTCTGCAATAGGGCTTCTACCCAAACTGGCCCCATGACTTCTCTCTTGGTGCACCAATAGAATCCCCCTACACTCACCTACAATATTTAAATTGCATCCTTCCACCACCAGCGCTGCCACCACCCACGTGCCCCACCTACCCCAGAGATGCCTGTGATCCAGGAAGGTGATCCAGGAGCAGTACCCTGATGCGGTGCTGTACCCAAGTGTTCCTAGGAAGTGCTAGGAACAATATCAGCATTGATCAGGAGAGCAATGTATACCACAGAAAAATACAAAATTGATGCTTAATGGTGACCATCAGTGTACTATCTTTTCACTATCCTTATGGGTGGCAAACAGGAAAGTGGAATTGAGGCCACAACCAGTTCAGCCATGATTTTGTTGAATCGTGGAGCAAGCTCGAATGGCTGAATGGCCTACTCCCGCTCCTAAGTCCTGTGTTCCCATAAATGAGCTTGAGCAGGTGTGATCAAGTGGGCAGGTGAGTACAAGTCCACGGCACAAAACCTCCGGTAATTTGTAACTAACAGAACCAAATTAGTAACCTTAATTAACTAATCGACAAATATGGATGATTTTGGAAATTAAAATATCAGACTAGGGTAATATAAAGAGAAAAAGGGGACAAAATCATAGACTAAAATCACAAAAAGCACTTGTAAAAATCCCAGAATTCTATATAATAGAAAGCAATTACCAAGTGTTTCTAACTATCAGATAATATGGAGCACCTGGCCGAAAGGTCTGCACTAACATTTACGGTAAGAGTGACTAGTTATTCACCTACATCTAGCATTTCAGAAGTGAGACTGGTACAACTATCCAATATTGTGAGAATCACACAAATTTTCTTACAAATGGTTACAGGAAAATACACAAAACACAGCATAAAAAGAAATATTGATGAAAGTATTGCCTAACATTTAAAATTACACTGCAATTGCTCTGTCAGCTGAATAAAGCAAAGCATTGTGGATCAAAGGTTAATCTGTTTCTAGCTTCTTCAACTCCAAAAGCAGCGCTAATGTCTTTATTTGAGTTGTATCACATGGATTATTGCTCATAGATGACTCTAGGTACAGACCTTCCAGATTGATTAATGATATAGCTGTGACAAGGGCATGCATCTATTTAATATATTATCTTGCAGGCTTCAGTGCCAGATACATGTGAAGTATAATAAAGTGGTTGATAGGGCAGGACTTTTACTCATGTGTATTAAGAATAAGTTGACACACTTACATTATTAGCCTAAGTGGAAAACAAGTTATGCATTTCCAGGATTGAAGAAGTTGAAGTCTTTAAGCATTTTGGGAGTTTTAGTGTTTAGTTTTATTGTATAAGGAGTCATAGAGTTATACAACATAGACACAGGCCCTTCAGCCCATCTTGTCCGTGCCAGCCATCAAGCACCTATCTATTCTAATCCCATTTTCCAGCAAATGGCCAATAGCCCTGTATGCTATGGCGTTTCAAGTGCTAATTGGAAATGTTGTGAGGGTTCCTACCTTTACCACCCGCTCAGGCAGCTGGTGTTCCAGATTCCAATCACCCTCTGGTTGAAAAATTTTCCTCAAATCCCCTCTAAACCTCCTGTCCCTTACCTTAAATCTATGCCCCCTGGTTATTGACACCTCCGCTAAGGGGAAAAGTTTCTTCCTGTCTACCCTATCTATGCCCCTCATAATTTTGCTTACCTCTATCAGGTCCCCCCTAAGCCTTCCCTGCTCTAAGGAAAACAACCTAGCCTATCCAGTCTGTCTTCATAGCTGAAACGCTCCAGCCCAGGCAACATCCTGGTGAGTCTCCTTTGCATCCTCTCCAGTGCAATCACATCCTTTCTATAGTGTGGCGGCCAGAACTGCACACAGTATTCCAGCTGTGGCCTAACTAGCGTTTTATACAGCTCCAACATAACCTCCCTGCTCTTATATTCTAAGGCTCAACTAATAAAGGCAAGTATCCCAATGCCTTCTTAACCACCTTATCTACCTGTGCTGCTGCCTTCAGGAATCTATGCACATGTACACCAAGGTCCCTCTGATCCTTTGTACTTCCTAGGGTCTTACCATTCATTGTGTATTCCCTTGGCGTGTTAGTCCTCCCAAAATGCATCACTTCACACTTCTCAGGATTAAATTCCATTTGCCACTGCTCTGCCCATCTTACCAGCCTATCTATATCATCCTGTATTCTAAAGCCTTCCTCCTCACTATTTACACACCATCAATTTTTGGGATATTTGCGCACTTATGATCATACCTCCGATATTCACGTCTGTATACTACAAACAGCAAGGGTCCCAGCATCGATCCCTGCGGTACTTGTCACAGGCTTCCAATCGGAAAAACAATCTTTGACCACCAACCTCTGCCTCCTGCCACTAAGCCAATTTTGGATCCAATTTGCCAAATTGCCTTGGATCCCATGGGCTCTTACCTTCTTGGCCATTCTCCCATGCAGGAGAGAAATCAGTGTCTGCTGTGAATTCCAACATAAACTATTGAGAATATAACAAAGGCACAAGGAAGCCTTAATTGAGAGACTGGTTAATAGAATACAAACAGAAAGTGCTGGTTACTGGCTTTTGTTTGTACAATTCACACAAATCATTTCATATTTAAATCTTGATTTCTGCATTTGCCTCTTTAATAGGCTGAGAGCTGAATGTCTCAATGAAAAGCCTGGAGCCAGAGCAACTCCAGTATAATTGGATCCGTCAAAGAATAAGTTCTAATTAATTAGAAAAAATGTGATCTTTTGTTAAAGGTGATAAGTACAACATCCTTAATTTTTAAAATTAATTCATGGGATCTGGGCATCGCTGTCTAGGCTAGCATTTATTGCCCATCCCCAAGTGCCCTTGAGAAGGTAGTGGTGAGCTGCCTTCTTGAACTGCTGCAGTCCATGTGGTGTAGGTACATCCACAGTGCTGTTAAGGACGGAGTTCCAGGATTTTGACCCAGCAACAGTGACGGAACAGCAATATATTTCTAAGTTAGGATGATGAGTGGCTTGGAGGGGAACTTCCAGGTGGTGGTGTTCCCATGTGTCTGCTGTCCTTGTCTTTCTAGATGGTAGCGGTCGTGGATTTGGAAGGTGCTAAGGAGCCTTGGTGCGTTTCTGCAGTGCATCTTGTCGATGGTACCTTCTGCCAAAATGCATTGAAAAACATCTGCCACTTGCCTGTCCATTCTGCTAACCTATATATGTTCTGTTGCAGTTGACTTGATATTATCCTCACTATCAGTTACATCTCCAAGTTTGGTATCATTGGCAAATTTTGAAATTATACTCCGTATTCCAGTATATAAGTCATACATAGACAGACACAGATACATACATGTATGTGTTCACATACGCAAAAATAAATAAAAAACAGTGGACCTCACAATGAATCTTGGTGAACACCAGTTTCATCTCCAGTCTGAAAAATGATTAACCATAACTCTTTGTTTGCTGTCCTTAACCCAATTTTTTATCCAAGCTGACATTGACCGTCCTATTTCACGAGCCACAATTTTGTTAAATCGTATGAAAACAGAAAATACCGGAAAAACTCAGCAGGTCTGACAGATTCTGTGGAGAGAGAGAAACAGAGTTAACGTTTCGAGTCTGTATGACCCTTCTTCAGGCTTGAAACGTTAACTGTGTTTCTCTCTCCACAGATGCCGTCAGATCTGCTGAGTTTTTCCAGCATTTTCAGTTTTCATTTCGGATTTCCAGCATCCGCAGTATTTTGCTTTTATATGGTACTTTGTCGGAGGTGTTCTGAAAATATATATGGACAAGATTCATTCTTATCACTTCATCAACATTCTGTGTTACTTCATCAAAAAATTGAATTAGATTAGTCAAACACAATCTGACTTTTACAAATCCATGCTGGATCTCCTTAATGAACTCAAACCTCTCCAGGGGCCTATTGAACATTTTCCTCCCAATTATTGTTTCTAAAGCCTTTTCCACCACTGATGTTAAACCCTGCCCCTCTTAAGTATATTACACTCTCTTTGCCTCTAATAAGCCCCACCCCTATCTTATTACCTGCTTACCATTTACATGCTACGAACATATGAATTAGGAGCAGGAGTAGGCCACTCGGTCCCTCAAGCCTGCTCCGCCATTCAATAAGATCACGGCTGATCTGAATAAAACCTCAACTCCACATTCCTGCCTACCCCCAATAACCTTTCACCCCCTTGATAATGCTGGCAAAGAGGAGCCCCAAAATGTAGTTACGTTCTTTCTTGATTAAGGGAATCACATTTGCCATTCTCTAATCCTCTGGCACCTCCCCTTTCTTGAGGAAAGAATGTAAGGTTATGGCAAACACTTCTGCTATCACCACTTCCTTTAGCAACCTGGGATGCAAGCCATCCAGACCATGTAACTTATCAACTTAAGTTTAGCCAGCTTTTGCATTATATCCTTCTCATCAATTTTCACCCCATCCATTACCTCTACCAATATTCAACCAATATTTTGTCAATATCCTCTTCCTTAGTAAACATTGGTGCAAAATCTTTGTTCGGTATTCTAGCCTTGCCCTGCCCCTCTTAAGTATATTACACTCTCTTTGCCTCTAACAACCCCACCCCTGTTTTATTACCTGCTTACTATTTACATGCTACAAACATACGAATTAGGAGCAGGAGTAGGCCACTCGGCCCCTTGAGCCTGCTCCACCATTCAATAAGATCATGGCTGATCTGAATGAAACCTCAACTCCACATTCCTGCCTACCCCCAATAACCTTTCAACCCCTTGATAATGCTGGCAAAGAGGAGCCCCAAAATTTTCTATGTTAAGTGCCATTCTATTCTCATATTCTCTCTTTGTTAACCTCATTTTCCTCTTCAGTTCCCCTCTGAACTTCTTGTACTTGTCTTGGCTCTTACTTCAAGAATTCACCTGACATGCATCATAAACCCTCTTCTTTAATTTCATCATATTCTTTATCTCTCTTGTCAACCAAGGAGCTCAAGCTTTGGTTTCCTTGTCTTTCACCCTTTTTGGAAGTTCAACTTTAGATTGTTTCCTGCACCTCTCCATTATTAACCTAGTCTCGTCCTCACCATTTTTAAGCCACATTTCTGTTATTGCCACTACATCATGTTCCCACATGCCTATTTGTGTTTGTAGCTCACCAATCTTATTCACCACACTTTAAGCATTTACATACATGCATTGTAAACCTGACTTTGAATTCCTTCTTAGTTTGCTCCTACCTAATATGGTCTCAGACATGATCTTCACTGAGCGGCAAATCTAAGAAAACTGCAAGGAACAGCACCAACCATGATTCATGGCCTTTTATGACCTTATGAAAGCCTTTGAATCTGTCAACTGTGAAGGCTTATGGAGTATGTTTCTCAAATTTAGCTGGCTTAAAAATATGTTGCCATCCTCAATTTACTTCACCAATGACATGCAAGCTGTGACCCTCACCAACCAAACCACCACAGACCCGATCTCAATGAAGACTGGTATCAAACAAGGCTGTCATTGCATCCTCTTCTCCATTTTCCTCACTTCAGTACTGCACCTCATGTTCAAAATACCCACAGGGTTGAAAATAATTTACAGAATAAATGGGGAACTGTTCAATCTACACTGCCTTCAACCCTAAACCAAAATCACTCCAACTTCAGTCATTGAGTTCTAATATGCAAATGATGCTTGTGTATGCGGTCACTCAGAAACTGAGCTCCAAGTCATTGCCAACTCGCTCTCCAAAGCAATAAGAAAATGGGCCTTTCACTAAAGACCTAGGAAACTAAGGTCCTCTTCCAACCAGCTCCCACAGCACAACACCTCCCCCTCATCAATTAAGATGAATGGTGACATCCTGGAAAATGTGGACCATTTTCCGTATCTTGGGAGCTGCCTCTTGATGAAGGGAGACATAGACAACAAAAGGAGTATTTGAGGACCTAAATCTGAAATCTGAGACTGAGGTCATGGTTTATCAGGCAGCATTGATCCCCGCATTCCAATATACTTTGGAGACTTTGACAAACTACAGTAGGCACGTCAAAACACTGGAGAAGAACCACCAGCTGTGCCTTCGCAAGATCCTCTACATCTAGTGGGAAGAAAGGCAACATTCCCAGCTTCGAGGTTCTAATCACTCAAAACTAGCTCCACCAGGCAGGAGATGTTGCTCGCATGCCTGATTATCAAAATGGTGAAAGACTGCAGAGCTCTGAGATGCAGAGGGATCTAGGTGTCCCAGCGCATGATTTGCAAAAGGTTAGTATGCAGGTGCAGCAAGTAATTAGGAAAGCTAATAGAATGTTATTGTTTATTGGGAGGGCAATTGAATACAAAAGTAGGGAAGTTATGCTTCAGTTATATAGGGCATTGATGAGACCATATCTGGAGTATTGTGTACAGTATGGTCTCCTTATTTAAGGAGGGATGTAAATGCATTAGTAGTAGTTCAGAGAAGGTTTACTAGACTGATACCTGGAATGGGTGGGTTGTCTTACAAGGAAAAGTTAGATAGGCTAGGCTTGTATCTGCTCGAGTTTAGAAGAGTAAAAGGTGATTGAAATATGTAAGATCCTAAGGGGTCTTGGCAGGGTGGATGTGAAGAGGATGTTTCCTCTTGTTGGAGAATCTAGAACTAGGGGTCACCCATTTAAGGCAGAGATGAGGAGAAATCATTTCTCTCAGAGGGTCATGAGTCTTTGGAACTCTCTTCCTTAAAAGGCAATGGATCAGAATCTTTGAATATTTTTAAGGCAGAGGTAGATAGATTCTTGATAAGCAAGGAGGTGAAAGGTTATCAGGGGTAGGTGGGAATGCGGAGCTGAGGTTAAAATCAGATCCGCCATGATCTTACTAAACAACTGAGCAGGCTCAAGGGGCCAAGTTCCCTCCTCCTACTCCTAATTCATATGTTCGTATGATACCAGAATCACGAAGCAACTGCTCTACTTGGAACTCGATCACAGCAGGAGACTCCCAGGAGGATAGTGGAAACACTCAGGTATATCCTCGAAGCATCCCTGAAGAGATCAAACATCCCCACTGACCTGTGGGAGGTCCCTGGCTTGTGACAACGAAAATGGAGAAGGATCATTCGGGAAGTCACTGAACACATCAAGAGAATCATTGAGTGCATTCAGAGGTAATGTCGATGCAAGTGCACAAACCCCCAGACAACTCATTTACCTGACCTTCCAAGCACCAGTGATGTGTATGTGGCAGGGTCTGCAGATCGCACACTGAACTTATCAGCCATCTCAAAACCCACTGAACCAAAGTAGAAGCAACTCATCCTCAACCCTGAGGGACTGCCTAAGAAGAAGGAATGCCATCATCATTTGCATTTGAGTCTGCACCGCATGTGGAAGAAATGTCACATGATTTGGAAGTACCGGTAGGGCCTGTTGAACCCGAGAAGGTCGAAGACGTAAACTTGCCCACTTCCACCGAAGAGCCTGGTGGACAGTTGACCCCAGAGAAGCAGGTCTCGGAAAAACCAGCCGAGGTCATTGATCTACGACACTTGACACGTCTGAGGAAGCCTCTTGAGAGACTTGACTTGTAAATAGTTATTCATGTAAATAATTGGGATGTTGTGATGCATGTCAATTGTACTTTCAAGCAAAGGGGTAGGTATGTGGTAAAGTGCAGTGCTATGTACCTTTAAGAGAATGTAGTTAGTTAACCATGTGATTGTATTGACCAATCGCTACATAGCACGGACTTCTTGGGTAACTGTAATTCTAGAGCTGGAGGTGATTGAAGAAGCACACATGGTGCTAGTGCTCTGTTCTTAGTTCAAATAAACCATCAGTGTTTGTTCAATTAATTGGTCCCTCTGCCTATATTGTTTCAAGCACCAACTAACGTGTTAATATCAAGGGCACAGCTAGCATTTGCCGGACAAAGCAAACCTGATAACCAAAAACACACTCCTGGACTTTGCCTTGTAGATGGTGGACAAGCTTTAGGGAGTCAGGAGGTGAGTTACTCGCTGCAGAATTTCCAGCCTCTGACCTGCTCTTGTAGTCACAATATTTATATGACTGGTCCAGTTCAGTTTCTGGTCAATGGTAACTTACAGGATGTTGATAGTGGATTCAATTATGGTAATGCCATTGAATGTCAAGGGGAGATGGTTAGATTCTTTCTTGTTGGAGATTGTCATTGCCTGGTACTTATGTGGCACAAATGTTACTGGCCACTTATCGGCCCAAGCCTGAATGTTGTCCAGGTCTTGCTGCATATGGACTCTGACTGCTTCACTATTTGAGGAGTCACGAATGGTGCTGAACATTTTGCAGTCATCAGCGAACATCCCCATGTCTGACCTTCTGATGGAGGGAAGGTCCATAATGAAGCAGCCGAACATGACTGGGTGTAGCACACTACCCTGAGGAACTCCTGCAGTGATGCCTTAGGATTGAGATGATTGACCTCCAATAACTACAACTATTTTCCTTTTGTGCTATGTATGACTCTAACCAGTCAGAGTTTTGCATCTCATTCCCACTGACTTCAGCTTTGCTAGGGCTCCTTGATGCCACACTTGATCAAATGCTGCCTTGATGTCAAGGGCAGACACTCTCACCTCATTTGATACATATACAACTGTACAGAATTACTGTTCCAGCAATAAACCCAAAAATATATATTTAAAAGCTTTAGTGATGTATTATTTCCCTGTGTTGTCTACTTTCAATATTAAAATCAAGTCATTCAAGCATAGTAGCATAGGCTTCCATCCATCTAACCCCAAATCTCCTGCAAGGACATGTAAATCAAAATCACAGGCACTTATGGTGTCTACCTAAATACATTAGGTAAATATTGATGGAATATTGCACAGGTAGTCAAGAACTTAATTGTGTCCTAGGCCTGGATTTCCCAGCCATGCTGTGGTGGGACTCGCCATGGGGGATGCAGTGGGCCAGCCAAAAGTCCATTGACTTTTGGCGGGACCAGAAGATCCTGGCGGTGGGTGGGGCTGGAAAATGCTGGTCCTAGTTTCTTCATCTCAGTTATTAGAATTATGTACATTTTGGATTTAATCTTACTGAGTTGCCAGACAGTGCCCTATAATTGTATAATTCAATTTAATTAGTGAGAATCCAATTTCTTTCACATAAACTAATTTGTTGAGGCCTTGCAACAAAGCAATAGGATTTCATATTTCAACTCTGCTTTGAAAGGTTATTGTTTAACTGGAGTATAGAACAAAACTACAAATCCGGTACACAAATAATTTGACTTCACTTGAAATGTAAAATAATTGACTTCTCTGTTATTTAATAAATTAGCACACAATTCCAAAAATTTGGCTTGCTGAAAGTGCAAGTGAAAGTGGCCTTGCCTTTACATATTCAATAATTTCAATCCGCAAAACCTCTTTTGGTCTCCCAAATCCATTCCCATCTTTCCCAGAACTCCACGTCTGAACCCCTCCAATCACCCCTGCCACAGTACTGAAATAGCTGTTATCAAAATCACAAATGACATCTTAAGTAATTGTGACATAACTTCCATATCCAGGGTGTCGTACCCAGGAGATACCCCTGAAGATGTGCTGGGGGAAACCTGGAAGTTCCCACGCAAGGACTGCACAGGCAATTACCCTGCACCGGGAACCATCCAAAACTACAATTTAAATCGGAGAGTTTGGATGATTCTGACTCTCATAGAAGAATAGTTACCCAGGAAAAGTTAGAAGAATTAAAACCACTTCTAATTCTATGGGTAACTATGTAACTATGGTACTGACTCCCATGGGACTCCCCCCACCCCCCACCCTACGACTACCACCGCCATGGGACCACCCGGCAACCCACCCCACACACACACCCTCCTGACTGACCACCCCCCATCCTACCCACTTACCTTTTCCCTGGCTTCTCAAAGTGGCTGGGACTTCTAAACCTACCTGCTTTATGGCAGCTAGCACTGTAAAAACAGGGGTGTAGCTTCCTTTCCTCCGACTCTGCTGCACTCGACTGAAGGCCTCGGGAACCCGCTGCATGGCACTTTTCTCACCCGGCCTGAGTCGGAAGGTCAGGCGAGAAAGGTGCAGCTGCATTTTAGTGCAAGTAAAAAGGAGTGGAGTGGCAATCCGACTGTGATTGCCACTTCTCAGAAGTTATGGCCCACAGAATCTAGAATAGTGATGGCGCAACTGATATTTTCTCAAACAGGAGAAAAATGTGATCTAAATGTTGTGCTTTGTAGTGATATGAAAGGTTGCAATATTAATTTAAATGAATCCTATTGCTGCCTTCCAAATCATGCTGGAAAAAATACTTCAAATGCTATGAGGCAACGCTGAGGCAACGCTGACACAAATCCCTCTGAGAAAACTTTTTTCCAAGAACATGTTAGAATCCTGCCACTTAACGTTACAAACAAGCAGGACTTATTTAGTGAAATCAAAACATAGAATTAAAAACTGGAAATAATTATAACCATAAGCAACAAACAGCAATTGTAAAGGCAAAATGTCATCAGAAACTGTTAGGGCCAGAAAAGGCCTGACAGTTAATGAACTGCGGGGCCTTTTCCAATCCTAACAACACCTCTTGACAATTTTATTTTTGATGGGTAAAATAGGAACTCGAGTGTGCTGTGAATTGAGATTTAATTTATTTTACCTTCACTGAGTGATAAATGAACCGTAACTAGCTGGGATTTTTGGTGTTCACGTTTCCAAAAGGCCTCCCGCCTGTATATTTTGTGGAGTGTGATTAATAGCTGTTGATACATCACTGACTGCTATAATAGCTAGGACCCATCAAGTACTGAAAGTCCTTTGTCATCATTCAAATTAAACAAGCTTCCTGAAATGTAGCATCCACAGGAAAACAGTTACAATACTTTTATAATTCCAAATATTTAAAAATAGAATTGCAAGAAAACACTAAGCAGCTCATAAATGTACAGCATTCTCAAAAATATGTACTTGTGTTAGTTTACTTTGTCAAATGAACTTTTCTTTAGGGTTTAAAGAGCTGGCAAAACCTTGAGCTAGTGGTTAGTTCCCTCAATTGCTAGGTCATGGTTTGGTTTTGTGAAAAAGTTCATCAGCCTGTAAAGGCCTAATTCAATAATTGTAACACATTTCAAAATAATTAATGACTGATTGCTAGATGTCTGCACCTTTTCTTCCAAGGGAAATTCCAAAAATTGAAATCAACTCACATTATATAGTGGTCTCCCACTTCCTCAGTTGCCTCAAAAACATTTCTAGATCCAGTCATATGGAATTTTTTATTTTTTTTACACTTTATAATATTCTTGGTCTCATTGTGTTAATACAGAATATTTACAGATTCTGCTGTGGTAAGGAAAACATTAACTTTATTGGGACACATCTTACTGTGAGCTACATCTCACCATGAGGTTGTATAAGAGAGAGCAAGATCATGAGGTATTTCATCACTTCCTGTGATGATTATATTATGCATCATTAGCATATCAAGTAGAATTAATGCCTTATATGACATCTCCCCCAAGTCTCTGATTCTCACCATTATACTACATTTCCCCCCAAGTCTCTGACTTCAATTTATTTTTTATACAGGCAACCGCTGTGGCAGTTTCACTAGTCTACCTCAGTTCCTTTGGAGGAGATTGGGGATTTGAATCCCATGGGTGATCTCTTTGACTCCGCTGAGCAGAAGGGGAATTAATAGGTGAATCAGGTTCAGCAGTCTGGTAGTCATCTAGATTGGTAGATGAATGCAGCATCTCTGGTCTGTTCGATTTCGTAGATGACTGCTTCAACTATGTAGAAGGCTGCTTCTATGTAGGAACTAGTGCACATCTGTTCTGTCTCACTGTACCATTATCTGTTTGGATGAGGTAGAACCATGGATGTGGCCTCTGTTCAATCACTGTCCATAGCAAACTTGGTCTTGAATCCGAACTGGCTCTCCTGGTTGAAGTCTGTTAGATTGCATGCTTTGTGACATTTGTCATTGTTCCACATTAAGCAGAAATCCTCGCCTTGTCCAAGTCATCAGCTTGTACATGTGGCACGAGTGTGTGTGGGAGAGTAGGGAGTTGATTTCTCAGTCTTCTCCTTAGGAGTTCACATGGTGCTAAACCATTCAGGAGTGGGGTTGAATAATAGCTCAGAAGTGCAAGGCCGATGTTACTGTTTTTCTTAAGCAATACTTTCGCTGTATGCACTCCTCTTTCAGCTCCACCGTTGGCTTGAGGGTCTCTTGGTGAGCTGATAGTATATGTCATGTTGTTATACTGACATAGATACCAATCGCTCCTAAGGGATTGTGTAAACATGTTGTGGGTTCATTTATTTAGAAAAGGCACATGAGAACATTTATACATAGGTAGAAAGCTTGAAGACATCAGCAGCAGAGTTGTGTGTGTTCTGCTCAAAAGCAAAAGTGAAACTAAGACTGAAGCGCTTGACACACTGCCTTACTAGTGAATGGCAGGCTGCTATCCCTTAAAGGCATATTACAACAGTATGGGCAAATCCATATGATGCTGTAAACTCTTTAAAGTGGTCATTGGCAAACTGCAGTCCATTGTCTGAGAGTACAAGGTCTGGGATTCTATTGCAAATATCTCCTTCAATGATGTAATTACTGCTTCAAAAGTGTGACCCTGCAGTTGCTCAACTTCTATCCATCTGGTGTAGTAGTCTACTAAGATAACGAACATCTTCCTTTGAGTTCGAAGAGGTCCATCCCAAGATGTTCCCATAGTCATGATGAAAAGAAAGATGAAATCAATGGTTCTTTTGTCTCCTGATTGTGAATAATAGCACAAGTAATACAGTTTTATATCATCTTACCGAACAATTTTGAAAATCCTGGTCACCAAACAGAATATCTCATTCTGGCTCGAGGTTTTGTGATGCCCAAACGTCCTTGGTGCAACCGTCGCAGTACTCTTGGAATGACCAATCTCTCGTTATAGATGAGTAAATCATCAGCTACACTGAGGTGTCCTCTCTGTTCATAGTACTGTCTGAGAATGGGATTTTGTGGTATGTATGTTGGCCATCCTTTGATGCAATGCTCTCTAACTTGAGGACATACATCATCAGATTTCTGTGCATCTCTGATTGCATTCAGTTGCTGAGTTGTTGTTGATAGAGTTGTGCTTGTTGTCAGTGTAAAGGTTTCTACCTCTTCAAAAGGGCTACATCACCTTGTTCATGTCTTGCCACTGCAATATGGGACTAAACATTTGCTATAGTCTGCTGTTTTCCCGGAACATAATCTGCCTTTGCATCAAACCTCATCATCCTCATTCTGAATGGTTGTACTCATGGAAGCATTTTTGCTAACTCCTTAGAACTTACGAGTGTCACTAAGGCCTTGTGGCCTGTCTCTATCTTGAAATGGAGTCCAAGAACATAATATGAAAACTTTTCACAAACCCATGTAGCACCTAATGCTTCTTTTTCTATCACTGCATATTGGTCTGTTTCCATGGGATGCATAGTCAACTGGTTGACACTTTTCATCCATCTGCATCTGAAAGAGTACAGCTCCCAATCCTGTAGCAGATACATCTATAGAAATGATAGTGGGTGGCTCTGGGTCACAATGAGCCAAGATATCAAAGCGCATCAGCGTCTCTTTGACTTTCTCAAAAGACCTTGGTTGTGCTTCTTCCCGGCACCATGTATTGTCTTGTTAAAACAGTTGATGTAGTGGCTCATTGACAACAACTAGGTTGGGCAAAAACTTTCCAAGTTGGTTTACCAGACCCATGAATCTCTGGAGCTCAGTCATGTTGCGTGAACCTGGAAACTCCTTGATTGCTTTTGTCCTTCGTGAATCAACTCTGATACCAGATGTGTCCACAACATGCCCAAGGGACTTGACAGTCAGCTGCAAGAATTCGCATTTGTTGTTGAGTATAAGTCCTGCTTCACGTAAGTGTTGCAGCACAGCTTGCACTCTAATATCACATTCTGAGTGGATCCATGGATCAGGACATCACCCATGTGATATACAACTCCATCCAGTCCTTCTAGAATACTTGACATTGTCTTCTCAAAGATTCCTGGTGCTGACATGATGCCGAAAGGTAGTGTCTTGAAACAAAACCTCCCAAACAGTGTAATGAAGACTGTGAGCAACTTAGACCCTTCATCGAGGGATAGCTGCCGGTAGGTGACCATGGAAAACCAAGGTCTCAAAGGGGAGAGGGTATAGGGAGAGGTAATAAAGGGAAAGGGGACAGGGATATATCCCAAAAAGAGTCCCAGAGAGGGGACAGGGACAGGAAAAGGCCCCAGTTCAGTTAAAAAGAGAGGAGCAAAGAAACAGGCCCCAAACAGGAAAAGAGCTGTTGGAGAAAAGGTACCCCTTGGAGCAGTAGTATTCTGCTTGGCATGGCCGAAGATCTGAAATGGTGCTTGTGAATTGGTGCTTGAGTGCAGACTCAGGAATCCAGGGGACCGAAATCTCGGGAGATGAGATTGAAACCCTGCGAGGTGGGCCATGGTTGGTGCTATCCGAGTTGGAGCGGCTTTTGAAGAGAATTCCCAGGTTAGATCTTCGAAGGTCAAGACTGGAATCCCTTGTGAGAAAGACAGAGTTTTAGTGGG
The DNA here is from genome assembly GCF_964194155.1 of Cetorhinus maximus. Taxonomy (NCBI): domain Eukaryota; kingdom Metazoa; phylum Chordata; class Chondrichthyes; order Lamniformes; family Cetorhinidae; genus Cetorhinus; species Cetorhinus maximus. Next base: position 50,189,655 of record NC_135880.1, on the reverse strand, counting down.
ATTGCTTGACACTCAGTGTTATTGATATCTGGGTGGGTTGTTGAGAAATCCTTTGACTCTGTTTTGGTCGCATTTGGCATTTATTCTGTAGTGTGGTGTGTTTAACTACAGTTTGCTTGTTAACTCACATGTACCTCATATTAACCCTGAATGTTAGGGTAGAAGATACATATGGTAGGTTGTTTTATCTTTCTGACCTTGTATAAAGTGTATTTTTGTTTGTTCAACTCCCGTGGAGTCTTGTGACTTTATCCACTGAGCAAGTGTCTTGAATCTCAAACTTCGTCTGCTTTTAAAAAAGTGTTATTGGTCCCTAACCAAATCTTACCAAAATCTTGGGGGTCTGGTCAAGGATCATAACAAAAATCTGACAGATCCATTGGGTTTTGGCACTGGGACCATCCCCGAGCACTAGCTTGTCGGTCCTGTGAAATAACCACTTACTTCAACATAGAATCAATTTCCTTTTTTATCTTTGGCAATTGTGGACGAGGAACTTTTCTGGATGTAAACAGACACACTGGCTTTGTTTCAGGATGTAGAGTGATGTGGTATGCTGCCTTCAGCTTTCCTAGTCCTGTGAACAGCTGTGGAAATTCAGCTCTGAAGTTTTTAGGCTGATCTTCTCAGCTTTCCAGTTCCTCTATTCTGCAAATCAGATGCAAGCCAGTACAGGCTTTCCTCCTTAAGAGTGAATAGCCCTGGTTCAGGATCACATATAAAATTTCAGTGATTTTTCTCTCTCTATATTGAAGGTTTGCACTCAGTTGTCCTATGACCTTGAGTTCTATACCTCCTGGCCCGTGTAGTCTTTTGCATGATGGGTGAAGAGAACTTGTCTCCAACTATGATTCAGCATCAAAAATAACCAAAACAGTTGGACCTGTATCTAACTTAAATTGTGCCTTGTTTACCTCTACTAGGATATCAGCACTCTAGTAGCTTCCACTTGGTTCCTGGATCTCTCCAAGGAATGGCATCTCAATATCATTGATATCTGCCAGCTTTTAAAAGCTTCTCTTTTTGCTTATTCTGTATAAGCTTAATGCTGTGACACATAGCCTGAAAGTGATTCTTCTTTCTGCAAAAATTGGCATTTGGTCTCTTTGGCAGGACAATTTTCACACCTGTGTTTTTTTCTACTACACCAATTACAGTTAGCTGGGGTGGTTGATGGATGCTCTACCTGCTTCCTGTGCTTTTTTTACGGCCATCTCCCTGCTTTTAAATTTAACATACTCCACTCAGTCAGTAGTTCTTGGGATATGGTTCCCCCTGTCACCCCAAATCACCGATCAATTTGGCTTCCTGACCTCAGCTTGTCTGCTCAGTTGAATTGCCTTTGTTAAGGTTAAATCATCTCTTGGCTGCAAGTGGTCAGAGAATGCTTCATCCAAGATTCCAACAACAATTCTGTTCCTGATTTTAAGCTGTCATATTCACAATTCTGTGCAAGTCTATACAGATCATTGATAAGTGTATCAATACTTTCCCCTTGTTCTTGGGTATGCTTGTTAAATTTAGCCCGCTTGACAATAGTATTCTTTTGCAGATTGAAGTAGGCATCGAGTGCTTTTATTCATCTTATGCAGCTTTTTCTTTGGCTATCCTGTGACCTGCTGAAAACTTTCCAGTAATGGCAAAGACTTTTCCATGCTTGTTCTTTCAATCGCTGCCACCATATAGTATTCTTGGTCTCGTGCTAATGCAGAGTATTTAGAGTCTGCTAAGGTAAGGAAAACATTAACTTTATGGGAACATATCTTACTGTGAGCCACATCTTACCATGAGGTTGTAGAAGAGAAAGCAAGGTCATAGGATATTGCATCACTTCCTGTGATGATGTATACTGTGTCTAATTAGCATATCAGTTAGAATTAACCCCTTATACTACACAGGTCACAGGTCTCAACCAAGCAGAAGCATGGCTCAACTGGGGCCAAAGATTTACCAGGTATTACACCGCATTGGCCTCGTGGTGAAGCCAAGTAGCGAGCAGGTCCATATGCTATTATATGCAATGGGTGACTGTGCAGATGATATCCTAGTCAGGCAAAGGATCGCCAAAGAAAAAGCTGCATACGATGAATAAAAGCACCTCCTTTAAAGCTTTTTAAAAAATTATTCATTCATGGGATGTGGGCACCGCTAGCAAGGCCAGCATTTATTGCCCATTGCTAGTTGTTCTTAAGAATATAATGGCGAACTGCTGCAGTCTGTGTGGTGGTGGAAATCATATATTTGGGAGGTACTGCAGTGCATTTTGTAGATGGTACTGACTGAAGCCACAGTGCGCTGGTGGTGGATGGGTTGCCAATCAAGTCAGCAGCTTTGTCCTGGATGCTACTGAGCTTCTTATGTATTGCAGCTGCACTCATCCAGGCAAGTGGAGGGTATTCCATCATACTCCTGACTTGTGTGTTGTAGATGATGGACAGCTTTGGGAAGTCAAGAGGTGAGTTATCTGCCTTAGAATTCCCAAACCGGTCATTGCTTGGTGCTTGGAACGCAAATTTACTTACAATTTATCATCACAAGCCTGAATGTTGTCCAGGTTTTGCTGCATTTGGGCACGGGCTGCTTCATTAGCTGAGGTATTGCAAATGAAACTTTGCTTTAAAGGAGGTGTTGAAGTATCAAGGGTTTAGGGAATGAATTCCAGAGTCTGAGACTGAGGGAACTCAAAGCACCATCGTTAATAGTGGGACAAAGGAAGGTAGATGCACAAGAATTAGCGAAATGGTGATTTTCAGGAGCAGAGAGGCAACATCGCTGGATACACACCTGGAAACTGGCCATAACCAATTTTTACCCCTTTATGTAGCAATGATTTTAGCAGTGCAGAACTTTGGTCGACTGCTCAACATGAACTGAGATTCCTTCCCACATCCACTCAGCTATCAAGACCCATTTCCTTCGCCTCCATGAAAAAACACCCACACACAGCTTTACTTTCCCAACCTCTGCTGCCAAAAATCAAGGCTTTCTTCAGCTCAAGCAACGCCTTCTTTAATGCTTTTCTAACTGGCCTCACTGACTCTATCCTTTCCAATCATCAACTAATCCAAAATCCTGCAGCCTACATTGTTACCATATGCACTAAGTTGTGCAGTCCTATTACCCCTGCACTCTACAAACTCTCCTGACTCCATGTTTCTCAGTGAGTTTACTTTAAAATTTCCATCCTCTCTTCTGAATCCCACTATGACCTTACCCCATCCCACTTCATGGATTTCTTCTAACTTCATGTTTCAGGCATCTGCTCGTCCCTTCTGACAAAAATCTACTCCAAGCCCTTCGCTTTGACTGCTCTTGGTTCCTCCATCCTAACCCTCTTCATTTTTCCCTTATCCCCTACTACTCAGTAACCACTATTCTGTCCTTCATAATGTAGAATGCATTAAGATGTCTTTAGGCACTTGGAGCAATATTAAAATGCAACTTCTTTTGTTGCAGGGGGTCAACTCTTAAGATCTCCATTTCACACGATGACCTCTGACCAACAGTCTGAAACATTGCTTCAAGGCTACAAACAAAAAGATAAAGTAATCCTTGAAATAATAATTCATATATTCTCATTAAACTTCAGATTCTAGCAATAATGGTTCTGGAGGAGGCCAGTGAGTTATATGTGAGGCCAGACAGTTTGATTGAAGTACAAGGCCAAAGTACTCATCTTGAATAGTAACCTGCTGTACTCTCAGCTGTCTACTTTCCTTAATTAGTACAGTACTGCTTATTGTCGATTTTAGTTAAATAAAGGACTGATTTAAAAATACAGCTCTTTGTGGGCGATTTACTATTGATTTTGGCAGCTCTCAGTACTTTTTTTTAAACTTGCCAGAAAGTGAAGTTCAAAGCACAGCCATGATGGTAATGATGCAAATACCAGGGCATGTTGCTGTGATATCGTAGTAGAGGCAGCAACATGTATAAGTTTAGGATGGCAAAGTGACCCAATCTTGTAGATCACAGTGATAAAGCTGGGACAAAGCCCAAAGAGGGAAAAGGACAGAGCCAGGATTACCAAGATCACAGACTGGATAGCAATGATTTACTCAGAATTATCAGGAACAAAAAAAAACTTGGAAGAGACTCTGGAATCAGTATGCAAGAGAAAGTGACATTTACGTGTCTAAGGAAGACAATAACTGGATGTTGCTAATCCAGCATTTTATTCATTATGGCATCAGCTAACCACTTCTCCATAATGCTTTTATTTTAACACAGTATTGGGTAAAACAGAGTAGCTTGCTTCCAGATCTTTTCAATCATTAGCCTATTCAAGTGTGTTCATAATGGGAAATACTACACAAAGGCAAGTAAACAAAGCAATGTTTCCCAAAACTGAAAATCTTGAAAAGCAGACCCCAATATACTGTACTAAGTAATACAGTGCTGCTATGCTGAACTATGATATGAGCAGCCCCAAGTGTCCCTTTGGTCTCTAATCCCAGCAAGGGGAGGGCTGAGATATCAGGCGGAATTTAATCCAGCTCATAAAAGTGGAAACCATGGCAGCCAGGTCCACTTAATCGCAGGGAAGGTTCCTCATCAGTCTCCTGGCGGCGGCAAAACCTCCCACCGATTAAGTCAGCAGGCAGAAAGGACTAACGTGGGATTCCCAGTTGCCAGCGGCAGGATGTCAATTAGCTCATTAATGTGCCAATTGGCACCCATTATCCCTGAGCTCACTGGAATTCAGTAGTGGCTCAGGCATTACATGGGAGCTGCACGGCTTTCTCACACATCCTAAGGCCACCAAGCAAAATCTGTCAGGTTTGCAAGAGGCCTCCGGGGCAGGGGGGGTGCTCGTTATTATGTGCTCTGTGCCTGATCAATGGACCTGGCATCGGTTCTGAGTGGGGGTTGGTGAAAACTGCCTGATCCCCTGCCTGTGACCCCCATCCCACGATCCCTGTCCTGCCCTCATTCAGCTTTGGTCTGGGGTTCCGCTCGGTGATCTGGGCCTCTGGTGGGTGCATTGCACCAAATTAAGAAGCAAAACCTAGACACCAAATTGAGAAGCAGAACCTCAAAGGTAATAATTCCTGGATTATTCCCTGAGCCATTTGGAAATTGGCATGGGACAAATAAGGTAAGAGAAATGAAAGCGTGGCTTAGAGACTGGTGTGGGAGAAGTGGGTACCGGTTCATGGAGCACTGGCACCAGTATTGGGGAAAGTGGGATCCTAACCTGTGGGACGGTCTACACCTGAACCGTACTAGGGCTGGTGTCCTCACAAGCCGCATGACTAGGGAAGTGGAGAGGGTTTTAAACTCAATAGTGCGGGCAAGGGATCAAATTTGGGAAGATGCGGCAAACCAAAGAATAGAGATAAGGCAAGGGAGAAAGGTATTAATATGGGAAATGATAAACAGATTGTGACAGGAAGGGACAGAGAATAGAATTCTAAGAATAACTCGGCATATAAGACTAGACACTACAAAAATAATAAAAGGACAAAACTAAAGGCTCTGTATCAAAATGCACGGAGCATTCAAAACAAAACAGGTGAACTAATAGCGCAAATAGAAATAAATAGGTACAATCTGATAGCCATTAGAGAGATATAGCTACAGGATGACATAGCTTGGGACCTGAATATTGAAGGGTACGTGACACTTAGAAAGGACAGGAAATTAGAAAAAGGTGGAGGAGTGACTCTGTTAATTAATGATGGTATTAGCACATTAGAGAGGGATGACCTAAGTTCAGGAAACCAGGATGTAGAAGCGGTTTGGGTTGAGATGAGGAATGATAAAAGTAAGAAGTCACTTGTGGGAATGGTGTATAGGCCCCCTAATTGTAACTACATGGTAGGACAGAGTATAAAAGAAGAGATAATGGGAGCTTGCCAGAAAGGTATAACAATAATCATGGGGGATTTTAATATAATATAAACTGAAAAAATCAGATGGCAAAGGTAGCACAAATGAGGAGTTCATAAAACATTTTTGGGATAGTTTCTTAGAACAGCACGTTCTGGAGCCAACCAGAGAACAGACTATACTAGACCTGATATTGAGCAACAAGATAGGATTAATTGATAACCTCATGGTGAAGGCACCCCCTAGGTAGCAGCGATTATAATATAACTGAACTTTACATTCATTTTGAGGGAGAAACGAATGGGTCCGAAACTAATATTTTAAACTTAAATAAAGGCAATTATGAAGGCACGAAAGTGAAGCTAGCTAAAGTGAACTGGCAAATGAGGTTAAGGGATAGGTTAATAAAGGTTCGGTGGCAGACATTTAAAGAGATATTTCAGAATATACAGAATAGGTACATTCCAATGAGAAAGAAAAATTCCAAGGGGGGTGGAGGAAACAAATCGTGGTTAAGTAAAAAAAGTTAAAGACAGTATCAAACTTAAAGAAAAGGTATATAATTACACAAAGACGGTTGGCTGTTCAAAATATTGGAAAGAATATGAAGAACGGCAAAGGATGACAAAAAGATTAATAAGGAGGGAAAAATTAGAGTATGAGAGAAAGCTAGCTAGTAATATAAATACAGATATTAAGAGTTTCTATAAATATTTAAATAAAAAAGGAGTTAACAAAGTGAGCATTGGTCCTATAGAAAGTGTGTCTGGGGAATTCAAAATGGAAAGTAGGAAGGAGGCGGATGAATTAAACAGGTATTTCGCTTTGATCTTCACTATAGAGGACACAAGTAACATCCCAGAAATGGCTGTAAATCAGGAAATGGAAGGGAGGGAGGTACTCAGGAAAATTACAATCACCAGGGAAGTGATAGTAAGCAAATTGCTGGGGCTGTGGACTGACAAATCCCCAGGTCCGGATGGACATCACTCTAAGGTCTTGAAAGAAGTAGCTGGTGAGATAGTTGAGGCATTGGTTTTAATTTTCCAAAATTCCCTAGATTCGAGGAAGGTTCCATTAGATTGGAGAATAGCAAATGTAACTTCTTTATTCAAAAAGGGAGGGAGAGAGAAAGCAGGAAACTACAGGCCAGTTAGCCTAACATCTGCCATAGGGAAAATGTTGGAAGCTATTATTAAAGATGTTATAGCAGGGCACTTAGAAAAATTCAAGGCAATCAGGCATAGTCAACATGATTTTGTAAAAGGGAAATCATGTTTAACCAATTTATTGGAGTTCTTTGAAGACATCACATGTGCTGTGGATAAAGGGGAACTGGCGGATGTACTGTACTCAGATTTCCAGAAGGCATTTGATAAAGTGCCACATCAAAGGTTATTTCTGAAAATAAAAGCTCAAGGTGTAGGGGGTAACATATTAGAACGGATAGAAGATAGGCTAGCTAAAAGGAAGCAGAGTGTTTGCATAAATAGGTATTTTTCTGGTCGGCAGGATGTGATGAGTGGTATGCCACAGGGATCAGTGCTGGGGCCTCAACTTCTTACAATTTATATAAATGACTTGGATGATGGGACCGAAGGAATGGTTGCTAAATTTGCTGATGACACAAAGGCAGGTAGAAAAGTAGGTTGTGAAGAGGACGTAAGGAGGCTACAAAGTGACATAGATAGCTTAAGTGAGTGGTCAATGATCTGGCAAATGGAGTATAATGTGGGCAAATATAAAATCATTCATTTTGGCAGGAAGAATAAAAAAGATGATCTAAATGGTGAGAGATTACAGAGCTCTGAGATTCAGAGGGATCTGGGTGTCCTAGTGCATGAATCACAAAAGGTTAGTATGCAGGTACAGCAGGTAATTAGGAAAGCTAACAGAATGTTATCATTTACTGTGAAGGGAATTGAATGCAAATGTAGGGAGATAATGCTTCAGTTGTACAGAGCATTGATGAGACCACATCTGGAGTATTGTGTACAGTACTGGTCTCCTTATTTAAAGAAAGATGTAAATACGTTAGAAGCAGTTCAGAGAAGTTTTACTAGACTAATACCAGGAATGGGCGGGTTGTCTTATGAGGAAAGGCTGGACAGGTTAGGCTTGTATCCACTGGAATTTAGAAAAGTAAGAGGTGACTTAATTGAATCCTTTAAGATCCTGAGGGGTCTTGACAGGGTGGATGTGGAGAGGATGTTTCCTCTGTGGGAGAATCTAGAACTGGGGGGTCACTGTTTAAAAATAAGGGGTCACTCATTTAAGACATAGTTGAGGAGAAATTTTTTTCTCTCAGAGGGTTGAGTGTCTTTTGGAACACTCTTCCTCAAAAGGCAGTGGAAGAATAGTCTTTGAATATTTTTAAGGCAGAGCTGAATAGATTCTTGATTAACAAGGGGGTGAAAAGTTATCAGGGGTAGCCAGGACTATGGAGTTGAGGTTTTATTCAGATCAGCCATGATCTCATTGAATGGCAGAGCTGGCTCGAGGGGCCGAGTGGCCTACTTCTGCCTATGTTTGTATTGCCAGCAGAAACCAGCGCTTCTGGTGGTGCTGATAACAATGAGGGGCTGATTGGCCAGCAGTACACGGCAGGCGGGACTTCCACCACCGGGGTCCTGAATCCCAGGGAAGGCCTGATGGTGGGCACTAATATCTTCAGGCCTCCCCCATGGAACTGACAGGCAATCCCTTCCATTTCTCCCACTGGTGAGAGAGACCTGCCCACTAAATCCTGCCCACTGATTTACTTCTCTTAAGTGAATTGATAAGTAGGCTTGCTAATAAAACTGGCCACCTCTCCTCTCCTCCCTGGGGTGTGGATTTAAGGAAAAATCTTTAGATGTTCTCAAAATGAATGGAAGTCATCTTGGGTATGGGATGAAACAATTGATGCCCATTGATCAGTTGTGGCATTACACAAACTAGCCTGTCTGACTCTAATACAATGCCTGCTAGACTTTGGATCTTTTTTGAAAACAATACGATTCAATCTCAAAATCCTGTTAAGAAGAAAGCATTAAAAATCTCAAACATGATTTTTGTGGTAACTATTTTGATACTGCATATAATCACATATCTGCAGATGAGCTGTGAGAATTCCTGAAGGTCACAGTGAGGCTCTTTGCTTCCCTCAAAATACTTGGTTAAGTGGTTAATTCACAGGATTAGTAATTCGTATCTGGCACAAAGGAAGATGACTGTTATTGTAGAAGTGCAATCATCACATATCTGTCACATATCTGGCAGTTTCTCATCTAAGCATCCTAGGCCAATCTTCACCAATGACCTTCCCTTCTTCAGCAGGTCAGAAGTGAGGTTGTTTGCTGATGACTGCTCAATGTTCAGCTCCATTTGCAGTTCCTCAGATAATAAAGCAGTCCATGCTTGCAATGAGAGCTAGACAGTATCCAGGCTTGGGCTACTACATAGCAGGTGACATCTGCACCACACCTTCCAGGTAATGACCATCTCCAATAAGAGATAGGATAACCACCACCACTTTACATTCAATTGTATTACCATAGCCCTCAACATCCTCAGCACAGACAGGGGTCACCATTTACCAGAAACTCAAATGCCATGGCTACTAGAGCATATCAGAGGCTGGGGATTTTGCAGCAAGTGGTCCTCCCAATCCCCAAATATTTCTGTCAAAGCAAAAAAGTCAGGAGAGTGATGGAATGCTCTCTACTTGCCAGGAATTTTATCCTCTAGCTTAAAGGTCCAAACCATCCATTCATACCAGGAACTCCCCAAGGCTTTTTCCAAACACTTCCCAAAACCACAACTTCCATCACCCAAAAGAAAAGAGCAACAAATGCAATGGGGACACTATCAGCTCAGGGTCCCTCAACCCCCAAGTCATGCAGCATCCTAAGTTGGACTGCTTTTCTTTCAATGTTGCTGGGTTGAATTCCTGAAACATTGACCTAATAGCCTTGTGGCAGAGTCTTTACCATCTGTACTGTAGCCAGTTCAGGAGTGGGTCCACTACCACCTTCTCAAGGGCAATTAGGGGTGAGCAATAAATGACAACATTGCCAATGACGTCACACAAAATTTTGTCTGATCAGAGGGAAGCTGTAGAATCTTTCCTCAGAAGATTGAGCAGGCTCCAAGTTATCAGGGGAGAAATTTGTTTGTGTAGTGACGTTTCCAGCGGCATTACTCAGACTTACATTGGTTTCCTGGAGTACGCAAGTTGTTATCTGAGCAGTCGTCTTCACTGATATAATTGGAAATTGCCAAGTTGGCAGCAGCCTACAGCACGTCTGCCATGGTGCACCAAAATAAGTCTGCATGGTGCCATTAGACACATGGCTGCGCAAATGAGTTTCTCCCCCGCACTTTATTGCACATGGCCCACAGAAGGAATAAGGAACATCGGAACAGGAGTAGGCCATTCAGCCCATCGAGCCTGCTCCACCATTCAATATGATTATAGCTGATCATCCACTTCAATGCCTTTATCCCACATTACCCCCAAATCCGTTTACGTCATTGGCATTTAGGAATCTCTCAATCTCTATTTTAAACATATGCAATGACTAAGCTTCCACAGCCCTCTGGGGTAGAGAATTCCAAAGATTCACAACCCACTGAGTAAAAAATTTCTTCTCATCTCATTCCTAAGTGGCTTCACCCTTATTTCAAAATTGTGTCCCCTGGTTCAAGACTCCCCAACCAGGGGAATCATTTTACCTGCATGTACCCAAGTATATTGTAGGTTTCAATGAGATCACCTCTCATTCTTTAAAACTCTAGAGAATACAGGCCCAGTTTCCCCAATCTCTCCTCATTGGATAGTCCCGCCATCCCAGGAACAAGTCTGGTGAATTTTTGTTGCACTCCCTCTATGGCAATAATATCCTTCCTAAGGTAAGGTGACCAAAACTGCACACAATACCCCAGGTGCAGTCTAACCAAAGTTCTATACAATTGAAACAAGACTCTGCTTTTCCTGTACTCAAATCCTCTTGTGATTAAGGTCAACATACCATTAGCTTTCCTAATTGCACCTGCATGTTAACCTTCAGTGATTTATGGACAAGGACACCCAGGTCTTTTTGTACATCTACACTTTTTAATCTCCTACTATTTAAGAAATACTCTGCACATCTGTTCCTTCTACCAAAGTGGATAACCTCACATTTTTCCACATTATATTCCATCTGCCATGTTCCTGCCCATTCACTAAGTCTGTCCAAATCCTCCCGCAGTCTCTTTGCATCTTCCTCACAGCACACATTCCCACTTAGCTTTGTGTCATCCATGAACTTGGAAATGTTATATTTGGTCCCCACATCCAAATCATTGATATAAATTGTGAACAGCTGGGGCCCCGAGTACTGATCCTTGCTGTACTCCACTAGTCACAGCCTGCCAACGTGAGAATGACCCGTTTATTCCTACTCTCCGTTTTCTGCCTGTTAGCCAATCCTTAATCCATGCTAGTGTATTGCCTCCTATCCCATGTGCTTTAATTTTGCTAACCAACCACCTGTGGGGGACTTTATCAAAAGCCTTCTGAAAATCCAAGTATACTACCTCCACTGACTCCCCATTATCAATTCAGTCAGCAACATCCTCAAAGGGGAGATTGAAAACAGCGTGAGAGGAGAGTGATTGGGAGATTGAAAACAGCGCGAGAGGAGAGTCAGTCGGGAGATTGAAAACAGCGCGAGAGGAGAGACAGTCGGGAGATTGAAAACAGCGCGAGAGGAGAGTCAGTCGGGAGACTGAAGACAGCGCGAGAAGAGACTCAGTTGGGAGATTAAAAACAGCACGAGAGGAGAGGTGATCGGGAGATTGAAAACAGCGTGAGAGGAGAGTCAGTCGGGAGATTGAAAACAGCGCGAGAGAAGAGGTGATTGGGAGATTGAACATAAAAGGAGGGGAAGCTGAAGAGGAGCGGCCAGTGTGTGAGTGGCCCAGTGAAGGAGTGGAGCTTTGAGGCTTTGGCTCGAGAGGCTTCGGCAAGCAGAGGCTGAGGACGAGCTTGCTCCCAGTGAGGTAAGGTCGGGTAAGTTCCTTTAATTAAATTAGGAGTAGGTAATGGAGGCAGCAGTTAGGGCTGTCGAGTGCTCCGAATGCAGCATGTGGGAAGTCTGGGACAGCACAATTGTCCCTGATGACTACACCTGCAAAAGATGCATCCAGCTGCAGCTCCTGACAAACCAAATTAGAGAACTGGAGCTGGAGCTGGATGAACTTCGGATCATACGGGAGGCAGAGGCAGTAATAGACAGGAGTTTCAGGGAGACAGTCACCCCTAAAAGTCAGGAGGCAGGTAGCTGTGTGACTGTCAGGAGAGGGAAGGGGAATAGACAGAAAGAGCAGAGCACCCCTGTGGCCGTTCCCATCAAAAATAGGTATACCATTTTGGATACTGTTGGTGGGGACGACCTACCAGAGACAAGTTGTAGTGGTCGCGTCTCTGGCACCGAGACTGGACCCTCAGCTCAGAAAGGAAGGAGGGAAAAGAGGACAGCAGTAGTGATAGGGGATTTGATAGTTAGAGGGACAGATAAGAGGTTCTGTGGGAGAGATCGAGAATCCCGGATGGTCTGTTGCCTCCCTGGTGCCAGGGTCTGCGATATCTCGGATCGAGTTCTCAGTATTCTCAGGAGGGAGGGTGAGCAGCCAGATGTCGTGGTCCATGTAGGGACCAATGACGTGGATAGGAAGGAGGAGGAGGTCCTGCAAAGAGAGTTTAGGGAGTTAGGTGCAAAGTTGAAGGACAGGACCGCCAGGGTTGCGATTTCAGGAGTGCTACCCGTGCCATGTGCTAGTGAGGCTAGAAATAGGAAGATAATGCAGCTAAATACGTGGCTAAGAAGATGGTGCAGGAGGGAGGGCTTCATGTTTCTGGACAATTGGGCTCTGTTCCAGGGAAGGTGGGACCTGTTCCAACGGGACGGTTTGCACCTGAACTAGAGGGGGACTAACATCCTTGCGGGTAGATTTGCTAGTGCTGCTCCGGGTTTAAACTAGATTTGCAGGGGGAGGGGAACCAGAGTGTTAGAGCAGATAGTGAGGTGGAGGAGGATAAAGGTCAAGCAAGGAATGCATGTATAGACAGAAATCAAAGGTTTGTACATGATAGAAATGTTCTCAGGTGCATCTATTTCAATGCAAGGAGTATTGTTGGAAAGGCAGATGAGCTTAGGGCGTGGATTGGCACGTGGGATTACGACATTATTGCTATTAGTGAGACTTGGTTGCAGGAGGGGCAGGACAGGCAGCTCAATGTTCCGGGGTTCCGTTGTTTCAGACGTGATAGAGGGGGAGGGATGAAAGGGGGAGGAGTGGCATTACTAGTCAGGGAAAATATCACAGCTGTGTGTAGACAGGACAGCCCGGAGGGCTCTTTTACAGAGGCCATATGGGTGGAGCTGAGGAACGGGAAAGGTGTGACTACACTAATAGGGTTGTATTATAGACCGCCCAATAGTCAAAGAGAATTGGAGGAGCAAATCTGTAGAGAGATAGCAGACCAATGTAAGAAACAGAAAGTTGTGACAGTAGGAGATTTTAACTTTCCACATATTGACTGGGACTCCCATACTGTAAAAGGGCTGGATGGCTTGGAGTTTGTCAAATGTGTTCAGGAAAGTTTTCTAAATCAATATATAGAGGTACCAACGAGAGAGGATGCAATACTTGATCTCCTATTAGGAAACCAGACAGGTCAGGTGACAGAAGTATGTGTAGGCGAACATTTTGGGTCCAGTGACCACAATGTCATTAGTTTTAAGTTAATTATGGATAAGGATAGGTCTGGTCCTCGAGTTGAGATTCTAAATTGGAGAAAGGCCAATTTTGTGGAAATGAGAAAGGATCTAGGAAGAGTGGATTGGGATAAGTTGTTTTCTGGCAAGGATGTGTTCAGTAAGTGGAAGGCATTCAAAGGCAAAATTTTGAGAGTGCAGAGTTTGCATGTTCCTGTCAGGATTAAAGGCAAAGTTAACAGGCATAGGGAACCTTGGTTTTCAAGGGATATTGGCGATCTGGTTGAGAAGAAGAGAGAGGTGTATAGCAGGTATAGGCAACAAGGAGCAAATGAGGTACTGGTAGAGTATAGAAAATGTAAGAAAACACTAAAGAAGGAAATCAGGAAGGCAAAAAGAAGACACGAGGTTGCTTTGGCAGATAATGTGAAGGTAAACCCGTAGGGTTTCTACAAGTATATTAAGAGTAAAAGGATAGTAAGGGACACAATTGGTCCCCTTGAAGATCAGAGTGGTCGTCTATGTGTGGAGCTTCACGAGATGGGGGAGATCATAAACAGTTTTTTTGCATCAGTATTTACTCAGGAAACTGGCATAGTGTATAGGGAAGGAAGGGAAACAAGCAGTAGTGTCATGGAACATATAGAGATTAAAGAGGAGGAGGTGCTTGCTGCCTTACAGCGACTAAAGGTAGATAAATCCCCCGGGCCTGACATGATATTCCCTCGGACCTTGAGGGAGACTAGTGTAGAAATTGCAGGGGCCCTGGCAGAAATATTTAAAATGTCCTTAGCCACGGGTGAGGTGCCGGAGGATTGGAGGGTAGCTCATGTTGTTCCGTTGTTTAAAAAAGGCTCCAAAAGTAAACCAGGTAATTACAGGCCAGTGAGCCTGACATCAGTAGTAGGCAAATTATTGGAAGGTGTTCTGAGAGATTGGATATACAATTATTTGGACAGCCAAGGGCTGAATAGGGATAGTCAGCATGGCTTTGTGCGTGGTAGGTCGTGTTTAATGAACCTTGTAGAGTTTTTCGAGGAGGTTACCAAGAAAGTAGATGAAGGAAAGGCTGTGGACTTTACATGGACTTTAGTAAGGCCTTTGACAAGGTCCCACATGGGAGGTTAGTTCAGAAGGTTCAGACACTTGGTATCCATGGAGAGGTTGTAAACTGGATTCAAAATTGGCTGTGTGGGAGAAGACAGAGAGTGGTAGTGGATGATTGCTTCTCAGACTGGAGGCCTGTGACTAGTGGTGTGCCTCAGGGATCTGTGCTGGGACCATTGTTGTTTGTTGTCTATATCGATGATCTGGATGATAATGTGGTAAATTGGATCAGCAAGTTTGCTGATGACACTAAGATTGGAGGCGTTGTGGACAGCGAGGAAGGCTTTCAAAGCTTGCAGAGGGATCTGGACCAACTGAAAAAATGGGCCAGAAAATGGCAGATGGAATTTAATGCAGAAAAGTGTGAGGTGTTGCATTTTGGAAGGACAAACCAAGGTAGGACATACACAGTAAATGGTAGGGCACTGAGGAGTGCGGAGGAACAAAGGGATCTGGGAGTTCAGATACATAATTCCCTGAAAGTGGCGTCACAGGTAGACAGGGTTGTAAAGAAAGCTTTTGGCATACTGGCCTTCATAAATCAAAGTATTGAGTATAGGAGTTGGGATGTTATGGTGAGGTTGTATAAGACATTGGTGAGGCCAACTTTGGAGTATTAGGTGCAGTTCTGGTCGCCTAACTACAGGAAGGATATCAGTAAGATTGAAAGAGTGCAGAGAAGATTTACTAGGATGTTGCCGGATCTTCAGGAGTTGAGTTACAGGGAAAGATTAAACAGGTTAGGACTTTATTCCTTGGAGCGTAGAAGAATGAGGGGAGATTTGATGGAAGTTTACAAAATTGAGGGGTATAGACAGAGTAAATGTGAGTAGGCTCTTTCCACTTAGATCAGGAGAGATAAACACAAGAGCACATGGCTTTAGGTTGAAAGGGGAAAGGTTTAGGGGGAACATTGGGGGGAACTTCTTTACTCAGAGAGTGGTGAGAGTGTGGAACGAGCTGCCATCTGACGTGGTAAATGCTGGCTCATCCTTAAGTTTTAAGAATAAATTGGATAGATACATGGATGGGAGAGGTCTGGAGGGTTATGGACTGGGTACAGGTCAATGGGACTAGCGGAATAATATTTTGGCACAGACTAGAAGGGCCGAATGGCCTTTTTTCTGTGCTGTAGTATTCTATGGTTCTAAAAAGCTTCAACAGGTTTGTCAAACATGATTTTCCATTCATAAATCCATGTTGACTATGCCAAATCAGATAATTATGATACAAGTGTCCATTTATCACATCCTTCATAATAGATTCTAGCATTTTCCTTACTACTGATGTAAGGCTAACAGGTCTGCAGTTCCCTGTTTTCTCTCTTCCTCCTTTCTTAAATAGCCGAGTGAAATTTACTACCTTCCAATCTGCAGGAACTGTTCCAGAATCTATAGAATTTTGGAAGATGACCACCAATGTATTCACTATCTCCATAGCTACCTCTTTCAACACTCTGGGATGTAGACCATCAAGTCTCAGTGATTTATCAACCTTCAGTCCCAATGCAACTTTCTTACAATACTAATTTCCTTCAACTCCTCACTCTCCCTTGGATCTCTAATTCTGGGGGATTTCTTGTATCTTCCTCACTGATGACAGACACAAAGTAATCATTTAGTTTCTCTGCCATTTCTCTATTCCTCATTATGAATTCTCCTGACTCTGCCTGTAATGGACCCACATTTGTCTTAGCCAAACATTTCCTTTTTACAAATCTATAGAAGTTTTTACAGTCCATTTTTATGTTTTTTGTTGGTTTACATTCATATTCTATTCTCCCTTTCTTTATCAAGTTTCTTGGTCCTCCTTTGCTTTATTCTAAAACCCTCCCAATCCTTGGGTTTACCATTATTTTTGCAAATTCATAGGGCTTTTTGAAGTCACCCATGATTACTGTAGAGAAGCATGTAGCATAAGTAATAACCTCCTGATTAATACCATGCCCCGCACTACCGCTACTGTTTAGTGGCCTATAAACAACAGCTACCAATGTTTGCTGCCCCTGGCTAGCTCCACCCAAACAGATTCCACATTTTGTTCTTCCGATCTGAGATCCTCCCTTATGAATATACTGATCCCATCCCTTATTATCAGTGCAGCACCACCTCCTTCTCCTTTCTGCCTGTCCTTCCTAAATGTCGAATATCCTTGAATATTCAGCTGGCAGTCTTGGTCACCCAGCAGCCGTGTTTCCATTAGATCATACCCATTTACCTCTATTTGTGCCTTTAAATCATCATCCTTGTTGCAAATGCTGCGCACATTCAGGTACAGTGTCCTTAACTTTGTCTTTTTGACATTATTTCGCAAAGTTGATGCTTGCCTTCATTTTGCCTGCTTTCTAATTTCACTTGCCACTTTTCTACTTCCTGTTACCAGCTTTACTTCCTTCCAATTTGAGCTATCCCTCAGGTTCCCATCCCCCTGACAAGCGAGTTTAAACCCTCCCCAACAGCACTTGCAAATCTCCCTGCAAGTATACCAGTCCCAGTCATGTTAAGATGTAACCCGTCCATTTTGTACAGGTCCCACCTGCCCCAGAAGCGGCCCCAATGCCTCAGAAATCTGATGCCTTCCCTTCTACACCAAATCTCCAGCCACGTGTTCAATCGCTGAATTCTCCTATTCCTATGCTCACTAGCATGTGGCACAATCCTGAAATCCCTGCTCTTGAGGTCCTGCTTTTCAATTTCCTTCCTAAATCACTAAAATCTGCTTTTAGAACCTTATCTCTCTTCCTACTTATGTCATTGGTATCAATGAGGACCACAACCTTTGGTTGTTCACCCTCCCCAACAAGGATGTCCTGCAAACACTCCAAGATATCCTTGGCCCTGGCACTAGTGAGGCAACAGACCATCCTGGAGTCATGTTTATTGTCTCAGAAATGCCTGTCTGATCACCTGACTATGGAATCTCCTATTATGATTGCTCTCCCATACTTCTTTCTCCTCTCCTGTGCAGCTGAGGCCCCCATGGTGCTATAGATTTGGCTTTGGCTGCACTCCCTGAGGAGCCATCACCCTCACCAGTATCCAAAATGGAAAACTGATTAGCAAATGAGATAGACTCAGGGGACTCCTGCACTACCTGGCTGGTTCTCTTATCGACTGCCTAGCGGTCACCCATTCCCTCTCTGCCTGCATGCTCCTAACCTGTGGTGTGACCACCTCTCTGAATGTGTTATCCACGTAGTTCTCAGCCTTGCGGATGCATAACCGAGACTCCAGTCACTCTCGAGTTCCGTAACCTGGAGCTCAAGCTTCTGCAGTGGGTAACACTTCCTGAGATGTGTTCGTCTAGAACACAAGCTGCATCCGTGACTTCCCACATGCTGCAGGATGTACATTCTACTCGGGTGTACTGACCTGCCATTCTGTAACTTTAAAAACTATTTATTACAATTAGAATAAGTAGAATAACTTACCAGTTACTCAGCAATCACCTTTTTTCCTGTTGCAAAGTAAGAGTCAGCTACTGAAGGCTTGAAAAAGGTAAAAAAAGAAACAATTACCTCCTCCCCTTTTCACTCTCTCACTCACCAAACTCCAACTTAAGCACTCTAATGCACCCAAAACAGCACTTCAGTGAAGGCCAAAATTAAAGAGTCATGGCTACTCCCACTGTTTACCTGTGCTTCATTGAATTTCTTCACTTTGACATTCAGAGCACCGGGCAGAAATCACATCGCCTGTGGCCTTCGCGACGCTTTGTTTTAATTACACAGTCAGATCCCCCGGTCCGCACCAGTTCTAAGTCAGCTGCTAGGCACTGGCCGAGGCCACTCGCCCGCCAAGAAGGCAGACAGGCACTGCAGCTGGAGCGATCCACAGGAAGGGCAATTAGTGTGACGTGTCTATAGTTTTTGAAGAACTTCTTGCTGTTTGCCTAACCCTTACTTTAGTGCCATCTGCAAACTTCAATATACATATTTATATTTCCTCCTTTTATTATCCTAACCTTTCCTTTTTACTTCCTGCCCATTAAAGAACTGTACGATACCCCTGATTTTTTGTGACAACCTAACATAAGAACATAGAAAGAGTTATGGCACAAGAGGAGGCCACTCAGCCCATTTTGTTTGTGCCTGCTGAAAAAGCGCTACCTAGCCTAATCTCACTTTCCAG
Organism: Cetorhinus maximus; assembly: GCF_964194155.1. Taxonomy (NCBI): domain Eukaryota; kingdom Metazoa; phylum Chordata; class Chondrichthyes; order Lamniformes; family Cetorhinidae; genus Cetorhinus; species Cetorhinus maximus. Next base: position 50,170,841 of record NC_135880.1, on the reverse strand, counting down.
CTCGTGGTCCATAGCCTGATCGACTAAGGCACTTCAAATACATAACCAATTTTTTTTTTAAAGGTTTCTGCCTTTACAATCCTTTCAGGCAGTAAGTTTTCCCCAATTCCTCCCCCACTCAATCCCTCTTAATTCTCTAACCAATTACTTTAAATCTACGCCCCCGGTTATTGACCTCTCTGCTAACGGAAATAAGTCCTTCCGATCCATTCCATCTAGGTTCCTAATAATTTTAATAACCTCAATTAAATTTCCCCTCTGTTCCAAAGAAAACAATCCCAGCCTTTCCATTATTTCCTTATAGCTAAAATCCTCCATTCTGAGCAACATCGTGGTAAATCTTCTCTGTACTCTCACATCAGGGTGACCAGATTTTCAAAAGTCAAAGCCAGGACACATTGAAAAGCCTTGGGAAGGCAGGGCTCCATGATGATGCACATGTTGGGTGACCAATGGCAGAAGTCTCAGGGAGGGGCAGTTGACGGTAGGAAGTCATGTGATGACAACCTCTTGGAATACATCCAGCCAGGGTTGGCAACCCTATTAGGACATCCAGTTATTGAAGACAGCAGTTACAAATCACAGTCTTTTTTTCAATGGCATTCTGGCTTATTTTCTTAAAAAAACTGAACCAAGAATTCATTTGGCACAAGTCCTGTATTCTGCTGTACAATGCTAAAACCTTCTCCATTGTTTATTTTTATTTGCACACGGAATTCTAACGTTTTCAGCAAGAAACTGGGTTTTAAACTAGTGAACGTACCTCAAGTATGGTATATTTTGTTTGCACCCAGAGGCGCAAGCAGGAAAGCACACTATCTTTCAATGAGAAGTTTGGTTGATCGTAGCATGGCTCAATTTACCTGCCACCTTTCTCAGCGCTGATTAGTGGTTTACTGATGGGCACCATCTGATTACCTCCAAGTGTGGCTTCCAGTTGGTGGACACCATTGTCAATCTTCTGTCATCACCTGGAGGCTGATTCAATCCCAGCTCCCAGATGGTCATGGGGTTAATTTATAGGTGGTCATGTGGGTAAATTACCCCCATGACCTCCTATAAATTAACCCCTGTATCTACTATAAATCAGTGCCTCCCCTGCTGACCTCTGGCTCTCCCCCACTGGCCTCCAGTTTTCCCCCTCTCTTCCCCACTGGCCTCCAGCGCTCCCCCTCTCTCTCCCATTGCCCTCTGGCTCTCCCCCACTAACCTTCTGCTCTCCCACATTGGCCTCCTCCATGGAATCCCTGATTGGCCATTTGGTGACGGAATGGCCAATCAATGCACTGAAAGGCGAACCAACCAGGGCAGCAAAAAGCTGTCCCATTGGGAACCAGTCCATTCCAGGGAAAAAAAAAATTCGCCCCAGCACTGGCTCTGAATGCCGGTGAGAAGGATCTCTTCGCATGTGGGGACGTCCCTGCTCAGCTGCTTAATTGTCGGCAAGTGGGCGCCATTCTGATTCCCAGGGTGCAACTATGAGTGTTTTTTTGCATTTGCCGACAGTAAATGGAGCATGAGGTAAAGGGGTGATGAGAGAAAGTGAAGAGAAGAGACACTGATGCTGTGTGATAAGAATGAACTGCTGATGGAAATCTATGATATGGTTCCTATAATGAGGGAAAAGCTGCAAACTGGAACATTTGAGCTATTTTGAGCAAATTCTCAGGACACCGGGACGTTTTGTGAAAAATCGGGAATGTGGTCCCAGCAAAAATGGGACATCTGGTCACCATACCTCACATCCTGTAATACAGCGATCAGGAATGCACACAATACTGTAGCTGTGATCTAATTATTGTTTTATACAGTTCTAGCATAACCTCCCGCTTTTATCCTCTATGCAATAGGCAATGAAGGAAATTATCTTGTACGTCGTCTTGATCACATTTTCCCCCTGTCCTGCTACCTTCAGGGATCTGTGAACAGATGTTCCAAAAGTCCCTCTCTTCCCCTACACCTCTCAGAATCTTATCATTTATTGTGTAATATCTAGGCTCAAATGTTTTCCTCAAATGCTTACTTCACATTTCTCTGGTCTGCCCTCTCAGGTGGACGTGCAAGATCACATGACTTTATTTCGAAGAACAGCGGGGGGGAGTTATCCCCAGTATCCTGGCCAATATCTCTCCCTCAATCAACATCACAGTAACAGATTGTCTGGTCATTACCACATTGCTATTTGTGGGAGTTTGCTGTGCTCAAGTTGGCTGCTGTGTTTCCTACATTACAATAGTAACTACACTTCAAAAGTACTCCAGAGTCTAAAGCACTTTGGGACATCTATCTGCTAATCGTGGAAGGTGCTCCATAAATGCAAGCGTTTCTTCTTTTTATTGATTCTGCAATTCTCAGCCATTTGCCTACTATCCTTTGATCTAACTTATCGAATGCTTTCTGCAAATGCAAACCTTACATTTATCTGAATCTGTACCTGAAACTAAAGTAATAAAGAGTAACTTTAGAAAATTGAAGTCCAAAGCATGTTTTCAATTGAATCGGTCTAAAATCTATAGCTATTTAAGCTCATACAATGGTTACAAAAAAGCAGGAAATTTAGGTCGGTGCATAAAGTAAAACTATCCTAGGGAACCAGCAAAATCGAAGTGCAAGTAAAAGATGCATCAAAATCCCAATGGGTGGAATACTCAATGAGCTCATATAATGCACTGTGACTGTATTATCCATTTTTGTTCAGCAAGAGCTCATCATATGTCCTTTATTTATGTGGTTCAATATACTCAGATGTCAGATTTCAAAAGGAACGTAGCTGTAAAAACAAAAACAGAGCTTCCCAAATGAATAAGTGGTGCCCCATTAGGATATTTCTGCATATTTTCTTTGCATCATTTAAAATTATGTTGGAAATTAGACAGCTCAGAACAGATTACACAAAATGCAGCTGTTCAGACTACAATTAGTAGCTAAGTAGCAATCTTCAAAGACAATGGCTCCACACAGCTGGCCAACTGAAACGAATAAGCTTCTCCTTTGTTCTGCTACCTCATTAAAATATGCTTTTGGCTGCCTCCCAAACAGAAAATTATAATCAGGGCAACTTGTATTAAATATTAATTAATACCTTTATTTTAATAACTGCACATTATTTAATACTGTAAGAAGTTAAATTATTACAAAGACATAAATGTGTTCTGGCCTAGAATAACTTGCTTCATTTACAGTGGGGCCAAATTATTCCTAGCTCATCACATACTGATCATCAAAATGTAATAACTTCAACTTTGTAAATCTGTAATACACTATAGATTGTTTTTCTTTGATAAATTCAAATTTTAAAAACTGCACCCACAGCTGTACGAATGATGTTAAATTAAGCACATCTGGAGAAAGGGCTAAACTTGACAAATTAGTAAGAAATCTATTGACATATTTATACTGTTAATTATCCATGACTGTTATCCACACTGTCTCCAAGTACTGTAACAAGATATAAATTTCATCCTTCTACGTTAATTCTTGTAATAAATCAGGAAATAACAATGCTTACTGTTGAATGTCGACTTCGAATAAAAGAACTCAAAGCAGTTTAAATGAACAAATCAGTGTATGAAAATAAAACGTCACGAATTACTACAAGCCTGATGGAAGCTTCCAGTTACCAGCAACTCCTTCATTTCTATTCTTTCTCTCTTCCGCTCTTCTTTGCTTTTGTTTGGCTCCTCCATTATCTGCTGTGCTGCTTTAAAACTCTTATCCATTTTTTGTTCATTATATTCTCTTTTGCAGAAAGAGGTTTTGCATGCGTTTTTTTATACCTAGGATGTTGACTTCGCTGGCTAGGCCAGGATTTATTGCCCATGCCTAATTGCCCTTGAGAAAGTCCTGGTGAGCTGCCTTCTTGAACTGCTGCAGTCCATGTGGTGTAAGTACACCCACAGTGCTGTTAGGGAGGGAGTTACAGGATTTTGACTCAGCAGCAGTGAAGGAACGGCGATATATTTCCAAGTCAGAATGGTGAGTGGCTTGGGGGGAAACTTCTAGGTGGTGGTGTTCCCATGTGTCTGCTGCCCTTGTCTTTCTAGATGGTAGTGGTCGTGGGTTTGGAAGATGCTGTCTAAGAAGGCTTGGTGAGTTCCTGCAGTGAATCTTGTAGATGGTACACACTGCTGTAACCGTGCGTTGGTGATGGAAGGAGTCAATATTTGTGGATGCCAATTAAGCAGGCTGCTTTGTCCTGGACGATGTCAAGATTCTTTCGTGTTGCTGGACCTGCACTCATCCAGACAAGTGGGGAGTATTCCATCACGCTTCTGACTTGTGCCTTTTAGATGGTGGACAGGCTTTGGGGAGTCAGGAGGTGAGTTACTCGTCACACAATTCCTAGCCTCTGACCTGCTCTTGCAGCCAGAGTATTTATATGGCTAGTCTAGTTTAGTTTCTGGTCAATGGTAACCCCCAGGATGTTGATAGCAGAGGTTTCAGTGATATGAATGCCATTGGATGCCAAGGGGTGATGGTTAGATTCTCTTTTGTTGGAGATAGTCATTATATGGCACTTGTGTGGTACAAATGTCACTTGCTACTTGTCAACCCAAGCCTGGATAGTGTCCAGGTCTTGCTGCATTTCGACATGGACTGCTTCAGTATCTGAGGAGTCATGAATGGTGCTGAACATCATGCAATCATCAACAAACATGCCCACTTCTGACCTTATGATGGAAGGAAGGTCATTGATGAAGCAGTTGAAGATGGTTGGACCCAGAACAATACCCTGAGGAACTCCTGCAGTGACGTCCTGGAACTGAGATAATTGACCTCCAAAAACCACAACCATCTTCTTTTGTGCTAGGTATGACTCCAGCTAGCAGAGGGTTTTCCCCCTGATTCCTGTTGACTCCAATTTTGCGACCACACTCAGTCAAAGCTGCCTTGATGTCAAGGTCAGTCACTCTCACCTCACCTCTGGAGTTCAGTTCTTTTGTCCATGTTTGAACCAAGACTGTAATGAGGTCATGTGTTTAATAGCCCTGGCAGAGCCCAAACTAGGCGTCAGTGAGCAGGTTATTGCTAAGCAAGTGCCGCTTAATAGCACTGTCGATGACCCCTTCCATCGCTTTATTGATGATCGAGAGTAGACTAATGGAGCGGTAATTGGCTGGGTTGGATTCGTCCTGCCTTTTGTGTCTAGGATGTACCTGGACAATTTTCCACATAGCCAAGTAGATGCCAGTTTTGTGGCTGTACGGGAACAGCTTGGCTAAGGATGCAGCAAGTTCTGAAGCACAAGTCTTCAGTACCATTGCTGGAATATTGTCAGGGCCCATAGCCTTTGCAGTATCCAGTGCCTCCAGCCATTTCCTGACATCATGCAGAATGAATCAAATTGGCTGAAGGCTGGGATCGGTGATACCGGGGACCTCCGGAGGAGGCCGAGATGGATCATTCACTTGACACTTCTGGCTGAAGATTGTTGCCAATGCTTCTGCCTTTTGTACTGATATGCTGGGCTCCCCCATCATTGAGGATGGGGATATTTTTGGAGCCTCCTCCTCCAGTGAGTTGTTTAATTGTCTACCACCATTCACAACTGGATGTAGCAGGACTGCAGAGCTTAGATCTGATCATTTGGTTATGGAATCACTTAGCTCTGCCTATCGCTTGCTGCTTATGCTGTTTGGCACGCAAGTAGTCCTGTGTTGTAGCTTCACCAGGTTGACGCCTCATTTTTAGGTAGTGCCTGGTAGTGTTCCTGGTATGCCCTCCTGCACTCTTCATTGAACCGGGGTTGATCACCTGGCTTGGTGGTAAAGGTAGAGTGGAGGATATGCCGGGCCATGACGTTACAAATTGTAGTTGAGTACAGTCTGCTGCTGCTGATGGGCCACAGCACCTTACGCTTGCCCAGTCTTAAGTTGCCAGATCTATTCAAAATCTATTTTATTTAACACAGTGGTTGTGTCACACAACACGTTGGAGGGTATCCTCAATGTGAAGACAGGACTGCGTCTCCACAAGGACTGTGTGCTGGTCACTCCTACTGATTCTGTCATGGGCAGATGCATCTGCAGCAGGCAGGTTGGTGAGGATGAGGTCAAGTATGTGTTTCTCTCTTGCTGGTTCCCTCACCACCTGCCACAGATCCAGTTTAGCAGCTGTGTTATTTAGGAATTGGCCAGTTCGGTCACTCGTGGTGCTCCTGAGCCACTCTTGGTGATGGACATTGAAGTCCCCCACCCAGAGTACATTCTGCGCCCTTGCCATCCTCAGTGCTTCCTCCAAGTAGTATCCAACGTGGAGGAGCACTGATTCATCAGCTGAGGGGGGGGCAGTAGGTGATAACAAGCAGGAGGTTTCCTTGCCCATGTTTGATCTGATGCCACGAGACTTAATTGGGTCTAGAGTCGATGTTGAAGACTCCCAGGGTAACTCCCTTTTGACTGTATACCATTGTGCTGCAACCTCTGCTGGGTCTGTCCTGCTGGTGGGACAGGGCATACCCAGGGATGGTGATAGTGGTGTCTGGGACATTGTCCATAAGCTATAATTCTGTGAGCATGACTATATCCGGCTGCTGTTGACTAGTCTGTGAGACAGCTCTGCCAATTTTGGCGCTAGCCCCCAGGTGCTAGTAAGGAGGACATTGCAGGGTTGACAGAATCATTGTCATTTCTAGTGCCTATGTCGATGCTGGGTGGTCCAACTGTTTTCACTCCTTTTAGACTTATTAGCGGTTTGATACAACTGAGTGGCTTGCTAGGTCATTTCAGAGTACACTTAAGAGTCAACCACATTGCTGTGAGTCTGGAGCCAGACCAGGTAAGAATGGCAGATTTCCTTCCCTAAAGGACATTAGTGAACCAGATGGTCTGACAATTGACAATTGTTTCAAGGTCATCGTTAGGCTTTTAATTGAATTCAAAATTTCACCATTTGATGTGGTGGGATTCGAACCCGGGTCACCAGAGCAATATCCTAGGTCTCTGGATTACTAGCCCAGTGAAAATACCACTACACTACTGCATGGAAGGTTGAGAAATGTTGCACAGGATTTCTCAGTAATGACAGTGAAACTGTCAGCATTCGTCATCATTACCTCTAAAAATCATAGCGCCTTCTGGAGTCGGTACATGCGTAGTTAAATGCAGAAGGTTGCCGTCAGTGATCCACTGTTCCACAGGGTCAGATGTTGAGATTCCCGCAGACTGGTTCCATCAGGGCCATTCAGTTCCAGATCTTGTTACAGTCTTGGTCCAAACTTGAACTAAAAGAGCTGAATTCCAGATGTGAGGTGAGAGTTACTGCGTTTGACATCAGAGCAACTTTTGCCCGAGTGTGGCATCAAGGAGTCCTAGCAAAACTTGAAGGCAATGGGAGTGAGTACACTCTCCACTGGTCAGAATCATGCACAGCACAGAGGAAGATGGTTGTGGTTGTTGGATGCCATACACTTCAGCCTAAGGACATCACTGCAGGAGCTCCACAGGGCAGTATCCTAGGCTTGACCATCTTCAGCTGCCTCATCGATGACTTTTCCTGCATCATACGGTCAGAAGTGGGGATGTTCACTGATAATTGCACAATGTTAAGCACCATTTGCAACTCCTCAGATACAGCAGCAGTCACTGCCCGTATGCAGCTTTGGTAAATTCTACTGAAACAAAATCAAACAAATTATGAAAAACAAACTTGGACAACATTCAGGCTTGGGCTGATAAGTGGCAAGTAACATTCATGCTACACAAATGCCAGGCAATAACCATTTCCAACAAGAGAGAAGTGAACCATCTGCCCTTGACATTCAATGGCATTATCATTACTGAATGCCTCACCATCAACATCCTGGACATTGCCATTGACCAAAAACTTAAATACTGTGGCCACAAAAGCAGCTCAGAGACTGGGAACTCTGCAGTTAGTAAACTCATCTCCTGATTTCCTAAAGTCTGACCAGGCACAAATCGGGAGTGTGATTGAATACTCTCCACTTACCTGAATGTATACAGCTTCAACAGCACTCAAGAAGCTTGACATCATCTAAGACAAAGCAGCTCTCTTGATTCGCACCCCTTTCACCATCTTAAATGTTCAATCCCTCCACCACCGGTGCATAGATGTAGCAATTCACCAAGCCTATTTCAACAGTATCTTCCAAATCTGCAACCTCTACCACCTAGAAGGGCTAGAGCACCAGACAGATGGGAACACCGCCACCTGGAAGTTCCCCTCCAAGACACACACCATCCTGACCTGGAACTGCATTGTTGTTTCTTCACTGTCACTGGGTCAAAATCCTGGAACTTCCTCCCTAGCAGCACCATGGGTGTACTTGCAACATAAGGACTGCAGCAGTTCAAGAAAGCAGCTCATCACCATCTACTCAGGGCAATTAGACATTATCAATAATGTCTGTGATATTTCAGTTTTTACCTTAATCCCATGTGTATGTCTCAATCATTTATTTTGCCCTTTGTAAAACTGAATTAAAAATGAAGGATACTCAGTGCTGCTTATTTCCTGATTTGCTGTCTTTGAAGATACCTCAATGTGATTGGCGGCTTACTCTGCATGACAATATCACTGTTGCCTGGAGATTTCCTTGACTTGGTACCAGATTCCAATAAATGTCATGAAACGAATAATCCACATCTCAGAGATCTCTGGATCTCTGTGGGCAGCTTTCTTGGACGTCACCAGTGAGCATCATTGATTTGCTACTGAATGTGAAATTTGGATCGTTGTGACTGCATATGCAATGGGCCAAAGCAACTATCTCTAAACCAGTCCTATATCACAGCCCATACCATTTTGTCTTCTTGCAATGGTCTTGTCCTCTCACTTTATTCCACAATAAGTTTTTTCTATTCTCTCATGGGATTTGAAACTCACTTTTTAATTGCCCTTCAAGTGTGAAAAAACCTTCAGCTTCTCAGCCTTGTCTTCTGGAACTCTCTACCTGAATCCTTCCGCCATATCATCTCTCACCTTCGAAACTTACCTCTAATCAAATGTTGGGTAACCTCTTCTGCTAATTCTTTCACTGTGAAATACCCTAGGACATTCACAACATGCGATTTCATTTGTTTTTCATAATTTGTTTGATTTTGTTTCAATCTTTTCAGATTGAAAATATTGCTCAACTCATAGACGTTTACAGCACAGAAAAAGGCTATTCAGCCCATCGTGTCCACACCAGTCAACAAAGGTCTGACTACACTAATCCCATTTTCCAGCGCTTGGCCCATATCCCTGGAGGCGATGGCAATGCAAGTGAATATCTAAATGCCTCTTAAATGTTCCGAGGGTTTCTGACTCAACCACCGTTTCAGACGTTGAGTTCCAGACTTCCATCACACTCTGGGTGAAAAAATTTCTCCTCAACTCGCCTCTTAGCCTTCTACCTCTTACCTTAAATCTATGCCCCCTGGTTATTGACCCCTCTACTAATGGACAAAGTGCCTTCCTATCTATGGCCCTCATAATCTTATACACCTCTATCAGGTCCCCTCTCAGCCTTCGCTGCTCCAAGGAAAACAACCCCAGCCTATCCAATCTTCCCTCATAGCTCAGACCCTCCAGCCCAGGCAGCATCCTGGTAAATCTCCTTTGCACCTTCTCCAGTGCAATCACATCCTTCCCATAATGTGGTGACCAGAACTGCACGCAGTACTCCAGTTGTGGCCTAACTAGCATTTTATACAGTTTCAGCATAACCTCCCTGCTCTTGTATTCTATACCTCAGCTAATAAAGGCCATATGCCTTCGTAACCACCTTATCTACCTAACTTCAGGGATCTGTGGATATGCACACTAATCTGATCTTCAATGCTTCCCAGGGTCCTACCAATCATAGTGTATTCCTTCAAGAAGCTGATTGTTACATAACTTCAATTTTATTGCAAGGACAATCCTAACTTTTGAACAACTTAGGAATGCAAGTGTAGAATTAAAACTTTACAGTTTTCTCCTAATTTAATATTACTCAGCACTGGAATTATTGCCCCCCACCACCCCCCCGCCCCAACTCTGAGAAGAATTGAAAGTTAGGATCTTAGTCTCGGTCAATATTTTTCTGCTACCACCTGTTAGAAAATTTGAGAGTCGCCCATGCTTTCATTTCCTGGTTACACCAGTAGAAGCCACAGTCCAATGTCCAAGACAAAATAAAGTTTCAATGGCAGTATGTGGTACAAAGCAAAAATATAAGTCATAAGCAAAAAAATAAGTTATAAATTTATTTTAGATGACATTTTGGGTACCAGACAATAACCATGCAGTCATGGTCATAGTGACTTAGGAATCAACATTCAGCTTAAACATTGATAAACAGTCAAACATTAAAAAGCAAATCTTTTAATACTACTCTTTGAAATATCACCATTACATATTATATAAAAATTCGCGTACTCCATAATGAACCTCATATATTAAGTGTTCTTCAAAAGCACTTAAAAGTCTTAAGACAGGAATTGTGGATGATACAGTCCAGACCCTCATTTCCCACCCGCTTGTTTTTATCCTTTTACTGTTCAAAGGAATATTAATTGGATTTATTATCAGTACTGGCACAACATGTATCCTTTTTTTCAAGCCATGCTATAGCATTGACTTTGGTGAATGGCATTAATGATCAGATCTGACCAGTGTATGTAGAAAACCATCACATCATGCGCTACTGTGGCAGCAATTGCAGGAATTCTGAAACAGTAGAATGGTATTAGTTTGTTGCCAGGGTTTCTTCCATTTAGACATTTCAATTTGTATCAAACCCCTCGATCAAAATATATAATTATTATAATAGCTATTACAAGATTGCTGGTAAGATGAGAATGAAACAATATTACAGCAATAGGAAATTAATTTTCCACATAAATATGATGACAATCATTCCTAAAGAGCAACTCAAATATGAATAGAATAGAAACCATGTGCATAGAAATAGAAAGGGCACCTATAAGTTTTATTGTTATTCTTGGAGATTATTTAAAGCATTTAATGTGATTTTCTGGAACTTAAAATTTGTAGACGCTAACCAGTAAGTATACAAAATATTTTAAGTTTTGTGATCAGAATCTTTGTCATGCAGCACAGAAGACCATTCAACCTATCACGGTTGTGCCAGTTCTTTGGAATAGCTATCCAATTATTTCCACTTCCATGCTCTTTCTCCATAGCTCTGCAGATTTTCCTTTGGGAAGTTATTGAATATGCTTCTAGTTCTTTTGCCAATTGTCTTGAATCTGTTTCCTCTGGTTTCTGACCCTCCTGCCAAGGAAATAATTTCTCCTCACTTACTCATGTTGCTCTTTTAAAATACAGTATTGAGAATTTTTCATATAATACATTCCTTTCAATTTTGCATTATAAAATGAGAAGTATATGTGTTAATGCACCATCCAATATTCAGTTCCTCACAATATTCACTTCCTCTCATCCAGGTGCTGTAGTTGAGACTTAGAATTCTGAATCCAGCAAACTGCACGTACAAGTCCAAGCTCTACAGTCCTTTTGTACTGTACACACTTCATCTTATAACAGTCTAGTGAATCTACATTGCTGACCTGGCATTTCTTGCATCTTTGCACTCAGATACGCACCTGTTACGATCCCAGCTGATGTTACTAATGGACAAGCCAGATTCCAGAGGGGAACCTGGCTTAATAGATCCTAACATTTCTTTTGAAACCGTGGAGGAAAGTTACTGAACAAATTCACAGGAGTCTGATGATCAACTTTTAACACAAAGAATAAAACAATTATTAAACAAGAAAAATGAGCTATATTACATCAGACAAAAAGGTTGGAAAGATCTCAACACAAACACAAGAAAATATTCCTTCACCCCAGCTATTTTTTTTTTTACAGCCACATACAAATTAGGAAAGGTAAAACAATTTACCATATCTATCTTATACAGTAAAGTCCTGCCATTCGCGGGGGTTACGTTCCCACAAATTCTCCTAAAAGACAAAATCGCGAACGGCGAACATACTTTATAACAGGAGTGTATTAGATAGGTTGCAGCCATCCCAAAAGTTGACATTTTAAAGGCACAAAGGCAACAAAAACTTTGTTTTTGAGTAAATTCAAGACAATTTTACTGGAGAAATTTTTTGACAAAGCAAGAAAACAAGAACAAGAAAACAAGAACTCATTTTTAGTAAAGTGCTGTACTGTATCTATACTCTAAAATACTGGTCAGGAGTTACTGTATCCCGTAAATTACAGCAATACATGTGCAGTTACAGATGATGCATGTGCAGTGCACACTTCCTATTGGTGAAATACACCATTGAAACCTTGGTTTTTCTATCTTTTAAATGCTGTTTTTTTTCTTTATTTCAGGACCAGTATATGTTCAGGTTCAACTTTTAATGTTTAAATCGTGAATAGGCGAAGATTTGGGGCTGCAATGGGTGATCATGTGTGCAAGGACTTTTGTGCGGGTAAACGAATTTGTGAATGAAGTTGTGAACGGCGGGACTTTACTCGAATATTCAGAGAAAGTATGTACTACATGTGAACCAACTGCCGAACTGTGGTCAGACACACGACACTCCAAAGTAAATTACAACTGCGACCAAAATAGATTCTATGGGTTTCTCAACAACTTACCCAGACGCTTGTCACACCGCGAGCCAACCAGTCACACAAACTCTGTCTTTCGCACCAGGGTTTCGAATCTCCACATTTGAACAACTTGCCTTGGAATTCCCTCCAAAAGTCGCTCTCACTCGGACAGCTTCAACAAGAATCCACCTCCAGGGTTTCAATCTCGCCTTCAAAGATTAGATTATAAAGTGTAGGAGCAGAAGTAGGCCATTCAGCCCATTGAGTCTGCTCCGCCTTTCAATGAGATCATGGCTGATCTGATAATCCTCAACTCCACTTTCCTGCCTTGTCCCCATAACCCTTGATTCCCTACTGATTAAAAATATCTATCTCAGCCTTGAATATACTTAATGACCCAGCCTCTACAGCCCTCTGCGGTAAAAAATTCCACAGATTGACTACCCTCTGAAAGAAGAAATTACTCCTCATCTCCATTCTAACTGGGCACCCCCTTACACTGAGATTATGCCCTCTGGTCCTAGCCCCTCCCAAAAGGGGAAACAACCACTCTGTCAAGCCCCTTAAGAATCTCTGATATGTTTCAATAAGGTTGCCTCTCATTCTTATAAACTCTAAAGAGTACAGGTCCAAACTACTCAACCTCTCCTCATAAGAAAATCCTTCCATGCCTGAGGCCAACCTAGTAAACCTTCTCTGGACTGCCTCCAATACCTGTATACCTTTCTTTATAAGGGGACCAAAATTGTTCACAGTATTCTAGGTGTGATCTAATTAGTGCCTTGTATAGTTTTAGTAAGACTTCCCTATTTGTATACTCCATTCCCTTTGAAATAAAGGCCAACATTCCATTTCCCTTCCCTATTATCTGCTGAACTTGTTAGCTTTTTGGGATTCATGCACAAAGACTCCCAAATCCCTCTGTGCTGCAGCCATCTGCAGTCTTGCTCCATTTAAATAATATTCAGCTCCTCTATTCTTCCTGCCAAAGTGCATAACCTCATATTTTCCCACATTATATTTCATCTGCCAAGTTTTTGCCCACTCACCTAACTTGTTTATATCCCTCTAAAGACTCCTTGTGTCATCCTCACCACTTGCCTTCCCACCTATTTTTGTGTCATCCGCAAACTTGGCGATAGTACATTCACTTCCCTCATCTAAGTCATTAATATATATTGTAAATAATTGAGGCCCCAGCACTGATCTCTGTGGGATTCCTTTTCACCGGATTTCTGAGTACACGCACGCTTCACCTTCCAAGCATACTTTCAGATCTTCAGCTGTGCCATGCAGAACACCACTCCTCCAAAAAGGTACCTTTGCCCTTATGGCCTGAAGCACAGAGTCACGAACCTTCGGCTGCCCTCTCAGATCTTCACGGCCTCTCTCAATTCAGCTTCGCTTCAGGTCTGCTCCCCGCAGCTCTCTCTTTAACTTGGAGCCTATTTTTCTGCTCCCTTCTCTCAAGTTTACTTAACAGGATCTGTTTCTGATCTCTGTCCTTGTACCGTACCTGGGACTGTCTTCTGGAACCTCTTACTAGTCCCTATCTTTGCACCTGCCTGGGACCTTTTTCTGGGACCTCTTTCTGTCCCACTCTCTGGTTTGGAACCTTTGTCCTGCCCACCTCATCGTATTCTGCTCCCTGGGACACCTTACCTGGAATGGTGCTCCAGTTCCAGGTCACCTGACCTGCAGCTTCATGCCATTTCACTTTTTTGCTTCCTTTACTTCTGCACATGTACGCAGAACTGGTTCCCGGCCTAAAGACATGAAGATGGATGAACTGTGCATGTATGGCCATTTCCCAGCTGGCACATGCGTCAAAGTCCCAAGGCCCACTGGAACTTTAGTTCCCGAACTGCTACTGCCGATTCAAAATCAAGAGAAGTATCGGATTTTGTTACAACTCTAAAAAATCACAGTTTTGAAAGCAGATGAGTTATGCACACAAGGATAATTTGCGCAGATGTGCCCAATAATTCATGATCTGCCACCATCCAAATACATTTTAAACAATAATAATGGCGCAACCCCCAGGTTAGAGAGCCTTGTATCTGGGTTTCTTGCAGATGCACTTGCTCTGAGGGCCTTTTCAAATTGCAACCTGATTTCAGACATAACAGATAATGTAATTTTTCAAATGTTATATTGCAATTTGCTGAATTTGAATGTCAGCCGTGACTCATTTGATAATGCCCTTGCCTCTAAGACACAAGGTTCCGGGTTCAAGTTTCACTCCAGAATTTGAGCACAAAAGTCAAGGCTGACAGTCCAAAGCAGTACTGAGGGAGTGCTATGCTGTTGGAGATGCCATCTTTCGGATGAAACGTTAGGCCCTGTAAACCCTTCCATGTGATGTAAAAGATCCTTGGCATTATTTTGAAGAACAACAGGGGAGTTAACCCCAGTGCCCTCAATCAAAATTGCAAAAATAGATTATCTGGTCACATGGCTGTCCATGAGAGCTTGCTATGTGCAGATTGGCTGCTAAGTTTCCTACATTACAATAGCGACTGGACTTCAAAAGTACTTAATTGACTAGAAAGTGCTTTGAGAGCTATGATGGTATTGAAAAATGCCAAATAAAATTCAAGCCATTCTTCCTTCTTTATGTTTTAAATTCATCTTTACTGAGACCTGCACTATATTTTCTATTTCTTATTATTTACGGCACAAGTATGTCACATTAAACATTGAAAAGTTTCCCTGATTGCAGATTTTTAAATATGCTTTGCCTAATGTGCATAACTAATGGTTGAATGAGTTAGAAGTTTCATCATTGAGGAAATACCTGCTTTCCTTGAGCCCTGGTTTACATTTATTTTATGTTTGGATGCATACTGATGAGTTTTGCAGGAAATTTGAGTGTAGCTTGACCTCAACAGAATGGCCTCATCATTGGATCTAATTCCTGGATTATGCCAATGGAGGAAATGCTTTTCCTGCATCCTTCCCACTGATTTTACATTGCTGAAAAGAGAGACATGAAGCCGAAGCTTTTCTTCTTGCAAAAGTGCATTTGTTCTGATGAGAACAAGACAAAAAGCTTCAGTAACATGTCTCTCTTTTAAGCAATATTCAAGTTCTGTATTACTAAACGACTGATTTTATATACTTCTTATAATGCTGTACCAAAAACTGTGCACAATAATCTAGCTGCAATTTAAGGTCTTGTACGAGTTCAATATTATTGCTTCTTTAGCTTTGTATCATTAGCTATAGATACAGAACCATGATATGTTTGCCTTTTTTTAGCCTTTACCTGTTATCAATGCTACCTTTAATGAGATGTAGTTCATGTGACAGACTCCCTGCTCCCCTACTCCTTTAAAATCCATCAATTTGAAGAGTATTTCCTTTCATTCAAAATGTGCTATGTCACATTTTTCTACATTGATCTGCCACCCTGCTGGAGACCCATGTCCTCTTTCAATTTTTTACATGTTCATTGAACTTTTTCGTACCCCTCAATTTGGAGTTATCAGCAAGTTTTATTCTTGTTCCCATTGTTCCTAAGTGGCTGCAGGGTAGACAGCTCCGCAATATCGTCTCCAGGAACCTCCCTTTCTACTGTATAGTATGGAGTATCTCCAGCTGTTTCATAAGCTCATTAAACTTGAGCTTGAGTGATCCTGGTTGTTCAATGCACTCAGCTTCCTGAAATTCCTGCATCATGCAAGTTCCACAGAATATAGGTTTTCGCTTTCCTGCCACAATAATGAATGGAAAGGACCAAAGAATTGAAAGCTGTTTAAGGCCATCAAAACTTCAGTGAAGTTCAGTCCAAATGCCCTCACTCAGTTGTCTGTTCACAATTCTATTGCCTCCAATTTACAATTCTCTCAAAACAACATGCACATGCTTCTGTGCCTGATCCTTCAGACTTAAGCACACACTGTCTCAGTACCAAACTTTTATTTGTGACCAGACTCATTTCATTTCCTTCTGTAAGCAAAATTCATGGTCACCAACACACCCGCTCAGCCTCTTGCAGCTCAATGAATCTCGGCTATTTTTATATATCCTTGGTACCATCTCAGTTAATCTACGTTGCGTTTTTTCCATTCCTTTTATATCCAATCATCTAATGGGATTCTCAAAACTGCAATAGTACTCTAACTGCAGCCTAATCAAGTTCAAGTGAAAGTTCAACATTATCTCCTTGCTTCTGTATTTTGTTTAAGATGCAAAATGAAAGATTCCATTTGCTCCAATAAATGCAAAGTTTTACTTTTTACATTGTAGCCCTTTTCCCAATTCTTCTTCCTCAAATGCTTTACAATTTCCTACTTTGAACTGCATTACATTATCTTTCCTCAACTATTGTAATAAACAATTTGCAATTTAGCCTCACTTAAATGGTCTATCTTCATTCATGTCGTGAATGGGAAGTGATACTACAGCAATACAGCTCACTGGTCAGATTTTAATTGCAATTTTTTGTGTTGTTTCAGGCAACCGTAATAGGAAGAAAGTTTAGTAACATTTCACCAGAATGATTCCTGAGAGAAATACATACAGTTATGATGAGAGATGGAGTAAACTTGAGTTATAACTCTAGCAGACAGGTGATGAAGCAGTGGTCTGAGTGAGATGTTTAAAATAATTAAGTGAATTGAGAGTGTAAATAGGGAATGACTCATCCTTCTGGTATGAAAATCCAGAACAAGTTGGGAAAATTTTATAATTTAATCTTAAACTGGTTAAATCCTTGAAAAGATTCAGAAAAGGGTTGTGAGAATGCTCCAGGTGCATAAATCATTAGATGTGTTTAAAGGGGAGATAGGTAATTATTTATTTGGATATATTGCTTATGGTTTTTAAGGTCTTATTTTGTGGTTCATCGTTTGTAGGGGCTATATTCTGTAACAACGAGGAGCAGCAAAGAAGGGCCCGAGAGTAATTGATATTAAGCATCTTCTAAAAGGTTTAATTTAATTTAAAGGGGTAAGTCATGGCAGGAGAGCTCAATGCCATGGTGTGTTCTGCCTGCTCTATGTGGGAAGCCTGGCACAATTCCAGTGCCTGGGGCCAGCATGTGTGCGGGAAGTGTCTCCAGCTGCAGCTCCTGGAAGCCCGGGTTTTGGAGCTGGAGCAGCGGCTGGGGACACCGTGGAGCATCCGTGAGGTGGAGAGTGTCGTGGATAGCACGTATAGAGAGGTGGTCACACCACAAGCTAAGAGTTCACAGGCAGGAAGGGATGGGTGACCACCAGGCAAAGCAAGAGGACTAGGCAGGCAGTGCAGGAATCTCCTGTGGTTATTCCCCTGCAAAACAGATATACCGCTTTGGATACTGTTGGGGTGAATGGCCTCTCAGGAGAAAGCAGCAACAGCCAAATTTGTTGCACCGCGGTTGGCTCTGCTAGACAGGGGAGGAGTAAAAAGTGTGGGAATGCAATAGTTATAGGGGATTCAATTGTAAGGGGAATAGATAGGCGTTTCTGTGGCCGCAAACGTGACTCCAGGATGGTATGCTGCCTCCCTGGTGCTAGGGTCAAGGATGTCTCAGAGCAGCTACAGGACATTCTGAAGGGGAGGGTGAACAGTCAGTGGTCATGGTACACACTGGTACAAATGACATAGGTAAAAAAAGGGATGAGGTCCTAAAAGCAGAATATAGGGAGTTAGGAAGTAAGTTGAAAAGTAGGACCTTAAAGGTAGTGATCTCAGGATTACTACCAGTGCCACGTACCAGTCAGAGTAGAAATAGCAGGATATATCGGATGAATGCGTGGCTGAAGAGATGGTGTGAAGGGGAGGGTTTTAGATTCCTGGGGCATTGGGACCGGTTCTGGGGGAGGTGGGACCAGTACAAACTGGATGGGTTACATCTAGGCAGGACCGGAACTGCTGTCCTAGGGGGAACATTTACTAGAGTGGTTGGGGAGGGTTTAAACTAAAATGGCAGGGGGATGGGAACCGATGCAAGGAGTCAGAGGAAGGGGAATCAAAGACAAGAACAAAAGACAGAAAGCGGAATAAGAAAAGTGATAGTCAGAGAAATCAAGGGCAAGAATCAAATAGGGCCTCAGTGAAAATTAGTGGAAACGGGACAAGTAATGTTAAAAAGACAAGCCTTAAGGATTTGTGCCATAACACGAGGAGCATTCGCAACAAAGTGGATGAATTAACCACACAAACAGATGTAAACAGGTATGATATGGTTGGGATTACGGAGACATGGCTTCTGGGTGACCAGGGATGGGAACTGAACATCCAGGGGTATTCAGTATTTAGGAAGGACAGGCAAAAAGGAAAAGGCGGTGGAGTTGCATTGCTGGTTAAAGAGGAACTTAACGCAATAGTGAGTAAAGATATTAGCTCCGACGATGTGGAATCTGCATGGGTACCGCTGAGAAACACTAAGGGGCAAAAAACGTTAGTGGGGGTTGCATCTTGACCCCCAAACTGTAGTGGTGATGTTGGGAATGGCATTAAACAGGAAATTAGAGACCCATGTAATAAAGGAACATCTGTAATTATGAGTGACTTTAATATGCATATAGTTTGGGCAAATTAAATTAGTAACAATATCGTAGAGGAGGAATTCCTGGAGTGTATATTGGATGCTTTTCTGGACCAATAAATTGAGGAACCAACGAGAGAACAGGCCATCGTCGACTGGGTGTTGTGTAATGAGAAAGGAATAATTGGCAATCTAGTTGTGCGAGGCCCCTTGGGGATGAGCGACCATAATATGGTAGAATTCTTCATCAAGTTGGAGAATGGCGTCGTTGATTCTGAGACTTGGGTCCTGAATCTTAATAAAGGAAACTACGATGGTATGAGGTGCGAGTTGGCTATGATGGATTGGAAAATGTTTCTTAAAGGGATGATGGTGGATAGGCAATGGCAAACATTCAAAGAGCATGGGTGAACTGCAACAATTATTTATTCCTGTCTGGCGCAAAAGTAAAATAGGAAAGGTGGCCAAACCATGGCTTACAAGGAAAATTAGAGATAGTATTAGATGCAAGGAAGAGGCATACAAATTGGCCAGAAAAAACAACAGACCTGAGGATTGGCAGCAGTTTAGAATTCAGCAAAGGAGGACCAAGGGATTGATTAAGAAGGGAAAAATAGAGTATTAGAGTAAGCTTTCAGGGAACATAAAAACTGACTAAAAAAGTTTCTATAGGTATGTGAAGAGAAAAAGTTTGGTGAAAACAAATGTAGGTCCCTTACAGTCAGAAACAGGGGAATTTATAATGGGGAACAAAGAAATGGCTGACCAACTAAATACATACTTTGGTTCTGTCTTCGCAAAGGAGGACACAAATAACATACCAGAAATGTTGAGGAACACAGGGTTCAGTGAGAGGGAGGAACTGAAAGAAATCAGTATTAGTAGGGAAATGGCGTTGGAGAAAGTGATGGGATTGAAGGCCGATAAGTCCCCAGGGCCTGATAATCTACATCCCAGAGTACTTAAGGAAGTGGCCCTAGAATTAGTGGATGCATTGGTGGTCATCTTCCGAGATTCTATAGACTCTGGAACAATTCCTACAGATTGGAGGGTAGCTAATGTAACCCCACTATTTAAAAAGGGAGGCAGAGAGAAAACAGGGAATTATAGACCAGTCACCCTGACATCAGTAGTGGGGAAAATTCTAGAGCCCATTATAAAAGATTTAATAGCTGAGCACATGGAAAACAGTGGCAGAATCAGACAGAGTCAGCATGGATTTACGAAAGGGAAATCATGCTTGACAAATCTACTGGAATTTTTTGAGGATGTAACTAGTAGAGTTGATGAGGGGGAGCCAGTGGATGTGGTTTACTTGGACTTTCAGAAGGCTTTCGACAAAGTCCCACATAAGAGGTTGGCGTGTAAAATTAAAGCGCATGGGATTGGGGGTAGTGTATTGAGATGGATAGAAAACTGGCTGGCAGACAGGAAACAAAGAGTAGGAATAAACGGGTCTATTTCCGAACGGCAGGCAGTGACTAGTGGGGTACCGCAGGGTTGGGTGCTGGGACCCCAGTTATTCACAATATATATATTAATGACTTAGATGAGGGAATTAAATGTAATATCTCCAAATTTGCAGATGACACAAAGCTGGGTGGGAGGGTGAGCTGTGAGGAGGATGCAGAGATGCTTCAGTGTGATTTGGACAAGCTGAGTGAGTGGGCAAATGCATGGCAGATGCAGTATAATGTGGATAAATGTGAGGTTATCCACTTTGGTAGCAAAAACAAGGCGGCAGATTATTATCTGAATGGCTATAAATTGTGAGAGGGGAATGTGCAACGAGACCTGGGTGTCCTTGTACACCAGTCGCTGAAGGTAAGCATGCAGGTGCACCAGGCGGTAAAGAAGGCAAATGGTATGTTGGCCTTCATAGCCAGAGGATTCGAGTACAGGAACAAGGATGTCTTGCTGCAATTGTACAGGGCCTTGGTGAGACCACACCTGGAATATTGTTTGCAGTTTTGGTCTCCTTATCTGAGGAAGGAAGTACTTGCTATAGAGGAAGTGCAGCGAAGGTTTCCCGACTGATTCCTGGGATGGCGGGACTGACATATGAGGAGAGATTGAGTCGATTAGGATTATATTTGCTAGAGTTCAGAAGAATGAGGGGGGATCTCATAGAAACCTATAAAATTATAACAGGACTAGACAGGGTAGATGCAGGAAGGATGGTCCCAATGGTGGGGGAGTCCAGAATCAGGGGTCACAGTCTGAGGATATGGGGTAGACCATTTAGGATTGAGAAGAGGAGAAATTTCTTCACCCAGAGAGTGGTGAGCCTGTGGAATTCATTACCAGAGAAAGTAGTTGAGACCAAAACATTGTATGTTTTCAAGAAGGAGTTAGACATAGCTCTTGGGGCGAAAGGGACCAAAGGGTATGGGGAGAAAGCGGGAGCAGACTATTGAGGTGGATGATCAGCCATGATCATAATGAATGGCGGAACAGGCTCGAAGGGCTGAATTGCCTACTCCTGCTCCTAGTTTCTATGTTTCTAAATCAGAGTTATAGAACTACCATGGCTAATGCAATTGAGGACCAGGCTTGACTGGCATATTAGCCTCTTTTATTCCTATATTCAAACTAGTTGGCATCTACATGTATCTTGTTCTAGCTCAATCATCCTCAACAACTGCAGTTCCAAGTCCAGCTGTGCAAGATGCGCAAAATCTGACAGTCTTGCTTGACTTTAAACTGCCCCTCTTACCCCAAATCCCTTTAGTTATCAAGAATTAATTTTTCCATCTCATATGTTACAATTAACTCCAACTCTCTTCTGTTATTATCAAACTCCAACCTATGCCTTTAGAATTTCAAAAATTGATTTTGTGAACACTCCTCTCACTCTCTTACCCTTCATCAGCTGGTTAATCCGAAGTTCTATGGCCTGTGTCCCCTCTTACACAAGTCCTGGACATCCATCACCCTTATCCTTTCTGAGGATCACTGACTCATTCTGCTCTGGCAGAATGTAGACATTTCCCAACATAAGTTAATTGAGTACTCTTACTTATCTGATTTCAAGGTCCTGGGTTTCAAATTCTTTCAGGGTCTCGCACCACTTTATCTTAATGATCTTTTCCAGGCATGTCTTTGGCCAGAACAGCAGATCCTCTGATTCTGGATTGCTTCTTGTTTCCTGCTCTGCCTACTAGAGGCTGATCTTTCAGGACCACCCTCCTCATTATAATTCTTTTCCAAAACCACTATGCCTTTCTATCACTGTCACTTCCTTTAAAAGCTTCCTGAAAAGCTAACTCTGCAAACCAAGCTTTAAGCCCTTCCCCACAACACCTACATTCCCTCACCCCCAGTACTAGCTTTTTTAACAGCTTGTAAGTTCTTCTCTTGCACTCTGTAAATTGCTGGCAGACATTTTTCTATGTGAGCAGCACCACAGAAATGCAAAGTAGTAGTTGCAATAATTGTGTGTATCAAATGTCAGTTATCAGAAGGACAGAGCTAGGCAGAGGATTAGAACATGGGTCAGCAGAGAGGCAGCACTGTCTTTAGGATTCAGGTGAGTGGACAGGAAGAGCAGCAGCAGCAATGGAACTGAAGTGGGTAGAAACAGAGGCTAAACACATCAAGAAGAGCAGCTTTGTGACTAACTACCCTGCAGCTTTGTGTCTTTTACAGACTTTCTATATGCTGCTGCGTTTGGTCGTTTAAATCAACAAAAATGTAACCTGGAGTATTACCAGAGAAAAAAATTATTTGCTCAAAGTATTCTTCCTGGTTCTTTTAAAAAAATAATCTCTCCAATTCATTTTGTGATGTGAGAAAAATGGCTTTTGCACAACTGCAATGCTGTTGAGGCTACTTCCTTGCTGATGTCCCAGTGGACCTTTGGTAGGCCAATGCAAAAGCACAATAGAACTTTACTGGAGAGAACTACTTAACATTTATATAAAAGCAAAAAACTGCAGATGCTGGAAATCCAAAACAAAAACAAAAATACCTGGAAAAACTCAGCAGGTCTGACCTGCTGAGTTTTTCCAGGTATTTTTGTTTAACATTTATAGGTGATTTGAAATATTGCAGTCCAATGAACAATGCAATAATGGATCATGACTATGCAACGCATAGATATGAGCCTAAACATCTGTGTTTCAACATCCTCAATAAATCATATTTAAAAGTACTGCTTTGGAATAAAATTTTGATTTTATGTTGCAAAGTTTTGAGACAAGTATTGTTATAACTATAAAACAAAAACAGAATTACCTGGAAAAACTCAGCAGGTCTGGCAGCATCGGTGGAGAAGAAAAGAGTCGACGTTTCGAGTCCATATGTCCCTTCAACAGAATTATAACTATCTCTATTGTCGGTTACATTAAGGGTTAAGAATGTAGAGTTTTGGTTTAAGTTTAAGGTGAATTGGGGGTTGTTTGCTTTTGGTTTGGTTTAGTATGCCTGTGTGTTTACCAACCATGCTTGAACTTTTGACAGCTGAGAGGCTTTTAGAAGCAAGAAAGCCCCGAGGTTGCTATGGGGAAAATTGCTGAGTGTGGAGCTAAAAGGAAAGCTGGTGGGGTTTGTTTTTTTAGGGAAAAAGTAATGCAAGAAAAACTGACCTCGAGGCCGCAGGCACCCAATCTGTTGTATTTAACCAGAGAACTCAGTCCTCTGTGTTTAGAGAGGAAAAGGGGGAGTTCTAGATAATTGATCTATGCAGCCAGACTCAAAGAAAAAGGAACTGCCTCCCAGATTATGAGTATGTTTAAAAGCCCTTCAGAGAGAAACCATAGTAAAAAGGTTAAGCTGGGGCTAAATCTGTTGGATTGAGTTTAAGGTAGAAGTTCATATGGTTTAGGATCATTGTCTTATTTGCTCAGTGTATCTCTTTAATCATTATTTCTGGTGTTTGTTTTGTTCAAGGTTGTATCGTAAAAATGTTTTTGGTGTTTCAATTTAATCTTGGAGTCCTCCTGCTTATTTCCTTACTTCCTGATGGTATATCAAGTCAGATCCTAATAAGATCCAGTATTCTCATAGCTGGGATCACAACAGTATGCTGTTTGCACTGCAGATCAAATAGATAAAATTATTTAACAATCTATTTAAAATTTGGTTCTGAGGAAAGAACAGCAATCAAATGCACAGTAACCTCAAATGAAGCATTAGCTGGTTTGGAAACTCATGCATACCAGCTTAGTGATTAGCACAGGGCTCCTTTAGTGGACATCTGGGAGTATATCACTCATCCAACCACTTTCTCCAGATAAAAGACAAAGAAATAAATGTAAAAAGAAACATACCTTATGTTCTTCACTTTGCTATGGTCACTAAACAGACCATTTTCCATCTCCTTATTTTGAGCATTCTTGAATTTACTGAAAGTTATAAATATTATTTTTTCCTTAATTTTATAATGTTAGAATCATATCTCTCAAGATATTTATATTTTTCTTTTACAGAATGGAAGGATCTGGCATGATCTAGTCATCTGGATGCTAACCTGGGACTTTTTTTTAAAAGGTCATAAATTCACCTTGGAACTGCCAGCAAGCAGGCCTCGACCAAGAAATCACCTGACCTATATGGTACTTGAGAAGGGTTTGTTTATGTTTGAACTGCAAAACATTTCACTTAACGAAAAGCTGGGAGACAAAAAAGGCAGTCGCATGGGAGCGAGGGAAAAAACTTAAGTTGTGAACCTGCTTGTTTTGAAGTCAGTCTTGTTGGAGAACAAGCTGAGAAAGGAAGGCTCCCTCTCTCTACCTTGCCTGAATTGTGTGTGGCTATCAACCTGTAGCCAGAGAACTCTCATCTGAGTGTAACTGGTCTGCATTTGGAGCTGCAAAGCTGGACAGTTGGTGAGAACTTCCAGACGTCAACTGGGACCAGTGGCCCGTCTTCACATGAGAACACTCCAGGCCAA
This sequence comes from Cetorhinus maximus, assembly GCF_964194155.1. Classification (NCBI taxonomy): domain Eukaryota; kingdom Metazoa; phylum Chordata; class Chondrichthyes; order Lamniformes; family Cetorhinidae; genus Cetorhinus; species Cetorhinus maximus. Next base: position 50,145,945 of record NC_135880.1, on the reverse strand, counting down.
CAGCGTCGAGACCCTGTGGACTTTATCCTTTATTTTATAACGTCCATCCTCCAAAGTCCATCTCTGCAGAGAGACTATTTGTTTGTCTTTTGTTTGTCCGTGTGTTTGTGCGCTGGATGAATTCTTTAGGAAGAGATAAATAGTTATACTTCCCGATTTACAATTGTGTGTTAACCAGTACTTGCAGCTTGTTAAAAGAAGTTTTGTTTTAAACATAAATTAATCATTGAGTTTTTGGAAGAATCCTGGTCAGAGTCCCTTTTCTTCAGGGTACTAGAGGTATAGGTGCACAATTAGCCTTTTAGTGAGGAAATCAAACATTTAAATTAATGGTACAGCCTGCGGAGTAGTGGGGCTTGATAATTCGCGCACTCCTCCCATCCCAATTGTAACAATAAACAAATCCTATTTTCTTGTAGGCTGTTCAGCACTTCATCCATTAGGATACAGGAATAATTAAGACACAGACTTTGTCATGCCCTTTGTGAATGTTTGTCTGTGATTATCTCAAAGTATGTACTATTCAATCGTAATAGCTCTTTCTCCTGCTCAAGATAAAGTATCTTGATACTCAGCACTGCTCCATCCAACGCCTTGTGGAAATCTGAAGAAAATGTTCACTTCTGCTTGGGTGCAAGCAGAAACAGCAGGAATGCACATAGTTATAGGTTATGAAACCAATCAAGGTGCAGATCAGCCAGCCACAATCAACTGAATAGCAGAACAGGCTCAAGGGGCTGAATGGCCTTCTCCAAATCCTATGTTCATAGTTATTTAAAGGCAAACATTTGGTTATCTAATATTCAGGATAATTTTGCAAAAAAAATCTGACCTTCATACGGTCCTATTCAAGAAAACTACTGATCTTCTGATTGGTCTGGAATTGTAAAAAGTACAAAACAAATCTAAAAGAAACTCTTGCAATTATATAGCACCTTTCACAATCACCTGATATCTCCAAGTGCTTCCCAGCCAATTCACTTTTAGAAGTGTAGTTGCTGTTGTAATGTAGGAAACATGGTAGCAAAATTGAGTACAGCAAACTCCCACAAATAGCAATTTGCTAATGGTTGTTGATTGAGGGATAAATATTGGTCAGAATACCACGGTAACAATCCTGCACTTCGAAATTGTGCCATGGGATCTTTTATGTACACCTGAGAGAGCAGACCACTGCCTTGGCTCAATCTCTCATCCAAAAGATGGCACCTCAGTACTTCAGCCTTGTTTTTTGTGCTCAGGTTCTGGGATGGGATTTGGACCTGGAAGCTTATGACTCAGCAGTGAGAATGCTACCAACTAAACTACATTTGGCATTATGATTACATTTATGATTAGAAATAGGTGCTGGTGAAGGCCAATACTTTGATCATTCATGTGCCATTAATGAAAATTAATGTTTTTAATTTTAATTTGCAGATTTCTTCATATTTAATTGGTACCATTGTTCAGTTTAGAATTGTTTATGAACATTAATGATATGCTTAATTTATTGCTGTGTTCAATGCTGTAATTAGTGAGCCTAGTCAAGGAATTAGAATGTGTTGTTCAAATACTAAATGAAAGTGACCCAAAGATGGTAAAGTGGACTAAGCAGGCATTGGAAACTTTGAGATTGAGAGTGGACGTTATTTTTTTTTGGCTAGAAAGATTATTACATCCTGAAGTTAAATTCAATAAAGCTACAGGAAACCTCAAACACGTTTTCATCATCTAACAGTCTGTAGCGTTTCTGCTGGATGACATTTGAGACAGTGATCTCAACAGTGTATCAACTGGGGCAACATACTTCTGTTATATTTCCAGCTGATGTAACCAATGAGCTTATCCTGTGAAAGCAGAAAGCAAACTGCCTGCAGAATCCCTCACATAAGTGAGTGACCTCTGTGTAGTTGAAGTGGTGAGTGATTTTCCCTTCAGCTGAAAAGACAGCAGAGTTCTTTAGCGGGCACATTAACATCTGCTTTTCTGCTCACATTAAATGCTAAAAAGTCATTTGAGGGTAACTTCTTAAAACAAGTCATAAGAAGTGTTGTACCCAACTTAAGGTGAGATGGTGGCATAGTGTATCTGTCAGTATCTGTCACTGAACTAGGAATCCAGAGGCCCAGGCTAGTGCTCTCGGGACATGGGTTCAAGTCCCACCATGGTAGTTGGTGGAATTTAAATTCAATTAATAAATCTGGAATTCAAAGCTTTTCTCAGTAGTGGTGACCATGGTAACTAGCATTTTCTGTCATAAAAATCCATCTGGTTCACTTATGTGCTTTAGGGAAGGAATCTGCTATCCTTACCTGGTCTGGCCGACATGTGACTCCAAATCCCTAGCAATGTGATGACTCTTAACTGTGCTCTGAAATGGTCAGCAAGCCACTCAGTTCAAGGGCAATTAGGGATGGGCTAAAAATGCTGGCCTTGCCATTGATACCCACAACCCATAAAAGAATAAATCAAAAGCAAAAAAAAAAATTATTGTGTGGTGACATTACTGACTTTAGCTTATGCCCTCAGTTTTAACAGAAGGTGTGAGAGTTTGTGCAGCTTTTCATTGCAAACACAGAACAAAGAAACTTATTTAATTTTGTTTCATTGTCTCTTCAACTGCTAACTTCTTCTTGTTAGGCAGTCCCTTAAGGTTGAGGATAACTTGCTTCCACTCTGGTTCAATGGTTCTGTGATGGCTGCTAAGTCCAGCAGGTGGTGCTTGAAGGGCTGGGTAGATGAGTTGCTTGGAGGTTTGTGCGTTCCGTTTGACTTTGCCTCTACACATTCCAAACAAAAACTCTCAATGTGTTCAATGCCTTCTTGATTGAGTCTTCTCTATTTTGCTCAGTCAGAAGACAGGATCTCCCATGAGTCGCTGGTTATGTTTGACCTTTTCAGGGATGCTTCGAGGACAAACTTAAAACATTTCCGCTGTCCAACTCAGAGTCTCCTGCTGCAACCCAGTTTCAAGTAGAACAGTGTCAGGCATGCAAATGATGTGTCCCACCCAGCGGAGCTGGTTTTTGTGCTCTTCTAACCAGCTCTCAAAGCAAAACATCTCCCCCCATTGATTAAGATCAATGGCGAGATCCTTGAAAATGTGGACCATTTTCCGTATCTTGGGAGCCTCCTCTTGATGAAATTCATCATTGTCTCCAATGTGCCAGCTCAGCCTTCGACCGACTGAGGAAAAGAGTATTTGAGGACCGTGATCTCAAACCAAAGACTAAGGTCATGGTTTATCGGACAGCATTGATCCCCATGCTCCCACATGCTTTGGAGGCACCTCAAATTATTGAAGAGGTATCACCAGTGGTGCCGTCGCAAGATCCTCTAAATCTGGTGTGAAGAAGGCAGTCCAACTGCTGTATCCACAAGGATACTTGTATCCTTGAGGCCCTCAATGCTAGCGCCTCCAGTAGAAACTCATTAGGTTAGCAAAAGGCTGACATGAGAAGCTCAGAGCACTGCATTTAATTCTATGTAGACATGCTTGGTTATGCCACCCAGATTTAATCCTGACCATTTTGAAATATTTACAACATTTTGTGTGACATCAGGTTAACTGTGCACTTGACTGGCACCAAATCCACAAACATTCACTCCCTCCACCACTGACGCACAGTAGCAGCAGTGTGTACTATCTACAAGTTGCACTGTAGGAATTCACCAAGGCTCCTTAGACAGACCTTCCAAATACATGACCACTACCATCTAGAGGGGCAAGGGCAGCAGATAGATGGGAACACCACCACCTGGAAGTTCCCCTCCAAATCACTCACCATCCTGACTTGGAAATATATCACTGTTCCTTCACTGTCACTGGGTCAAAATCCTGGAACTCCCTTTCTAACAGTACTATGGGTCTACCTATACCACACAGACTACAGCACTTCAAGAAGGCAGCTCACCACTACTTTCTCAAGGGCAACTAGGGATGGGCAAGAAATGCTGGCCCAGCCAGCAAAGCCCACATCCCATGAATGAATAAACAAAAAAAAGTCAGAGCTGACAAAATCTTAATGACTCCTTCTTTAACGTTGCATAAATGATGTTCAAGTACTTTGTCGAACTTTCTCATATGCTGCACAACCTCAAAGCACAAAGGAGAAACAACTTGCATTAACAGAGCACCTTTCACAATGTCAGGCCATCCCAAAGTGCTTCATAATCAATTAATTAGTTTTGAAATATGTTCACTGTTGTGATGTAAGGAAATGCATCAATTTGTTCGTAGTCCCACAACAGCAAGAAATAACAAATTAAATTGCTGTTGGTTCAAGGATAAATATTGGCCGGGATACCAGGAGGAAGCTTCTGCTTTTCTTCAAATAATGTCACACAACCTATACGTTCACCCAAGAAAGCAGATGGGACTTCAGCTCAACATCTCATCTGAGAGTTCGGATCTCAGGCAAATTAGCACTCCCTCAGTTCTGCATTGAAGTGCCAGCCATGGCTATATGCTGGAGTTAGTTTAAATTTGCAACCTTCTGAGTTAGAAGTGAGCAGGCAACCACCAGTATGGACCTGAATTATTGGTCCAGTTTACTCCATTCTTTCAGGCAAGAGAGAATCTTTCGCGATGTTGCACTCAGCCATTGTACCAGAAGAAGTACTGAACAGCAGGAGCTCAAAACAACACAAAGATGGATTCCAGGGCCTGGAGTCATTTAAATTTTCTGGAAGTCCAAAGAATGGCTGTGGTGAGCCCACTATAGGGTAACATGTATGGCGACCTTTGTGCTACTTGCAAGTTAAAGTACAATACAAACGTTTTCAACAAAGATGCCTTAGCATCTGCATAAAAATCCCTCACCATTGCACATTGTAGTATTGGATTCTTGGGGCAAGCAGGCATCCCTTGCTGCCTCCTTCTCCATTGCTCCCCTGTTTCTTTCGCAATCCTTAAAGCTCATTAGTTAAGCAGATAGACTATTGGTCTTGCTGTTCCCCAAGGTACCAGGTGCCACATTGCCCATGCCATGACCAACTTATAAATCCAATTACAATGCAAAACAATTTTGATCTGAAGGCAGCAGGAAAAGTGTCTCAGTAACTATGTGCGCCACAAGGTGCCCAACCTCAGCAAGAATCAGTCCAATTTGCTCAAAATTTGCTGGAAAAATAGCAGCATGTGAATGGTGCACGCCATTAATAAAGTGTAGAAAAGATATTGAGAAGGGTTCGGTTACCTGGAAGAGATGCACATTTGACCCAATTGAGTGTGAAATAGCTAACATGCAGTATTTAAATTATTGATCATCTTTAACAGCACTGAAAAAATCAATTTATCTGGAGGAAAGACCTGATAATGCACAAACTGTGGCCAAGCACTGCAGAACATTGTTGAGAGAAGGGGAAAGGCAACAGCAAGTCGACCTGTGTTCTTGAAAGTAACTTATTAATTCTTACTGACAGCTATAATTATCATTCAAAGTAAAAGATTCAAAGATCTGCTCATTTAAAAACTAGAGAAAGGGTCTGCAATGCCAAGGCTAATTAAATACAGAGCAAAATTAAGGAAAGCAGAACAAACCTGAAATGAAGTGCAATTTAAGTTGGCACTCCTTCTATAAAATATGTTCCAAGTAAAGTGACTCCAGTACAAAATGTTCTCCATATAATCATATCACAAATGTTTGCTGATTCATACCAAGATACCGGTGTGCAAATCAGTTTTGTATCTACAGTCCAAATTACAACGCCAAATTATGCCAAGTTATACACCAAAGTTTTGCATTATTCTGCAAAATTTTGTTAATGTGGAAATTGCAGACCAAACAATTTATGTCAATTACTTTTACACTTTCACTTCCTAATCTTTTTAATGCATACGTTTTTCCCCAACAAGATGGCAATTCTGGGAATGCACCATTACTTCCATCTATTATCCAGAATTTGTCTATTCCTGGAGATCAGGTGTGGTGTACAACCTACTCTTAATTTGAAGTTGTTTACTTGAAATGTTTGGTTATTATGAATTAAAATCATGCAAAAAATGCAAGTTGTTGTTATTTACAGTTTGATGTAATGTTCTAAGATTTGAAAAGTTAAAATGGGGCTGAAGTATATTGGACTCATCATGGTTCAGGTGGATCAAAAGTAAAATCTTGCATTCATTTAGCACTCCTCACAGTAATGAATAAATTAGATGGGAAAATGAAGAGGGAGACCAAAGTACAAGGTATGAGCTTTTAGTGGGATTCTGAAGACAGGCAGTGGAGTAGCAATATAACTTCTGAAGAGAATTCTAAGGGTTAAGGTGTAGAGGTTGAAAAGCCAGCCTTGGATGGTAAACAGGAGGGAGTGGCAAAAGCACTAGTCTGGTTTTAGAGAACAGGGATGTAGGGCTGAAGGAGATCAATGAGATTGGGTGAAGTAAAAATATGGAGGCATTTAAAGATGAGGACAATAATCTTGAAGTTGACTTATTTGGGAAGCAGCAAGATATGTGGCAAGAACAGGGACAATGGGTGATTGTGAGATGACACACAAATTAACTGAAAATTTTAACAAGAGCTGGGCAAGGAGTGCATTCGAGAAATCAATTCTTGTTGACATTTTTGTATGTTCATGGGATGTGAGCATTGTTGGCTAGGCCAGCATTTATTGCCCATCCCTAATTGTCCTTGAGAAGGTGTTGGTGAGCCATCTCCTTGAACCACTGCAGTCCTTGTTGCTCAGGAACATCCACAGTGCAGCTGGAAGGGAGTTCCAGGATATTGACCTAGCAACATTGAAGGAATGGTGGTATAGTTCTGCGAGGATGGAAGGCGACTTAGAAGGGGATCTTGCAGGTGGTGAGGTTCTCATGGGTCTGCTGCTCTTGTTCTTTGAGGTAGTAGAGGTTGACAGTTTGGAAGGTGCTGTTGCAGGAGCCTTGATGAGTTGCTGCAATGCATCTTGTAGAAAGTACACACTGCTGCCACTGTGTGTTGGTAGTGAAGGAAGTGTTTGTTTAAGTGGTAAACAGGATGCTGATCAAGCAGGATGCTTTGTCCTGAATGGTGGTGAGTTTCTGGGAGTATTGTTGGAGCTGCACTCATCCATGCAAGTGAGGAGTATCCATCACACTCTTGACTTGCGCCTTGTAGATGATGGAGAGTGGGAGGTGAGTTACTTGCTTCAGAATTCCCAGCCTCTGGCCTGCTTTTGTAGCTGCAGCATTTATATGGTTGGTCCAGTTAAGTTTATGGTCAATAGTAACCGCCAGGGTGTTGATAGTGAGGGTTTCAGCAACGGTAATGCCATTGAACATCAAGGGGTGATTTTAGACTTTCTCTTACGAAGATGGTCATTGCCTGACACTGTGTGGCACAAGTATTGACTTCATCAATCCAAACCTGAATGTTGACCAGGTGGGCACAAACTGCTTCAGGTTGTAATGAGTTCTGGAGCCACGTGGCCCTGATGGAACTTGCAAAAGTGTTAAATACGTAGGCCACTTTACATTTGTCCCACTCTGCTTTTGTAACTTCAGTAGAATCCCAAAGACAAATTCTTGCACAAACACCATTTTTAACTGTTTGCCATTTTTCTGAGGATTCCTCCAATTTTCCCCAAAGTTATTTTAGAAGTTTGGGAGAACTCCAACAAAAATTTAGGACCATTTTTATAGGCTGTCAGAGGATTTTGATCTACGTACTGAAATGAGGTGCAGGTCACTCTACTCAAGACAAAATCATGTAACTGCAATTTTCTCTAGAGCTAAAATATATCCTAAGAAACTGGTATCCAATTATCTTTGGAGCCATTTGAGTTAAGAACATTTACTGGTAACTACCCACTTGTTCCAAACTGGAACAAGCTAAATGTACTTACTCTTAATGTAACAATCTGCCAGTGAAACCCCTTTCCTAGCTGAGTTGAATGGCGATTAGAGTCAGTGTTTGAAGTAGTGTACGGATTTAGAATGGGCCAATTTACCACCAACATTTTCATTTTGAACCAAAAAAAACCACAGTGTCAATATTTAATGATCTAACTGGAAGCAGAGACAATTAACCAAGAACTGTATATCTCACAAAATGAAAGTGAAGGGTTCTTCCTTCACTGATATGGCAAATAAACTTAGCTAAGTAGAAATGTTAAATAACACACTCCCTCTCCTGAATACTGAGCTCTATTAAACTCTTTAGAGACTACCAATCTCAATATGATAAACTCCTAAAGCACAAGCAATCATTTTGTTGTTACAAAAATATTTTTTCTTCCTTTTTATCCTTCAGATTAGATTTCACAGGGTTTATTTCTAATTCTGAAATGTTATATATAAGTGGAATAACGATATAGTTGACACATACTAAGCTAAAGCAAACTGTATGCCTTCGGGTTCAACATAAAAACAAGTTACAACAATGTCCAAATGTTCCATGCTAGATTCACATACATCTCCAAACAGATTGCAAACAGAAAAGAAGCCAGTGAATACAAGAGAGATGCTAATTCTTGCTGTGAAAATTCTGAAGGAACACAATTGCTTCATAGAAAACTGTTAATTAGTTTAAGCCACGCCATTTTGAATAAGTTCATCCATCACTGCTGTACAACATTAATCCACATAAGCAATTAACTCACTTTCGGTTCTAACTCATCCATGCAACTTGTTTAAACACCAAAAAGATTGTATAACATTTCAGCCATGAAATGATACTGTGAGATGTTAATCAAGAAATGCTCAGTGTGTTTGCATGACAGGATTGTCCAATTCTTTTCATGAAGATGTTAAAGCATTCTCGTGTTTATGGTTCATAGCTTAATTCCAAACCCTCAGTTCATATGTAAAAAACACCTCATCTCAGAAAATTCTTACCTCTTTTCTGAAGAAGCTTTTGGGGCCTCTGCCTCTTTATTCTTTTGCTGTGGAAGTCGATGCCGTCGCTTTCGACTTGGTGCTATGTCAACCACATCATGTAGGCTACTGCCAATGGGATCGCTCTGGGGTGGAACTAAGAAGGAAGGGAAACAACCATAACGAATACGTACATTTTTGTCAGCTGCAAGTCAAATGGTCTGAACTACTGAGCTCAAACCTAGAAAGACAAATTTAACATACAGACCATAATAAAAACAGAAAATGCTGGATATACTCAGCAGGCCTGTCAGCATCAGTGAAGAGAGAAGCAGAGTTGTCATGCATTAAAGTATATACCACCTGGCTGAATCACATTAAGGTAAGGAGTGGGGTTACTGGCATATTCTTGATAGTATCAACATGGAAACATCTGAAATGAATTAAAAATACGTTCCTATATTTTTAAAAAAGTCTCCCAAAAGCCTCCCTTAAATTGAAGATACCACATAGGATGAATAGATAAATAACTAATGTAAGAACTTAAGAACACATCAAAAAATGTATGCACTTCTACCTTGCTCTCCTATTTAAACCCTCTTTCAGAACCTGCACTAAGCATTTCTGATCTCTCCTTCACCATGGTTTAATTAATTTTGAAAGCTTGCACTTCTGTGTGGCAATTCTGTACGTTAACGAAGTAGGGCAAAAGTTACTTCATAACTTTAATTTATCTTGTAGTTTTCGTTGTTTATAGTTAAGGTCAAAATATTTGTGACATTGAAATTTCCAGAATTATCTTCTGACGAAATTATCTGATATTTATTGCTGAAAAAGGAGACATGTCAAAGCTTTTTGTCTTGCACTCATCAGGACGCTTCACAAGAATAGCAATATAAGGGGAAAACAACAACTTATAGTATATGTGAAGAGAGTGCTGATTGGTTGGCAAGTGGACTCTGATTGGTAGAGGCATTGCCATGGAGAATGCACCAGCAATGGTTAACTGCCAAGCATTGTTTGTAATTTAAACCAGGCAGTTTGACCCTTATTGGTCAAGGCATTGCCTTGAGAAATGAGTCAATGAATGGCTGTCACTTATTTTGTTTAGCTGAAATAGGCAATGTAGGTGTACATGTTCTTTCTGTCTGCAAACAATCAGGGAGTGGGACAGAAAGAGGTCCCTGGAAGACAGTCGTCAAGGGACAAGAACAGGAATCTGAAACAGGTCCCATTAAGTGAAGTTAAGAGTGAGGAGCAGAGGTAAGGGCTCCAAATTAAAGTGCTACAGGAATAAGACTTAAAGCAAAGTGGACTTGCGAGAAGCAAATAGATTGAGGAGACAACCACAGGTTGGTGACTCCTTACTATGGACCTTTGGAGTAGTGACGTTCTGCTTGGCACAGGAGAACATCGGAGAGTGTGCGTCGAAGGTGCAGCTTGAATGCACGTAGATATCCACGGGATGAGTACCTTTGAAAGAAAGGTTGAAACCCTGGAGGTGGATCCTTGTTGACGACGTCGAGAGAAAGTGTCGTTTGGGAAAGAATTCCAAAGCGACTTCTTCGAGTGTGGAGATTGGAAACCTTCCTGAGAAAGACAGAGTTTCAGTGAGACCAGTTGGCTCCCAGTGCAACAAGCGTCTGGTGGTGGGGTGGGGGGGGCGGGGGTGGGTTGATGAGAAATCCATAAAAACTTGCTTTTGGAATGTGGTGTCTGAATGCAGTTCGCCTATTAGTTTACATGGACAGTACACTTACTGTGAACATTAGAGTATAAGATAGATTTTGTAACTTATGTTATCTTTACGAATTTGTATATATCTGTAAAGGTATAGTTAGAGTAAAGAAGTAGTGTAATATAGTTCAGCTTTTCTTATTTAATAAATGTTTTATTCTGCTGTTAAAAGTTCATCAGCAGCCTTTGTGACTCTGTTCAGTAGCCACCCTCCACTTTTCTAAACAAAGAATAAAAGTTAGGATCTATCAAGCCAGGTTCCACGCTGGGATCTGACTTGTCCAGTAGTAACATCAGCTGGGAGGATAACACAAGCGAAAATAGCCTATGAGTTATACAGCTTTGTGTTGCATTTAAATAGGGTAATGTTTCCCATTTAATTTTATTTAAAAATGAACAGAAAGAGGTCCCTGGAAGACAGTCGTCAAGGGACAAGAACAGGAATCTGAAACAGGTCCCATTAAGTGAAGTTAAGAGTGAGGAGCAGAGGTAAGGGCTCCAAATTAAAGTGCTACAGGAATAAGACTTAAAGCAAAGTGGACTTGCGAGAAGCAAATAGATTGAGGAGACAACCACAGGTTGGTGACTCCTTACTATGGACCTTTGGAGTAGTGACGTTCTGCTTGGCACAGGAGAACATCGGAGAGTGCTCAAAAAGGAGTACACCATACGAAGAACATTACTGATGCAATGTTGCAACAATAATGACTTCAAGCAACTCAGCATGAACTAAGAACAGGAGCGAGGTAATAGAACAAAGAAATGTGCCATGAGATTAGTTTCTCACCCAATGAGTAAATGTCATTAGAGCTATTTTCTCATGTGTAAGGTAATAACAATACAGACTGGATGGGCTTACTGACCTGTTTCTGTGCTATAGCTTTTATGTTTTTGCTGATCCCACAAGGAGTTATTTGAACTTAAGAGCTGAGGATGATTTTGCCTAGAGCTGGGGCATGAAAGTGGCTGGCATGGAACTTCATGGCGCCAGCTGGCGTGCCTTGTGTTTTGCACTGAAGAACTGGACTTTGTCCGATCCCAGTTGATATTACTACTGAACAAGTCAGATTCCAGAGGAGAACCTGGCTTGATAGATCCTAAATTTTTTTTGAAACTGTGGAGGAAAGTTACTGAACAAATTCACAGGACTCTGCTACTGGATTTCTAACAGAAAAATTAAAACATTTATTAAACAAAAAAAATGAACTACATTGCACCAGGCAAAAAGGTTGGAAAGGTCTCAATACCAACACAAGAAAATGATTCAAATCACATGAATCCTTCACCTCAGCAATACCATTATAGACACATACAAATTCAGAAATATAAAACAATTTACAATATCTGTCTTATATTTCAATATTCAGGATAAGTATACAGTGCATGTGAACCAACTAGCGAACTATGGTTAGACACCCCACACTCAAAAATAAATGGCAGATGCAACCAAAGTAGATTCCATGGATTTCTCACCAACCCACACAGATGTTTGTCACATTGTGATCCAACCAGTCTCACTGAAACTTTGTCTCTTTCAAGAGGATTTTCAATCTCCATATTTGAAAAACATGGAATTCTCTTTAAACGTTGCTCTCACTTGAATGGCTTCAACGAGGACTGCCCTCCAGGGTTTCAATCTCGCCTTCCGAGATTTCTTTCCTCTGGATCTCTGCATACTTCGCCTTTCAAGCACAATGTTAGATCTTCGGCCCTGCCCAGCAGAACACCGCTGTGCTAAGGCGTAGTCACCATAAGGAGTCACCAACCTTTGACTGCCTCCTCGGATCTTCAGGGCTACACTCAAGCCAGCTTCACTTCAAGTCTGCTCCCCGCAGTTGTCTCTTTAACTCAGAGCCCATTTCTCTGCTCCTTTCTCTCAAGTTTACTTAACGGGGTTTGTTTCTGATCTCTGTCCTTGTACCCTACCTGGGACTGCCTTCTGGGACCTTTTTCAGGTCCCTATCTTTGTCCCTGCCTGGGATCTTCTTCTGGGACTTCTTTAAGCTCTCTTGTTTGGGACCTTCTCCTTGTCCCCATCTGTGGGACACCTTCCCTGGAGAAGCGCTCCAATTCCAGGTCACCTGGCCTGCAGTTTCGTGCTGTTTCACTTCTTTGCTTCCTTTTCTTTGTGCACGTGCACAGGGCCGGTTCCTGGCTTAAAGATGTGAAAATGGACAAACTGCATATCTGCATGCATGAAAGGCTCGAGTTACGTAAAAAAGCTGTATCCCGGCCGGCACATGAGCAGAAGTCCTGTGCCCGCTGGGAACTGGAGTTTACAGCCTCCAACTGCCGACTTAAAACTAAAGTAAGTTTTTTTTGAGTTTCATTGCAGCTCCCTCATCATTGAGGATGGGAATGTTTGTGGATTCGCTTCCTCTGGTTAATTGTTTACCACTATTCACAAGTGGATGTGGCAGGACCGCAAAGCTTTGATCCGATTCATTGGTGGTGGGATTGTTTAGCTCTATCGCATGCTGCTTCTGCTGTTTAGCATGCATGTTGTCCTGTGTTGTAACTTCATGAGGTTGGCACCTTATTTTTATGTATGCCTGGTGCTGATCCTGGCATACTCTCCCACGCTTCTCAGTGAACTAGAGTTGATCCCCTGGCTTGATGGTAATGGTAGAGTGAGGAATATGCTGGGCCATGAGGTTACATGAATTGTGGTTGAGTACAACTCTCCTGCTGCTGTTGGCCCACAGCACCTTATGGGTGCTCAGTTTAGAGCTGCTAGTTCTGTTCTGAATCTATCCCAATTAGCATGGCAGTAGTGCCATACAACACAATGGATGATACCCTCAGCATGAAGACAGGACCTCATCTCCACAAGGACTTTGTGATGGTTACCGCTACCAATACTGTCATGGCACCTGCGACAGGTGGATTGGTGAAGTAGACATTCCCTCAAACTGGCTACCTCACCACCTGCTGTAGGCCAAGTCTGGCAGATATGTCCTTCAGGACTCAGCCAGCTTGGTCAGTTGTGGTGCCACAGAGCCATTCTTGGTGACTGACAATGAAGTTCCCCACTCAAGAGTACATTGTGTGCCCTTCCTACCTTCAGTACTTCTCCAAGTGATGTTCAACATGTAGGAGTACTGATTCATCAGTTAGAGAGTGGTAGGTGGTAATCAGCAGGAGTTTCCTTGCCCATGGTTGACCAGATGTCATGAGACTTCATGGGATCTGGTGTCAACGTTGAGACTCACAGGCCAACTCCCTCCTGAGTGTATGCCACTGTGTTTCCAGCTCTGGTGAGTCTGTCCCTCCAGGTGGTACAAGGCATACCCATGGATGGTGATGGAAATGCCTGGGACATTGACTGTACGGTGTGATTTGGTAAGTATGGCTATGTTGGAGGACTTTGTAGGATCAACTGGGCAGGGTGTGCCATTGTCATTTTCAGTGCATAGGTCAACACTGGGTGGTTTGTCTGGTTTTTAAAAAATTCCTTATCAACTTTTCTGTAGCGGGTTTGGTACAACTGAATGGCTTGCTAGGCCATTTCAGAGGACATTTAAGAGACACTACATTGTTGTGGGTCTGGAGTCACATGTAGGGCAGACCGGATAAGGATGTCAGATTTCTTTCCCTAAAGGACATCAGTGAATCAGATGGGTTTTTATGACAATCCGGGAGTTTCATGGTCATTTCTGATTTATAAATTAAGTGTAAATTCCATCATCTGTCGTGTAGGAATTTGAAGTCATGTCCCCAGGCCATTAATCAGGGTCTCGGGATTTTAGATTAGTAACATTACCACTACACTACCTTCCCCACAACTGAATCTCACCTGAATATGAATGTGTGAGCCTAAAGAATGAAAGGCTATTTAGCTATAGAGGATATCACAGTAAACCTGGATTCCTCCTCATCTTGTATCCATACACTTATCCATCAGCAGCCAGTGGAAAATGATGACCAGTGTGATCCCCATCTAATTTATCCCTTTCCTAGCCCACACTAAGAGCTATTTGTGACGCTTCTACCATCACCTCAGTGGGCATTCAGTAGAAACGTTTTAAAATATGCTGCCAATGGCAAATGCGTGATTCCATAGTTGTGAACCGCAGTAACAAATATAAACTGCTTGATTCACCATATTCTGGCTGCAGCAGATACCCACAGGTCTTGCAAGCAGATTCACCAGGTCGGTTTCTGCCAAAAAGGTAGTTGGAGAAGGTGGCACCCAAAACAGCACTGCACTCCACAAACCAGTGCAGCATTTTCAGCATGGACTGGGGACCAAATCTGCTGATTTTAACAATGCAGCACTAGTTACCAGACAGCAGTGCTGTTTTGGTTTTCTGGCTCCATTCTTTACATTTCTACCCTGGCAGAACCTTCATCAAAAGATTCAGATTAAAGGACTCTGAAAAAGGACTAGAAATCAATAAGATTACAAAATGCTTAAAAGTATATTCAGAATTAATAAAAACAGAAAATGCTGGAAATACTCAGCAGGTCTGACAGTACCTGTGGACAGAGAAAAAGGGTTAATGTTTCACGCCAGTGACTGGCAGAACTGGGAGTAATTAGAGATGCAACAATTTTTAATCAAGGTCGGGGAAGGACAATGGGAAGAAAGAACAAAAAGGAAGGTCTGTGATAGGGTGGAAGGCAGGAAGATTAACTGACAAAAGGGCTGACGGTGCAAGGCAAAGAGAGATGGTAATAGGACAAGTAAAGAAACAAAAGATGTGTCAAGGTGAGGTGTAAGTGGGAAATTAGAGTCATAATTGACAACTGCCATCCGAAAACAAAATGACAATGGGAAAAGAGGTTATGATCTGAAATTACTGAACTCAATGTCCAGACAAATTTCATTTCTTTGCCATCTCCAGCACAATGCCACCACCAAGCACATCTTCTGCTCCTCTTTCAGCATTCTGAAGGGACAATTCACTCTGCAACACCCTTTCCACTCCTCAATCACCCCCAACTCCTCCTTCCCAACCCAAGCCACCTTCCTGTACAAGCTCAGGAGATGGAGCACCTGTCCCTTTACCTCCTCCCTTCTCAACATTCAGGGCCCCTAACACTCCTTCCAGACGAAACAGAAAATCTCTTGTGCTTCTTTCAAATTAGTATACTGGATTTCCTTTTCACGTTTCATTCCCTCTATGTTGTAGCTCAGTTGACCATTTTGCAGAATGCCACCTTTCAGTCAGCAAGCATGATCCTGAGCTTTCAGTTGTCTGTAATTTTAACCTGCCACTCTGCTCCCATTCTGATCGTCACCCCCTACACTGTTCCAATAAAGCTTAATGAAAGTTTGAGAAACAGCATCTCAACTTTCGCTTAAGTACTTTATACCCTTCTGGTCTCAACATTGTGTTCACAGTTGGGACCAAAAGCTAGTGAGCAACTTTAGCCTAGAACGAGGATGTTTTATTCACAGCCTTCACCCATTGCCCATGTTAAATATAGTTTTGATAAAATATGGAGCCAGGTTCTGCTTTAGCAAGAATTCTACCGGTGCCTGCTGTTCATTAGACATGCCTCCCCGCCCTTCAGCTCAAAACATTTTTGCCAATAAAGTTGCTGGAAATGTGAGCTGACAGCATTACAGAGAGTGGAAAAAACAGGGTGTCTGGAACCTGAGTAAGCAATTGTGTAGCTCCTTAACCAATCAGATTGAAGGACTGAGAGGGAAGCATAAATTAAAGTGAATGAAATCAATATCAAATCAGGCATAGAAAGAGAAATAAAGAAAAAGAAAAAGAAAGATTTAATTAAGGGACAAAGAGACAGAAAGGAAAAGTAAAAAAAAAATGACAGAAATGAGACTCCTGACTTCATTTTCAGTACCAGAGAGAATGGCTAGCAGTAATTAACCCTGTTACATCACTAAAAGGGTACTCATGCCTGAAATTTCAGATTTAACTTTCTGAGATGAGTTTAGTTTCGTAACTGCTGTGCAAATACAGGAACTTAATGACATTCAATGCATTTCAAAGTTGATGCAGACAGTGAGATACCATTTTTGTAAAGCTAAGAACAGAGCAACGCAACTGTATGGCAAATTTTATTGGTACATAGCCATGCACCTGCACCTTGCCTGAATTTGCTGTACCATTTGCACATAAATAATGGGGAGAGCAAATAGCCTCACCTTTATTTTGGCGGAAAAATCTAGCTCAATGTTTCAAAGTTTCCTGCCATAACAGTGACTTATGATCCACGCTCAATCACTTTGATGATGTCATTTGCATCCCAAAACTGTTCCTTTCAATAGTGACTTAAACTTCAGTCCAGCTTGGGGATCAATAGAGGCACATCTGGACCGACGTAGGGATTCTACCAACTGGCTACTCCACACTATTTAATATACGCTGAAAAGTATGCTGAAAGAAACTGCTAGAAAACAGGAGTTCACTGTATAATCCTGCTGTTATCAACTTGCATTACAACTGCACGTAATAAAGTAACGAGACTCTCCCCGCACCCCAAAACAGCTTTACAGAGTACCTGCACAAAAGCAGTTAGTACATACGGTAAGGACTAGAAAGGTTTTATGTTATAGATGTTTCGGTTTCAGAACAATGAAGGGACACCCCTAGCTAGGTTCTTTCCCTGGTCAACGCCTAGCTTATATTGGCTATGAAACTACTGTTATTTAGTTTTGTTAAAATAAGGCATGATGAAGTTAATCTCACAGAAATGGGTCCAATATTTCTTTATAACTAAAGGCATTAGTCTGTAAATAAAGGAAGCTGCCATGGAAGAACATCAGTTTATAGAAACTATCATGTGTAATTATGAATTCTAAAACAAAGATGTAACAGGGAATGCTGGTCCAAAATATGGTTGAATTGACATAAACATTATAAACATACTTGTCACGAAGCTGCTAACACATTAGAATAATTAAGTGCAGTTAGAATTGTTCAAATTGTTCCATGTTAATTCTTCTGTTGGAAAAATTTAGCACAGCTCTGGGTTAATCCTGAGCTGCATGCAGACTGATGGAACCTGATGACTGATGCACCTTGTCTGGAAGGAGTTGTTCATTATACTTCTACTCAGCCATGAAAATTAACCATAAATGACTTCTTTTTTTATCCTTTTTAGAATTTTGTTTTAAGTATAGGGTTGCATTTGCAGATTGGTTTGAGATTCCACAGATAATTTACTCAATTATTGAGCTGCAAACCATTTATTAATTTTGTAATCAATCTTATGCCTTTCTTCTCTTCCACTGTGGGTTAATAACAATTTTGATAGGATCAGCTGCGATACGTCAGCCAATTTGCCCTTTGTGAGGTTATGTTGTGACTTGTGAAGGAAGTTGTACTGTTAACAGAATGAGGCCAGAGCTACATCAATTTTCCTTTCTTACCCCAGGGTCTCCAGTCATGTACCCAGACGAACTCAATTCACAAAGGAAACTCCTCCTCTCCCATCAATATTTGTTTCCATATTATAACAGAATGAAGTTCTGCCAAAGGTTTGGTGAAAAAAACGTGGCAGGAGAAAGGAAATGTCAGAAAAGTTATACGCATGTAAAACATGGATAAGGAGGGCTTTACATTTTGCCATGAATGTAGAATTATACAGGACAAAGTACAGAAAAGTTCTACCGGTTTCAAACCCTGCCATTTACTCCTGATTATAAAAGGTTATCTAAATCAGAAGAGTGTCTATTGGCTTCTTTATTTCTTATTATTTTGCATTGAAGCATTCTAGTGCCATTGCACATTAATATGGTTAATGCTGGTAACTCTTCTAGGTTACATGGCTTATGAGTGTTCCCTTCCGAACAGAAACAGTTATATAGCATGCCAGTGGCACAACCTGCATCTCAAAACAAATCATGTATTTTTGACTCGTAGCTTTGCAATTAGAGTCACAGAGGTCTACAGCACAGAAAAAGGCCCTTCGGCCCATCGAGTCTGCGCCGGTCAAACTAGTACCGAACTATTCTAATCCCATTTTCCAGCACTAGGCCCATAGCCTTGTATGCCATGGCTATTGTAATTGTAATGAGCTCCATTTAATCTTCACTTACAGGCAAAAACTATTTTCAAATTGATGCAATTAGATAATTATTATTTTTGTTCCTCCTGAATTCTGTTTAAAAGTAGTTGAGTGTTTGTACTTGTGGCTTGTGATAAGTTAGCATGGAAGGAAATTAAATGAAAAGTCGCAGTAGTTCCAGAGGACCATAAGCTGCTCTCTCATTAGAGAGAGAGAGACAACTGGTGGTGAATTTAACCTGAGGGTCACCACACCTCAGGCGAGAGGTGAGGTTGAGAAGGGGGGGCCTTCATTGATGACCTCAGCCGGTACCATCACAAACCAGCCGCCCAGTCAACTGAGCTAATCAAAGATTGAGGAAAAGTGCCTACTCTGATGACAACTGAAAAATGGAAGGCCTAGATTTTGCAGTAGTAATGACAGTGAAACAATGAACATTTGCTGTCATTACTCTTCTGAAGCTGATAGCAACTTCTGGCGTCCCACATGGACAGTTAAATTCAAAAGTCTAGAAGTCGCTGTCAATTATTCGATGTTTCGCCACAGAGTCCACTATTGAAGCACCCCGAGATTGCAATCAATTAGAAATCTCTGAACTGACAAGAATTTTCCTTTCATCTCATTTGTCTCACTATAAAAACCCTTTAAAAAGTTACACCTTGTTGAATGAGGGGTAATTAGGTTTTTAAAGGGTGTATTAAGTTCATAATTAGTGTTGAACAGCATCACTGGCCCTGAAAAACAAATTTTATATTTGTGCAATGTCAAATTTCTTCATCATGATAAAAAATTATTTTAAAAGTATTTCTTTTTCAAAAGTTTAAGATATTTCAGCTTCTACTTTAATCTGATGTGTATGCCCCAATCATGTATTTTGTTCTCCATAAAACTAAATTACAGATGAAAGATAATCAGTGGTTTTTAACTTCTCAGTTTTCTGGCTGTGATAATTTTTTAACAAGGTTGTGGGTTCATAGAAACATAGAAAATAGGAGGAGTAGGCCATTTGCACCTGCTCTGCCAATCAATATGATCATGGCTGATCCTCTATCTCAACGCCAAACTCCTGCTTTCTCCCCATACTCCTTGATGCCTTTATTGTCTAGAAATCAGTTTCCTTCTTAAATATATTCAGGGACTTGGCCTCCACAGCCTTCTGTGGTACAGAATTTCACAGGTTTATCACCCACTGAGTGAAGAAATTTCTCCTCATCTCAGTCCTAAATGGCCTACCCAGTATTTGAGACTATGACCCTATGCTCCAGAGCCCCCCCCCGGCCAAGGGAAACATCCAGTCTGTCCAGCCCTGTTCGAATTTTATACGTTTCAATGAGATCCCCTCTCATTCTTCTAAACTCCAGTGAATAGTTGGCCCAATCTCCCCTCACGACAATCCTGTCATCCCAGGAATCAGTCTGGTGAACCTTCAGTGCACTCCCTCTATGGAAAGTATATTCTTTCTTAGGTAAGGTGACCAAAACTGCTTATAATACTCCAGGTGTGGTCTCACCAAGGCCCTGTACAGCTGCAGTAAGGCATCCTTGCTCCTGTACTCAAGTCCTCTCACAATGAAAGCCAACATACCATTTACCTTCCTAACTACTTACTGCGCCTACATACTTGCTTTCAGTGACTGGTGTAAAAGGACACCCAGGTTCCTTTATACATCAACATTTCCCAATCTATCACAATTTAAATAATACTCTGCCATTCTGTTTTTCCTAACAAAGTGGATAACTTCGCACTTATCCACATTATACTGCATCTGCCATGTATTTTCCCACTCAACCAATTTTTCTAAATTGTCTTGAAGCCTCTTTACATCCTCCTCACCACTCATATTCCCACCTAGTTTTGTGTTATCAGCAAACTTGGAAATATTCTGTTCTGTTCTGTTCTGTTGAAGGGTCATTGGACTTGAAACGTCAACTCTTTTCTTCTCCACCGATGCTGCCAGACCTGCTGAGTTTTTCCAGGTAATTCTGTTTTTGTTTTTGTTTTGGAAATATTACATTTGGTTCCCTCATCCAAATCATTGATATATATTGTGAATAGCTGGCACCAATCCCTGCGGTACCCCACCTGCCACTCCAAAATGACCCATTTATTCCTACTCTCTGTTTTCTGTCTGCTAACTAATTCTCAATCCATACAAAAACATTACCCCCAATCCCGCGTGCTTTAATTTTTCACACTAACCTCTTATGTGGGACTTTATGAAAAGCTTTCTAAGAACGCAAATACATTCATCCACTGGTTCTCCTTTATCTGTTCTACTCGTTATGCCCTCAAAAAGCTCCAGTAGGTTTGTCAAACAGGATTTCCCTTTCATGAATCCATGCTGACTTTGTCTAATCTTGTTGATATTTTCTAAGTGTCCTGTTATCACATCATTTATAATAGACTCTAGCATCTTCCCTACTGCTGATGTTAGGCTAACCAGTCTATAATTCCCTTTTTTCTCCCTCCCTCCTTTTTTAAATAGTGGGGTTAAATTTGCCACCCTCCAATCTACCGGGACTGTTCCAGAATCTACAGAATTTTGGAAGATGACAACAAACACATCCACTATTTCCATGGCCACCTCCTTTAGTACCCTGGGATGTAGATTATAGGCCCTGGGGATTTATCAGCTTTCAGTCCCATTAATTTCTCCAGCACTATTTTTTTACAGTACTAATTTCCTTCAATTTCTTTTTCTCATTAGACTCTTGGTTCCTTCATATTTCTGGGAAGTTATTTGTGTCTTCTTCCATGAAGACAGAACTAAAGTAGTTGTTTAATTGCTCTGCTATTTCCTTGTTCTCCATTATAAATTCTTCTGTTTTGGACTGTAAGGGACCTACATTTGTCTTCACGAATCTGTTTCTTTTTACATGCTTATAGGGCAGATTTGACGCTGGCTGGCCAATTAATGGCCAGTTAGCGTGACATGCGCGCTGAATTGCTCAGTGCTGCCATGGTGGAGGTGGGTGCTGGCGTCAGCGCGGGTGCGGGCAAGTGCTGAATGAAAGCTCCATGAAGGTAGAGAGTTGCCTTAGAGAGCTGAAGACCTAAAAAAATCAAAAACAAAGATTTCAGAAGCTGCAAGTTTCCATGCATCATTATAAATCACCTGAAAATTTAGCTACGGAAAATGCTGTGCACAGAAATTTATTTAAATTTTATTTCATCATGAAAACCTCATCCTGCCCGTGGGTGAGGTTTGAAGAAAAATGCAAGTCCGCCTGCCCGATTCGCCTGTCCCTCAACCATAAGGTTGGACGGGCAACGTAAAATTAAGGCAGGTGCGCTTCCAACTTTTGCATGTGCCCGCTGACCAAAATATTACACGAGTGCGGGATGACGTTGGGGCACGTGCCCGCCCGCCAACCTAAAAATTCTGCCCATGGAAGTTTTTGCAGTCTGTTTTTATGTTGCTTGCAAAATTACTCTCATACTCCATTTTTCCTCTTAATCAATCTTTTTGCCTTCCTTTGCTGAATCCTAAACTGCTCCCAATCCTCGGGTTTGGTACATTTTCCAGCAACTTTATATGACTCCTCTTTGGATCTAATACTATCCTTAATTTCTTTTGTTAGCCATGGTTGGATTGCTTCTCCTGTCATGTTTTTGCGCTAGAAAGGAATATCTAACTGTTGCAATGCCTGAATTCATTCTTTAAATATTAGCCATTGCCTATCCACCATGATGCCTTTTAATGAAGTTTCCCAACCTATCATAGCCAACTCATCCCTCATACCTTCACAGTTTCCTTTGTTTAGAGTTAGGACCCTAGTTTTGGATTGGACTACTTCACTTTCCATCCTAATGAAGAACTCTATCATATTATGATCACTCTTCCCAAAAGGACCCCACACAACAAGATTATTAATTAACCCCTTCTCATTACACAATACCAAATCTAGGATAGCCTGTTCCCTAGCTGGTTCCTTGATGTACTGGTCTAAAAAACCACCTAGCACACATTCCATGCATTCATCCGCCACATTATTGTTGCTAATTTGGTTTGCCCAGTCTTTATGCAAATTAAAGTTACCCATGATTACTGTAGCACTCTTGTTACATGCATCTCTAATTTCCTGTTTAATGCTGTCACCACCTAACTATTATTGTTTGGAGGCCTATAGACAACTCCCACCAATGTTTTGCACCCCTTGCTGCTTCTCAGCTCCACCCAGACTGATTCCACATATTGATTTTCTGAGCCAATATCCTTTCTCACTATTGCACTGATGTAATCCTTTACCAATAACGCCACCCCACCTCCCTTTTCTTTTTGCCTGTCCTTCCTAAATATTGAATACCCTTGGATGTTCAGTCCCCAGCCTTGGTCACTCCAGTCCCATTCCGGGATTTGAACACAACAATCTAGGCTGACATTCCAGCAAAATGCTGAGCGAGTGCTGTAATGCTGGAGGTGATGTTTTTCAGACGAGACATTAAACCAACCAACCCTTCTACTTCTCAGATGGATTTATACGGTCCCATGGCACTATTCTGAAGAGCTAGGGAGTTAACCCCAGTGACTTGGCCAATATTTATTCCTCAATCAACATTATAAAAAACTGTTTACCTGGTCACTATCACAATGTTATTTGTGGGAGCTTGCTGTGTGCAAATTGGCTGCCACATTTCTTACATTACAACAATGACTACACTTCAAAAGTACTTAATTGGCTGTAAAACTCTTTAGGACATCCAGTAGTCCTGAAAGGGGCTATATAAATGCAAATCATACTTTCATTCCACCCTGCAATATGGCAGTATAGAATGGCTGCTGGCGTGTGGAAAAAATAACTTGAAATATAGAGTGTATTTTAATTGCCACAGAAAAATGGAAACTCCCCAGTGGCTCATGTTGGTTAATACAGTGAGTAGTTAGCTGACTTATACAGAACAGGAAAATGGCTACTTGAGCCAAGTATTGAAGTCAGCCTTCTGCATGTTAACCTCTTGTTGGAGGTATTACAACTTCAGATGAGTGGGAAAAAATTAGTTGAAAAGGAGAAGAGGACAGAAGAATACAGGTGCATAACATAGCAAGAACATGGCTTGTATTTAATAGAGTTATGGAAGTGACCATGGCACCTGCTCTGGAACATGTGAGTTTGACAATTCTAGTAATCTGTATTAGAAAATGAAATTCATCTTTGCTTCTAGTTCCTGGTTGTTGCAGCAATTAGAAACTAAAGATGGTCACTTCCATAATTCCATTGAATACAAGCCAATGTTCTTGCTGGGTTATGCACCTCTATTCTTTTCTCTTGTCCTCTTCTCCTTTTCTACATTTTTTCCCCCGCTCATCTGAAGTTGTAATATCTCCAACAAGAGATCAAGATGCAGGAGGCTGACTCCAAAACTTATCAATACCAAAAGCACTGAGGGGAGAAAAAACTGAAACTCACCTGAGTAGAACAACATGCTTTTCCTGGTGATTTTTGTTTTAGCTCTAATTTCTATCCAGAAATTCCTATGAGGTGTTGTAACTTTAGAGGTAGCCATATCATCACATTACACGGAGCCTGATAGAAAATGCTTTTGAGGGTCAAACAACAAGGATACACTTAACTTCTACAACAAATAGCCGACCAGGGTTGTAAAGTAATAAACACAGGTTTTAGAACACCATAAGGAGGCAGATTACTTGACAGAGATAGCAAATTCCACTGTGACCAGGGAAATATCTAAATACCCTTTATTAAAGTCAACTTCATTTTAAATTAGCTGGTGACAGTATTCTTGTCAGGGATTATGTTCGAAACTCTTGTTAAGTAGGAGATGCCACAGTATCATACTCACTCCACTGTACCACACAGAGACCAAGGCCCAGATTTCTGCTCCTGGGTCGGGCGTGCAGAGACAGGAAAATTACCAGCTCTGTGAACCTGACCTTTAAAAATGGCTGCCCAAACTTCGGATTCTCGGTCCAGAGGGGCTGGATTAGGATTCAGGGCGGGTGACCGCAAAAATAGTGAAGGGTTGGAGGTGGACCCAGCACAGGTTGGGTAACTTGGACACAGATTAAAAGGCCCATTTGAGAGGAGGAGATGTCATTGCCTTGTCAGGTGAGTGTCCAAGCTGTAAATATTGTCCAATTGTGAGCTGACCCTGGAAGGGATGGCCCATCATGGGCTTTGCCTGTGGAAGAATCGCCATTGCTGCTGCCTATTCAAAATGTACTCTACAGAACCATTGAAGGCCATAAAGTCGATCCTCACGACACAGCCTTGGAGATACGAACTTACAAATTAGGAGGAGTGGGCCACTCGGCCCCTCAAGCCTGCTCTTCCATGCAATAAGATCATGGCTGATATGATTTTATCCTCATATTCCTGCCTACCCTTGATAACCTTTCACCCCCTTGCTTATCAAGAATCTATCTACCTCTGCCTTAAAGGTATTCAAGGACTCTGCCTCAACCACCTTTTCAGGAAGAGCTTTCCAAAGTCTCACAACCTTCTGAAAGAAAATAAAAATCCTCATCTTTGTCTTAAATGGGTGACCCCTTATTTTGAAACAATGATCATGAGTTCTAGATTCTTCCACAAGAGGAAATATCCTTTCCACATTCACCTTGTCAAGTCCCCTCAGGATCTTATATGTTTCAATCAAGTCGCCTCTCACTCTTCTAAACAGATACAAGCCTAGCCTGTCCAACCTTTCCTTATAAGATAACCCGCCCATTCCAGGCATCAATCCAGTAAACCTTCTCTGAAACTGCTTCTAATGCATTTACATCTTTCCTTAAATAAGGAGACCAATACTGTACATAGTACGCCAGATATGGTCTCACCAATGCCCTGTATAACTGAAGCATTACCTCCCTATTCTTGCATTCAATTCCCCTTGCAATGAATGATAACATTCTATTAGTTATGGTAATTACTCGCTGCGCCTGCAAACTAATCTTTTGCGATTCATGCACTAGGACACCCAGATCCCTCTTATTGTCTTGCCACCACTACCTGAAATAGATATTATGCAATAAAGACAGAAAATGCAAGAAAAACTCAGCAGGTCTGGCGGCATCTGTGGAGAGGGAAACAGAGTTGATGTTTCATGTCCGTATGACTCTGCCTCAGATTTTATGCAGTTATGTAGTTAGCTGCCAAGACTTTGGGTGGATGAATGATGAACAGTGCCATGCTTATTACCCCATCCACTTGCCCTCTTGTCACCCATCTACCAGGATGCACCCACACTGGTAACCTTGACCTGGTATCTCACAGCTGCAAACTGCCTTGGCATAACAGTGTGACTGAAGTGATGGTGGTTGATGGGGGGTGAGGGGAGGGTGAGTTGGGTAAACCAATAGAGCTGTCAGTGATTGTGGAGCACAGCATGTTACCTTGGAGTCACAGCCATAACTTACATGGTACCAAGCATTTGCGCAAAGCTATTTTTTCCATCAAACCTAACCAGCTAATGATATGGTGAAGATGGTTGGTACATGTCAGCACACAAATGTGAATGAGGGCATTGTAATCTGAATGAAGGGATGGGTCCAGCTGCCCCACACTTTTCTGGTCAGGGCCTTCATGTTTTGGTGGGAGAGGTCCAGGAGAGGAGACCAGTCCTTTACCATGCCTGCTGACATAATCCACCTGCAGTAACCAAAAACGTCTGGATTCAAATTGCAGCTGTGATGAGCGCAGCAGGAGACCATCAGCGCTCATGGATTCAGTGCCAGGAAAGGTTCAATGACCTGTGAGTGGCTCGCCTCATTCACACAGAGTTCCAAGAGAAGGGTCATATCTGCATGCCGCAGGTGTGAGACAGGCACATACAAGTCTCAATGCTGAAGCACAGGTATGTGTAGGTGCGCACAGAACATGTGAATGCGCACTGTGATGCACAAATGAAGTGAAGAGCAATATTTTTCCATGCACTATATATCAGGCTAACATAAATTCATGTTGTCGTTACAGTCAAAAGGGTGAAGAATGCCATGGAGATGGCCCGGACCGGGGCAGGGGTCGGGGGGTCAGCCTGGCTGAGATGCATCCATCCTATGGAACAGATGGCTATGGAGATTTTCAGGGTGCCTAAACTGCTGTCTGTTGGTGATGGTAAATTGCTGTTATCAGATGATAAAGGTGGTGTCATCTTGGCACATGGTAGTAATGGTGGAGGTCATGCTGTCACTTTGCTGAGCATAATGGGACATTGACATGAGAGGGAGTGCAAGGATGGTGTTGCATCATACAGCAGAGGAAGCATGGTTAAGGCAATGGTTGACATCACAGTGTGCATTTGCAATGAGAAGGGCTATACCTAAATAACTCATTTTGTGTCACACACAGGTGCTCTCGCACACCACCCCCCCCACCTCCCAAACTCCCCAACCCCCCCACCAGTCAGGTAATCCGTAATCCTTCATGCAGAGGAGACAGCCCACACTCTGTCAACTCAGGTACAAACACTTTCGGAGGGATGTAATGTGCACAAGGTGAGGGGCACTGCACCGGAGTGCAGGAGGTAGTGTCAGAGTCAGAGACATCTGTGAACAGTCCCTCTCGGAGGAGGGAGGAAAGCCATGATGATGCTCCAGTGGGCAGGAACATGGAGCCTCAGGACTCACCTTTTGGGATACAGTATTTACGGTGTAACCAATAACACCCTACACCTGAGGGATGCCCGCTAATTGGCCAAAGGCCATGGTTTTCTGCATCTGGGAATCAAATCTTTCGAGAAATTAACATGATCCTCCCACACGAGCAAATAGGGCATTAGTTACAACCTCAATGCAGTTGTGTGCTGCCGACTGGGATATACCAGACAGGTCTTCTGATGAAAGCAAAAAAACTACGGATGCTGGAAATCCAAAACAAAAATAAAAATACCTGGAAAAACTCAGCAGGTCTGACAGCATCTGCGGAGAGGAACACAGTTAACGTTTCGAGTCCGTATGACTCTTCAACAGAACTAAGGAAAAATAGAAAAGAGGTTAAATATAAGCTGGTTTAAGGGGGGGTGGGGGATGGGGTGCGGGGAGACAGGTAGATCTGGATAGAGGGCCAGTGATAGGTGGAGATAGCCAAAAGATGCCATAGAGAAAAGGACAAAGAGGTGTTGAAGGTGGTGATATTATCTAAGGAATGTGCTAATAGGTGACATTAAGGGTAGAAAGCAGGACGAGCAAGGTACAGATAGCCCGAGTGGGGGTGGGGTGGGGGGAAGGAATCGAAAAAGGCTAAAAGGTAGAGATAAAACGATGGATGGAAATACATTTAAAAATAATGGAAATAGGTGGGAAAAGAAAAATCTATATAAATTATTGGAAAAAAGGGGGATTGGAAAGGGGGTGGGGATGGAGGAGAGAGCTCATGATCTAAAATTGTTGAACTCAATATTCAGTCCAGAAGGCTGTAAAGTGCCTAGTCGGAAGATGAGGTGCTGTTCCTCCAGTTTGCTTTGAGCTTCACTGGAACAATGCAGCAAGCCAAGGACAGACATCTGGGCATGAGAGCAGGGTGGAGTGCTGAAATGGCAAGCGACAGGGAGGTCTGGATCATGCTTGCGGACAGACTGAAGGTGTTCCGCAAAGCGGTCACCCAGTCTGCGTTTGGTCTCTCCAATGGAGAGGAACCCGCCTTGGGAGCAGCGAATGCAGTAGACTAAATTGAGGGAAGTGCAAGTGAAATGCTGCTTCACGTGAAAGGAGTGTTTGGGCCCTTGGACGGTGAGGAGAGGGGAAGTAAAGGGGCAGGTATTGCACCTTCTGCGGTTGCATGGGAAGGTGCCGTGGGAGGGGGTTGAGGTGCAGGGGGTGATGGAGGAGTGTCCCGGAGGGAATGATCCCTGCGGAATGCCACCAGGGGGGGTGAAGGGAAGATGTGTTTGGTGGTGGCATCATGCTGGAGTTGGCGGAAATGGCGGAGGATGATCCTTTGAATGCGGAGGCTGCTGGGGTGATAAGTGAGGACAAGGGGGACTCTATCATGTTTCTAGGAGGGAGAGGAAGGTGCGAGGGCGGATGCATGGGAGATAGGCCGGACACAGCTGAGGGCCCTGTCAACCACCGTGGGTGGAAAACCTCGGTTAAGGAAGAAGGAAGACATGTCAGAGGAACTGTTTTTGAAAGTGGCTACCAAAATCAGACGAGTGTGGAGACGGCTGATGATTTAAATGGCCTGCTGCCTCCACAAAACACACATGCATGTAGTGCATCCCACTCCTACAAAAATGGGAAGTGCTGTATTTGGGGGTGGGAGTTATGATTTTTGGGCAGTTCCGCTATTTTCGCTACAACAGAGAGGCTCTCCTGGGGCCTGTGGGCCCAAATGTCCAATATTGACTTTCGGCGATGGTTCAAAAGTAGTTTTACCACTGCAATTCAGGAGATTCATAATTTCTCTGACAAGCACTGCAGTGACCTGCAAACTATCACAGGTCACATGGCAACCATGGCGTTTACTTTTCAAAGGACCCAAAGGGCTTCAAGGTTAGTTACCCTAAGCATGTATTAGTTCTGACCCTTACTGTGGTGAAGAAATCTACAACATTTTTAAATCCATGAATTAGAACCGGTAACAAGTAACTAATCTAAATGCAGGGAAAATTTTTCTTGATTTGTTACAAGGGAGAAAAGAACCATGCATCTTTCTTCACAGCAAAATAAGTTTTGCAGACAGAAAACAGAAACTCTAGAGTTAGATTTGTGCGGCATGAGTTTGTGTAAAGAATGTGCAAACCTAAATATTGCATGTTATGTTGTCTGGATATTTTATTCAACATTTAATTATTTTGATCAGTTAAACTGCAGGTTCCGTGAACAGAATACGAAAATGGAGATCATGGGGCTGCATCCTTAGTGAATTACAAAGATCTTCCATGCAGATGGGATAAATTTTATTTGGCTCAGTCCCTATTTAGCATCTTTTAAATATTATGCGCGCTCTTACAGTGTCTCCTTTTGATGGTTCTGTCTAGGGAGAGCGTGAAGCCCATATATCGCAATTGATCTTTTATTTTTATAGCTGGGTGTCAGTGTTGCAGAGCTCTGCTGTGCAACACAGAGAACTGGCTCTATTTATTTTGGGAAGTCACCTCACTGAATTCATAGCTCACTTTTCCTGGTATATTTATATCAGAGTGCAATCAATGAAGGGAGGCCATTGGCTGTATGTCTGTTACATATAACAGCTCTTTAAATGTAGATTCGTATCCATACATTTATCCTACCAGTTTTCAAACATAAACTGTATAACCATATTTGATACAGCCAGCCACATTACAATACAAAGAATTCCCTGAACATTTTAAAAGTATTAACGATGTTTATCCTCAAGTTCCAAACAACTGACTCTCAATTCTGTAATATGACAATCAGTATTTAGACGGGATTACAAAACCAGTTGGTATTAGCAAAATATTTAGAAAAAAGCAAACTAATGTTGAGTCTGGTACTATTTTAAATCCAGTTAAATGCTGTATAGGTCAATAAAAGTGACTGTCCTTCACCAGCCGCACAGCTAAAACGCATTCTGTGCCAGGTGACATGTTAATTGCTGTTGGCAACATGAGGATTGACAGCAAGAACAAGAAAGCGTGTTGTCTCTCACACCATGAAATAATTCCACTCCCTTTTTAAGTGCTAATAGAATAATTATGCTGCCAGCAGAGCTGAAACATAGCATCTCCACCTCCTTTCCTTTGTACAATGATTTAAATGCATAG
The DNA here is from genome assembly GCF_964194155.1 of Cetorhinus maximus. Taxonomy (NCBI): domain Eukaryota; kingdom Metazoa; phylum Chordata; class Chondrichthyes; order Lamniformes; family Cetorhinidae; genus Cetorhinus; species Cetorhinus maximus. The sequence goes on along the minus strand of NC_135880.1, from coordinate 50,115,764 downwards.
GAAACATTCTGTTAACACACCCACCTACATGTAAATCTCAAATAGGAGATTTCACAAGAATATTAGTTTAAAACAAAGACATTCCCAGACAGTTTCATTTTTTAGCATCTTTGCCTGAGGAGTCCCCATACCACCAAATGTCTCTTTGTCTGCTTGTCTTTTAATTAGATGTGCTTGTATGCCTCAAAGATTAGTTATATTGAATCTCTGTGTATTAGACATCAAAGCCTATAAATCAAAGGAATCAGTTAGATCACGTGCCAAATTAATGATTATCCCACATCAACATTTCAGATAAAGTACATGAAATATTGATTATAAAAATTAACACACCTTGGATTTACTTACTGGCAACTCTTTATCAAATTGTTATTTAATTATTACCATTCAAAAACAGTTGCAATGGAGCAAATCAAAGGACTGGGGTTGTATTTTATGGCATAAATGATGTCTTACACAAGACACTGAAAAGCCTTCAGAGTTCAATGTTTTTGTTTCCATGGACATTATTTAAACAACATTGGACGCAGGAGCAATATGGGATACCAGTGAAGCTTAGCTGTTTCAAATGCAAGGCCTCTGAAGAACACCTTCAATTAAGCAGCCAAGTTGTGCCTGCTATTGTGTAATAGTAAACTGCTTACCACTGTTTTCTATTCTACTTCAGTTTGCACAATTGAAAAGTTCCTCTTTAGTGAATGAAAAGGATTTTTTACTTACTGTATTGCATTTTTGTTTTAATTTAAAAGTTTTTCAATGTTTGTTGCAGGCTACTGTGGTTTTCAAGTGAAACAACAGAAAGAAAGAATGCAAATTTATATAGTGCCTTTCATGACCACAGGACATGCCAAAGGACTTCACAGCCAATGAAGTACTGTTAAAGTGTAGTCACTGTTGCATTGTAGGAAATGCAGCCAGTTTTCACACAGCATGGTCCCTCAATTAACAATAAAGTAAATGACCAGATGTTTTGTTTAGACAATGGTTGAGGGGCAAATGTTGGCCAGGATACTTAAAGAACTGCCTGTTCTTCAATAGTACCATGGCATTTCTTACATTCACCCGGGAGAGGAAACATTTAACATCTCATCCGCAAGATGCGACCTCCAACAGTGCAGCAGTCATGCAGTGGTGCACTGAAGTGCCAACCTAGATTATGGGTTCAAGTAAGGCTTGTAGGTATGAGTTTTAGCATTGAGCCAAAGCTAATACAGAGACCAGAAATTGGAAAAAATATTTCTTAGTAATACCACACTGTTTTATAGCAATGGAACAGTTTCACATGGGTATAGGTGTGATGTGGGTGTTATTGGTTGTGTTAGACATTTGTTATTCGCACTTTCAACTGTCTAATAGCCAATCCTCAATCTATACTAATGTATAAAAACATAGAAAATAGGAGCAGGAGTAGGCCACTCGGCCCCTCGAGCCTGCTCCGCCATTCACTATGATCATGGATGATCATCCAATTCAATAGCCTGCTCCCGCTTTCTCCCCATATCCTTTGATCCCTTTCGCCCCAAGAGCTATTACTAACTCCTTCTTGAAAACATACAATGTTTTGGCCTCAATTACTTTCTGTGGTAGCGAATTCCATAGGTTCACCACTCTCTGGGTGAAGAAATTTCTCCTCATCTCAGTCCTAAATGGTCTATCCCATATCCTCAGACTGTGAAACCCTGGTTCTGGACTGCCCCACCATCGGGAACATCCTTCCTGCATCTACCCTGTCTAGTCCTGTTAGAATTTTATAGGTTTCTATGAGATCCCTCCTCATTCTTCTGAACTCCAGCGAATATAATCCTAACCGACTCAATCTCTCCTCATGTCAGTCCCGCTATCCCAGGAATCAGTCTGGTAAACCTTCACTGCACTCCCTCGAGAGCAAGAACATCCTTCCTCAGATAAGGAGATCAAAACTGCACACAATATTCCAGGTGTGGTCTCACCAAGGCCCTGTATAATTGCAGCAAGACATCCCTGCTCCTGTACTCGAATCCTCTGGCTATGAAGGCCAACATACTACTTGCCTTCTTTACCGTCTGCTGCACCTGCATGCTTACCTTCAGCGACAGTACAAGGATACCCAGGTCTCGTTGCACATTCCCCTCTCTCAATTTATAGCCATTCAGATAATAATCTGCCTTCCTGTTTTTGCTACCAAAGCGGATAACCTCACATTTATCCACATTATACTGCCTGTGCCATGCATTTGCCCACTCACTCAGCTTGTCCAAATTACGCTGAAGCATCTCTGCATCCTCCTCACAGCCCACCCTCCCACCCAGTTTTGTGTCTGCAAATTTGGAGATATTACATTGAGTTCCCTCATCTAAATCATTAATATATATTGTGGATAACTGGGGTCCCAGCACCCATCCCTGCGGTACCCCACTAGTCACTGCCTGCCATTCGGAAAAAGACCCGTTTAGTCCTACTCTTGGATTCCTGTCTGCCAACCAGTTTTCTATCCATCTCAATACACTACCCCCAATCCCATGCGTTTTAACTTTACACGCTAATCTCTTATGTGGGACTGTCAAAAGCCTTCTGAAAGTCCAGATAAACCACATCCACTGGCTCCCCCTCATCAACTCTACTAGTTACATCTCAAAAAATTCCAGCAGATTTGTCAAGCATGATTTTCCTTTCGTAAATACATGCTGACTCTGTCCAATTCTGCCACTGTTTTCCAAGTGCTCAGCCATTAAATCTTTTATAATGGACTCTAGAATTTTCCCCAGTATCGACGTCAGGCTGACTGGTCTATAATTCCCTGTTTTCTCTCTACCTCCCTTTTTAAATAGTGGAGTTATATTAGCGACCCTCCAATTTGTATGAAGTGTTCCAGGGTCCATAGAATCTCGGAAGATGACCGCCAATGCATCCGCTATTTCTAGGGCCACTTCCTTAAGTACTCTGGGATGTAGATTATCAGGCCCCAGGGATTTATCGGCCTTCAATCCCATCAATTTCTCCAACACCATTTTCCTACTAATGCTGATTTCTTTCAGTTCCTCCCTCTCACTAAACCCTGTGTTCCCCAACAACCTCCACTAATGTTTTTTGCCCCTTAGTGTTTCTCAGCTCTACCCATACAGATTCCACATTGTCGGAGCTAATATCTTTATTTGGTACTTTATTTGTGTCCTCCTTTGTGAAGACAGAACCAAAGTATGTATTTAGTTGGTCAGCGATTTCTTTGTTCCCCATTATAAATTCCCCTGTTTCTGACTGTAAGGGACCTACATTTGTATTCACCAATCTTTTTCTCTTCACATACGTATAGAAACTTTTACAGTCAGTTTTTATGTTCCCCGCAAGTTTACTCTTGTACTCTATTTTCCCCTTCTTAATCAATCCCTTTGTCCTCCTTTGCTGAATTCTAATCTGCTCCCAGTCCTCAGGTCTGTTGTTTTTTCTGGCCAATTCGTATGCCTCTTCCTTGCATCTAATACTATCTCTAATTTCCCTTGCAAGCCATGGTTTGGCCACCTTTCCTATTTTACTTTTGCGCCAGACAGGAATAAACAATTGTTGCAGTTCACCCATGCGCTCTTTGAATGTTTGCCATTGCCTATCCACCATCATCCCTTTAAGTAACGTTTCCCAATCCATCATAGCAACTTGTGCCTCATACCATCATAGTTTCCTTTATTAAGATTCAGGACCCTAGTCTCAGAATCAACTACGTCACTCTCCATCTTGATGAAGAATTCTATCATATTATGGTCACTCATCCCCAAGGGACCTCGCACAACTAGATTGCCAATTATTCCTTTCTCATTACACAACACCCAGTCGAGGATGGCCTGTTCTCTCGTTGGTTCCTCAATGTATTGGTCCAGAAAAATGTCCCGTATACACTGCAGGAATTTCTCCTCTATGGTATTGTTGCTAATTTGATTTGCCCAATCTATATGCAGATTAAAGTCACCCATAATTACAGATGTTCCTTTATTACATGCGTCTCTAATTTCCTGTTTAATGGCATTCCCAACGTCACCACTACAGTTTTGGGGTCAAGCTACAACCCCTACTAACGTTTTTTGCCCTTTAGTATTTCTGAGCTCTACCCATACAGATTCCACATTGTCGGAGCTAATATCTTTCCTCACTATTGCGTTAATTTCCTCTTTAAGCAGCAATGCAACTCCACTGCCTTTTCCTTTTTGTCTGTCCTTCCTAAATACTGAATACCCCTGAATGTTCAGTTCCCACCCCTGGTCACCCTGAAGCCATGTCTCCGTAATCCCAACTTTATCATACGTGTTTACTTCTATTTGCACAGTTAATTCATCCGCTTTATTGCAAATGCTCCTCGTTTGAAGGCACAAAGCCTTAAGGCTTGTCTTTTTAACATTACTTGTCCCGTTCCCACTATTTTTCACTGAGGCCCTGTTTGATTCTTGCCCTTGATTTCTCTATCACTTTTCTTGTTCCTTTTTCTGTCTTTTGTTCTTGTCCTTGATTCCCCTTCTTCTAACTCCTTACATAGGTTCCCATCCCCCTGCCATTTTAGTTTAAACCTTCCCCAACCACTCTAGCAAATATTCCCCCTTGGACATCAGTCCCAGTCCTGCCAGGTGTAACCTGTCCAGTTTGTACTGGTCCCACCTCCCCCAGAATCGGTCCCAGTGTCCCAGGAATCTGAAATCCTCCCCCTCACACCATCTCTTCAGCCACGTATTCATCCGATATATTCTGCTATTTCTACTAACACGTGGCACTGGTAGTAATCCTGAGATCACTACCTTTGAGGTCTTACTTTTCAACTTACTTCCTAACTCCCTATATTCTGCTTATAGGACCTCATCCCCTTTTTCACCTATCTCGTTTGTACCAATGTGTACCACGGCCACTGGCTGTTCACCCTCCCCCTTCAGAATGTCCTGTAGCTGCTCTGAGACATCCTTGACCCCAGCACCAGAGAGGCAGCATACCATCCTGGAGTCTCATTTGCGGCCATAGAAACACCTATCTATTCCCCGTACATTTGAATCCCCTATAACTATTGCATTCCCACACTTTTTACCCCTCCCCTGTGCAGCAGAACCAACTGTGATGCAACGAATTTGGCTGCTGTTGCTTTCCCCTGAGAGGCCATTCCCCCCAACAGTATCCAAAGCGGTATATCTGTTTTGCAGGGGAATAGCCACAGGAGATTCCTGCACTGCCTGTCTAGTCCTCTTGCTCTGCCTGGTGGTCATCCATTTCCTTCCTGCCTGTGGATTCTTAGCCTGCGGTGTGACCACCTCTCTATATGTGCTATCAACAATATCTCCACCTCGCGGATGTTCCACACTGTCCCAAGCCGCTGCTCCAGCTCTGAAACCCGGGCTTCCATGAACTGCAGCTGGAGACACTTCCCACACACATGCTGGCCCCGGGCACTGGAAATGTTCCTGGCTTTCCACATAGAGCAGGAGGAGCACACCACGACTTTGAGCTCTCCTGCCATGACATACCCCTTTAAGTTAAATTAAACCTTTTGGAAGATACTTAATATCAAATAATATCAATTACTCTAGGGCCCTTCTTCCCTGCTCCTTGTTGTTACAGAATATAGCCCTTAAATGATGAACTACGAAATAAGACCTTAAAAACTATAAGTGATAAGAGTAGTAAATACTTACCCGACCGTACTCACGGTACTCAAAGGATCACCTCGTTCCCTCCTCACCTCCTCCCTCAGTCACCAAACTCCAACTTAAGCACTCTACTGCAGCCCAAAGCAGCACTCCAGTGCAGACAAATTCAGCACTGTAAGATGGCCTATTTTTATACTCTCTGAATCTAGCCTCTGAAAACCTGTTTAACCCAGTTATTGAATTAACTAGTAGTATTACCCCCAATCCCATGAGTCCACCTTATCGAATGCTTTTTGAAAATCAAAATACACTACATCCACAAGTTCCCCTTTATCCATCTTACTAGTTACATCCTCAAGAAGCTCTAACATGTCATAAATTTGTGGTGGCTCTATTTAATCACTGAATGGCATGACCATCATCGAATGCCCTACCATCAACATCCTGGGGTGTGCCATGCATTGGAAACTTAACTGGACCAGCCATATAAATACTGTGGCTACAAGAGCAGATTAGCAGGTGTGGCAAGTAACTCACCTCCTGATTCCCCAAAGGCTTTCAACTGTCCACAAGGCACAAGTCAGGTGTGTGAGAGAACACTCTGTAATTGCCTGGACAAGCATAACTTCAACATCACTCAAGAAATTTGACATCTTTCAAGATAATATAGCCCATTTGACTGGTACCCTAAACATCCCCATCATAACCAGTAAAATGTGGCTGCAGTGGGCATCATCCATGAGATACATTGCAGCAACCTGCCAAGGCTTCTTCAACGCCACCTCCGAAACCAACAATTTCTGCCACCTGGAAGAACAAGGGCAGCAGGTGGATGGGAACACCATCCAAATTCCCAGAAAGCCACACACCATCCGACTTGGAAATGTATCACCATTCCATCGTTGTCACTAGCTCAAAATCCTGGAACTCCTTCGCTAACAACACTGTGGGTGGACCTATAGCATATGGATTGCAGTGAATTTAAGGCTCATCACCTTCTCAAGAGCAGTTAGGAATGAGTAATAAATGCTGGCCTTGCCAGCGATCCCCACATCATTGAATTAATAAATTAAAATAATAAAATTACTCAATTAGCCTCAAATGTAAATTGTGGTTTATATCCCCATTGTGATACACTACAGAATGGTAGGATGTGGTTTGTTTCTACAGTCCCCAATACCCTGCCTTTTCAATTTCCACAGGACCTCAGGGACAGACGCAGGAATACTGGGAAAGATGCTTGGCATGGGAAATTTCAAGGAAGATAAGGAAAAAGTATTTTAAAAATATATAATTTCTTGTTGGAGATGGTCATTGCCTGTCAATTCTATGGCACAAAGTTACTTGCCACTTATTAGCTCTAGCCTGAATGTCTTGCTGCATGTGGGCATGGACTGCATCATTATCTGAGGAATTGTATATGGAACTGAACACTGGGAAATCATCAGCAAATATCCCCACTTCTGACCTAATGTTGGAGGGAAAGCTACTGTTGAAGCAACTGAAGATTGTTCCTTGAGGAATTCCTCTGAAATAGCAAAATAATGTTGGCAATATCCAAAACCGACACTATCGGTTTTTGGAGGCATTGCATATATGTCATAAATGTTGCATCTGGATGTTGCAATGGACTAGGTATAAGCCTTTCCCCTTTGTTACTGGGATTCAAATCTATTCTCAAGTGAAAGTCTCCCTCTTTGTTGACACTAAAAATCCTATGGGAAGTGAGTTTGTGTGGCATTAATCCAGATCCAGGATCTCACTCAGGTAGGCTAAGATCGGCTGGTGTGGGAAATTTGAACATATTATCTGAGGCACACTGTTCTTGAAGACATTGCATTTAACTATGTGGTACCTGACTGGGATTGATTCATCTTGTCACTGGCTCACAAAAACGGCGAGTGTTCCATTCTTAAGGACTAACCTCATGCAAGGATATCCAGAAATTGATGCATTTTCTGTTATCATGGGTTTGTCTCTGGATGGGTTAGCTACTTACTCCACAAGAGATCTCGCTTGAGGCAATGGTCTTTGTCCAAGAAACATTTATTTTCATGTTAACTATTTACAAAGGTTAAATATGACTAACATGTAGTTGGAGCTGTCCTCTGAGATGCTACTCAGACATCCTCCCACAGTGACTGACATCACTGTGACATAGCTTCTTTTACACATGCTTTGTATGCTCTTATTAGAGTTAATCCTTTACTCCACACATATATGCGTGTGCACACACAAAATCAGACATCACCCTGAATAACTCAGCGCCTTATGTTGTTCCATGGCTAAAGAATGTTGTATAAAAATGTGGAGCAGAGTTAAAGTGAAGTTGGTAACTAATCGCTAAAATATCAACTGACAGCACGTTAAGATCAGATAATACAAAGAAAGGCAATGCAACATTAAGGTCATGAAAGATAATTCCGGTGGTAAAACTGCAGGAACATAGGAACTGGACTGGAGCATTCAGTCTCTCAAACTTGTTCTGCAAGATTACAGTCATAACTTTAATATGGGATTTATTACAAGATTGCTACGGTATTTGTAATTTTGTTTGGTATTTTACTTCAATCAACTAGAGGCTGCAAGAAACAAAAGAGCAGGATATTGAAAAGGTGGCACCAGCAACTGCTTCTTTGATCTTCCAATGACACTAATTTAACACGAGCAGACTGCAACTGAGTATGGCGGGAGCAGTATTGCTTTACTGCTTTCCTCAAATCCGTTTGCAGAGATTCACTGATCTGCCGTATGAACCCCAGCTGGGCATTTGTTGCCAATTGAAGGAATTCCTTTAATATGTTGGAAGCAATTCAAAGCCTGATCTTTTGAAACCTAAAACTTAGAGTGGTGATTGTAGAAAGGGGAGGATCACAGGGGTGGGCCAGCAGAGGTTAACTGTAATCAAAAGGTTGAATTACACTTGATAAATATCCATTTTAGAACCCATTTTACATAAAATTGGTATATTTGAGATACTGGACTAACCTTGAGCACAATGAACCATTTTCCTTGTCAAACCTGAAAACAATCAACCTTAGAAATAAAAACACCAATCCAGGTCAAATTCAAAAGGATATACAGCACATATACAAAGTGAATCTTCCCAGGTTCTCAGCACAATGAGTCCCCCTCTCTCTATTTCATATCCTGTCCCCTTGTTCTGGAATCCCCTGCCAGAGGGAAACAATTCCTCTGTACCTACTCCATCAACCCCCATTATTTTAAATATCTTGATTAGATCATCCCTCCACCTTCTTTACTCAAAGGAATATATGCCAAGTTTATGCAACCAGTCCTCATAATGGTATATTAATCTGTGCTGTACTCCTACAATTTCGATATAGCCTCCCTGATGTTTGGTACCAAAAATGGAACTCTACTCTAGCTGGGGTATGCCCAAGGCTGAGTCTCACACTGCATAGCATTTAAAGGCTAAGCCATTAGAAAAAGCACTATTAAATGCTTCAGATATAAATGGGATATATTTTAAAATATTTTGAACAACTAATTATTTGAATTGTTAATGCACAGCACACTGGACTTGTGAAACCAATTTATGGTCACAATGCTTCTGGCACAATGTAAACTGCAATAAACCTCAATTTTCTCATAATATTCCTGCAAGAGATTGGGAAGGCACTGTGGCTACAATAATACTTTTGAGTCTAGATTTTAGCAGATGCGAGCACAACTCTGAACCCAAAAGCATTTTATAACAGGGGTATCAAGATTCTATTCTACGAGAAATGTGCAGTGTCCTGCTACTGTTGATTTGCTTCACTGGGCATACTATATATCATTCCTCCAAAATTTGATGTTTGCAGCTTTTTGAAGTTAGTCAAATCACAGCCTTACACACAGTTTGTCAGGCATTCTGCTTCATGAATGAAAGTCTCGTCCCATGTAAATAGTAATACACTTCTGGTTAAAGGAGTAATTCAAATACAAATTGGGTGTCAAGTGGAGTGGAAATGAGCTGGAAATATTTGTAAAAAGTAAATGCACATCATGGTAGAAAGGGATAAAAGGGAACCCCAAGGTCTTCCATAAGCATTTAAATAAAAGGGCGGTAAAAGAAAGAGTAGGGCCAAGTAGGGATAAAAAAGGAGACTCGCATGTGGAGGCAGGAGAAGTAGCAGAGGTATTAGATGAGAACTTTGCATCTGTCTTTACAAAAGGAAGAGGATGCTACTCAGGCCGAGGTGAGAGAGGAGGTGACTGGTACACTCGAGGAATTTACAGTTGAGAAGGAGGCGATATTAGAAAGGCTATCTCTACTTAAAATTGATCAGGTACTAGGACCAGATGAGATGCATCTGAGGATACTCAGAATCACAGAATCACACAGTGCAGAAGAGGCCCTTCGGCCCATCGACTCTGCACCGACATGTGAAAAACACCTGACCTACCTACCTAATCCCATTTACCAGCACTTGGCCCATAGCCTTGAATGTTATGACATGCCAAGTGCTCATCTAGGTGCTTTTTAAAGGACATGAGGCAACCCGCCTCCACCACCCTCCCAGGCAGCGCATTCCAGACTGTCACCACCCTCTGGGTAAATATGTTTTTCCTCACATCCCCCCTAAACCTCCTGCCCCTTACCTTGTCCCCTCGTGACAGGCCCTTCAACTAAAGGGAACAGCTGCTCTCTATCCACCCTGTCCATGCCCCTCATAATCTTGTACACCCCGATCAGGTCGCCCCTCAGTCTTCTCTGCTCAACAAAAACAACCCAAGTCTATCCAACCTTTCTTCATAACTTAAATGTTTCATCCCAGGCAACGTCCTGGTGAATCTCCTCTGCACCCTCTCCAGTGCAATCACATCCTTCCTATAATGTGGCAACCAGGACTGCACACAGTACTCCAACCGTGGCCTCACCAAGGTTCTATACAACTCCAACATGATCTCCCTACTTTTGAAATCTATGCCTCGATTGATAAAGGCAAGTGTCCTATATGCCTTTTTCACCACCCCACTAACATGCCCCTCCGCCTTCAGAGATCTATGGACACACACACCAAGGTCCCTTTGTTCCTCAGAGTTTCGTGTCATGCCAATCATTGAATACTTCCTTGTCAAATTACTCCTTCCAAAGTGTATCATCTCAAACTTTTCAGGGTTAAATTCCATCTGCCACTTATCTGCCCATTTGACCATCCCATCTATATCTTCCTGTAGCCCAAGACACTCAGCCTCACTGTTAACCACCCGGCCAATCTTTGTGTCATCCACAAACTTACTAATCCTACCCCCCACATAGCCATCTATGTCGTTTATATAAATGATAAATAATAAGGGACCCAGCACAGATCCCCGTGGTATGCCACTGGACACTGGCTTCCAGTCACTAAAGCAGCCTTCTGTCATCACCCTCTGTCTCCTACAACTAAGCCAATTTTGAATCCACCTTATCAAATTACCATGTATCCCATGTGCATTTGCCTTCTTTATAAGTCTCCCATGTGGAACCTTGTCAAAGGCTTTGCTGAAATCCATATAAACTACATCAACTGCACTACCCTCATCTATACACTTGGTCACCTCCTCAAAAAATTCAATCAAATTTGTTAGGCATGACCTCCCTCTGACAAAGCTATGCTAACTATCCCTGATCAAACCTTGCCTCTCCAAGTGGAGATAGATTCTCTCCTTCAGAATTTTCTCCAATAGTTTCCCTACCACTGACGTGAGACTCACTGGCCTGCAGTTCCCTGGCTATCTCTACAACCCTTCTTAAATAGTGGAACCACATTAGCTGTTCTCCAGTCCTCTGGCACCTTCCCCGTGGCCAGAGAGGAATTAAAAATTTGGGTCAGAGCCCCTACAATCTCCTCCCTTGCTTCCCTCAGCAATCTGGGACACAACTCATCCATATCTGGAGATTTGTCCACTTTTAAGCCTGCCAACACCTGCAATACCTTGTCACTCCCTCTATCAATTGGCTCAAGAACCTCGCAGTCTCTCTCCCTGAGTTCCATACCTTCATCCTCATTCTCTTGGGTGAAGACGGATGTGAAGTATTCGTTCAACATTCTACCGATGTCCTCTGGCTCCACCCATAGATTGCCCCCTTGGTTCATAATGGGCCCTATTCTTTCCCTGGTTATCCTCTTCCCATTGATATACCTATAGAATATCTTGGGATTTTCCCTACTTTTACCAGCCAGAGCTTTCCCATATCCCCTCTTTGCTCTCCTTATTACTTTCTTAAGCTCCACCCTGCACCTCCTGTACTCCACTAATGCCTCCGCTGATTTGCTCCCCTTGTACCTGTTAAAATCCTCACTTTTCCTTCTCATCGTATTCTGAATATCTCTAGTCATCCATGGTTCTCTAGACTCTTCATCAGAATTGTTCCCAGTCTACCTTGTCCAGATCCTGCTTTATTTTAGTAAAATCTGCTCTCCACCAATCCAAAACATTTTTTTGTAACTTGTTTATTTTTTTGTCCATAACAAGCTTAAATTGTACCATGTTGTGGTCGCTATCATTAAAATGCTCCCCCACCACCACCTCAGCCACCTGTCCGGCTTCATTCCCCAGAATTAGGTCCAGCACTGTACTGTCCCTTGTTGGACCCTCTACATATTGACCTAAAAAGTTCTCCTGTACACATATCAAGAAAAAATGTGTACTGAGGGAGGTGAGACTGTAAATTTCAGCGGCACTGGTGATAATCTACCAGTCTTCCTTATACACAGCAGTGGTGCCGGAGAACTGGAGAATTGTGAATGTTACAGCTTTGTTCAAAAAGGGGTGCAAGGATAATGCCGGCAACTACAGACCGATCAGTTTGACTTCAGTGGTAGGGAAACTTCTGGAAACTATAGTTCGGGACAAAATCAATAGTCACGGCATAATTAAGGAAAGCCAGCATGGATTCATTAAGGGAAAATCATTTTTAACTAACTTGGAGTTTTTTGAGGTGGTAAGAAAAGTTTATAAGGGCAATGCTGTTGGTGTGGTGTATGTGGATTTTCAAAAGGCATTTGATACAGTGCCACACAACAGACTTATGATCAAAATTCTAGCTCACATTATAAAGGGAAAGTAGGCACTTGGATAAGAAATTGGCTGAGGGACGGGAAACACAGAGTAGCGATAAATGATTGTTTTTCAGATTGGAGGGAGGTTTGTAGTGGAGTTCCCCAGGGGTCAGTGTTGGGACCCTTGCTCTTCTTGATATGTGTAATGACCTAGCCTGTGGTGTGCAGGGCATGATTTCAAAATTTGCAGGTGGCACAAAGATTGGAAGCATTGTCAACTGTGATGAAGATAGTCTTGAATTTCAAAAGGACATAGACATATTGGTGGATTGGGCAGATAAACAGCAGATGAAGTTCAATGCAGAGAAGTGTGAGGTGATTCATTTTGGCAGGTAGAATGTGGAGAGACAGTATAAAATAAATGGAGAAACTCTAAAGGTGGTGCAGGGAAAAAGGGACCAAGGTGCATATGTTCATAAGCCATTGAAAGTGCAGGGCATGTTGAGCGAGCAGCTAATAAAGCATATGGTATCCTAGATTTTATTGATAGTTGCATTGAGTACAAGAGTAAGGAGGTCATGTTGAACTTGTATAAGACACGAGTTAGGCCTCCAGTTCTGCGTCCAGTTCTAGGTGCCATACTTAAGGAAGGATGTAAAGGCATTGGAGAGGGTACAGAGGAGATTCACAAGAATGATACCCAGGTTGAATAATTGTAGCTATCAGGATAGATTGGAGAGGTTGGTTCTGTTTTCCTTGGAGAAAAGAAGGCTGCGAGGAGACTTGATAGAGGTATTCAAGATCCTGAGGGGTATGGACAGGTCTCACTTCCTCCAAATAAAAGGTGTGGTTATGGGTACCCGCATGGGCCCCAGTTATGCCTGTCTCTTTATGGGGTATGTGGAACATTCCTTGTTCCAGTCCTACTCAGGCCCCCTCCCACAACTCTTTCGCCGGTACGTCGATGACTGCTTCGGTGCAGCTTCATGCTCTCGTCTGGATCTGGAAAAATTTATTAATTTTGCTTCCAATTTCCACCCCTCCATCATTTTCACATGGTCCATCGCTGACACTTCCCTTTCCTTCCCTGACCTCTCTGTCTCAATTTCTGGTGATAGACTGTCCACCAATATTCATTATAAGCCTACCAACTCCCACAGCTACCTGAACTACAGCTCCTCACACCCTGCTTCCTGTAAGGACTCTATCCCATTCTCTCAGTTCCTTCACCTCCGTCGCATCTGTTCTGATGATGTCACTTTCCAAAACAGTTCCTCTGACGTGTCTTCCTTCTTCCTTAACCAAAGTTTTCCACCCACGGTGGTTGATAGGGCCCTCAAACGTGTCCGGCCCATCTCCCGTGTATCCACCCTCACACCTTCCTCTCCCTCCCAGAACCATGTCCCGGCACCCTTGTCCGCACTTTTCACCCCACCAGCCTCCACATTCAAAGGATCATCCTCCACCAATTCTGCCAACTCCAGCACGATGCCACCACCAAACACATCTTCCCTTCACCCCCGTGTCGGCATTCCATCGGGAACGTTCCCTCTGGGACACCCTGGTCCACTCCTCCATCACCCCCTACATCTCAACCCCCTCCCACATCACCTTCCCATGCAACCGCAGAAGGCGGAATACCTGCCCCTTTATTTCCCCCCTCCTCACTGTCCAAGGGCCCAAACACCCCTTTCAAGTGAAGCAGCACTTCACTTGCACGTCCCTCGATTTAGTCGACTGCATTCGCTGCTCCCAATGCGGTTTCCTCTACATTGGAGAGACTAAACGCAGACTGGGTGGCCGCTTTGCAGAACAGCTTCGGTCTGTCAGCAAGCATGACCCTGACCTCCCTGTCGCTTGCCATTTCAACACACCACCCTGCTCTCATGCCCACATGTCCGTCCTTGGCATTCTGCAATGTTCCAGTGAAGCTCAACGCAAACTGGAGGAACAGCACCTCATCTTCTGATTAGGCACTTTACAGCCTTCTGGACTTATCCTTGAGTTCAACAACTTCAGACCATGAACTCTCTCCTCCATCCCCACCCCTTTCCAATCCCCCTTTTTCCAATAATTTATAACTTTTAAAATATATTTTTTTCTATATATATTTTTCTTTTCCCACCTATTTCTATTATTTTTAAATGTATTTCCATCCATTGTTTTATCTCCACCTTTTAGCCTATTTCGATCCCTTCCCCCCACCCCATCCCCACTCGGGCTGTCACTTGCTCGTCCTGCTTTCTACCCTTAATGTCACCATTAGCACATTCCTTAGCTAATATCATCACCGTCAACACCCCTTTGTCCTTTTGTCTATGACATCTTTGGCAATCTCTTCTTTGCCTCCACCTATCACTGGCCCTCTGTCCAGCTCTACCTGTCCCACCCCCCTCAACCAACTTATATTTCACCTCATTTCTATTTTTACTTAGTTCTGATGAAGAGTCATATGGGCTCGAAACGTTAACTGTGTTCCTCTCCGAGATGCTGTCAGACCTGCTGAGTTTTTCCAGCTATTTTTGTTAAGGTCAAACTATTGTTGGCTCTAAAATCAGTTATGATTCAGATTGTAAGCAGATGAACTGGTGACTACAAACCTGTTTAACAGTATAGTAAAAACTAAAATCGACTGTCAGGTTGCACATATATTGTCTCTGTTAATAAGTCCGTGAAGTGTCAGGCTATGGCACAGAGAAGATCTCATTGCAGATGCTTAAAATTGGGTTGGGTGACTTCAAAAGCAAATTACACTACATTGCATGCATATAAAGCAATTTACATCTCTGTAATGTAAGTATTATAGGAATCTATCAGACAGAACTGCACTTCAACAGTAACAACGTTTTGCATTCATATTGTACACTTAATGTGGAGAAACATCCCAAGATGCTTCATAAAATCAGGAAGAAGGTGGATGTCAAGCCATAGGATGGGAGATGGGGTGGGCTGACCAAGAGGGCAGGTTGTAGGTCTGGAGCAATTTATGGCAATCTTGTTCTTCAGGTTCCTTCCTCTTGTCGAGTGTTGGATGCAATGTTGAGCTTGTCACTTCCACTTTTAGCAACAGCATTTTTGCAACACAGTTTCATTGCCAACTATGAGACAATACTCAGTAAGGTCCCAATCTTTTTCAAGGTGATTGGCTACAAGTCCACTTTGTAAGAAGTGTGCCTTGGATGTGTCACACATATTGCTGGTATCCACTTTCAGAGCCATTGTCCTCTTGCTCAGATCATCTGCCATCTCTCAACAATAAGGAGCAGCAAACATATTGTGGGATTTAAACACAAGGCTGAGAATTTAACATTTTATGAATTAGGGTGGTAAAGGACTAGGAGCCATTGCAGCTCAGCAAGCACTGGGGTGAACAGGGCATGGTGTGGGATAGGATTTGGGCAACAGAGATTTGGATGAAGTTTCTGGAGGGTGGAGAATGGAAGACTGGCTAGGAAAACACCAGATAAACAAGTCTGCAGAGGACAGAGGTATGACAGTGGCAGGTGGGCTGAAATAAGGATGGAATTGGATGATGTTTCAGGGATGGAAGTAGGCACATTTTGTAAAGGAGAGAACATGGGGTCAGAAGTATGGCTCAAGCTGAAAAGGATGCTGAGGTTGTGAACAGTGAGATGGAATCCCTGTGGTTTAGGGAGCCAGTGGAGAGCATGTGTGAATTGCTGTCTGAATAGATGGCTTTGCTATTGGGTGCACTGATCTTGATTTCAAAGCTTGTATTTTTTTTTGGATCATTTAAAGGGAAACTGAAACTTCAGGTGTCTGGGGAAGCCAAGCCTGGAACTTCAAGTTTCTAGGGAAACTGAAACTGGTTAAAAACAGGTAAAAAAGACAGAGGCATCCGAGTTCACATCACCCAGTGGTGGAGTACAGGCAGGCTGAAGAAAACTAGGCTGAACCTAGAAGGCGACATTGGCAAATACAAGGTTGATGCAGCTGTTTCTGTTACTGAAAGTGATTGACTGGTCAGAGTTGGCCATACATTGCACAAGCTTGTAACTGAGGGTTTGGAAAAAGGTAATACTGATGGATCCATGCCATCAAGACTGTTGAAGCAGAGCTGAGATGATTCTGGAGAATTGAATCATTTTGGTGAAGACTGTGCTTGTGGAACTCATGTTGAAGGGGAGCAGCTGTTGGATAAAAGTCTGTGGCTAAATCCTTGAAGAATACGAGCTGGAATTCTATCCGAGGAAGATCAGACCTTTGGAGGAAGTTGTGGCTGAAATTGGTGCCATATATGCTAAATGGACTGCCTAGTAAATCTGAGAGATCTATCTTTGTTATATCTGCTACTTAATATGTAATTTTTCACAAATATTGACCATGGCTTGACTGTTAATTCAAGTATAGCTTTTGATTTTGGTTTGATTATTCAAGTAAAAGTTATAAAAAGTGAAATCTTGTCCATTGGTTTTTTTGTTTATAGTTCAGTAGAATTCAGTTCTTTTGGTTTCTTGGTTTCTGCGGAGATTATAAGAAAAGTCTGGTTAAACTTGATACCGTAGCCAGGGAGGTGGCTAGGGTACAGTTTGCAGATGGAGCTGAAGATCTCAGTCTTCTCAAAGGTTATTTGAAGCAAGCTATGGGTCTTACAAGATATTGCACAAGCAGTCTGGAAGCACAGAGGCAATGGGAAAGAGCAGGGCCAAGAGAGCTAGTGGAGAGGTAGAGCTGAGGTAGAGATAGAGCATCATTGTACACTCTCCAGAAGCTTCATCCAAATCTCTGCTGCCCAAATCCTATCCCACACCATGCCCTGTTCACCCCAGTGCTTGCTGATTTGCAATGGCTCCCAGTCTTTTCCCACCCTATTGCATAAAATGTTAAATTCTCAGCTTTGTGTTTAAATCCCACAATAGCTTTGCTGCTCTCTATTGCTGAGAGAAGGCGGATGATCCTAGCAAGGAGGACAATGGCTCTGAAAGTGGATACCAGCAATAGGTGTGACACATCCAAGGCACACTTCTTACAAAGTGGACTTGTAGCCAATCACCTTGAAAAAGATTGGGACCTTACCGAGTAACATCCCATAGCTGGGAATGAAACCTTGTTGCAAAAATACTGTTGCTTATAGTGGAAGCGACAAATGTAACATTGCATCCAACACTCGACAAGAGGAAGGAACCTGAGGAACAAGATCGCCATAAATTCTTCCAGTTCTACAACCTGCCCTTTTGGTCAGCCCACCCCATCTCCCATCCTATGGCTTGACATATGTCTGAGGATGATGTTGTCAAGTGGCAGTATGTATGAACATCTATAAGACCAAAAGAGATAATAAAAGGATTCTTGGGAACTCCGCAGGTAATGTTCCAGAGATGAAAAGAGAAGCCATTGGCACAGATGCTGTAGCTAGAATCTAATTTTGATAATGTTTGACGAAGTTCATAACTGAAAGGTTAATTATTGTAATTTAATTGCTGAGTTTAAGTGTTAACGAATCGTTAATTACTGAGAAATAATAATCTGAATTCAGTATAAATTATACTAAAAAGTTCAGTTGATGCCAATACAAAGGTGGCACATTTTAAGAAGCAGCAGATGGCTAGTTGTTCTAACAGTGGTATAGAGAAATATGTTAATAGACATTCACATTTCAGAATAAGACCTGTGAAATAATTTTAGTTACAAAGCCAATTTTGTGGAAGTATCATGAAGTGCATGATGAAGTCCTTTCTCAGGAACATGCGGGTCACCATGCAACCAGTTTATGGCTAACCCAGCTAGATTTTGAAAATGTCACTGGTTGACATATTTAACTGGCAATGCAGGGCAGTGCTTTGAAAATAATTTTATAAATGACACTTCAACAGATTATTTAAAAATATAACACTGCCAAGTAGCAAAATCCTGTCCAAGGAACATAAGATCCAAAACAATGAGTTTAGTTTGTCTGCAACAGAAATTTGTTTTGGAAGAATATGGCTGCATGCAAAGCCAGCAGCCACAACTGCCAAAATTACCATTTACTTTGCTGTATGATAATTATTCCAGATTTAAAGTGGCTTCAAACATTTTTCTGGAATTTATAGTCTTAGTGACAGCAAAGCCGGGAGTGTCACGGTCATTACTAAGTAAAGCCAACAGCAATTGCTGGTTATAATAATATAAAAGCAAAATACTGCGGATGCTGGAAATCTGAAACAAAAATAAAAATAGCTGGAAAAACTCAGCAGGTCTGACAGCATCTGTGGAGAGGAATACAGTTAATGTTTCGAGTCCGTATGATTCTTCATCAGGACTGAGGAACTATAGAAATGAGGTGAAATATAAGTTGGTTGAGGGGGGTGGGACAGGTAGAGCTGGATAGAGGGCCAGTGATAGGTGGAGGAAAAGAAGAGATTGCCAAAGATGTCATTGACAAAAGGACAAAGGGATGTTGTCAGTGGTGATATTAGCTAAGGAATGTGCTAATGGTGACAGTAAGGATAGAAAGCAGGACGAGCAAGTGACAGATAGCACGAGTGGGGGTGGGGTGGGGGGAAGGGATCGAAATAGGCTAAAAGGTGGAGATAAAACTATGGATGGAAATACATTTAAAAATAATGGAAATATTTAGGAAAAGAAAAATATATTAAAAAATTATAAATTATTGGAAAAAGGAGGATCGGAAAGGGGGTGGGGATGGAGGAGAGAGTTCATGATCTGAAGTTGTTGAATTCAAGGATAAGTCCAGAAGGCTGTAAAGTGCCTAGTCGGAAGATGAGGTGCTGTTCCTCCAGTTTGCGTTGAGCTTCACTGGAACATTACAGCAGACCAAGGACGGACATGTGGGCTTGAGAGCAGTGTGGTTGTTGAAATGGTAAGCGGCAGGGAGGTCTGGGTCATGCTTGCGGACAGACCGAAGGTGTTCCACAAAGCGGTCACCCAGTCTGCGTTTGGTCTCTCCAATGTAGAGGAGACCGCATTGGGAGCAGCGAACGCAGTCGACTAAATAGAGGGACGTGCAAGAGAAGTGCTGCTTCACTTGAGGAGTGTTTGGGCCCTTGGATGGTAAGGAGGGGGGAAGTAAAGAGGCAGGTGTTCCACCTTCTGTGGTTGCATGGGAAGGTGCCATGGGCCATGGGAGGGGGTTGAGGTGTAGGGGGTGATGGAGGAGTGGACCAGGGTGTCCCGGAGGAAACGATCCCTGCGGAATGCTGCCGGGGGGTGAAGGGAAGATGTGTTTGGTGGTGGCATCGTGCTGGAGTTGGCGGAAATGACGGAGGATGATCCTTTGAATGCGAAGGCTGGTGGGGTGAAAAGTGCGGACAAGGGGGACTCTATCATAGATCTGGGAGGGAGAGGAAGGTGTGAGGGCGGATGCGCAGGAGATAGGCCTGACATGGTTGAGGGCCCTGTCAACCACCGTGGGTAGAAAACCTTGGTTAAGGAAGAAGGAAGACATGTTAGAGGAACTGTTTTGGAAAGTGGCATCATCAGAACAGATGCGACGGAGGCGAAGGAACTGAGAGAATGGGATGGAGTCCTTACAGGAAGCAGGGTGTGAGGAGCTGTAACCGAGGTAGCTGTGGGAGTCGGTAGGCTTATAATGAATATTGGTGGACAGTCTATCACCAGAAATTGAGACAGAGAGGTCAAGGAAGGGAAAGGAAGAGTCAGTGATGGACCATGTGAAAATGATGGAGGGATGGAAACTGGAAGCAAAATTAATAAATTTTTCCAGGTCCAGATGAGAGCATGAAGCTGCACTGAAGCAGTCATCGATGTACTGGAGAAAGAGTTGTGGGAGGGAGCCTGAGTAGGACTGGAACAAGGAATGTTCCACATACCCCATAAAGAGAAAGGCATAACCGGGGCCCATGCGGGTACCCATAGCCACACCTTTTATTTGGAGGAAGTGAGACAAGTTTAAGGAGAAATTGTTCAGTGAGAAAACAAGTTCAGCCAGACGGAGGAGAGTAGTGATGGATGGGGATTGTTCGGGCCTTTGTTCGAGGAAGAAGCGGAGAGTTCTCAGACCATCCCAATGGGGGATGGAGGTATAGAGGGATTGGACGTTCATGGTGAAGAGGAGGCGGTTGGGGTCAGGGAACTGGAAATTGTTGATATGATGTAGGGCATCTGAGGAATCGCGGATGTAGGTGGGAAGAGACTGGACAAAGAGAGAGTGAATGGAATCAAGATAGCAAGAAATGAGTTCCGTGGGGCAGGAACAGGCTGACACGATCGGTCTGCCGGGACAGTTGTGTGTGTGGATTTTGGGGAGGAGGTTGGGAGACTATGAGGTTGGAAGCTGTGGAGAGAAGATCTCCAGAGGAGATGAGGTCAGTGACAGTCCTGGAAACAATGGCTTGATGTTCAGCAGTGGGGTCATGGTCCAGGGGGTGGGTAGGAGGAAGTGTCTGCGAGTTGATGCTCAGCCTCTGTGAGGTACAGGTCAGTGCGCCAGAGAACAACAGCACCACCAGCAATTCCTGGTGTTCGCATGTGACAGCTAAAAGCAGAAATCTAGATACCTTACTCCTCCACAGAGTGTACTGTTGTAGTCTTTGCAGGTGCATGCAATCTAGAATCACTGATTTGATGTGCACTTTAATTTTTTTATGTATTATTCTGTGTAAAAAATGGTAAAAATGTTAAACCTTATTCAGGTTGTGGTATAAAGGTCTGGCACATATAGGGTTAATGTTTGACCTAGTGCAGCACCGCCCACACAGTGGTGTAAGAGAGCATATGACCCACACCCAGGGTCAGTCAAGTGTTGGACAGAGCCGTGTGCACCAGCAAGCATGGAGACAACTCCTACCTTGTACTCTTTACTGTATATTTGTAAATAGTCCTATGAGTTAATATAGACTTACAGTTAACCTATGTATGATTATGAAGACTTCTTCAGACCTACCGAACTGTAATCAAAAGCCTACAGCACAAAAAACTGAATTTTCAACAGTGTACTAAATCAAGTTTACTGCTCAACCCCCTCTCTGTCTCTAAAAGTGGATTCTCATTCCCTAAAAACATGTAAAAATTCCATGATTTCTAAGATTTATTTTAAGTTCCTTTACGTTATTTCAGTTTCTCCCTTAATCCCATATGTATTGAAAGGAATATAGTTTTATTATTTTATCTGGTGCTTAGCATCGATTTTAGGCAATAATTTATATATATGAAAAAATACACATTCTCTTTCTAATATGTTACTAAAGACTGTAAGACTTCAGCAGTATTAAAATCTATAAGGACAGAAAAGAGTTCTCTAATAGAAACTGATTTTAAATTTTAATAGAAATAGGAAGTGCTGGATTTTCCCAGCAGGTCTCGTGGCATTTGTGGAGCGAGAAACAGTTAAAGTTTCAAGTCGTGATGAAAGGTAATGACCTGAAACATTAGCTGTTTCTTTCTCCACAGATGCCGCTAGACCTACTGAGTATTTTCAGCATTTTGCGTTTTTATTTCAGATTTCCAGCATCCGCACTATTTTGTCCTTGGATTAGATTTTAATATATTTCCTATCCTGCAGAGAGGTACTACCAGAACTTAATTAGTAATTTAGTTAACTTATTGATCAAAAGTGTTGACATGACAGCGTAAGTTACTGAATTGTAACTGGACTGCAGAAGAATGAGAGCTCTCAGACACTCTCCAGGTGCAAGTACTTAAACAGAGAGCTCTGATATTAAATAGGGGATACAGGTCCATCAAAATCACCAATTTAAGTGAAATGTTGCCCTAGGGCATGGAAAACTGTAAATGTGATAATAAGCACTCAGTGCTCAGAGACTGAAGTCTTTCAACCCTGTATTGCTTCTTCATTGTATCATTGACACTGCCATGACAATTTGCTGTTTCTTTATTTTCATTCTAATTACTACCTCATTATCATTACAAGTACAGGCAGTCAAAAATAAAAGGATTAGTTGGCACATTAATTAACAATTCATCAGTCAACCAATTATTAGGTTTTTTCACCAACAATTTTCTTTTATATCACATTCAAACAGTTCCACAATGTGAGGAAGTTGATGTGAACTACTTCTGTTTACATTCTTGGGTGAATTCAGAACATGAATGGCAACAGTGTAGCAATTGTGAATATGCACAATTATATTTGCACACTGTTCCTAAATCAAGTTCATTACATTTCTGTAAATGAAGGATCACTGACATCGCGTGGAGATTTGTACACCACAATATCAACCATAAATGCGTTACATAAATTATATAAATGCATTACATACATTTATGTAATGCTTCTCAAGTTAAACTCCTCCTCCTTTCAGTACCTTGCGAACATGGAATTGGATTGGTCCATGATCATGGCAAAGTGCTGCAGTGGTTTGCCATTGCAGTATTTAAAAAAATTTGTTCATGTGGGAATTGCTGGCTAGGCCAACATTTTTTCCCGTCCCTAATTGCGCTGGTCAGGGGGCATTTAAGAGTCAACCACATTGATGTGGGTCTGGAGTCACATGTAGGCCAGACGAGGCAAGGGCAGCAGATCTCCTTCCCTATAGGACATTAGTGAACCAAATGGGTTTTTACAACAATCGGCAACGGCTTCGTGCTCATCATCAGGCTTTTAATTCCAGGTTTTTATTGAATTCAAATTTCACCAACCGCCATGTTGGATTTGAGAATTACCCTAGGTCTTCTGGAATACTAGTTTAGTGACAATACCGCTATGCCACCACCGCATTATGATTGATAGTATGGTTGACCAGGAAATTCTCCAGTGCTTTCCGCTTGCCATCAGCTGCATTGATTTACAGGTCGCTGATGATCCTGTTTGGCCACATTTCTGAAGTGGGACTTGAACCCAGAGCTTCTGGCCCAAAGGTAGGGAAACTACCATTGCACCACGAAACCTCCCTCCAGTTAAAGTACAAACCAGAAATTATTCCAATGACATCAACTAATGGGATTTGAGAGAGTTCTCTCAGTTTTCTGTTTCTCCAATGGAACTTCTCACTCTCCACTAAACTGGCTCAGATACCAATCTGCCCTGAATTTTGTTACCCTGCTGCTAAATGATTGTTGCTTCGTTGCAACTATATTTGGTTGCTTCCAATGGCCACTGATGCTGCTCTGCTCTACTCAACTCATTGCTAACACTCTGATCCTCCTTGGTTCTCTGATTCTACTGGACAACTTCTTCTGCTACTCTAACCCTTTTGCAGATTCTGGATCCATGGTTTAAGGATGCTCCAGTTGGATGCCACGCTCACAACTAGGTGACTTCATCCTACATAGATTTTAGCTTTGGGCTGGTACAGTGCCCTGCCCCCCACCCTTCCCTCCTCAGTTTATGATCAGGAAACAGCTCTCCTTCTCTTTGCCATATATGCTGAATTTCATCTGTGTGCACATTTTGGCTGCTGTTCTCTGCATTACCCTCCAGAATGTCCAATTATTTGTAAACAAGATAGCAGTCAACAGAATTGAAGTAGCTAGATTGTTGGCCAGATGTTAGTATCTGCAGTTGTGTGCCAGATAATGTGGAAAGAGAAGACAGGATAATTACATCTAACTAGAAGTACCACATTTTGCAGTACCAATGTTAGGGTGACCAGATTTTCAAAAGTCAAAACCATGACACATTGGAGAAGTGGGGCCTTGGAAAATCGGGGCTCTGTGATGACTGACATTTTGGGTGACCAATGGCAGGAGTCTGGGTGAGGGGCGGTTGAAGGTCAGAGTCATGAAGTGACATCTCCTGGAATATGTCCAGCCAGAGTTGGCAAGCCTATTAAGACACCACAACACAAATGTTTGTTTCAATGACATTTTTGCCTCTTTTTCTTTTAAAAAAAACTAAACCAAGGCTTTGTTTGTCATTAGATCCCAGAATCCTCTATTCCAAATGCACAATGGTAAGACCTATCTCCATTTGGAAATCTTGTTTATTTTCACATGCTGGGCTCTAACAATAAAATAGACATTTTGTTGCTCTTTTGAGGTGGGGTGTGATGATGGTCTGACAACATGGAGGCATTGAAGGAGTTGAAGTGAGTGTTGTGAGCATACACGTGTAAACTCAATATGTCTTCAGTGGGTGCTTCCAACAGACAGCATTGAGATGAAAATAATTGTTACAGGTGAGAAAGGCCCTTCTAAATTCATCCATGCCAGTTAATTTGTTATTTGATGGTGTTGGTTTAGGAAAGAACGTTGGTTTGGTCATAGCCATGTATAAGACTAGAAAAGACCATCATGTCCACAGTTAGGACTCAGTTGGAGCTGAGAATGCTGGGTTCAATTCTAGGCACCAGAAGAAAGGTGACTAGACTGTGGAGAGGCTGTAGAAGAGACTTACTAGAATGAGACGGGGATCAAAGACTTTGGTACTGTGGAGAAACTGGAATTGGTTTCCTTTAAGGGAATATTTGATAGAGGTGTTCAAAATCATGAAGGGTTTTGGTGGAGTACAAAAGGAGAAACTGTTTCCGGGGGCTGGGGCGGGGGTTTCCGGGGGGGCGGGGGGGGGGTCAATAACCAGGGGGCACAGAATTAAGGTATCTGGAAAAAGAACCAAAAGTGACATGAGGGGAAAAAAAAATCACACGGGGACTTGTGGAATGCACTACCTGAAAAATGTGATGGCTGCAGATTCAATAACAAAATGAACTGGATAATTATTTGAAGAAAAGGTGGGAAAGAGCAGGGGATTGGGATATAATTGCTTAGCTCCCTAAGGAACCAGCACAGAAACAATGGGCCTCTTCTGTGCTATTAGTTTATGATTCTTTGCTTTATGATAGGAGGCAATATTTCTGAATAAGTATTGAAGCTTTTGGTGAATTGCTATCACTGACAACAGATTCCAGCATTCACTCAGATCGATCCTGCTCTGCCTCTTTCCTAGCTCGCTGTCTGCTTTTGTATTTATGGATTGGATTGTCTATGAATCACTAGTGATCCTTAAAAATCATGAAATTAAATGAATATCCATCCATTTTTGGAACCTCTGAATGAAACATAAATTGTACTGGAAATGTGCCCTCTGGACAGAACCTTTCCCAATTACCAAGCTTTTGAGGAAGTTAATGACTTTGAAGAATACTTTTTTTTTGACAAGAAGGAACAGTTGGAATATTGTAAATTTTGTTAAAATCTGTGTGTAAAGAGGATTTCAATTCTGAGACATGGAAGAAACAGTATAAAACCATGGATGTTAAAAGCTCCCTTTTAATTGAAGCTCCGCTCTTCTCTCCTCACTTCTCTAAAAGCTTAGAAACAATTTAATCATAAGACAAAAGTTGTTCAACACGCTGTCCTAGATTTTCACCATGGCAGACAGCCAGTGCCAGTGTTCCATTTTCGCGGGGGCGGCAGTGGGGTCGGGCAGGATTCGTATGCACAGTTTACAGGGGCAGCTGGCCATTTAAATCACCAGCTGCCTCCATTACAGTGAGATCTTGGTAGGTCAGCAGTGTGAAACCCAAAGTGTGCAGATTCAAACAGGTAAAATGAGCTCTGAAACTGGTGGATTCATTTAGACAGCCTGGGTACCCCTTTGGAGAGGCAAGGTATCCCTTTGGATATGGTCTCAGAACACCTTTGGGAGAGGTAGGGCACCCTTTGGGATTATTGAAAGTGAACATGACTATGTCCTTTTTACCACAAACTCATTGTAACTGTCAAGCTGTCAAAGAACCGTCCAGCGGTCAAAGAATTGTCAAGGTATCAAGGAGCTGTCAAAGGATACTAGGTGAGTTGCCACGGAGGGGGTTAGGGCAAAGGTTGTGGGTGGGAGGCATGAGTTGGCATGAGTTGCATAGGGGCTATAAAGGGCCATGGAGATGTGGGATCAAGTGTGGTATGAGGGGCCATGGGTGTGGGTAGATGGGCATGGGTTGACATAGGGGGTATGAGGGGCAATGGGGGTGGGTGGAAGGCATGAGGTGGCATAGGTTGGTGAGAGAATAGGGAGTGTGTGGGGGTTGAGAGGTGAGAGGTGAGGGCTGAGGGCTGGAGGGGTGCTTTTTGGTTTACTCTTTTTAAAAATTTATTTCAACACATTGATTGAGCGCAGAGGCAGGCCTTCTGTCCAGCCTGCCTCCGCACCCGGCAGCCTTCACACTCATTCTGAGGGCGGCGGACTCGACTTCCCATTCACCCCTCTCCCGCTGGAATGAAAATATGAGCAGCCATTTTTAAAGATCGGGTTGACAGAGCCGAGAATTCTCCCATCTTTGTGCACCCGACCCGGGAGCGAAAATCTGGGCCTCTGTCTCTAAATGAGAGCCCAAACACTGGCTTCTGCAGATCCTGCTCACCACTGCAATTAAGAATAAAATACTCTTGCACAAATGCTGAAATATCTATATCTATATTTACAAAAAAGGAGCTTTTCTGTGGGCTGTGGAAAACGAGTCTTCTACCATGCATCAGGCTCGCTTTCCATAGCCCATGGAAAAGTTTCTATTTTTTTATATATAGATATTTCAGCGTTTGTGCAAGAGTATTTCATTTTTAATTGTGGTGGTGAGCGGGATCTGCAGCAGCCAGTGTTCAGACATTCTATTAGAGACAGTGTTCAATAATTCGGTATAGTCCAGTCGAGCTCCAGTGAACAGAACTAGCCGGCTCGCTGGCTTTGCCTGAGAAGCAAGTTCCTAGTTTCCATCTGGGAGCCTTTTGCCCTCAAAACCCCAGGGGCAAGCTTGCACTCCTCCCAAGTTGTAAGGTGTGCATTCACCTTGAGTGATACAAAGCTGTGTGGTGGAAATTCCTTCAATTCAGCCAGAAGCTGGAAACTCACGAATATACCTCAATTGGGCGGGTTAAAATGGGGCAGGGCCTCAGTGGAGCTGAAGCCCGGACATTTGAGTGATCTGAAGAAAACTTGGGGCACCTGGACGATTAGTGAAAAACTCGGATTGTCCAAACCAAATCAGGATGTCTGGTCATCCTACCAATGTTTTCCATGACATCAATCTGCAACTCAGCTAATATTTGTATTATTATACTGACCTGATATTACTCTGTATAGCCAATTCAATATGGAATTCCTCCAAATATCACAGAAAATTTATCTTTTCTAGTCTGGGGAAACAGACAATAGCAATTTGCTTCCTAAAGAGAAAGAAATTCCATCCATGCAGCTACTTTGAACAAAGATCTGTCTCAAGTCCTAATGTGGAGAACGTCCATCATTCTCAGATCTCTTGATTCCTTTTATAATCTTAAAAATACAAATATCGCTGCTACTTGTGACTCAACATACTACAGAAGATGTGGGAAATGATTCAATAATGATATGATTATAGGGATTTTTAAAAATGTATATCCAATGTGGAAGAGCATATTTTAAAAAATTCTTCCATGGGATGTGGGTGTCGCTGGGAAGGCCCACATTTATTTCCCATCCCTAAATGCCCTCAAGGTGATGGTGAGCCGCTGTCATGAACTACTACTGTCTGTGTGATGTAGGTACACCCAATGTTTTATATTTAATACCAGTTGCCATTCATGCTGGGTTCTGATAGAGATCCAACTTCTTCATAGTAAACTGTGCGCTATCTCAATTTCACCATTGTCCAAAAGCTGGCAGTTGCTGAAAATTTACCATATCCACAGTTGTCCAGCTGGGTGTGACACTCTCAACTGGTTCCATTCTTACCTATCTAATCATAGTCAGATTATCATGTGCAATGGCTTCTCTTCGGCTCCTGCACCAATACCTCTGCTGTCCTCCAAGGATCCATTCTTGGTCCCCTCCTATTTTACATCTGTACACTGTCCCTCGATGAAATCATCTGAAAATTCCCATCCCAGCTCTACCTCACCGCCACCTTTCTTGATTCCTCCACTGTTGCTAAATTATCAGACTGTTTATATGAACATTTGAATTAGGAGCAGGAGTAGGCCACCCGGTTCCTCGAGCCTGCTCTGCCATTCAATAAGATCATGGCTGATCTGAATGTAACCTCAACCCCACATTCTTGCCTACCCCCGATAACCTTTCACCTCCTTGCTTATCAAGAATTTATCCACCTCTGCATTAAAAATATTCAAAGACTCTGCTTCCACCACCTCTTGAAGAAGAGAGTTCCAAAGACGCTCAACCCTCTGACATAAAAAAATTCTCTTCATCTGTCTTAAATCAGTCACCCCTTATTTTTAAACAGTCACCCCTAGTTCTAGACTCTCCCACAAGAGGAAACATCCTCTCCACATCCACCCTGTCAAGACCCCTCAGGATCTTGAAGGTTTCAATTAAGTTGCCTCTCACTCTTCTAAATTCTAGTGGACATAAGCCTAATCTGTCCAGCCTTTCCTCATAAAACAACCTGCCCACTCCTAATATTAGTCTAGTAAATCTTCTCTTAACAGCTTCTAATGCATTTACATCTTTCTTTAAATAAGGAGAACAGTACTGTACACAGTACTCCAGATGTGATCCCACCAATGCCCCGTACAACTGAAGCATAATCTCCCTACCTTTGTCATCAATTTCCCTCACAATATTCAACATCCAGTACTAGATGGCCAGAAATTTCCTCCAATGAAATACTGGGAAGATTGAAGCCATTGTTTTTGCTCCAAATTCCATTTCCTAGCTACTGACTCCATCCCTCTTCCTGACAACAGTCTGAGATTAAGCTAGCCTGTTCACTAGAATAGTGTCACATTTTATCGTGAGGTGAGCTTCTGACCTCATATTCATGCCATCATTAAGACTGCCCATTTCCACCTCTGTAATCGTCCGACTTCGCCCGTCTCAGCTCATCTGCTGTGGAAACCCTCATTCATGCCTTCATTTGACTAGATTCAGCTATTCCAACGGACTCTGGCTAGTCTCCCATATTCTACCCTCTGTAATCTTGAGGTTATCCAAAACTCTGCCACCCGTGTCTTAACTTGCAGCAAGCCCTATTGCCCTATCACAACCTGTGCTCGTTGACCTACACTGGCTCTCGTTCAAGCAATGTCTTGATTTTAAAATCTCCCCCTATCTCTGTAATCTCTCCAGCCCCACAATCATCCGAGGTATCTGTGCTCCTCTAATTCCAGACTCTTGGGTATCCCTGGTTTTAATTGCTTTACCATTGGTGGTTGCACCTTCATTTGTCTCGGCCCCAAGCTCTGGGATATCCTCCCTATACCTCTTTACCTCACGTTCCTCCATTAAGACGCTCCTTGATCTGACCCAGTATTTCCTTACTTAGCTCAGTGTCATACATTGTTCTATAATGCTCCTGTAAAGTGCCTTGGGACATTTTATTACACTAACAGCACTATATAAATATGCTGTTGTTGTCATCCAAGCAATCGTCCAAGCTAAGCTGCAAAAGGCTCCCAGTGCTTTGCTCAGCATCAACTGCATGATACAGCACACACAAATCTTAAGATATTGAATGAAAACATGGGAATCAGCCCAACTACTCACTTTGCTGGAATATTTGGCCATTTTCATCATCCATAATTAAGAAGTATTTACAGCGCACAAACAGGTCACTTGGTTAATAAGTCCATGCAGGTGTTTACATTCCCCACAAGCCTCCCCCCACCGCTGTTCCTCTAACCCCAACATATCCTTCTCCTTTCTCCTTCATGTGCATATCTGGTTTTCCTTGAATACATCTATGCTATTCTCCTCAACTACTCCCTCCAGTAGGAAGTTACACATTCCCAACCACTCTCTGGGTAAATATGTTTCTCCTGCTATTGGATTTATTGATGGAAAGCTTATTTATGGTCTCCAGTTCTGGTTTTACCTACAATTGGAAACATCTTCTCTACATTTACACTATGAAACTCTTTCGTAATCTTGAAGGTTACCCACATGTATTTTCCTTGCGAGAGAAAAAGAGCCCAAGTCTGTTAAATCTTTCCTCACAGGTATAATCTCTCAGAAAATGCCATCAGTTTCCGGAATTTAGTGTCATTTACACCAAGGAATGCTGCTGGGGAAAAACCAAGTGATTGCAGGTAGCTGCACTCCTGAAGTGTAAAGCACATTCTGACTGTACCAGTAAAGAA
Source organism: Cetorhinus maximus (assembly GCF_964194155.1). Taxonomy (NCBI): domain Eukaryota; kingdom Metazoa; phylum Chordata; class Chondrichthyes; order Lamniformes; family Cetorhinidae; genus Cetorhinus; species Cetorhinus maximus. Next base: position 50,085,229 of record NC_135880.1, on the reverse strand, counting down.
TCATGGCAGGGCCATACAAATTGTCTGCAGATCAGTTCGCACCTCAATTTCTGTTTAGGTCTGAAGTGGATAAAAGCCACAGGCGATATTTACCACTGTGATAATCACTATACAACATTCTCAACAATGCTATGTTAAATTGACATAGTGGTGTTCACAGATGTCAAATTGGTTAACAGAGACCAACTTGCTCGATGTATTGCAACATCTACCTGCTAAATCTGACACTGGCAAAATGTACATAATGAAAGCAACCTAAACAGATCATTTGCAGCCTCCTGATATTTCTAACAAATGATCTATTAAATATTAATTTCTAATCACCCACCTTCCACATCTTTGGAAAATTTCTGCGGTCATTAAGGAGAGGAATCAAATTACTGCGGAATAGAAAATTTCTTTCTGCTTTTGTTATGCAGTGCTATAATTTGGACTGCTAACTGCTTGATGCTAAACTCACTCTACTTGTCTAACGATGTGTTTTATAGCCCAATCTCAGGACAGTAGCTCTACAAAAACACACAAATGTACACATGGGTGTTTCCTATTTCCACACCAGCCATTCTATGGCCACACCAATAGTTTGAGTACATTTGATATTTTATTCCGTGGTTTGAGGTGACAAATAATCAAGAATTTCAGATTTATGCTCATTAACTATTAATCAGGGGTAGGGGGAATGTGGAGTTGGGCCATGGTCAGATCAGCCATTCAATAAGCGATCTTATTGAATGGCGGAGCAGGTTCAAGGGGCCAAATAACCTACTCCTGCTCCTTATTTATATCCTCATATGCAGCTAGGAACATAATAGATGTAGGCCATTGAACCACTCGAGCCTGTTCAGCCATTGGATTAAATCATGGATGAGCTGTATTCTAACTCTAGCCAACCACTGTGGTTCCATACCCCTTAATACCCTTGCCTAACAAAAATACAGAAGGCTGTGGAGGCCATGACACTGGATATATTTAAGAAGGAAATAGATAGATTTCTACGCACTAAAGGAGTCAAAGAGTATGGGGAGAGAGCAGGAATATGATGTTGAGATAGAAGATCAGCCATGATCATATTGAATGGTGGAGCAGGCTCAAAGGGTCGAATGGCCTACTCCTGCTCCGATTTTTTATGTTTCTACATTTCTAAAACTGTTAATTGAGTTAGCATTGACTGCTTTTTGTGGGAGAGAATTACACACTCCCACCACATTATATGTGATAGGTCTGGCTCTGATTTTAAAGTTCATGTCCCCTTTTTCTAGATCCCCTCACCAGCGGAAAAGGTTTCTATTAATTCTTTTCAAATCCTAATATTCTCAGTCAAATCATTCCTTAACCTTCTATATTCTAGAGAATGCAAGCCTAGTTTATGTAATTCCATCCCATAATCTTACCCTAGGAGCCCTGGCAACTTTCTGGTGATTTTGTGCTGCACTGTTTCCAAGGTCAGTATATCTTTTCAAGGTGTGGTGCCCAGACATGTATGCACTACTCCAGACGTTATCTAACTATAGCAAAATTTTGTTCCACCTTGTATATTCTCGCCCTCTAGGTATTAAAACTAACATCCTATTAATCTTTTAGACCTGACCATTATATTTTGGTGTACATGGGCCCCTAAATCTCTTTGGACCTCCACTGTTCTAGATCCTTACCATTTAAAAATATTCATGTCTATCCTTTCTTGGTCCTAAATGGATGGACTCACACTTACCTGCATTAAAATCCATCTACTACAGCTTTACCTACTCATTTAATCTATCAATCTCTTTGTAATTTTATGTTCTCTAATATGTTATCCAAGTTATTCATGATATTGTGATTAGTTGAAGACCCAGCATAGATCCTGTGGGACTGCACTAGTCACTTCCTTCCAATTCAAGTACATACCGGTTATCCTTAATCTCTGCCTCCTATCACCTAATCAATTATCAAATCACATGAATAACTTGCTTTCAATTCCATGAGCTTTAATTTTAGCTAACAGCTTCTTCTACTGGATCCTTAGCAAAAGGCTTCTGGAAGTCCATATAAACTGCATCCATAGAGAATTCCCTATCCACTGCTTTAGGCATTTTCTCATTATGTTAGGTTCATTAAAAGTGACTTGCCTGTTATGAATTGAGCACAGATTTCTCTAAGTGCTTTGTTACTTTGTCCTTAAGCAGAGAATCCAATAACAGCCCTAAGCCCTACAACTAATGTTAGGCTAACTGGTCTATAATGTTCAGAGCCTGGAGCAGCATGGGAGAGGATTGAGGTTATGCAAACAGTGCAGCAGCAGCAGAGTCTGAAGCAGCATGGAGGTTACATAAACAGTTTTGGGGGGGGGGGGGGTGGGGGGGGCAACGGGGACTGAGATTATATAAATAGCAGAGCAGCAGCAAATCCCGCAATAGCGGGGAAGGATTCAAAGGCGGATCAATTAACAACAACAAAAACAAGTGATGTCACAGGGTAGCAGGAAGGTGATTGGTTGGTGAGTATTGCAGTTTTACTTTGGTCTTTAAGCTAGAGGATGTGCCAAACTCAGAGCTAAAAATCTGTAACATTACTTTATTAAACTAATAAACTAAATAAACTAATTATAGAACCAAAATAAATGAATTAAACAATAATTTTGACTAACTAAAGAAGTAAACAGTTTAGATTGACATGGCAGAGCAGGTGGTGTGTTGTAGCTACAGCGCATAGGAGTTTCTGGACAGTATTGGGATCTCAACCAACCACATCTGCTCTAATTGTCAGCAGTTCAAGGAACTTCAGATCAGAGTTGTTTGGCTGGAGTCTGAGCTGCAGACATTGCAGGGCACCAGGGAGGGAAGTGTCATCTGGACACTTTTCTCCAGAAGGCAGTCTTAATTAGGCAGTATTTTAGAGGTGATCAATGGTCAGGGACAGGAGAGTATGACTGTAAGTCAGGCAGGTTTGGGGACCAAGTGATACAGGAGCCTCGACCTTGGTCTTTGTCCAGATAGTTGCTACTTTTGTGGATGAGAACAATGACTGTAGGGAGAATGGGAAACTGGACTTGGTACCATGGTGCAAGAGGCCATTCACGTTGGGAAAATAAAATGCGGTGTGGTAGTGGTAGGGGATAGCATAGTTAGGGATTCCATTTCTCTGCAGCTGAGACCGGGTGTTCTGAATGTTGTCTTGCCTGCCCAGTGCCAGGGTTCAGGATAACTCTTCTTGGCTGGAGAAGGATTTGGAAGTGATAGGGTGAGGATCCAGTTGTGGTGGTCCATGTAGGAACCAATTATAAACTCTAAGAATGAGATTATAAATTAATAAACAAAATCAATTACATAGATATAAGAGAAGAACGAGCTAAGGCTGATTGGGTAAACAGATTAAAAGATATGGTGATAAACAAACAGTAGAGGAAACATTTAAAGAAATGATTCAAAATTTTGAGAAGATACATTCCACTAAAAAACTTAAGTTTCTCCAATACCTATTCTCTGCTGATATTAGAATCATAGATTCGTTACAGCACAGGAGGAGGCCAGCCCGTCATGTCCATGCTGGCTGTCTGCGAAACTAGTTCAACTAATCCTACTCCACTGCGTTTTCCCTGTAGCTCCAGAGTATTTTTTTCCCTTCGGATAATCATTCAATCCCCTTTGAAAGCTATGACTGATTCTGTCTACATCACAGTCTCAGACAGTGCATTCCAGATCCTAACAACCAGCAGTGTAAAAAGAAATTCCCCACATCGTCATTTGTCCTTTTGTCAATCACCTTAAATTGGTGCTCTCTGGTTCCCAACCATTCTGCCAATGGGAACAATTTCTCCCTATCCAGTCTTTTCAGATCACTTATGATTTTGAACACCTCTAACAAATCTCCGCTTAATTCTTGTCGTTTCCAAGGAGAACAGTCCCAGCTTCGCCAACCTATCCATATATCTGAAATTCGTTATCCCTGGAACCATTCTTGTAAATCTTTTCTGTACCCTCCCTGATGCCTTCACACCCTTCCTAAAGTGTGGTGCTCAGAATTGGACACAGTAGTCCAGTTGCAGCTGACCCGGTGTTATGCAAAGGTTCACCATAACTTCCTTGCATCTGCACTCTTGTGCAGGATTTAATGTTGGCGATGCAGGTCCTGAAGGCAGACCCGGAAATGGGCGGCAATGCTGCTTGGGCAGAAGGGGCCAACCAAATGTCATCCCGTGGCAGCCAGCCAATTAACAATGCAGAGACATGGAGCCAGCCTAATCAAATGTCAGAGGCAGGCAGGAAGGTGGAAATCCCAGCATCAGGTGATGACAGCACAGGTGCTGGTGCCGTTTATCAACAGCAGCCAGACCTGCTTGCAGTGGTTCCAAGGTTTCTAACTCATTTTGTGCCTGCAGCTGTGAGGACCCACTGTATTCCACAGAACACCAGCCTTCAGTTGCAAACTGGAAAACATTGCACAGCAAGAACTAGATCTCTCACTGGCCACAACAACAGCCTTCATCTCCATTGTCCACAACCCTCAGTGAAGAACATGAACCAAGAGGCTGTTAGCAGAGTGATGGTGAAGGACAAACAAAGGATGGCGCCCCGAATCAACGATGCCTACCTTACAGGTTCTCCTTCAGGCAGCACAGCAATGGCAGGAGATCTTGTTCCCAACAGACGGAAAGAAGAGACCTTCCCACCTGACCAAAGAAGCCTGACTGGGGGTCGGAATGGACCATAGCAGCCATGAGGTCCAGCAGTGCAGCTGGGTCCAATGTCAGAAGTAGGTCAATGACCTCCTCCACACTAACAGAATGAGTCTTAGTGAAAGATGTGCATGCTGTAACTGCCAGGTGGGCAACATGTGAGGGGTCTCAACATGGGTAGGGATCAGCTGCGTGGCCGAAAGAACTGTACGTTCCAGCAGCAGCTGCTTCAGCACCCTCAGTTTGGTTTCTGCTAGGGCCACTCAGTTCCTGACCTCATTACAGCCTTGGTTCAAACATGGACAAAAGAGCTGAACTCCAGAGGTGAGGTGAGAGTGACTGTCCTTGACATCAAGGCCGCATTTGACCGAGTGTGGCATCAAGGACCTCTAGCAAAATTGGAGTCAATGAGAATCAGGGGGAAACTCTCCACTGATTGGAGTCATACCTAGCACAAAGGAAGATGGTTGTGGTTGTTGGAGGTCAATCATCACAGTTCCAGGACATTACTGCAGGTGTTCCTCAGGGTAGTATCCTAGGCCCAACCATCTTCAACTCCTTCCATCTTACGGTCAGAAGTGGGGATGTTTGCTGATGATTGCACAATGTTCAGCACCATTCGTGGCTCCTCACATAATGTAGGAGTCTTTGTCCAAATGCAGCAGAACCTGGACAATGTCCAGGCTTGGGCTGAGAAGTGGCAAGTAACATTCATGCCGCACAAGTGCCAGGCAATGACAATCTCCAAGAAGAGAGAATCCAATCATCGTCCCTTGACAGTTAATGGCATTACCATTGGTGAATCCCCCACTATCAGCATCCCGGGGGTTATCATTGACCAGAAACTGAACTGTAGCCATATACAGTGGCTACAAGAGCAGGTCAGAGACTAGGAATCCTGTGGCGAGTAACTCACCTCCTAACTCCCAAAGCATGTCCACAATATACAAGGCACAAGTCAGAAGTGTGATGGAATACTCTTCACTTGCCTGGATGAATGCAGCTCCAACAACACTCAAGAAGCTTGACACCATCCAGGACAAGCAGCCTATTGATTGGCATCATAGGCTGATTGGCACCCCATCTACAAGCATTCACTGCCTCCACCACCGATGCACAGTGGCAGCACTGTGTAACACCTATAAGGTGCAGTGCAGGAACTCACCAAGGCTCCTTAGACTAGGACAATGGCAGCAGACACACAGGAACACCACAACCTTGAAGTTCCCCTCCAAGCCACTCACCATCCTGACTTGGAAATATATCGCCATTCCTTCACCATTGCTGGGTCAAAATCCTGGAACTCCCTTCCTAACAGCACTGTGGGTGTACCTACACCACATGCAGCAGTTCAAGAAGGCAGCACACCACCACCTTCTCAAGGGCAAGTAGGGATGGGCAATAAACGCTGGCCTAGACAGCGACGCCCACATCACATGAATGAAAAGTTAAAAAAAAGAATGGCTGCATGTGCCTGATGAGAGTGAACACCTGAAAGAGACATCCAGGAGGACCCATCAAGTGCCTGCAGAATCCCAGGCAAGTAGGGGCTGGTAATCATTGTCTGAAAACTCACTTTTCCCTTCTGCCTGCAGGAGACAAGGGCCTAGAATGCAAGGGAGGAGGTCAAGATGGGTGGAGGAGTGCTGGACTTGCAAACTCTGGCAGCCGCTGAGTTGGAAGCTCTTAACCTGGCCGGAGAGCAGAGCAGTTGGGCCATCGCTGATGGAGAGATCGGAGTGATGTGTGATGAGAGTGAGGAGGCCTATAACTTTGGTGTTCACCACTGGCCAGAAAGGATGCACACGGCAGACATAGATGGGAGGAGCGAATGGGAAGGTCTAATTGTTTGTGTTCTCCCAACCAGGTACCTGCCCTCAGGAGGGATAGGTTGGCGCCTCAACAGAGACCCTACAATCTACCTCTGAGGAAGTCCAAGCATCAAATGATGCAGCAACATATCTTATCCCACATTCTCCACCAGCCAGATGGTCGATTTGGGGTTATAAGCTGGTGAGTAATTCACAGGCATGCAGGAGCAGCTGATGGAAGCTGTGACAGCTGAGGGCCCTGGCAGTCAGAGGACTGTTGGAGGCCAGGCCCATGCTGAGCTCCAGGTTGATGATAGGCTTCTGGTGTTAGCCACATTGAATCTGCTGGAGATGCAGCACCAAACAGAGTAACATCTGGTGGAGCTGCCAGAGGGTAGGTGCAGCCATGCACGAATAATGGAGGAGTCCATCCAGGTCATGAGTTCTGCCATGTATTAAGTCTACATGTGCATGGCTTTCTCCATGCAGGGGTTGGTGACCATCATGGAGAGCCAGATCCAGCAGGCCAGTTAGTGGCTGCCAGGTATGCAGACTTGCAGACTACTGTTTTGGCCATGAGCTCTAGGCTGCAGTCACCAGGCGAGAGAGGGACAGGGTGCCTGGGTTCTGCACCAGGGACAGGAGGGTGCCATTGCACACACAGAGGGAAGAGATGCTACAGCCTGCCACAACTGAGGGCTCCTTTCAAATCTCTGCAAAGGTGTACAGGTATTCCTGAGTTCCTCTGCCAGTGACCTAACCACCTCCAGTGGCAGGTCACTGGCAGAGGTCACTGACCACCAGCAGCCAGCAAACATTCACTCCCTCCACCACTGACGCACACTAGTAGCAGTGTGTTCCATCTACAAGATGAATTGCAGGAATTCGCCAAGGCTCCTTCGACAGTACCTTCCAAACCCACGACCACTATCATCTAGAAGGACAAGGACAGCAAGAAGATGGGAACACCACCACCTGGAAGTTCCCCTCCAAGTCACTCACCATCCTGATTTGGAAATATATCGCCATTCCTCCACTGTCGCTGGGTCAAAATCCTGGAACTCACTTCCTAACAACACTGTGGGTGTACCTGCACCACATGGACTGCAACGGTTCAAGAAGGTAGCTCACCACCACCTTCTCCAGGACAACTAGGGATGGGCAATAAATACTGGTCCAGCCAGTGAAGCCCACATCTCGTGAATTAATAAAAAAATATATACCTTGCTCATCACTACTCTGTTTCATGTCACTCATCCAACTTCACAGCCATGCTGGCACCGGCCGTTTCATTCCATGGACTTCAACTTTGCTGACAAACAGGTCATGTGGCACTTAAACTGATTTTGGAAGTTCGTATATGTCATATCAATCACATAGCCCTCATCAACTCCCTCTGTTATTTAATCAAAAAAGTCAATCAAATTAGTTTACCAAAATTTGCTTTAACAAATGGTGCTGGCTTTTCTTGATTAATCCACATTTGTCCAAGTGACAATTAATTTGATGCCGGGTTATAATTTTTTAAAAGTTTTCCCACCACCTAGGTTAAACTGACTGGCTTGAACTTGTTGGGCGTATCTTTACACACTTTTTTGAACATGGGTGTAAAATTTACAATTCACCAGTCTTCTTGCACCAACCCTGAATCTAAGGAAGATTAGAAGGTTATACTAATTAAAGCCTCTATTTATTAGTCCCTTGATTACCCTCTAATTTGGAATGTAATTTATGTCCTCTACTGTGAAGTCAGAAACAAAATATTTATTCCAGGTTTCTGCCATTTCCCCATTTCTCAACATAATTTCTTATGCCTCCAAGGCACCAATGTTTACTTTAGCCACACTTATTTTTATATACTTGTAAAAGCTCTTCGAATTTGTTTTAATATTACTGGCTAGTTTACTTTCATATTCTATTTTTTGCCTCTTTTTCTCAACTTTTTGATTATCCTTTGCTGGATTCTAAACTCTAACAGATTTTAGGCTTACTACTATTCTTTGTAGCATTTGCACCACACAAGTGCTGGACAATGATCATCTCGAACAAGAGAGAAGCTAACCATCTCCTCTTGACATTCAATGGCATTATCATCACTATCAACGTTCTGGGGCGGGGGGTTACCATTGACCAGAAATTGAATTGACCTGCCGTATAAATACTGTGGCTACAAGAGCAAATCAGAGGCTGGAAATTCTGAGGTGAGTAACTCGCCTCCTGCCTCCCCAAAGCCTATCCACCATCTACAAGGCACAAGTCAGGAGTGTCATGAAGTATTCGCCACTTCCCTGAATAGATGCAGCTACAACAACATTCAAGGAGTTTGACACCATCCAGGACAAAGCAGCCCGCTTGATCGCCACCCCATCCACTACTTTAAATACTCCCTTCCTCCACCACGGACACACAATGGCAGCAGTATGTACCATATACAAGATGCACTGCAACAACTCACCATGGCTCCTTCGACAGCACCTTCTGAACCCGCAATCCCTACCACCTAGGATGAGTGGAGCATGTGGATAACAACATCTGCAATTTCCTCTCCAAGCTACACACTATCCTGACTTGGAATTAAACCACTGTTCCTTCGCTGTCACTGGATCAAAATCCTGGAACACCCTTCTCATCTGCACTGTGGGTGTACCTACACCAGACGGACTGCAGTGGTTCAAGAAGGTGGCTCACCACCACGTTCTCAAGGGCAATTACGGATGTACAACAAATGTTGGTCTTGCCAGTGATGTCCACTCCCATGGAAGAATAAAAAGAATTATAAGCCTCTTCTTTTAATCTAATACTTCCTTAACTTCCCTAGTATGCCACAGAGGGATCTTTTTCACTGAGTTTTTGTAATGACAATTAACAGCTAGTGTATAACTGTGAATACTGTTAAATGATGACTCATAATTTGTATCAAAACAGACATACCATTATAGTGAAATATAAGTAAACCCATAAGTGAAATGGAAAGCAAAGTAGTGCAGTTGCTAAAAGTTTGAAATAAACGCAGAAAATGTTGTTCACTACCACTGGAGAAAGGCAAAAGGTTCTGACAAAGCGTCATAGACCTGAAATGTTATCCAAAATGTTTTCTTTCTCTACAGATGTTGCCTGATCTGCTAACTGTTGATAGCATGTTCTGTTTTTATTTTACATCGACCAACAATGTTGACTAAAGCACTCCAATGCAATAGTGTTATGATAAGTGTGACAAGTGATTTTTGCCTCTGCTGATTTTTTACTTGTCAAAAAAATGAGTTATAACCCAACAGTCATGCAAGGTAGTTTTCAAATGAAAAGCCACAAACCTGTTCACAAAAATGACTGCCTGTATTAGGCTTCAGAAGGTGGCAAGTTTCAGAGAAAGCATATTAGAAAGACTAAACTAGCAACTGAATTAAATGACTGCAGGTTTCACATTGCTTGGTAAACATTAGTACTATTTTCAAAGATGGGCTATACATTTAATATGGTTAAGGGAAATGCAGTTTTTTGTTTTAGTATATCTTCAAAGGATAGTGGCTGGCATTTCCGGTCCTGCGAAATTCCCATCCAAAGTCAATAGACTTTTGGCTGCCTCTCCGAATTTTCTGTGGGTGGGACCGGAAAATCCTGCCCATTGAGTCACATATCTGGTCTGACAGTATGTTGTGAAGGTCAGTTTCATCCAGCAGACAAGTTCTGTGCTTAAAACTGTGCTGTCATTGAGAAGTTAAGCCACTTTGAAGTTGCAGCATAAATCATGAACCAAGATGTGAGTTTCGTTTTTAAAGTCTACAAGCAAAGCAAATTCCTATTGAATAAATGGAGATTAATGACAGAAAGAACACACCTCTATAAATGCAAGAAAAATTGCAAGTACTAATGGAAACACAAATTGTAACTGTGTATATATGTAATATTTATGGTCTGTTTAGAAAATGATCTCAAAACTCCATGCCCAAAATAAATCCATGAATGCAGGTTAAATGGTACATGTGCACACAATCCTAATGGTATGTCTGATTTAATATTATGGATATTTCTGAGCTTCATAAAAGATTGTAAATTTAATCAGGAAAACAATGGAAGAGCAAAACTAAACTGCACACAATTTATGCAGCTGGAAGAACACAACATTCCTTGTGCTTACTCTTATTTGGAAGCTACCCTTTAAATAATAAAGAAATTCTACTTCAAGCTTACAAATGCTTAAAAAACATTTAGGAAGTATCGTGGAATGGTGAAAAAAACCTAACACCAAATAAAAGATGTTTAAATTACAGAATTAAGTATCCATCGACCTCTTAACATCCAACCCTGGGAACTTAACTCTTTTTACACTTGCAAAGGAGACAATGATGACGCGAATTGTTTCGCACATACCACTGGGGCACACATACACGAGGTATCATCAATTATTTTATTTTTTACTTTCAGTGGTTCAATGTTAGTCTGAAGATAGGATTTTCATTAAGAGTGTTCTACACCACACATTTAGTACTCACAGCTGCTAATGATTTTTCAGCAGTACCCTGTGTAGGACACTGAGTCTTAACCTCACGTCAAAACTTTGTTCCATTTAAGTTCTTTCTTAGGAAAGAAAATAAAACCTCTCTGTTGATTTATTTGAACACTAGTTGAACACCTGTTAATGCCAGAAAATCATTTTCATTTAGAAGAGAAATGTGTTGCTTCTGTTATTTGAGTAAACACAAAGAAAATACTGCAGAGGCATCAAAGTGTCACCAACTACTCCAGAGCTTTTCGCCCCTTGGGCACAGACTTCAAACTAATGAGCATTTTAGTGGACTGCAGAACAGTTTGATGACTGCACATGTTGTACAATCTCCTTGCTAAAGCTGGCTATGGAGCAGTCACTGGTGGAGGCACTCACAGCCCCTTGCAATGTCATCATCCGGGTTTGGACCAGTCTCCCCCATGGTTCAAGCTAAAAGTGCAGCCTTGCAGTGTGGTTTAGGAGAATGCCTGCGCCTGAGCTGAGAGCACAGCATGCAGTCCAATGGGCAAAGGCGCCGCCAATCGGTCAAGTGGAGTCGGGTGGAAGAAGGAGGGGTTTCAGGCAGCCATGCAGCACGCTAATCTCTGGCCATCTAAGTGGTCACTCTCTGGGATGTGTTAAGGAGCCTTCAGGCTTAACCATGACAGGTTCTTAGTAAACCTGCAGGAGCAGTACATCAGGATAATGGAGCCTGGCGAACTAGCTGTATGCCTCGTGGCGTACAAAGAGCGAAGACAACAGAAAAGGGAGCAACTGAGGCTGGGCAGAGGGAGGAGCAGCACCTCTGGAAGAAGGGGTGGCTGGGGCTCCTATACACGCTTCCGAAGAGCCACAGCGAGCCATTGCTGGTCGGCGCCTAGCTAGACCGAGGGTCTATAGGCGCCGCCTTTCATTTCTGCACATGACCGAGAACCAGTGTTGCCGAAAACTGCACATGTTGAGGGAACTGCTTGGTCACATCTGCCAGCAGGATTTGGCACCACGGGGACATTGAGGGTATCCACTGCCAGTGGCCATGAAAAAGACAGCGGCATTCAATTTCTATGCAAGTGGCGCCTTTCAGGGCTCCATCAGTGACCTGTGTGGGATATCACAAGCCTTCGCCCACAACTGCATCCATGAGGTCACAGATGCCATCTTCGCAAGGGCACACAACTTAGTGCATTTTGCCTGGGACCAGGAGAGCCAAGATGCAAGAGCGATTGGATTTGCCCAGATCTCGGGTTTCCCACAGGTACAGGGTGCCATCAACTGCACTCAGTTGGCTCTCAGATCTCCGACACAACACACTGTCATCTATGTCAACCGCAAGGGATTCCATTCGCTGAATGTGCAGCTGGTGTGCAACTGCAACAAACGCATCCTGCAGGTCTGCGCACGGTTTCCATGGAGTGTCCACGATTCCTACATTCTCAGTCACTCATAGAGTTATACAGTTATACAGCACAGAAACAGGCCCTTCGGCCCATCGTGTCTGTGCTGGCCATCAATCACCTATCTATTCTAATCCCATTTTCCAGCCCAGCCCACTTGGCCCATAGCCCTGTATGCTATGGCATTTCAAGTCCTCACCTAAATACTTCCTAAATGTTGTGAAGGTTCCTGCTTCTACCACCCCCTCAGGCAGTGTGTTCCAGATTCCAATCACCCTCTGGGTGAAAAATAGTTTCCTCAAATTCCCTCTAAACCTCCTGCCCCCTAGCTTAAATCTATGCCCCCTGGTTATTGACACTTCTGCTATGGGGAAAAGTTTCTTCTTATCTATCCTAATTATGCCCCTCATAATTATGTATACCTCTGTCAGGTCTCCCCTCAGCCTTCTATGCTCTAAGAAAAACAACCCTAGCCTATCCAGTCTGTCTTCATAGCTGGAATGCTCCAGCCCAGGAAATATCCTGGTGAATCACCTCTGCACCCTCTCCAATGCAATCACATCCTTCCTATAGTGTTGAAACCAGAACTGCACACAGTACTCCAGCTGTGGCCTAACTAGCATTTCATACAACTCCAACATAATCTCTCTGCTCTTATGTTCTATGCCTAATCTAATAAAGGCAAGTATCCCATATGCCTTCTTAACTACCTTATCTACCTGTGCTGCTGCCTTCAGGGGGACATGTACACCAAAGTCCCTCTGATCCTCTGTACTTCCTAGGGTCCTACCATTCATTGTGTATTCCCTTGCCACGTTAATTCTCCCAAAATGCATCACCTCACACTTCTCAGGATTAAATTCCATTTGCCACTGCTCTGCCTATCTTACCAGCCCATCTATATCATCCTGTAATCTAAGGCTTCCCTCCTCACTATTTACGACACCACCAATTTTTGTGATCTGTGAACTTGCTGATCATAGCTCCTATGTTTACGTCTAAATCATTAATGTACACTGCAAACAGCAAGGGTCTCAGCACCGATCTCTGCGATACACCACTCATCGCAGGCTTCCCATCGCCCTCTGCCTCCTGCCACCAAGCCAATTTTGGATCCAATTTGCCAAATTGCCCTGGATCCCATGGGCACTTACCTTCTCGACCATTTTCCCATGTGGGACCTTGTCAAAAGCCTCACTGAAGTCCATGTAGACTACATCATCTGTACTATCCTCATCTACACAACTAGTCACCTTCTCGAAAAATTCAATCAAATTTGTTGGACATGATCTCCCCCTGACAAAGCCGTGCTGACTATTCCTAATTAACCCCTGCCTCTTCAAGTGGAGATTAATCCTGTCCCTCAGAATTTTTTCCAATAGTTTCCCTACCACTGATGTTTGACTGCAATTGTAATTACCAGGTTTCCCCCTACTAATTTTTTTGAATAATGGTACCACGTTCACTGTCCTCCAGTCTCCTGGCACCTCTCCTGCAGCCAGAGAGGATTTGAAAATTAGTGTTAGAGTCCCTGCAATCTCCTCCTTTGCCTCACAAAGCAGCCTGGGATACACTTCATCTAGGCCTGGGGATTTATTCACTTTTAAGCCCACTAAAACCGCTAATACCTTCTCCCTTTCAATGCTAATTTGTTCAAGTATATCACAGTTCCCCTCCCTGACTTCTAAACCTACATCGTCCTTTTCCATAGTGAACACAGATGAAAAGCAATCATTTAAAACCTCAGCTACGTCCTCTGGCTCCACGCACAGAATGCCACTTTGGTCCCTAACGGGCCCTACTCTTTCCCTGGTTATCCTCTTGCCTTTAATAGATTTATAAAATGCCTTGGGATTTTCCTTTATCTTGCCCACCAATGCTTTTTCATGTCCCATCTTCGCTCTCCTAATTACTTTTTTAAGTGCCCCCCTACACTTTCTATACTCCTCTAGGGCTTCTGTTGTTTTCAGCCCTCTGCATCTGCCATAAGCCTCCTTTTCTTTCCTTATCCAATCCTCTATATCCCTTGACATCCAGGGTTCCCTGGACTTGTTGGTCCTACCCTTCACCTTTATGAGAACATGTTGGCCCTGAGCTCTCACTATTTCCTTTTTGAATGACTCCCACTGGTCTGATGTAGACTTTCCCACAAGTAGCTGCTCCCAGTCCACTTTGGCCAGATCCTGTCTTATCATATTGAAATCGGCCTTCCCCCAATTCAGGACCTTTATTTCCGGTCCATTTTTGTCCTTCTCTATAGCTACCTGAAATGTTACAGAGTTTTGGTCACTATCCCCGAAATGCTCCCCCACTGACACTTCTACCACTTGTCTGGCTTCATTATCTAAGATTAGGTCCAGTACCGCCCCTTCTCTTGTAGGACTTTCCACGTGCTGGCTCAAAAAGCTCTCCTGGGTCCACTTTTAGAATTCTGCCCCCTCTAAGCCTTTCACACTAAGACTATCCCAGTTAATATTGGGAAGTTGAAATCCCTTACTATTATTACCCTATTATTTTTAAACTTTTCTGAGATTTGCCTACATTTCTGCTCCTCTATCTCCCCCTGTTTGGAGGCCTTTGGTACATGCCCAGTAAAGTGATTGCCCCCCTTTTGTTTTTAAGTTCTACCCATATGGCCTCATTTGGGGAACCTTCTAAGATACCATCTCTCCTTACACACTTGCACACAAGCAGGGGAGAGACCTCATCCTGAGTGAGACACAGCCAGAGTGAGTGTGGGTATTGGCAATTTGGTGCATGTGGGAATTTAACTGAGAATGGTCTTGTCCTGCTGCAGCAGTAGAGGCTACAAGGGAGAGAAATGACTGGTAAGTAGTGGGAACGTCGGGTAAGTATTTACTACTTTTATTGTTTATAGTTTAAGGTCTTTTTTTGTGGTTTATAGTTTGTATATTCTGTAGAAACGAGGATCAGGAAAGAAGGGCCCTGGAGTAATTGAATTAAAAGGTTTAATTTAAAGGGATAAGTCATGGCAGGAGAGCTCAAAACCGTGGTGTGATCCTCGTGCTGCATGTGGGAAGCTGGGGACATTTCCAGTGCCTGGGACCAGCATGTGTGCAGGAAGTGTGTCCAGCTGCGGCTCCTGGAAGCTCGGGTTTCAGAGCTAGAACGGCGGCTAGGGACGCTGTGGAGCATCCGCAAGTCTGAGAGCATTGTGGATAGCACGTTTAGAGAAGTGGTCACACTGCAGCTGAAGGGACTTGCGAAAGGAAGGGAATGGGTGATCACCAGGCAGTCCAAGAGAAACAGGCAGGAGTCCCCTAGGGTCCCACTCGCAAATCGGTATTCCATTTTGGAGGCTGATGAGGGCGCTGGTTCCTCCAGGGAGTGCAGACAGAGCCAAGCTTCTGGCACCACAAGCAGCCTGTCTGTTCAGGAGGGGAGGAAGAGAGGAAAAGCAATAGTAATAGGGGATAGTATAGTCAGAGGAACAGATAGGCGCTACTGCGGCCATCAACGGGATTCCAGGATGGTGTGTTGCCCCCCTGGTGCCAGGGTCCGGGATGACACTGAACAACTGCAGGGCATCCTGGAGGGGGAGGGTGATAAGGCAGAGGTCATGGTACATGTTGGTACCAATGAAATAGGTTGAAAGAGGGATGAGGTCTTGCATCAAGAATTCAGGGAGTTAGGCAGTAGACTAAAAAGCAGGACCTCTCGGGTTGTAATTTCTGGATTACTCCCAGTGCCATGTGCTAGTGTGCACAGAAATAGGAGAATAGTGC
Source organism: Cetorhinus maximus (assembly GCF_964194155.1). Classification (NCBI taxonomy): domain Eukaryota; kingdom Metazoa; phylum Chordata; class Chondrichthyes; order Lamniformes; family Cetorhinidae; genus Cetorhinus; species Cetorhinus maximus. The sequence goes on along the minus strand of NC_135880.1, from coordinate 50,069,141 downwards.
AGATGAAAACGTGGATTAAGAGTTGGTGCAGGAGGGAGGGTTTTAGATTCCTAGATCACTGGGACCGTTTCTGGGGAAGGTGGGACCTGTACAAGCGAGATGGTCCACATCTGAACCAGAGCAGGACTAACATCCTTGCCAGCGGGTTTGCAAGTGCTGTTGGGAGGAGTTTAAACTAATTTGGCAGGGGGAGGGGACACAGAATGTAAGGAGGATAGGGACACATCATAATAAAGTAAAACAATCCAATCAGAGGGAGTACAGCCGCATTAAGGTTCAAGCGAGTAAGGCAAGGCTGGATGGCCTCTACTTTAATGCCAGGAGTATTACAGGTAAAACGGATGAGTTAAGGGTAAGGATTGACACGTGGAATTGTGATATAGTAGCCATCACAGAGATGTGGTTGAGGGAGGAGCAGGATTGGCAGCTCAACATTCCGGGATATAGAATCTTCAGGCGAGACAGGAGAGGGGGTAAAAGAGGAAGTGGCATTGCATTATTAGTAAGGAGTCAGTTACTGCAGTAAGGAGAGATGATATCTTGAAGGGGGCATCAAATGAAGCTTTGTGGGTAGAGCTTCGGAATAAAAATGGGGCAGCCACATTGTTAGGTGTTTATTATAGACCCCCAGAAAGTCAGCGGGAAATTGAGGAGCAAATATGTGCACAATTTGTGGAGGTGTGTAAAAACAATAACAAAAACAATTATATTAGGTGATTTCAACTTTCCCAACATTAATTGGGATAGACATAGTGTTAAGGGCTTGGCTGGAGTGGATTTCTTGAAATGTGTACAGGAGAACTTTTTAGGTCAATACGTAGAGGGTCCAACAAGGGACGGCGCAGTGCTGGACCTAATTCTGAGGAATGAACCTGGACAGGTGGCTGAGGTGGTGGTGGGGGAGCATTTTGGTGATAGTGACCACAATATGGTACAATTTAAGCTTGTTATGGACAAAGAAATAGACAAGTTGCAAAAAAATGTTTTGGATTGGGGGAGAGCAGATTTTAGTAAAATAAGGCAGGATCTGGCCAAGGTAGACTGGGAACAGCTACTTGTGGGGGAATCGACAGAAAAGCAGTGGGGGGCATTCAAAAAGTAAATGGGGAGGGTACAGGTTCAACATGTTCCCTCTAGGGTGATAGGAAGGAGTAACAAGCTCGGAGAACCATGGATGACCAGAGATATTCAGGATACGATGAGAAGCTAAAGGGAGGCTTTTAGCAGGTACAAGGGGAGCAAATCAGTGGAGGCATTAGCGGAGTATAGATAGTGCAGGGTGGAGCTTAAGAAAGCAATGAGGAGAGCAAAGAGGAGAATGAGAAAGCTCTGGCTGGTAAAAGTAGGGAAAAATCCCAAGATATTCTATAGGCATATCAATGGGAAGAGGATACCCAGGGAAAGAGTAGGGTACATTTGGGCCAAGGGGGGCAATCTATGGGTGGAGCCAGAGGACATCACTAGAGTGTTGAACGAATACTTCACATCCGTCTTCACCCAAGAGAATGAGGATGAAGGTATGGAATTCGGGGAGAGAGACTGTGAGGTTCTTGAGCCAATTGATAGAGGGAGTGACAAGATATTGCAGGTGTTGGCAGGCTTAAAAGTGGACAAATCTCCAGGTCCAGATGATTTGTGTCCCAGGCTGCTGAGGGAGGCAAAGGAGGTGATCGCAGGGGCTCTGACCCAAATTTTTAATTCCTCTCTGGCCACGGGGGAGGTGCTAGAGGACTGGAGAACAGCTAACGTGGTTCCACTATTTAAGAAGGGTTGTAGAGATAAGCCAGGGAACTGCAGGCCAGTGAGTCTCATGTCAGTGGTAGGGAAACTATTGGAGAAAATTCTGAAGGAGAGAATCTATCTCCACTTGGAGAGGCAAGGTTTGATCAGGGATAGTCAGCATGGCTTTGTCAGAGGGAGGTCATGCCTAACAAATTTGATTGAATTTTTTGAGGAGGTGACCAAGTGTATAGATGAGGGTAGTTTATATGGATTTCAGCAAAGCCTTTGACAAGGTTCCACATGGGAGACTTATAAAGAAGGCAAATGCACATGGGATACAGGATAATTTGATAAGGTGGATTCAAAATTGACTTAGTTGTAGGAGACAGAGGGTGATGACAGAAGGCTGTTTTAGTGACTGGAAGCCCATGTCCAGTGGTGTACCACAGGGATCTGTGCTGGGTCCACTACTATTCGTCATTTATGTAAACAACATAAATTACTATGTGGGGGGTATGATTAGTAAGTTTGTGGATGACACAAAGATTGGCCGGGTGGTTAACAGTGAGGTTGAGTGTCTTGGGCTACAGGAAGATATAGACGGGATGGTCAAATGGGCAGATAAGTGGCAGATGGAATTTAACCCTGAAAAGTGTGAGGGGATGCACTTTGGAAGGAGTAATTTGACAAGGAAGTATTCAACGAACGGCATGACACTAGGAAGTTCTGAGGAACAAAGGGACCTTGGCATGTGTGTCCATAGATCTCTGAAGGCAGAGGGGCATGTTAATGGGGTTGTGAAAAAGGCATATGGGACACTTGCCTTTATCAATCAAGGCATAGATTACAAAAGTAAGGAGGTCATGTTGGAGTTGTATAGAACCTTGGTGAGGCCACAGCTGGAGTACTGTGTGAAGTTCTGGTCACCACATTATAGGAAGGATGTGATTGCACTGGATGGGGTGCAGAGGAGATTCATTAGGATGTTGCCTGGGATGAAACATTTAAGTTATGAAGAGAGGTTGGATAGACTTGGGTTGTTTTCATTGGAGCAGAGAAGACTGAGGGGCAACCTGATCGAAGTGCACAAGATTATGAGGGGCATGACAGGGTGGATAGGGAGCAGCTGTTCCCCTTAGTTGAAGGGTCAGTCACGAGGAGACATAAGTTCAAGATGAGGGGCAGGAGGTTTAGGGGGGATGTGAGGAAAAACTTTTTTACCCAGAGGGTGGTGACGGTCTGGAACACGCTGCCTGGGAGGGTGGTGGAGGCGGATTGCCTCACATCCTTTATAAAGTACCTGGATGAGCACTTGGTACGTCATAACATTCAAGGCTATGGGCCAAATGCTGGTAAATGGGATTAGGTAGGTAGGTCAGATGCTTCTCACGTGTCGGTGCAGACTCGATGGGCCGAAGGGCCTCTTCTGCACTGTGTGATTCTGTGATTCTGCTGTGATTCTTACTGCAGTAATTGACTCCTTGATCAATATTGGAACACCACCTCCTTTTTACACGCCCCCCCCAGTCACGCCTGAAGATTCTATACCCTGGAATATTGAGTTGCAAGTCCTGCCTGTCCCCCAACCATGTGTCTGTGATAGCAACAATATTATATTCCCGTGTATTAATCAATGCCCTCAATTTATTTGCCTTACTTGTAAGAGTTCTTGCGTTAAAATAGATGCAACCCAGCCTTGCATTGTTCCCTTGTGCCATAACAGGTCTATATTTGCTCTGCCTTCCAGACTGACTTAGTTTCTCTTCTACATTTGGCTGTGCATCACCCTCTACAGTACCTCCACTCTGTATCCCACCACCCCCCTGCCAAAATAGTTTAAACCCCCCAACAGCACTAGCAAACCTCTCCGCAAGGATGTTGGTCCTGTTCCAGTTCAGGTGCAACCTGTCCAACTTGTACAGGACTCACCTTTGCCAGAAACAAACCCAATGATCCAGGAAACTAAAGCCCTCCCTCCTATACCATCTCTTCAGCCACGCATTCATCCTCTCTATCCTCCTATTCCTGTACTCACTAGCACGTGGCATAGGGAGAAATCCAGAGATTACAACCTTTCAGGTCCTGCTTTTCAATCTGCTACCCTCCTCCCTGAATTCTTGTTATAGGACCTCATTCCTTTTTCTACCTATGTTGTTGGTACCAATGTGAACAATGAACTCTGAATTTTTGTCCTCCCCTTTCAGAATGCCCTGCAGCTGTTCTGTGACATCCTTGCCCGTGGCACCAGGAAGGCAACACAACATCCTGGAGTCACGTCTACGGCTGCAGAGGCGCCTGTAGGCACCCCTCACTATTGAGTATCCTACCACTATTGCTCTTGCACTCTTACTCCTCCCCACTTGTGCAGCTGAGCCACCCACAGTGCTGTGAACTCGGCCCTGGCTGCACTCTCCAGAGGTATCGTCACCCTCACCGTGTTCCAACACAGAAAAACGGTTCTTGAGTGAGATGCTCTCTGGGGCTTTCTTGACTACCTGCCTGCCTCCCTTCTTCTGGCTGGTGGTAATCCATTCCCTCTCTGACTGCACATGCTTAAGCTGCGGAGTGACCACATCTAAAAACGTGCTATCCACGTAACCCTCAGCCTCGCAGTTGCGTCAGCTGTGTCTCCAGCTGATGCTCAAACTCCGAACCCCCTTGCTCAGGCTGGTCAAGCCGGTGGCACTTCCTGCGCATGTGGTCATCCAGACTGCAAGGAGTGTCTAAGAATTCCCACATGCTGCAGGTCGTACAACACAAGGTACTGAGCTCCCTTGCCATATTTTTTGTTTGTTTTTAATTAAAAGACTATTTCCTTAAATTTAAGCCACAAAGAAAACTATTTAGCTTTTTCTAAAAATAAATGCTGAGACTGTTACCTTCTGTAATGTTGCTTTAAAGTGGAAAAAATACAACTTAACCACTACCTACCAATCAGATCTCTCCCTTGTCCTGAAGTCATTCCTCTCAAATTCCAGCACCACCGAGTGTCTGGGTGAGAACGGGCTCCCTCACAAGTAAACTCCGCTGCACTCGTTATACAGCAGCTCCCTCACAGGTAAACCCATGCTCTTCTCCCGCTCTTTATACAGCCACTCCGCTCCCGCTCCACTATCCTCTAGTGTTACTGACTGCGTGTCGCAGGTCCTCCTCTCGCACAGATCACAGATCCCTGACGTCTTCCAGGGTCCACAGAGGCTGCATGGATGACTCTTCAGGATCAAGGGCTGCCCATAGAGGATGAGGTTGATGACACCCGTGTGGCGGCCTCAGACTGCAGCAGCGTGAAGGTAATAATGAGGCTCATGCTCAGTGGAGCAAACCATCGGGATGCTGAAAATGAGGTTCCAGTGCCTGGACCAGTCTGGTGGAGCCCTGCAATATAGTCCACAGAGGGTGTCACGCATCGCCATCACCTGCTGTACCCTTTACAACCTGGCGCTGCAACAGGGAAAGGAGCTGGCTGAGGAGGGGCTGGAGGTCTCCTCGGACGAGAAGGATGTTGACTGTGGTGAAGCCCTCGCACTGGCTGGATGAGGCAGGCATGCTCAGGAGGTCCTCATAGCTGCTAGGTTTGTGGAGGATGATGACGACATGAAGTGAGGAGACACCATAGATCCTCACATTGCAACTATGAACGTTTGACTCCAGTCTGACTTATGGCAGAGCACATACTCTGTGATAATGCTCCTGTCATGGAAACACAGCGGAGGCCTTAATAGTCGCTTGATTGCAGGAGGATGATGACAACATGCAGTGAGGACACTCCATAGATCTTCACAAAGTCTCTGAGAATGTCGGGCTCCTGTCTGGCCAAGGGCAGCTCGCTTGCGCTCTGTGATCAGGGTCATATCATCGAGACGCAGCCATGAAACTTTAAAAGCATCTGATCCTTTGTCCACTTTCAGCACCTGACCCCTTCAGGAGCACAGCATCACTGGTCACAGATGTTGAAGAGATGAGGGGCCAGCTCAACCTTAAAGGTGCTGAGAGCACTCAGAGAGAATGAGAGAACTTTGACGCCTGCCCACTACATTCTGGCAGCAATGACAAGCACCACCGAGGCACAGGCATCAGTCATTTGTCTGGGAAATGTGAGGGCGAACCATCACTTTGGTCTGAAGGTTACACACTGCACAGGGAAGAGGCCCTGGACTGAGACACCTGCCTTTATCTTGTGCAGAAAAGTTTCACATCTGAATGACACAAACACTGCTCATCAAAACGAGAAGCCATAGGCAGGGAGATATTCTTTGGAATTTATTGACAATAGTGAACATTATGTACAAGTGATTAACACCCGTGCCCAGGCTGTGCAACTGCATTTTCTTAACCTTCCTAACCCTGCCGCTACGTCTTGGTGCCTCCGGACATCCACAGTGGAGATGGAGGCAGCCTGCTGACTGTGACACCCCGTCTGTGATGACCTTGACGGGCGTCCTTGGAGGGCCGAGACCTGCTTTCGGGGACCTGCTGTATGGCAGTGGCACCTCCTCGAGCTATAGAGCTGGAGCTTGTGTCACAGGAGCAGGGACACGTTATTAATGAAATGCTAAAATTTTTATTTTATTTTTATTTGCTGTTGGAAACCTTATACTGCCCGTGGATGAGGTTTCCTAAAAGATGCAAAGGCCGCTTGGCCTTTTTTGTTTGCCCACCAGTCATAAGGCTGGACGGGCAGTGAAAAATTTAATTCAATTACATTTTTAATGGCCTTCATCGGCCTTTTAATTATCAGCAGGCGTGCGCCGGAGTCATCAGTGTGCCCGCCGACCGAAATATTACACAAGTGCACGATGATGTCAGGATGCTCGCCTGATGTCATCTTATGCTCATTCGGGTTGGGCGCTTGCTGGCCCTAGAGTCACCTGGGTGGATGGCCCAGGAGCATCCACCTACTGATCCTGCTCCCTATGGGTGGCCAAGGGCCCCTGGTTGACTCCTTGAGGAGAAGGGGTAGCTGGAGTGAGATTGAGCTGCCACACACTCCTCTCGCATACACACTGTTGGAGGCCAACTACGGCGTCAGCAATGGAGTTCAGCCCACATAGCAGTGCAGGAGCGACTTCCTGGACCAAAATCTCCATGGTGACCGCCGTCCTACCAATGTTGACCTTGGTGCGTTGGCATGCTGGCGCTATCAACTCAGCCTGAAGACGGACAGACTCCTCCATTGTGCCTTGCAATCAAAGGAGTGCCGCGCAGATCTCTTCCTGATGTTCCCGAGCTTGCCTTTGAATCTCCTATTAACTGTGACATGACCGAGTCCAGAGGCTCGTCATCTGACTCGGACTCAGCAAATTTCTGGTCTCCAGCAGTCTTCTGAATGTTAGATGCCTGGGAAGTCCCTGCTGCCACCTGCTGTAGATCAGAAAGTGCGATTCGCTCAGCAGATTGTGATCCCGAGGCTACTCTAAAGCTAGGTCGCACAGAGGTGTGTGTCTCTCCACTGGTGGAGGGTGTGGGTGAGTGCTGTGATGGAACTTCAAGTTGGGTGTCTCCAGATTCCTCTTCAGAGGTTTCTTCGGGGCTTGGACTCCCTCGGCTGTTTGGCAGGTGTGCTTGTGGAAGCAAGGGGAGATAATTAGTGCATGGCAGGGGCCTGTGAAACAGGACACATCACTCACAGCGTGGTTGTCTTGTGGATGTTGCATTGCTACATCCTCACTTGGTAGAGCACCGCCGACCTCACCATCAGGAGCACAAAAACGGTCCAGATCCTCACTGACCAGCTGGATAGCTGTTTTCAAAGTCCGTGAGGACCTTGATTTTGGCCATTCCTCCACCGGTCTGCGACCTCTCCCTCTTGTTGTGTGCCAGCTTGTCCTGCACAAATAGAGATACAGGGAGTGTCAGCAGGACGCCTGCCAGGCCAGATAACAAGTATGCCTGGCGTGTGTGGGTGGTGAGTGGTCCCATGGACGAGACGAGGACAATGAAGGTGTGTGTGAGAGAGTGAATGGTGATGTCCCTTGAACTGGCAGTGAGTGAGGGCACTGTGGATGTGTGATGGGTTTGTGAGCATGTGATTTGAGGGTGATGAGATGAGTGACTTACCCTGGCGGAATGAAGGAGATCATTCATGCTCTTGCGGCACTGGGTGGCTGTCCTATTTTGCAGGGCGTTGGCGCTGACCAATGCTGCCACCGCCTCCCAAGCCAGATTAGTGATGTTGCTGCCCATCCTGCAGCCAGAGCAGGGGTAGAGGACATCATAGCGAGCCTCCACTACATCCAAAAGATGTTCGAGGGACACGTCATTGAACCTGGGGGCTGCAGTCTTTTTGCCTTTCAGGGCCATGTCTTCTTTGCAGCCATCGTGGGCTAGAAGCACGCAGCTGCATTTTAAGTATGGCGCCTGGCATGATGAGGCGGCGAGGTGATGGCATGGAGGGTGAATGAAAGCCCGCCCACGGCGAGTTTCCTGGGAACGCATAATTAATGCGGCAGGTTTGGGATGATTTGGCATGAAAAGACGCCATTGCAGCCGGCAGGTAAAACAATGTTTTACCCACCCGCTACCGCACTTAGTGTAAATCTGGGACGATTCTGCCCTATGACACAAGGCTGCAAATTGGGCTGCCAAACTCATGGTGAGCTGCCTGCATAAGATATAAAAAACAGAAACATTTACGTGAACCTGACTAGGTTGCAACAAACAGCAGTTGATCTTTCAAAACTATTGTGTGTGACTACAAATGTTTACATTTTATGAGGCTAGATATCAGAATCACCTAAAACCGTAGAGACATATAAGTTGGCCCTGTGTATAAGACCAACCCTGTTTTTCGATGCCAATGTACATGTTTAGGCCTATACTCGGCATACAAGTCAAATACCATTTTTAAGTAAATAAATGCATGTTTATTGCTATACTTGTGGGGTCTGCCTCAATTTTTCAGCTCAGAAATAAACGTTTAGTGTTGTACTCACCTTATCACAGTATCTTTAGTGTGGAAGGAGGCCATTCGGCCCATCGAATCTGCACTGGCTCTCTGAAACAGCATTCCACTTAGTCCCACTCCCCTACCTTATTTCCGTAACCTCGCACATTCTCTCTTTTCAGGTAGAAATCTAATTCCCTTTTGAATACCTCGATCGAACCTGCCTCCACCACGCTTTCAGGAAGTTTGTTCCAGGCTCCAACCACCCTCTGGGTGAAAAAATATTTCTTCACATCACATTTACTCCTTTTGCCAATTATTTTGAAGCTGTGCCCTCTAGTTCTTGATGTTCTCTCGAGTGGGAACAGTGAGACAGTGCGTGGGATCGCGCAGGCGATAAGGGCCCTGTTATTATGATGCTGCATGGAAGACACGCCTACACAGAGCAGCTTGCGCACGGTGACCGACAAACAAAAAAATTTTCACATTTCAAAATGACGACCATCTACACCAACATTGGCGTTTCACATTTTATACACGCCATGTAAGTTGTCCACTTTTTGGAAGGCTTTTTTGAAGTTTCAACGGTTGATTTGTGTGCCATGATCTACGGTGATATATTAGGGTGTCCACATTTCAGCATCTATGACTGCTATATTCTGATAAACTGCTTACAAAGTACTGACTAATTTGAAATGTGACTACTATTAATTATCAGTGCAACCCAGGGTCATGCCTAATACACCAATATAGTCACTCAGTTCTGCTATTGCCAACTATATTACTGACAAAACTTATAAAGGCACAATTACAGGCTCTACCCCAACGTTATGTAACTACCCCACAGGAATACTTGAGATCAATTTTTAGATAAATCACAATAAACTAGGAACAGGTAGCTGATCAGTTAGGCTAGACTGTCAAATGGTTTGATTGAGCACATGTTTGAATCATAATTTTGAAAAAAAAATGTCAAAAATTGCTCAATTAGCAGAAAGTACAAGCTCTTAAATCTTTGAAAGGGATTTTGCTTCCATTCAACTATCTTTTTTTTAAACAAAGTAAATCAAAAAAGTAACTTCCAGATATCCTCATCTATAAATATGCCAAGAGCTGTCTAAAGATAGCATCCACTGCTTACAGTAATTTTGATTCCAGTATTCTGTGAATATACTGAGTGTTTTAAAAAGGTCAAATAAAGTGTGCCTTTTTAAAATAGTTGAAGAGTCGAAAGGCACCAAAGTATACTTACAATAATGTTTATTTGTGGGACAAAGGTACTGATCTCATGTTCCTGTTATCATTTTTATTTCATGTGATTTTCAAGACCTTAGTTTTCTTTTACATTCTGAAGGTTTCTTATTTTTTTAACTTTTTCTCTTCCGTACTGTATAGTTTAACTGCCACTGAAAACTCACTGAAAAGCAATGATAAAAGTCAGTAATCCATGTTTGCTTTATGGAATGAGGTTTCAGTACTTAAATTCAAGAAAAGGCTCCTGGCAGTGAATCAATTAAAACAGAGCAAACAGTGCATAAAAACCACAATGTGCAGGTAGCATAACACCTTAACATTTCAACACGCTGAGCACTACAAACATTTCCCATGCGGTCAATTCTCGATGATGGTCGAGTGAAAACCAAACACTTCCTTTGAGGAAGGGTTGGAAATACCAATCGGCAAATGCCAATGGATTGCTCTCATGAATCTTTGAATACCTGACCAAAAATGGGTACTGGTAGCAGGCTTTTTGAAGAAAAAATGCAAGGTGGGGCAGAGATAGGGTTTGAGACTCTCAAAGGAAGGAAAATAAGAAAAAAAATATGCTTAAAAAATTTAGAAAAACAATCTTCCAGAGTTATAAATATGTATGGACTATATTATTTTTCTGTAATCCACTGTGCACTGTCATTTAATACACTTTGAGTGATTACAGCATGATCATCCCCCAGTGCACATCATCGTGCAACAACCTGCAATGTGAGTGAGAAAAAATCCAAAATGGAATAAAGCAGTTTCAAGAAGCGGTCTTGGAAAATAATGATATCAAGGGATGATTGAATGCAGTAATCTTCTTTGATATTGACTACGAAACGCTTGAAACTTTTGAGAGAGTAATTACAAGGTCATAATCCTGAGATATCAATTATTCCAATGGACACACACAGATCAATATTACCTTTTAAATTCTGCAGTGGAAGGAGAGAATGCATCATTTTAAAAAATATATCTAACTAGACACTTAACTGAATCTGAATCTCATACGACACCAGTAATCAAATTAAACCTTGTGTTCATGACTTATCAGAACCCCTGGAGAAAATTACAATCTTATTACTCGCTCCAGACCAATCATAATTCCAGATTTTAGTGCTGATTTATACTTATTGTCAACTGGGTATTGGATGTGCTTGGATGAAACCTGAATAAACCGAAGCAAGTTGTTTGGTTCAAACAGCTCATTTATTACAGTAGGCAACAGCAATCAACCATGTTGGAAAAAAAACATTTAGCAGAGCTGCTAACATTTCACTGCTTCAAGCTTTTAGTGGAGGTGTGTTCCCTGCAGTGTTGAGTCAATTCCACAAATCAATAAAAGAACCTGTCTTACTTTCTGCTGCACAAGAGTTTGAACTTAATTGCATATCTGTTTGAAAGACTCACACTGACCTTTCCACTTGCATTCGTAAGTAGTGAAAAATATATACAAGCAATGCACTTGTCAATTTTTAATAAAAATCTCTATAACCAATAGCTTTTAAATTTCAACTATTAAAATCACAGACAGAAAGATACTTTAGCTGTTTCAGATGTAGCAGAGAATGATTTACTGGTGTCTTCTAAACACAAGCACTAATTGCTGCCTTTTAATATTGATCAAACTGTTTAACTTAACCTGACATCAGTCATCGATAACTGCTTGAATCTGCTACTAAAGAAATCTTAAGAATGTAGTTAGAAAATCATAGCAGGATCAGACAAAATCAACATGGTTTTCCAAATGGGACACAGTGTTTGAAAAATTTGTTAGAGGTTTTTGAGGATGTAACTAGTAGGTAAGATAAAGGGGAACCAGTAGCTTTACATCTGTGGTTTCATTCTGATGAATCTACGATGTATGCTCCCTATGTTTTTAACAGGGTGCTAAAATTGCACACAGTAATCTAACTGTAGCCTAACCATTAAGTTGTACAAACTTATCATATCTTTTTTGCTCTTGTAAGTGCAGCTTAATCCCATAATCTTGTAAAGCAAAAGCAGATGGACTAATACTTGAGCTAAACTGACATGGGCAGGAGAAGGCTACCCGCATGACGTGATGGAAAAGGGGGAGAAGTGTGCTTCCATGTCAATTTCAAAACTGGTCAATGTAATGATCAAGTTTAACAATAGAGGTGTTCCCAATACATATTGACAATTACCTGCAATGTCTTGGCAATGAATAAGGAAAATCGTCAAATGTTGCCACAATCTTCTGCCTGTGTTGCAATGTAAACTTGCAGCTAAAGCTAGGACAACTCAAATACTCAAATAGCATGCCAGTCTCAGGTCTATTTTCCTGTCTAATCGCATTGTAAACATTTTTCAGACTGTGCTAACCTTTTGAAGCTGCAGGCTAGTTTTATTTGCATTTATTTCTGAACTCTTGTCAATTTAAACTCTGCTCTCAACTTGGACTGGCCTCTAACACAAGCTGACACAAAAGAAATATAATTTAAAGGGGAGGAGAGTGATGGGAAGGAAGGGAGGGGGAAAGGGAAAGGGGAGAGGGAGAGGGAGGGGAGATGAGGGGAGGCGTAGGGGAAGGGTAGGGGAGGAAAGGGGAGGTAAAGGGAGGGGGAGGTGAGGGAAGGGAGAAAGGGAGGGAGGGAGAGGGAAGGGAGAGGGGGGAGAGGGAAGGAAGAGGGGGGAGAGGGAAGGAAGGGGGGGAGAGGGAAGGAAGAGGGGGGAGAGGGAAGGAAGAGGGGGGAGAGGGAAGGGAGAGGAGTGGGGTGTGGGGTGGGGGCTGGGGGAGGGGATGGGGAGGGGATGGGGATGCGGAAGTGGAGGGGGAGGGGATGGGGAGGGGTAGGGGATGGGGAGGAGGAGGGGATGGGGAGGAGGGGATGGGGATGGGGAGGGTGATGGGGATGGGGATGGGGAGGGTGATGGGGATGGCGATGGGGAGGGTGATGGGGATGGGATGGGGAGGAGAGGGGGATGGGATTGGGGATGGGGTTGGCGATGGGGATTGGATTGGGATGGGGATGGCGAAGAGGAGGGGGAGGACGAGCGGGGAGGGGGAGGGGGAAGGGAGGGGGAGGGGGTTGGGGATGGCAATGGGGAGGGGAGGGGATGGGAATGGGATCGGGATGGGGATGGTGATGGGACGGGGAGGGGAGGGATTTAATTTGTGCAACTGAGAGTAAATTGGCAGTTAGTAAGGAGCAAGTGATCATTAATCAACAGCTACATGTTAATTATAGCTTTGTACCAGGGTTGACTGGGGAACCACAATTTGATTCTGGCCTTGTTTGGTAAAAATATTAACTGGAAGACATCAGTTCCAGCAGAAAGCACACCACAGAGTGAGCTAACAGGCTAAGGATAGTAACAGAGGAACAAAAGGTGCTTTGACTTGAAAATTTAGTTAAAGTGAGAATTTGGCAAAGAGGATCATGAAGAAACAGAGTAGCTTAATTGAAATTTAACAAGGTAAAAAATATAAACTTAAAACTTAACTATAACGTTACCATTTTAAGCAAGAATGGCAGTGCAGGAATAGACAGTAATATGTGGTTTCTGCAGGATGTGGAAACTTTGAGTGGCAGATATTAACTCAGACAAGCACATGGGAAATGTGTCCAACTGTACCTACTTAAGTTTAAGATCCCAGAACCAGAGGGCAATTAGAGACCATTTAACACTTCAAGGAAGAAGAGGTGCTTCTGGAGCAAATGTTTCAGAGAGCGGTCATGCTACTGAGAGACAGTGAAATGATAGTGATAGAGTAAGAAGTGGCGACAAGCTACAGGGTAAGGCGAGCAAAGAGGGACAGGCATGATAAAGAACATCCAGATCAAATTATGTCCTCCAAAAGTCTGAAGCATTGGCATCTAGTTGGGGAAGATGACAACTCTGGTTAGGGCACCTAAAAAGATGAGATAATTCAAGAGTGGGTCAGGAACATCAGCAATTCAGTTCAGAATACAGTAGTAACAGGAGACATGGCAGCTTTAGCAATCTGGACTGGAAATACTTTAGCAATCCGTACTTCCACATCCGGGTCTTGCCCACCATTTCTGAAGGTTCGTGGAGTCTTCCAGACCCTGCAAAAATGCACTCATGTCAACATTTAAAAGCAGGTTCGATAGGTGGTTGAAGGCAAGGGGGTTAAGGATGTGGCAATAGGGCAGCAAAATAAGAGGGTGGATGGTGGGATCAGAACAAATGTTCATATGGTGGATAAACACCAACAAGAACTTGTTGGGCTAGATGGTCTATGTTCCTGCTGTAATCTCAATGTAATTCATTGCAATAATTTTGTTAATACTGAGCACGCTTAACTTAACTGTACACAGATAAACCTGGATAACTTCACTACCTTCCCTCCAAAATACATAGTAGAAATTTATTAACGTCAGTTAACTTTTTTTAAAGGGAGTTGTAAATAAATCAGCATCCAACAGGACAATGTTTTTAAGCATTGCAAGACACTGATTCTAAATTTTTGTACACCTCTGCACAATGACCCAACAGTGAGTTTATTTAGCAGTCAATACTGTATATTATTTTGTTGTACGTAGTGACTGCTTTCATGGCAGGCTCCAATACATCCTTAACAGTATTCTCAGTTATACTGATGGCCAAAAAGAAACCAACAGTCTTCAGTCTTCCCTTATCTTGGTGAATGGGTATTCAGGGTCAATGTTTGAGTATGGTAAATTCAGCACTGTCAATATAGATAATGCAATTGCTTTGCTGTCTTTCAAAAATAGACAGCTGTTACAATCTGTTTTTCCGGTAGTGCAAAATAATTATTTTATTTATTGGGATATTTGACAGTGACTCACCAAATAGTTGGCACAGGGGAAATTTCTTCCATACCTGTTCATATTGTTCATTACTTGGGCACACCACAAGTTGACAGCTTATTCAGATAACAGTTTTCTTGACTTCTGCAGTTTGCAGGCATGGTTTAACAAGATGTACAAAATTTGTAGGTGTCCATGCAGTAAAACTTTCTTCAACATCTTATCAAACATTGCAACATAGAATCTACATTGCAACATTGCAGATGTTAATTGCAGTATGTATGTCTATGATCTGCTCAAGAGGATGGGTGGCATTGCACTAACACATTTTAAACAGTGTTATGCTTCTTTGCATGCTGCAGGGAGCTCTGGTTTCGGCTGTCTCCCTGGCAACTACTCAAACTTATGCTAGCCATTTGTCTGATGTCCACACAGTGACTTTCCTCCTTGCGAGGACAAAATGAGGGGATAGGCAGATTTCTTTGGTGATCAATGTGGCTCCAAGATGTTTCACCAGACAATGGAAATTTAGTATCAACCCTAACCCTCTGTGGCAGTTGGGGTAAACTGATTACTGAGCCCAACAGGTCTTCGATTCTTTAGAGTGCTGATTGATTGACTCACTAATGGAATTTGAAGGGACAGATCTATCACTAGTATTTGGAAATCTTCTTACTTGCCTTCACTTAACATTGCAACGAGTATTCTAATAGTAGGCTAGGCCTGCTTGGACAAGCATAAGGAAACTTACCAATACTTTGCATTGATATGCTATTTGATTTGAGTAAGTTAAACTCCAACACCTTTGCACTCATAGGCCCTTAAGCCTTGGTTCTGCCTACTTGTAGCTCTAGACTTGGTTAAGTCAAGGTATGTGCACATTACACCAGGCAAACTATAACTGCACAGATTTCTCAGTGGCTTAGCTTTCCGATTCCTAAACATTGAATAGTGCTCATCAATCATCCAGTCACCAGCTTTTGACTTCCAGCAAGTTGAGCAATTCCAAATTCATCTCTGTAGACTGATTAATTCTAGCTACTTTCATTGACTTAATATGTGATTGAAGCTGCACAATATTCCAGAGCAAGTCTGTGGAAAGACTCTCTGACGTTAATAACATGGCCCTGCAAACACTGCTAGTTAACTTTACTTTGGCTATTTGGAGTTTACCATGTGGGAGGTGAGAAAGATGTATCAGTTATAGACTGGCCATTGGATCAGGAAGCTCAACTATTCTGAATATGCATATTTATTTTTTTGTGGCTCTATTTGTAAACAAGGTATATCAGTTTTAATGGTTGCTGCTTTTAAAAATGGCTGTACATTTGAAATATGTCCTCAAATAGGTATTGATAATTCCTTGATGTCTGACTCATTGGATACATCTGACAAATGGATCCCTATACATAAATTAGACAGAAAAGCATTTTTGCAATCTATATCCAATGAAAAAGAAGCTACACTGAAATATATTAAAGCTTTTCATGGCAATTAAATTTAGGTTTAATTAAGTCTCCCTCCCACCAATCCATGAGCCTTACATTGAAGTACACACATAAGAAAAATTAAATGAAGGCAGGACTAGGCTATATAGTCTCCTTCAGCTGCAGCATTATTCAATAAGATCATGGCTGATCTTCAACCTCAACTCCACTTTCCTGCCCAATTCCCAAATCCCTTTGATTCCTTACAGTCCAAAATCTCAGCCTTGAATATACTCAATGATTGAGTAAGCACAGTACTTTGAAGTAGAGAATTCCAAAGATTCACAACCTTTGAGTGATGAAATTTCTCCTCATTGCAGTCCTAAATGGCCGAGCCCTAATTCTGAAGCTAAAACTCCGAGTTCTCAACTCTGCAGCAGGGAAAACAGCCGGTCAGCATTCACCCAGTCAAGTCCTCTCAGAACCTTATCTGTTTCAATGAGATCACTTCTTATTTTTCTAAACTCCAAAGCATATTGGCCATTCTACTCAATCTCTCCTTATAGGACAACTGTCTTATACCCATGAATCAACTCAGTGAACTTTTGTTGCACTCTATCTAAGGAAAATATATCCTTCCTTAGGTAAGACGACCAAAACCATACACAGTAATCCAGGTGTAGTATCACCAAAGCAGCAAGGGTACCTTACTTTTGTTCTCCAAACCCCTTCCAATAAAGTTTAACATACAATTTGCCTTCTTAATTGCCTGCTGTACCAGTATGTTAATTTTGTGTTGTGTACAAGGATGCCCAAATCCCTCTGAACTTCAACAATTAATATTTTGTCACCATCTAAAAAGTGGCCTGTTTTTCTATAATTCCTACCAAATCGAAAAACCTCACATTTCCCCAAATTACACTCCACCTGCAACCTTCTTGTCCACTCACTTAACCTGTCTGCATTCCTTTGCAAACTACTTGCATACACATCTAAATTAGCAACTTTTTTCCCTACTTTGCTTATAACATTTAAAGGTGGATTTTGTTTATTTTTTAAAAACTTTGTAAAATTAAGATATATTAAGAATTTGCTTAAAGACCTTAACAAGGAAACTTTAAAACATGAAGAGAATTGCAAGCTATTGTGTGTGGTTGTTAAACACTAATGAAACGTTTAATGAGAAATTAGCAGTTATTGGAGCACTGCAAGTGTGTTGTAACTTCATTCTATGTTCACCTTCAATGTATGCAAGCAGTCTCTATTTTGGGCTATTCTACCACCAGGCTGCTCTCGGTAATAGTTTTTCAGCGTCTTTCACTTAACTATTATTTCATTTTGTCTATTGTATTTCTATACCTAGGTTTCAGTCATTCACTAGGACTACATTTTCTTCATCACGTAAACAGCATGTGAAAAGTGGAAGACATCTGTGACAACTGTACTACATGACAAATAGGGACAAAAACGCACAGAATTAATTTGGATTATGTTCCAAAGGTAACCTGTGTCTTAGACTCTATGAAATCAAAAATGTTTAGTATTTTAAGTACCCGATGATACAAACTTCTGTACACAACTAACAGCAGTCAAAATCAATAATAATGTATCTAGGAAGAGACAGTAGCAAAGTGGAAATGTCACTGGACTAGCAACCCAGAAGCCCAGGCTAATGCTCTGGGGGCATGGCAGCTGGCAGAATTTAAATTCAAAATATAAAGCTAGTTGTTTAAAAAAAAACACTAATGTCTGACTCCAGACCCACATGTGCTTGACCTCTGAAATGGCCTAGCAAGCCACTCAGTTCAAGGGCAATTAGGCAACAAATGCTGGGCTTGTCAGCAACGCCAACATCCCATGAAAGAATAAAGAAAAAAAATCTAAGCATGTCATTGCTCTTGAAAATAATCATACCTGCTGTTGGTAACGCTTAGATGCTTCACTCTGAACTGCAATAGTATTACAGTTAAACGCTTTTTCCATTAGCAATAGTAATTTATCTTTCCCCAGCCAGGACTTAATGCTAATTAAACTCAAATGAGGTTAGCTTGAATGGTTGATGTAGACTTTCAGTAAAAACTAATCCTTAAGAAGCCTGCTCACATTTCTTCCAAGTCTATCAATTTTAAAAAAATACATTGAATGTCAAAGTATAAGGTTTAACAAAAATGTTTGAAATGAGTACAATCCAGAAAACCTGTACAAATGCACATTTCTCAGTTTACGCACTTTCTTAACCATACACACTTAGTGGAATATGAAAATATCCTTTTTCAATAAGTAACATTATAGAAGTTATTCTGAACAAAGGCGGTTCAGTTTTAAAATTTTTTTCTTTACTGTCTAGAACTGCACAGGTGTTCTTCTGTTAGACATTTTGTCAATGCCACCTGAACACTAGCAGTTGTGCAAGACTAACCGAGGATGACTCCCCTTTATCCCTTGCTAACTGTGGGAAGATGCCTGAGCACTTCTAAGCTGAACCAAGATCATCAACTTACATTTAAAAATCTGAACTTTTGATGCACCATTATCTATATTTATGGATAATGGTATATCAAACGCTTTAGTGATTTTGAAAACGCTGGCGTTTTGCAGATTGCAGATAATGTAGTAAATGGCAATTAATTACTACAAGCGGCTTCGACTAAAACCTTGACAGTTGTTACAGCAAACCAACAACTTGTGCCTTTAAATTCTGCAAATAAATTTTGTTTCAACATTTTCACAAACTTAAATTATACATGGGACACACAGCTTCTTCGCCTCTGTATAGATCCTGTGAATCATCAGCATTCTATTTACCTGTGAGTGAAGCTGCTTTTGCTCAAGTCACCATATCTGGTTCTTCTCCCCCATCCCTGGTGAGAAATTGTCTGAAAGTGTGTGCCTTTAAATGAGTTTGTGAATTCCATGCACAACTATGTCATGGATAATAAGAGGTTAATAGCTCACAGCAAGGGAAAGAAATTATTTAATCTGAAGGCTTCAGATAGCATAAGACTTCAAGAGTGAAGCAGAACCTAGAATTTTGTTAGTAGAACTTATTTTTGCACATTAAGCATAATTGCATAGAAAAGCAAAATACTGTGGATACTGGAAATTGGAAATAAGAACAGAAAATGCTGGAAATACATGGCGGGTCAGGCAGCATCTGTGGAGAGAGAAACAAACAGAGTTGTTTCAGACGTTCTGTCACAACTTGAAATTGGGGAGGATGGTGGGGATAAAAGGTTGTATATGAAATTTGAAAGGGTAAAGGGGAAAAACATTGTTGGCTTCAAGTGAAACAGGAAGTGGAAAAGGAAGTCACCCTGACCTGGTGTGAAACTGAGGAAAATGTTGTGTTGAACTGGAAGGGGATGAATGGGGGAGAACTGCCACTTTGAACTGAGCTGAGAGGGAAGAGGGCAAGGCAGAAAGAAGAGGCGTGCCAATGTGGTCCTTTGGTGGGGCTGTGGAGGGTGGTGGAAGCAGAAAGAAATTAGGAACATACAAGCAGGAGTAGGCCATTCAACCCCTGGAGCTGGCTCCACCATTCAACTAGATCATGACTGACTGACTACCTCACCTCAATTGCATTTTCCCATGCTATCCCCTTGATGTCATTATTTTCTCGAAATCTATTGATCTCTTTCTTGAACATAGTCAATGGCTGAGCTTCCACTGCCCTCTGGGGTAGAGAATTCCAAAGATTCACCACAATGAGTGAAGAAATTCCTCCTCAACTCACTCCTAAATGGGTTGCCCTTATCTTGAGTGTATTCCCTGGTTCTATACCAACCAGCCAGGGGAAACTTCCTCTCTCCACCTACCCTGTCTAGCCTCTTAAGAATTTTGCAAGTTTCAATGAGATCACCTCTCATTCTTCTAAACTCCAGAGAATACAGGCACAGTCTCCTCAACTTTTCCTCATAGGACAGTCCCGCCATTCCAGGAATTAGCCCGGTGATCCTCCGCTGCACTCCTCCTATGGCAAGTATATCCTTCCTAATAAAGTGTTAAATGAATCTGAAAAAAGAATCTTTCAACCACCCGAAACATGTTCTCAATACACTGTAAACTCACAGTTCGGAATGCTTGGGACCAAGTCATTTTGGAATTTTCTGGATTATAGAATTATGTTAGAATGCCTAACTACAAGTGTGTGAACTGGAAAAGCTGTAGATTATTTACCTGAAACATAAAACAGTGATCAAACATTATAAAGCCATAATAAAACTTGGTTTTACTTATCCAAATACTGTACCAGCCATGCCTTCTCAATTTTTTGCAGTGCTCAAACAGTTGAGTGGTGAGTTTGAAAGTTGTTTGGGTCTGCTCAAAAAATTTCCGGACAACTGCTGTTTCCAAAAAATAGATTTCCGGAGTGGAGAGATTACAGTGTATTAGTAATAGTGAAGCTCCACTGACAGGGCATGTCATTCACCTGCCTGACAACAGACTCCTGAAGCAACTGCTCTTACTTGGAGCTCAGTTGCTGCAGGAGACTGTCAGGGGGACAGCAGAAACACTTTAAGGGATGTCTTCCAAGCATCCCTGAAGAGATCAAACATGTTGATTTCTCTGGCTTGTAACTGATGGAAATAGGGAAGATTCATTCAAGGAGGCACCAAACGCATCAAGAGAGTTTGTCAGAAACACGCAAAGATGAGGTCGAGGTATCAGTGAGAGTGCACACATCTCCAAACAACTCATCTATCAAACCCTCCAAACACCACCTGCCTACATGTGGCAAGCCTGCAGATTGCACATTGGACCTATCAGCCACCTTAGAACCCATCAAACCAGAGTGGATGCAAGTCACTCTCAATCCCGAGGGACTGCCTAACAAGAATGGTGCTATACAGATTTTGGCATCCAGCCCATGGGCTCCTCATTAAAAAAAAAATTTTGGACACCTTGACCTGGGTTTTCTGTTTCTGTGTTTGCTAACCAATGATTCTGCCTTATTAAAATGGAGCCCAGCCCAGCCTCACGTTTGAGTTCGACACAGCAGTGCACCTCAATAGATGAATGTCAACCCGGGAGAAATTGCCAGATCAGAGGTTTAAAGAGCCATCAAGAGCCTGACGAACAACAAGGCATCTGGGATTGACAAGATACCAGCATAATTATTGAAATATGGCAAGAAAACTGTCAACAGAGAGCACATGGACCTGTTCAACAAGATCTGGACTGCAGAGGATGTCCTGGACGAATGGAGATGAGGAGTAATCGCCAAGCTGCCAAAGAAAGGGAACCTCAGCAACTGCAACAACTGGGGGGTGGGCGCAATAACACTGCTGTCATTACCTGGCAAGGTCTTCAGCATGGTGCTGATCAACAGTTTGAAGGCAGAAGTAGATAGTACCCTTTGAGAAGAGCAGGCAAGTTTTCAGGGTGGCAGATCATGCTGCATGCAGGCCTTTACACTCAGGAACATCATACAGCAGAGTCTAGAGTATCAGAATCCACTTGTTAGCAACTTCATTGATTTCAAGAAGGCTTTTGATAGCATCCATCAGCAGTCACTCTGGTACATTGCAGGAGAGTACGGCATCCCAGAGTGGTATATTGGCATCTTCAAAGCCTTATATTGTGATTCTATCTGCTGCGTCAAGACCAGCACAGGTACCATGGACTCCTTCAACATCACTACACGAGTACGGCAAAGCTGCATGCTTGCTCCATTCCTTTTCCGCTTGGGTTATTGATTTTATCATAAGGAAGGCGATGGTAGGTGCAGACTTTAGCATCCCATGGAAACTCCACTGGTTGATGGACCTGGGCTTTGCAAACAACATCACTTTGCTGGCTGAAGAATCACCACTCTCCAAGACATGACCACCAGTCTCGAGAATAGTGGCGCCAAGGTTGGTCTATACATCAGCTGCGAGAAGATCAAGACAGTGACAGCTGAATGGCAACAAAGTCCTCCCATCACCATCAGGCAACAGAACATTGAGGATGCTGACCAGTTCCCCTAGCTAGGAAGTAACATCTCCAGGGAGGGCATGGTAGAGATCAACATCTACACAAGAATCGGCAAAGGAGCATCAGTCTTCCAGTGGCTTCAGACAGTCTGTGCATCCAACTCCATCAACATGGCCATAAAGCTGCAACTCTACATGTCTATAGTAGTATCAACTGCAATCTATGCCAGTAGGACATGGAAGAGAGCGGCAAAGGTGTCACGCAAGTTGGACGTCTTCACCAACGTTGTCTATGTAAGATCCTGGCATCACATGGAGAGACAACATCAACAACAAAAAAGTGCTACAGAGAACTGGTCAGAAGCACCTGTGGGACATCGTGATGGAGAGGCAACTGAGACTGGCAGAACGCTTATTTCGTTTCCCGTACGTGGCTGTAGAATGGACACCATCAGATGGAGAAAGAAGATGGAGCCAGCCAAGGAAGACCTGGAAGACATTTAAGGAGGACCTTCAAAAGTGGGACACCACCTGCACTGGAGTTAAAGAAGGGGCCAGTGGCAGAGTCTTGCTGCCCAATGTCCTGTACGGGACTGGAGGAACTAAGTCTAAGTAAGTGCAATGGTGAACTGCTGGGTAGTGAAATTGCAAGTCCAGGCCTCTTACTCTACAGTCCCTAAAATAGAACGATAGATATGTAAAGCACAAAACTGGCCATTCAGCCCATCGTATCTGTGCTAGCTTTGTGCTAGAGCAATCCAAAACTAATCCCTTTAGACCACTCTCTCAGCATGGTACCCTCATCAGCATTACAGATTAAACATCAAGGAACAAGTTTCTATCAAGCAAGAAGTTCAAATAATATCAAACTGCAAGAGCAAAATTTGAATCATCATTCAAACTCCAAGTTTAGTTTACAGTCACAGAGTCTCACCATTGCCAATGGTAGATGTGCATGCATTCTTTCCAAAAATGTATGATTTCATTTGTGGCATTTTTAAATTCAGAAATTAACTTGATTTTCCATACTAAATATGTGATGACACTAACAAAATGGCATTGTTACATCTTACAATGTCAGCAAGACAGTATTAAAGAGATTTGCTGCATGATTCTTGACCTGAATTTAGTGTTCTCATTACTGCCTATGTCATGTCATGTCACGGTTTTCATAAACTTACCCATTCCAAGGAATGAAAATCAAGTATAACATTGTTATGATTTAATGAGCAACAAAATTAATCAGACAAATTATTATTCTTTGCATATCAACTTCTTTGTAACACTGTAATGGCATTATAAACATGCTGTCAATGTTGAAAAATACTTTTTACCATTATTTTCAGTAACCTCACATATCATGTTAAATTATGCAGCTGTTTTGTTTCGGGCACAAACCACTTTTTAAAAAAGACCCACAAAGACTATTCTTTTATGAAATGTAATGGGCAACTTAGGACACAAAACTCCTTAAGAATATAGTGTAAATATTTTGAAACAGATGAGTACTTCTGTATACCACCTGATTAGTTTCTTCTGCGTAACAGAATGGATCCATACAACAGCAACGTGCTGTTAAAACCAGCCATGGGCTGTGTGTTAGAAATATGTAGAGTTCTATTGTTTTCTTGATCTAACACTGACGTTTTTCTACGTTAGCACGTGCTGAGGAAATGGTGCCAATATTTAGATCTTTTAAATCTAAATTGAAATGGCTGTGTCCAATAGAGGAGCCCATAAGCCAACATTTAAAATAAATGCAACAGATTCCTACAGCTGCAGTATATGTTCCTTTGTTTAACTTTGGATACTCATAAGGAAAGAACGTGTTACACTAAGTACGAACATGAGCTTGCCTTATTCCCAAAATGATTAATCTTAAAACAAACTCTTAATGTTGTCGGGGAGATCTACTTCATCTCACAAAGTCATACAGCAACAGCAGAGGGAATTATGACTCAGTTTTACTGTTACTAATCAACTCCAAGAACAGGAAACGTTCTTTGCTGTGAGCAATCAATCAGTTGGACAAACTCCTGGAATATGTTGACAAACCATGTCCAAAGAACACTATTTATCCTGTGTTTGAAGGTTAATTTCCTTTACATAAAATCAGTGCTTGAAGTAAGGAACCATCTTGAAAAATAACTTAGGCAACTTTGGGCAACATCTAAACTAGGGTTATTTTCAACCCTCAATTCTGGGCACCATGAATAGATTCTGAGTGCTGAATTGATTTGAAACTGTGGCCAGAGAATAGATCACTCAACTGCACAACAGCCTTGAAATATTAAAATCAATGGGCCATATCATCCGGTCTCTGGATCGCAATAGACTGGACGGACGACTGAAGATGTATGTCAGGACCTGTGGAAGTCCTGGTGCGCGGACCTACATGGGAAGTGCCCAGGAAGTTTAAACTTCAAATGTACAATTCCCCTGCTCCCTGGAAACTCCCACGTATGTCTCTGATGCAGAGCTAGAGTCAGAGACTTCGGACAATTCCATGGTACTTACCTAAAGTTACCCAGAAAATGTTAGACACAATCAAACTTAGTCTAATACCTGTGTAATTACACAACTAACCCCACAACCAACAACCACCCCCCCACAACCACCCCCTGACCACCCCTTTCACCCAACCGCCCCTCTGACCCGACTATCCCCTTAATCAATTGACTACCGCCCACCCCAGACCTGACCCGACTACCCATAGCCACTCGATTATCCCGACCACCTGACTGACACCGCCGACCATCTACTGAGTCCCTGCCCACACTAGTCTTCGATCACACCCCTGACCTGACAACCCCCGACTCAACCCGACCATCCCCCAACCCATTCCGACTCACCCGATGTGACCCCCTGACCTGACTACCCACCCCCCGCCCAACCCGACCACCTGCTGACCCAACCTGACTACCTCCCTAACCTGACCAAGCACTCATCCACCTACCCCTCACCCACCCATTTATCCACTCACCCTTTCACTCACATCTGAAGATCGGACATTTAAACTTAACATACGGCAGCTACCATCACTGAATCCCCCACTATCAACCTCTTGGGGGTTACCATTGACCAGAAACTGAACTGGATTATCCATATATGGCTACAAGAGCAGGTCAGAGGCTAGGAATAGTGTGACAGTAACTCACCTCCTGACTCCCCAAAGCCTGTTCACCATCTACAAGGCACAAGTCAGGAGTGTGATGGAATACTCTCCACTTGCCTGGATGAGTGCAGCTCCCACAACACTCAAGAAGCTTGACACCGTCCAGGACAAAGCAGCCTCCTTCATTGGCACCACATCCTCAAACGTTCACTCCCTCCACCACTGACGTACAGTAGCAGCAGTGTGAAAATTTACACGATGCACTGCAAGAACTCACCAAGGCTCCTTCAACAACACCTTCCAAACCCTCGACCACTGCCATCAAGAAGGACAAGGGCAGCAGAGAGATGGGAACACCACCACCTGGAAGTTCCCCTCCAAGTCACTCACCAACCTGACTTGGAAATATATTGCTGTTCCTTCACTGTCGCTGGGTCAAATTCCTGGAACTCCCTCCTTAAAAGCACTGTGGGTGTACCTACACCACATGGACTGCAGCAGTTCAAGAAGGCTGCTCACCACCACCTTCTCACGGGCAACTAGGGATGGGAAATAAATGCTGGCCCAGCCAGCGAAGCCCACATCCCGTGAATGAATAAAAAGAGCCAGTGCCGTAAAAAGTGGGCGGGTCCTGTCTGCCCCCCGACTCTATTACAATACGACCGAGTTCCTCAAGGGGCTGTGCTATGCATTTTTTTGACAGCTGGGATAGGAAGAATCCAGAAGAAATGTGTAGCAGCAACAAGTTGGGGAATCTTCAAGCACAGTGGCCATCTGCTCATCATTGCCGCTGCTCAGAAGATTTGGGCCAATGTTCCAACATTTTACAAGAAAAGCCACAAAACAACAATCTATTCTTGCTCAGGACATGCAAACTCTCAGAGATCACTGATGACAGAAATCAGGTTAATTTAGAACAAATCAAAGTAATACATGAGAATATTAAACGTTATAATCCTGCAAATTTCTAGATGTGCAAATAATGTTTTAACAAAATAAAAGATCTAAACCGCAAATGATATCAGAACGTTGCAATTAAAGTGATTAGAAAGCTAGAAAGAAGGGTGAACATGTTAAATATCACTATAGGCTAGTGGGGGCAGGGCCCGCTTGTTGACAGTAAAATGACGCCCTATTAAGGCCATTAAAAAAGCAATTAAAATGATTAATGGACCTGCCCGTCCAACCTTAAGGTTGGTGGGCAGACCGGAAGCCCAGGCGGCCTTCCGAAAAAGCATGAAACCTCATCCATGGGCGGGATGAGGTTTCATGAGGGATTTAAATTTTCGGAAAATTTTTAAATAAAAGTAATGGACATATTCCAGCTCATGTGACAGTGTCACATGAGGGGACATGTCTGGAAATTTTTTTCTTACCTGTAATAAATTTTTAAAACTTCAACTGATCTCCCTGAGGCAGCAATTTGCCTCAGGGAGATGTGTGCGCCCTTCTGTGCGCATGCACGAAAGAGCGCACAGACCTGCTCAGGGAATCCCCTCCGCCTGCTCGTGCCCGCTCCCGTACAGCCCCCTCGACGGGGGGGGAAAATGCTGCTCATGTTATCAATAGTCCCCACCCACCACCAGCCAAGTAATCTCTGTGAAAGACAAAAAAACAGATAAAACCTGTCAGTCAATTCAGGGAAAAGAGAATTAATGAAAAATTCTTCTTTGATCGCGAGGATGATCAAAAGCAATTTCTAAGAGCTAACAAGGCCATGAGATACATTACCCAATATCCCACCATCTTTTGTGATCCAATGAAATCAACCTCCTTCAGGAATTTGCTCATTCTGGCACAGTTATAATGCAAGGTACAATCTGACAACCTATTGCTAAGACCAATAATCGTCCTGGAAAAGAAAACCTGACATCTAACCTAGTTCTATGCATATAAATGCAGGTCCACTCATTCTCTTTAATTTATCCAATTCAAACTATTCACATATACACCAGTCTCACCCTTTCATCATTTTGACTACTTCCCAAAATTTATTTTTCCCCACTGGAAAGAAACCCAGCTCCCTCAATTTATTTTTCAATCAGGTAGTGGCCCACATCTGTCCCCATTCTATGCCATCTATACGTTGCACCATGTAACAGGACCAGAATCGAGCACAATATTCTAAATGGAGCCTTAAGCCAGGTCTTAAGCAGGGACAGAAAGGAGCTATTCGTTTTAGTGTCATAGTCATAGAAGTCTACAGCACAGAAAAATGCCCTTCGGCCCATCGAGTCTGCGCCAGTCAAACAAGTATTAACTATTCTAATCCCATTTTCCAGCACTAGGCCCATAGCCTCGTATGCCTTTCGTGATAGCCTTGTAAC
This sequence comes from Cetorhinus maximus, assembly GCF_964194155.1. Classification (NCBI taxonomy): domain Eukaryota; kingdom Metazoa; phylum Chordata; class Chondrichthyes; order Lamniformes; family Cetorhinidae; genus Cetorhinus; species Cetorhinus maximus. The sequence goes on along the minus strand of NC_135880.1, from coordinate 50,041,738 downwards.
ACTGGTTGTGGATCTTGACTGATTCATGCACTTTAACATCCAGGTCTCTTTTCCTTTCACTAGACTTTAATTCAGAGCCCAGGGTGGTATAATGGTTGGCATTAACTCTACTATTAGGTATCACATTACATTCATCAACATTAAATGTGAGTCCATTTCTCCCCTTCGCCTCTGGATCAGATTGTAAACATTTCTGTTCAACAGTTCATTAGGTTCCGTCAAATCCTTCATATCCTGGCACTATATTGGCAATATTATGAAACCATCTTTTGAGCCACCTACTTGCGCTCAATCAGGTGAATTTACTGCTGGTGGCGAATGTTCCGCTGAAGATCCCAAAATCGGGGTGATGGCAACCCTGCTTCAATCAAATCAGATTCTCATGTCATTCACAAATTTACAGACAGTACCTCCACGCCTTTATCCAGATTGTTGATGTATTCTGCAGAGTGTTCAACATCAATCCCTGTGCGACTGCATGAATAACCACCTCTACATAAAGCTGTTACCATTAATAAGAACCCTGTGTGTATGAGAATGCAACCAAGTCTCTATCCAACCCAGGATCTGACCTCCAGTCCCACAGGGCTCTATCTTATATGGCAGCCTATTGTGAGGCTCTTTATCAAATGTTTTATGAAAGCCTAAATGCACTATATCTATTAGGTCATCTTCATCAATCAACCAGGTGAAATTCAATCAGGTAAGTGAGATGTGGCTTTCATTTCTGGAATCCATGCTGCATGTCCCTAATAGCACCTTCCCTGTCAAGATGGTCACATAGGGCATTCCTAAAGATCCCTTTTGGCAACATTTCTGCAACTGACACTTAGCTAATGGTTCCATAATCTTCCTGTTGCCCATTTTGAATATCAGTACATCCTTAGGTTCTGTCAAGTTCTTAATATCCTGGCAAAAATGTGCACTATATTTGCGATATTATGAAACCATCTTTTGAGCCACCTACTGTGAATCCCAATCATCTGAATTTATTGCTGGTGGCAGGTGTTCCGCCAAAGAGCCCAAAATCAGTGGGGCTGGGGGTGGGAGCGCTGCGAGGGGCACCCCACTTCAATGAAATCTCCTCTCAACCTTCTCTAAGGAACAGCCCGAGCTTCTCCAATCTATGTAACTGAAGTTCCTCAAGCATGGAACCATTCTCCTGAATCTTTTCTGCACCCACTCTGATGCGTTCACATCCTTCCTAATGTGTGGAGCCCTGAACTAGAATGTAACACAATATTTACTTGAGGTCAAAGCAATGTTTTATACAAGTCTATCATAACTTCCTTGCTTTGGCACTCTATTCCCCTACTTATAAAGCCCAGGATGCCATATGCTTTATTAGGGGGAGATGGTGGTGTAGTGGTAATGTCACTGGACTAGTAATCCAGAGGCCCAGGCTAGTACTCTGGGGATATGGGTTCAAATCCCACTATGGTAGCTGATGCAATGTGAATTCAATTAATAAATCAAAGATATAAAGTGAGTCTCAGTAATGGTGGCCATGAAGCCATCATCGATTGTTGTAATGAGTTAACGAATATCCTTTAGGGAAAGAAATCTGCTATCCTCACCTGGTCTGGCCTAAGTGTGATTCCAGATCCACAGTAATATGGTTGACTCTTAACCGCCCTCTGAAATAGCCTAGCAAGCCACTCAGTTCAAGGGCAATGAGGGATGGTCAATAAATGCTGGCCTTGCCAGTGGCACCCACATTTCGTGAAAGAAAGAATTTAAAAAAAAACACTCTCTCAAACTGTCCTGCCACCTTCACTTGTGCACATATGCCCCAAAGTTCCTCTGTTCCTGCAGCCCTTTAGAATTGTGCTCTTTTTATAGCCACTTCACTTTCTTCTTACCAAAATAAATCACTTCACACTTCTCTGCATTAAATTTCATCTGCCACTTCTTCACCCATCCCACAAACTTGTCTACATCCTTTTGAAGTTTAACATTATCCTCCTCACAGTTCAGAATGCTTCCGTGTTTCATATCATCTGCAAATTTTGAAATTGTGCCTTGTTTACCCAAGACACGGTCATGAATATATATCAAGAAGAGAAGGTTCCTAAACCCCATTATAAATCTTCCTCCTATGAGAAAACAACTGTTCACTGCTACTCTGTTTCCTGTCACTAAGATAATTTTGTATCCATGTTGCTACTGTCCCTTTAATCCATGAGTTCTAACTTTGTTCACAAGTCTGTCATGCGGCACTTTATCAAATGCCTTTTGGAAGTCCATGTCCACCACATCAGCCGCATTACCCTCATCCACGCTTTGTTACCTCATCAAAAAACTCAAACAAGTCAATTAAGTATGATTTGCCCTTAAATCCATGCTGGCTGTCCTTAATTAACCTGCATTTGCCCAAGTGATGACTAATTTTGTCCTGAATAACCATTTCTAAAAGCTTCTCCACCATCAAGGTTAAACTAATTCGCCTGTTGTTGCTGGGCGTATCCTTACACCCTTTTTTGAACAAGGGTGTAAACATTTGCAATTCCCCAGTCCAAAGGCACACCCCGGTATTTAAGGAGGAATCATTTGTACTCCTGAATCTTTCACGTAATTTAATTACTGTATCTACAGTCTGTGTGGATTATTGATAACTCACACTTATTTTTCATTTAAATTGGTATTGTTAGAATAAATTTGAACTGTAGAAAATATTTTTACTGCCCTCAATTTGTAATTCGATGGCCCTGGGTTCAGAGCCTAAAGCTGTTATTTCAAATGGCTAGCAACAATGGGGAGATATTTGATCAGTTTACAGGTGAACCAGACACTGTGAGATAAGTAAACAAGCCCTCAAACCCAGAACATACAAACACAACTTCTGTTAACAGAAGACATCTATATTCTTTATTAGTAAACTATTTCACTTGTATATTTCCTTTTTATGGGTCATTTACTATACATAACATTTCAGAAAGCACCCTTGGAATGCTCCCAGTATCAACCAAAAACTTACTTTCACTTATCCCTACCATAAAAACCTTTGTTTTTCTGGAAACCATTTGAAGAACTAGGAGGGACTGCCAAAGTAGTACATTAAATAATAAGCATTTCTGTCTTAAGTGACCTTCCTTGTTATTCATATTATTATATTTTAAATGTTTAGATATCTAATTTTATCATGCTATTCTGCTGGGGGGAGGGGATGTGATTATTCCTCCAAAGGAACTAATGCAAATTATTTCCTCTTTATTTTATCTAGATAAAATACACTCTATATAAAGAAGAAAATGACTGCTGGTATCTCCTGTGGATGCAATGCCGACAGTAATTGTTACATTTTGCTTGCCCATGTGCCAGAAATAACATTGTTAAAATTCTAATGAGGAACACCAGAAGATTCTGGTGATTGTGAATAAAGTTCAGGGCACTTGTATGTTCTCTAAAGGTATTATAGTATTCTCAAATTGGTTATATTTTGGAGGCAATGATAATACATTTGTACAGTTACTTTTATGCGAAATGGGATAGATTTTGAGCAGATCTAGCAACTCAAGACTGGGCATCCATGAGGCGCTGTGGGCCATCGGCAGCAGCAGAATTGTACTCAAACACAATCTGTAACCTCATGGCCTGGCATATCCCCCACTCTACCATTACCATCAAGCTGGGGGATCAACCCTAGTTCAATGAAGAGTACAGGAGGGCATGCTAGGAGCAGCTCTAGGCATACCTAAAAATGACCTGGTAAAGCTTTAACACAGGACTACTTGCGTAGTTCCAAGTAGCATAAGCAGCAAGTGATAGACAGAGCTAAGTGATCCCACAACCAATGGATCAGATCTAAGTTCTACAGTCCTGCCACATCCAGTCGTAAATGGTGGTGGACAATGGAACAACTAATTGGAGGAGGAGGCTCCACAAATGTCCCTATCCTCAATGATGGGGGAGCCCAGCACATCAGTGCAAACGAAAAAGCTGAAGCATTTTCTATAATCTTCAGCCAGAAGTGCTGAGTGGATGACCTATTTCGGCCTCCTCCAGAGGTCCCCAGCATTACAGATGCCAATCTTCAGCCAATTTGATTCACTCCACGTAATATCAAGAAACGACTGAAGACATTGGATATTGCAAAGGCTATGGGGCCTGACAATATTTTGGCAATAGTACTGAACACATGTTCTCCAGAACTTGCCGTGCCCATAGCCAAGCTGTTCTACAGCTACAGCACTGGCATCTACCCAGCTATGTGGAAAACTGCCCAGATGTGTCCTGTACACAAAAAACAGGACAAGTCCTCTCTGGCCAATTATCTTCCCATCAGTCCACTCTCGGTCATCAGTAAAATAATGGATGGGTGGAAGGGGTCATCATCAGGGCTTCAAGCAGCACTTGCTTAGCAATAACCTGCTCAGTGATGCCCTATTTGGGTTCCGCTAGGGCCACTCAGCTCCTGACCTCATTACAGTCTTGGTTCAAACATGGGTAAAAGAGCTGAACTCCAGAGGTGAGGTGAGAGTGACTGCCCTTGACATCAAGGCTGCATTTGACCGAGAGTGGCATCAAGGAGCCCAAGCAAAACTGGAGTCAATGGTAATCAAGGGGGAAACTCCACTGGTAGGAGTCATACCCAGCACAAAGGAAGATGGTTGTGGTTGTTGGAGGTCAGTCATCTCAGCTCCAGGATATCACTGCAGGAGTTCCTCAGGGTAGTGCCTTTGGCCCAGCCACCTTCAGCTGCTTCATCAATGACCTTCCTTCCATCATAACGTTAGAAGTGGGTATGTTCGCTGATGATTGCACAATGTTCAGCACCATTCGCGACTCCTCAGTTACTGAAACAGTCCATGTCCAAATGCAGCAAGACCTGCACAATATCCAGGCTTGGGCTGACAAGTGGGCAAATAACATTCGCGCCACACAAGTGCCAGGCAATGACCATCTCCAACAAGAGAGAATCTAACCATTGTCCCTTGACGTTCAATGGCGTTACTATCACTGAATCTCCCACACCAACATCCTGGGGGTTACCATTGACCAGAAACTGAACTGGACACTAGCCATATAAATACTGTGGTGACAAGAGCAGGTCAGAAACTAGGAATTGTGTGATGAGTAACTCACCTCCTGAATCCTCAAAGCTTGTCCATCATCTACAAGGCATAAGTCAAGAGTGTGATGGAATACTCCCCACTTGCCTGGACGAGTGCAGCTTCCACAACACTCAAGAAGCTTGACACCATCCAGGACAAAGCAGCTTGCTTGATTGGCACCACATCCGCAAACATTCACTCTCTTCACCACTGTACTGTAGCAGCAGTGTGTACCATCTACAAGATGCACTGCAGGAATTCACCAAGTCTTCTTCAACAACACCTTTCAAACCCACGACCACTACCATCTCAAAGGACAAAGCCAGCAGACAGATGGGAACACCACCATCTGGAAGTTCTTCTCCAAGTCGCTCACCATCCTGGCTTGGAAATATATTGCTGTTCCTTCATTGTCGCTGAGTCAAAATCCTGGAACTCCCTCCCTCACAGCACTGTGGGTGTACCTACACCACATGGACTGCAGCAGTTCAAGAAAGCAGCTCACCACCTCCTTCTCAAGGGCAACTAGGGATGGGTAATAAATGCTGGCCCAGCCAGCGAAGCCCACATCCCATGAATGAATAAAAAAGATGATTTCTATAGAATTTATTTTCCATATTTTCCCCTTTTGCCACTCCTCTGAAAATATAAAATAAAAGCTAAGGTCCAGTTTCATGAGCATCAGCAACAGTCTGCGAGTCCACCCTGTTGTAAGGTGTTGCATACCATTCGGTAGGTCTTAATGAAGTCTTCATAGTCTCCAGTAGGTTAACTGTATGGATTTATTAACTACAAGAACTATGTACATATATATCATAAAGGGTTCAAGCTAGGAGCTGTCTCCATGCTTGCTGTGCACACGGCTCTGTCCAACACCAGACTGACCCCTCAGTGTGGGTCATGTATTTTCTTACAGCACAGTGTGGGCAGTACTATACTCAGTCCAATGTTAACCCTATGTGTGCCCTTAAACTACAGCGCCACCCCCCTCCCCCAAGTCTTTATCCAATGTAATGCAAGTATTTACATCATTATTACTACCCCATCTCCCCCCTTCAAGTCTCTGAGCTCATAGGTTCAGGTGGTCTGGAGGCCTTATAACCTTTCCGTTGCTCGATCGCACTACTGTCGGAGTGGCAGGTTCTGTCGTTGCAGGTAAACTGTGTTGATTTGGAGGTTGTTCTGGCATCTGGGTTTCTTCCTTGATATCTCTCCACTGTTTTGTGGGAACTGACGGTCTAGGAATGAGGAGGAGACTCCTCATGTTACTCCTGACCTCTCTGGGGTGCCAACCAGGTAGACGAGATCGATCATTGCCCTTCCTGATGATCATACCTTCTCTCTTCAGGTCTTTAATCCAGGCTTTGTCATCCTTTCGTAGTTGTGGCAAGCATCTGGTGCGGTACCTTATGTTGTAGGCGGAAGCCTGCTTCTGCCTGTAGGACTGCTTTCTTGCTCGAATGTCCTGGTAATCCTTGGTTACCAACCCTGGTATTAGCTTTTTGGCAGGATTGAACGTTGTGTGCAGAGCTTCCTGCCCATCAGGAGTTTTGATGGGGCCAGGCCTCATCATAACGAGGTGGACCTGTAGGTTAGCAGTGCTGTGGGAAGTTCTCATTCTTTTTTAGGAGGGCTTTTACAGTGTGGACCCCTTTTTTGGCCTCCCCCTCTAACTTTGGGTATCTTGAGAAGCTGATACGGTGGTGGAAGCCGGACGCGACGACGAAGTGCATGATGTGCGCATTTGAAAATTGTGGGCTATTATTGGACACGATCTCATCCAGGATACCGTGGCTCATGAACACCTCTTTCAATGCCTTAAGTACTGCCTCAGTGGTTGTCATATATAGTTGCTCTACCTCAACCCATCTGGTAAAATAATCCGCCACCATTAGGAACAATTTGCCGATCAAAGCAAATTGGTCGGTGCCCAGCCTCTCCCATGGCCTGGTAGGAAACTATGTGACTATGTGGTCCTGTTTGCTATGATGTCCTCAATTGCTCTGGAAATGCTTCGCCATCAGACAGCAGATTGGGCCTGTGCCCTGCACTTGGTCATGCCCAAATGGCCCTGGTGTATTCTTTGAAGGATCTTCAGCCGAAGGGAGACTGCGATGACCAGCCACTCATTGTAGACCAGAAGATCATCTATGACTGTAAAGTGATTTTGTTCTTCAAACCAAGCTTTCATGGTACTGCCACCTGATCTCTGTTGGCAGTAACAGCAGACGTGGGCACACTCCTCATCACCCACCTCATCACGCATTTGTTCCTCGTGAATCTCTTGGAGTTTACTTGTGGTCATTGGCAGTGTCTCCTTGTCAATTTGGAGTACACTTCCAGTTTTTCGATGAGATTGATGTCCCATTTTGTCGGAAGGCCTATGTAGCCCTGGAAAGTGTGTTTGCTGTTGTTTGGTTTTTACCTTGGATGCTACCATCATGTAGCCAAATCTCATGAGGCGTAGGCAGAACCTCTGGATTCTGGGAGGCATCTTTGCCAGCTCCTTTTCATCCAGTATTGAGACTAGTGGCTTATAGTCTGTTTCAACTGTGACCTTGAGGCCGATGATATAGTCTGAAAACTACTTGCATGCCCATGTGACTGCGAAGGCTTCCTTTTCTATGACAGTGTATCTTGTCTTTGTGCCCAAGAGCCCCCTGGAAGTGTATTACACCAGTCAGAGACTTCCATCCAGTTGCTCCTGGAATAGAATTGCTCTGCAGCCTGTGGATGAAGCATCTGCTGCTATGGTGATGTGCAGGGCTGGGTCATAGTGGGCAAGAACGTCAGTGGAAAGCAGCATCGCCTTGATGTGAGTGAGTATTTACTTTGATGTGAGTCCCAGCATCATGCCTAGTTTTTCCTAAGCAGATGTCTAAAAGGCTCTGTGACCTATGCCAAATTTGGTAAAAGTTTTGCCAGCTGGTTCAACATCCCCAAGAACCGCTGTAGGTCTGGAATTGAGGATGGGGTTGGGAATTCGCTGATAGCTTTAGTTTTTTGTGGTTCCACCTTTATTGCTGACGATGCAGCGCAGGAACCGAATTGATGTTTTGGAGAACTCACATTTCTCATGCAGCATCAGCCTTGCTTCCTGCAGGTGCTTTAAGACTGCTGTGAGTTTGTTCTCATGTTCCTCCATCTACCATGGACCAATACATCGTCCATGTGGCAAATGACCCCATGTAAGCCCTGCAAAATGGTCAACATCATACGTTGAAATATTTCTGGCACCGAAGAGATTCCAAATGGCAGGCGATTAAAGCAGAATCTGCCGAAGAGGGTAATGAATGTGGTCAGTAACCTGGACCCTTCATCAAGGGGAAGCTGCCAAAGCCGCTGTCGGCGCCCAGCTTTGAAAATACTGTGCTCTTCAAGAGTTTAGTCAGGCTTTTGTCCAGAGGATATGGGATATACTTCTCTGGCGACGGCTTTATTGAGCTGTGTCAGGTGGATGTAGATACAGATGCACCCGTTCGATTTTATGATTTGGTTTTGTGACTGGGGAGAAGACTCCCATATTTGTCATCTCAACCAGCTGGTTGAATTTCGTGAGAGGGGAATCTTTCATGGTGTGAATAGGCACACAGGTTTAGCAACCTCCCTCGGTGTGATCTTGTGTGTGTTTTTCAGTCATCCCAGTCCTGTAAGGAGCTTCAGGAACTCATTTTTATACTTGGAGCCAGACCCTTGTTGGTTGACCTTGTCAATCTTTTATAGAAAGTTAAGCTCGACACAGGCTTTGAGGCTTGGTTGTGAATAGTCCTGGTTGTAGACCATGAATGGGGTCTCTCGAATTCTTTTATCCTTGTACCTCAGTGTCGCCTGCAGGGTGTCTATCACTGGGAGTTTTATGTCTCCTGCTCCGTATAGTTGTGTCGTGAGTGGCATCAGCCATTGGGTCACGAGCTGACAGGACCATAACACTGGCTCCCACATCAAATTTAAAGTTTGTGAGATAGCTGTTAACTGAAATGTCTGCATTCTAAAACGAAAGTCCAGGATCTTTGACCTCACCCAAGAAGCATGGCTGTGTATCCTCTTGGTGTACAGTCTCGACCTCATGAATCATCTTTGGGTCTTCTGTGCGTTTAGATACTTTGGCCTTACACAGTTTGCCGAAGTGTCCGATTCTGTTACATTGAAAGCATTGGGCTGAAATTGTAGGACATTGACCACACCTGTGGGGACGCTTTTCTCAACAGCACTGGCGTGGTCGCTTTACTGATTGGTTAGGGTATTGCTTCCCTTTGGCCTGGAGTGTCCCTGTTTCTGTGCTGTTTAACTAACTGGACTGTGGGGTTTCCTTTGTACCACAGTTTACTTTCTCCTCTTAAATGGAACTGTGCTGCATAAGGATTTCAGGCTGCCTAATAATCTGGATAGCTTTCTCGGGGGTTAGATTTTCCTTCACTTGCAGCATGTCTGAGAGTGCATCGTCCGTTACTCCTACAATTATTCTATTCCTGAGAAGTTCAGATTTTAGGCCTCCCTATTGGCAGTCTTCAGCCATCCTGTACAGATCATTAATGAATGAGTCGACAAGTTCTCCTAGCTGCTGAATACGCTTATTAAATGTAGCCCTTTCAAGGATTTTGTTACTTCTTACGTTAAAATAAACACTGAATGATTTTAGTACTTCTTCAAATTTAACAGATGTTTAATTGATTCTTTGTCTAACAATGTCATCTGCTGTTGCGCCTACTGAGTAAAGCAGTGTGTTAACTTGTTGAGCTTCTGTCTTTTTATCCAGACCTGAAGCGATTATGTATCTAAGGAATCTTTTCTCCAAAGCCTCCAATTATATGATTGATCTGGGCCCTGGGTAAGCCCAAATGGATATGGAAGAATGGATTTCTGATCCATGGTTAAAATATTTTAAAGTGTAGGTTCAGCTTTAAGATGTTGCTGAAATTCAAGATGGCATCGCAGTTCGTTTGAAGACAAAGGATTTTCCTGCACTTGCTGATTTTGACTGGCTGCTGCTGCAATATGCTCATGCTTAGCCTTGAAAACATTTTAAACAATGGCTGCTTGGATCGACTAGCTGAGATTTCTCTGATTCAGCTTTTGTAGGATTATGGTTTTGATAAACATAGGACTGTAGCTTTAAGAATAATCTTGTGTTGTAATATCACATGTTCCATGTAAACCAATCACTTTGTAGCGTGGGGAACCTCTAAAAGTGAGTTATTCTTTAGTTATAGAGCTTGATGCATGCGTATGGTTGCTGCTGATACCTTGTAAATAAAGTTCAATGTTTTCACAATGAAATGATGCCTGGAAAATCAACTTTAACACACTGGTGATGAGGATAAATCAGATCTGGCGCTGTCTCTTGCCCAGCAATTGTGAGTATCTAAAATAATTAAAAAGAAAGGTATACTCATTGGAGATGCCACAGTTTGGCAGAATCTATCCCTTTGAACCAGCCACAGAAAACTGGTTTCAATATATATAGAACATCTTGGATTCTACTTTCAAGCCAACGAAATCACAGGGGAGGAAAAGAGGACAGCAATTCTCCTAAGTATTTGTGGGAGCAAGACCTACAATCTGATTCAAAGCTTGACGGTCCCCAATGCCCCCGATTCGAAGGCCTTCAGTGAATTAGTAGGCCTCATTAAAGAGACATTTTCAACCCAAGCCCTCAGTCACAATGCAGAGGTTCAGGTTCAATTCACAGAATAGGGCCCAGGGGGAGACCACTGCTACCTACTTGATGAAATTAAAACAACTAATGGAATAATTTGATTTCGGTGAAACCCTGAATGACATGCTCAGGGATTGTTTGGTCTGTGGTGTGCAAGATAATGTTACTCAGCGAAGATTGTTGGCTGAAGTGGATCTCAATTTTAAGAAAACATTAGAAATAGTGCTTGCGATGGAAAGCGCTGTAAGGGATTCACAAGTGATTCAACATGGACAAAATGACACCATTTTCCTAGTGGGGTAGGAATGGTCAGCCGAATGTAGCGCGAAAAGGCAGGAGTCTGCCGCGAAGTGGAAAACAGTTCCTGCTAACCAAAAATTCAGAGGAACCAGCTCAGCAGCAAATTCAAAAACTAATTGTTATCGATGTGGAAACAATCATACTCCTAACCTTTAAAGATGTGGAGTGCTACTTTTGTCACAAAAGAGGGCACATATTGAAACATTGCAAGGCAAGATTAAAAAAGGCTTCCAGGCAACAAATGAAGTCCAATGAAGTATATAGTGTGGAAGAACCAGAAACAGCCAATTCTGACATTTATTCCTTATTCAATATGAAAGTAGGGAAGACAGAGCCAATCACAGTAGCTTTGCAGGTGAATGGGAAACCCTTAAAATTGGAGGTAGACACTGGTGCTTCTACCACTGTAGTAGGAGAGCACACCTTCAGATATTTAAATAAAGGTGCTCAACAATTAAATCTGAAAAAAACTGCTACCAAATTGAAAACATATATAGGAGAAGCAATCCAAATAAAGGATATTGCCAGTGTACCTGTTTATAATAAACACCAAACAGCACAACTACCAGAGATAAAAACAAAAAACTGCGGATGCTAAAAATCCAAAACAAAAAATAAAAAATACCTGGAAAAACTCAGCAGGTCCGGCAGCATCGGCGGAGAAGAGTACAGTTGATGTTTCGAGTCCTCATGACCCTTCAACAGTTAACCCTATATGTGTAGTATAAGACCCTTACACCTATGTTGGCATTTTTGTATGTGAGCCTGTTCAATCACTTTCTTGGCTTTAATATCTTCTCTAACTTCACACATCCCCTCCAAAAAACTTGTTTTTCTCTTGCATCATTTGTTTTCCACTCAACTTTCAATAAAGCCAAAGTCTAAGGAGGTTTTGAATACCACCCCCTTTTCTTCAATTTTCTTCCCACTATTCCTTTCCTGAATGTATTGCTTTCTTGCTTGGATACTGTTCCATAGGCCGTAGGTACCTTTACCTTTTAGTACCATATTCAATTGATTATTTTCCATATGAGGTTTGACTGTGTGTATCAATAAGCTGTTTCACTATAAGGGGCACCACTGCTATGCTTTTGTTTTTATTCTTTCATGGGATGTAGGCGTCACTTGCAAGGACAGCATTTGTTGCCCATCCCTAATTGCCCTTGAACAGACCTTGCTAGGTCATTTTAGAGAGCAGTTAAGAGTTAACCACATTGCTGTGGGTCTGGAGTCACATGTAGGCCAGACCAGGTAGGCATGACAGATTTCCTTCCCTAAAGGACATTAGTGAACCAGATGGGTTTTTACGACAATCAATAATAGTTTCATGGTCACCATTACGGAGACTAGCTTTATATTCCAGATTTATTAACTGAATTCAAATTCCTCCACCTGCCATGTCCCCAGAGCATTAGCCTGGGTCTCTGGATTACTAGTCCAGCCACATTACTACTACAACACCGTCTCCCCTATTGACCCTCAATGAATAGCCACAGTGGCTCACTTTAGCAGGATTGCTCAAGAGTGACCAGTAGCAATTTCTCTCTAAACTTACAGCACAGTAGCACCTATACAGTTACCTGATCTAAGATCAGCTTCCAATAAATAAGGGGATCAAACATACAGCAATTTGATGAGGTCACAAAAGCAGACCAGCAACTTCAGAAATCTGACAGCCTCTAAAATGCACAATTAGACTACAGCAATTAAAAAAATAACAAAAATTATAACAGAAACTAGTGTAAAATTAGAAAACAGAAAAGACTAAAAAGCCTCATAAGCTTGTCAAAAGAGCCATTGCTCATGAAACTTCCTTTGAATGGAAAGAACAAAAACGTGATCCTCAGTATGCCATATGTCATAAAGCACTTTACAATAAAGGGTTACTTTTGAAACACAACAGCTATTACATATGTATGGGCACAGCAACACTACACCAATGGCCAATTAGTGAATGACTGGATAATCTGTTGTTGGTGGTTGTGTTTGAAGCAAGATTGTTTCCCAGGACATCAGGTGAATTCTCTGAGCCTGTACAAATAGTGAATCATTTATATCCACCTTGCTTTGCTTTACTATTTTATACAAAACATGCCACCCTTGAGAATGTAGCACCGCAGTGAAGTGTCAGTCTAGACTGCACGCTTAATTTGTGGCATAGTTTGAATTCTCAACATTCAGCTTCGGAGACAAGAGTGCATCAATTAAACCAAGCTGGTGTCAAAGTCAAATCACCATTGAAATCTATTGTAATGCTTAAATGAAAGTATGACACCTTTTCAGGAAGATGACTTGAGGCTGGTCTGAAAGGCCTGCTTGAAAATTTGCTCAACATTAAATGGTATACATTCTGATCATATTCAAGCCAGATTTTCCAGGCCTCCAGGACCTGCTCTGCATCTGTGCATTGACCTCCATGACTGGAAAAATCACCCTATTGAAGCACTAGTTATGGGCAAGCTAATGAAATTCAAGAGTACAGGGGGAAAAAAAAGTAGGTAAGCTAGCATCCAACCTAGAAACTGAATTTAGATTTTCAGAGCTTCAGTAAATATATCTTTTATATAGCCCAAATAAGGGCGAATTAGGCCACTGCCAGAAATAGATCGATCCTTTCAAAATGAAAGTTATTTGTGTTAATTACCTATGATACAGGTTCCATAGGAAAAGTAGCAGATGCAAGAAAGGTTAATCAAGATTTCCAATGATCTCTTCTCAAGCTAAAGCCTTTTCACCTTACCCACCAATAAGGGAAACAATGGGTCTGTGAATCCTCATGTTGCCAGCAAAAATTGCAGAAGGGATACAGGCACGTGAGAAGATAGGTCAGTAATGCTGGATCACTCAATCGTGTAGTCTAGCATTTTCAGAGTTCAGGGAGCACCAGAAGCCCATTCCCTATCATGAACTCATTACATGAAAGGGGAGAGAATATATAAAAGAATAAATTATTTTGAGCAGAACAGTTGAGGGAGCAGGAAACATAGGTTTTTGCATGCATTTCCCAATTGCTTTCTTTCTCTGTTGATTTTCTAACCTTCTATAATTATCTCTCCTGTTCTTCCTACTTTCCTTCTTCTCTTTAGCCCTGTTCAAAGCCTGTGGCATTTTACTTGTGTAAGGTTAAAGGAATCACTCTTTTCATCCCTTGTCTTGTTTTTCAGCAACAGAATGTAATCAGAAGGAAGGGCAACACCACTGTTAGTGTAGCTTCTTTCATGTCAGGGGATCCCAAAGAGCTTTACAGGTAATTATGTAGTTTTTAGCTGTACTCACTGTTGTAATGTAGGCACAAGCAAACAGTTTTTATTAATATTTAAAATCACTGTGGTGACATAAACTGGTAGCCAGGAGTGGAACATGGAAGAAATGTCTCAGCCATTTGAAACTCTGTCCACCTTTGTGCCTGCCCCATTTACTGATGTCATCTCCATCATTTGGGGAAATACCTCTCCATGCATGAAAATATTTATGGAAAATAGGCAAAGCAACATGGTGACATTATACAACTTATTTTTCATCACTTCCATCTTATCAATATCCAATAATGTTGCTGTATAAAATGGACACTCAGAATGGCTAGGCACCAATGTAAACAATTAGAAGAGCCCAGCAGAGGTGTATTTTGAGCCTTGCAGAATCCTTATTTCTTATCTGCCTTTGGAGATTTTTTTTGGGGGGGGGGGGTGCGCGGTTGTGGTGGCAGTGGAGCTTTAATTTTTCCAGCAACTTCATCATCTGCCTTCATGCCTTTTGTTGTAGGGCTGTTGTTCACGCCCTCCATTTTGGACAGCAGATAATGAGTTCCCTGTTGTGAATTCCCAATACCCTTGCTTTTTTGAAAAAAGAACGGAATCAATAGCAGAAAGCCAGGCTTGTCCGACAACACAGAAGGCACGTGGCATCCACCCACAAGATCATCCATATAATATATAGGTGAGGGTGCTGCTACTTTATTTGCAAGTTCTTATGGGGTCTTTGCTTTACAAATAAAGCCATCAAGAGGTTATAACCACATGCTGAAACTTGACTTACAACCCAATTAGCTGTATTTTGAGTTCAACATTGAATTGTACATGTACAGGGAGGTATAGAAACAATTGGATGTGTATGAATTGAAAACAGATGGCACTGAAATAAGGATTTGCTTATGGTCTTTGAGGATGCAGTCTACATCAGTCCCCGAGGGGGCTGCTAAACACTGGTTTTACTGTATGCCTATTCCAACTCTCCTCTAGTTCTATGACAAAGAGGATCTTAAATTGCACCGCAGAAAATGAACAAGTGGTAATCCAGTGTACAAAATGTTTGTAATGATGTTGCAACTAAAATGCATTTGAAAAGGGAAAAATAAACAGCAGTTTATTTTAGTGGGTCTCTTTACTGGGACCCAAAGACAAAAAAAAACTGTAATTGTTTTGCAAAATCCTGTAACTTTAATTTGGTGTACCATTCTTAATCAGCTCTGGAAACTCCTCGAAGGTTTAGCTGGTTAATGCAGTAAGCAGCTGAGTCTTACATACCAGCAAGGCCCCACGTTTGATTTCCCTGTCAGCTGGTTTCAGTTGTGCAGCAGTACGAATGCTGCAATAGACTTTAAGGTCTCTGTGTTAGGGAAAGGAAAGTCAGCCATAGTTCTTGCTTCTGACCACCTTTTAGCAACCCCTGATGGAAGTGGGCATATGTCATTGCAAGATGGAATAGTATTGGGTTTGACTCTGATGCCTTCTGAGTTTGAACGGCCTGGTGATGTTCATCACCTCAACTCACATAATGAATGGTCATTTGAGTAAGGTACCAGAGAACACCCAGCATTCAAGGAAGGAGTCGACTTTCAGGGCAGGAAAAGGAAAGGGAAGATAACTGTTGGAGAAGGAAAAATAATCTAACCATAACACTAGATCAAAATAACACATGATAGTGATTGCATTTTACTCCATTCCAGGCCCTATCATCCACCTTAGATGGTAGGACAAATACTCGAACATGCAAACTGACAAGCTAGCAAGGCCAGCTGGTCCAGCAAGCCTGCCCCATAAGGAATATACCAACCTATAGATATTAGGTGATACAATGACTTAGTAAGCAAAAAGACTCTCAAACCAGACCTTCTCTCAGTTTTTAGGTTGCACAGTACAAATTGGTGTATTTCCTCATTAGAAACCAAAATCTTAAGGATGAAAGAAATTACATTTATACATTGCCTAACACGTTCATAGCACACTCCAAAATGTTTTAAGGTCCCACAAAGAGCAACAGAATATATGAACAGACAGTAAACATGGCCGAGGACACAGGATAAAATTGTTTCTATCATGCCAAGTGAACTTATACATCCATCTGAACAGATTCACTCAGCTGATTCCAAGGATGAAGGAAAGGTTGAGCAGGTTGAGCCTATACTTATTGGAGCATGGAAGAATGAGAGGTGATCCTATTGAAACACACAAGATTCCAACAGGGCAGGTGCCAGGAGGATGGGCTAGATTTTCATATTAGAGGCGGGAGGTGGGAGTTGGGAAATTTCCTGGCTTGGTGCACCTGCCTAGGGAAAAACTGCCTCAAAAGACACAATTTTCATTCTGGGGTGGTGGTTGGTTGGGGGGTGGGAGGGGCGAGTGGCCAATGCATGCTGAAGTCAGACCTGCTGGCCCTGCAGCCATACAGGCTGCCAGGTGCTGAGGGCTGGTTAAAAGGTCAACCTCAGTTCTCTGGGACTTAATTTCAGTTGTTTTGTTCAATATTAGGGCCTCCAGCTAGGGGATGTGATGGTGTAGTGGTACTGTCGCTGGGCTAATAATCCAGATACCCAGGGTAATGCTATGGGGACCCGGGTTCAAAAATTCAATAAAAATCTGTCATTAAAGTCTAATGATGACCATGAAACCATTGTTGATTGTTGTAAAAATTCATCTGGTTCACTAATGTCCTTTAGGGAAGGAAATTTGCTGTCCTTACCTGGTCTGGCCTACATGTGACTCCAGAACCTACCACATCACTTAAATGTCCTCTGAACAAGGGCATTTAGGGATGAGCAATAAATGCTGGCCTAGCCAGTGACGCCCACATCCCATGAATGAATAAAAAAAAAAACTCCTCACATTCCCTCTAACCCACCACTCACTCCCACTCCCTATGACAACCTATGCCTCCTTCCACCATCAATGGTCCCTCATACCTTCCATGCCAACCCATGTCCCTCCACCCAACCCAATGGGCCCTCATACCCTCTATGCCAACCCATAGCAGTTCCATGCCCAATCGCCCAGTATACACTCTATACAGAACCAATGAACACTATAGTAACAATGGCATGTGTGGAAAAGCTTAAACAAAGCCATTCATAACCTCTATAAAAGTGTCTTTCAACCAGACCTTTAAAGTAACAGTAGCAGAAACTATAAGCGCTCGACACCTCATTGTCTTGTGTAAATAATCATTTAGCAATTGACAAAATAGATCTAAAAAAGCTATCAATCAAGCAAAGTTTTTCCTTTATGTGCACCTGTTTCAACAAACCAATGGAAGTCTGGACTCTTAGCCAAGCATGCATAATGAGGCTTCAGTAGAGATGCCTTCTTGTACACTAGCACTCCAGAGGACTCATCAGGCCTCTGAACATAAGAAATAGGAGGAGTAGGCCTTTCGACCCCTCAAGCCTACTCTGCCAGTCAATAAGATCATGGCTGATCTGATTGTGGTGTTAACTCCACTTCTCTGCTGCCTCCCCCACCCCACCCCCACTTAACCCTCGACTCCCTTGTTGATCAAAAACCTGTCCAGCTCAGCCTTGAATGTATTCATTGACCCAGTCTCCACTGGTCTCTGGGAAGAGAATTCCAAACATTAATGACTCTTGGAGAAGAAATTCCTCCTCATTCCCATCTTAAATGAGAGACTCCTTACTTTGAAACTGTGCTCCCTAGTTCTAGATTCCCTCAGGGGAAGCATTCTCTCAGAATCCACCCTATCCAGAATCCACCCCTTGGAATCTTGCGTGTTTCAATAAGACCTTGTTCCTCTCAACTCCAATCAGTATAGGCTCAACTTGCTCCTAAGACAACCCTTCATCCCAAGAATCAGCCTGGTAAACCCTATTTGAACTGCTTCCAATAGAAGTCTATTCCTTAAGTAAGGAGAACAAAACTGTATATAGTACTCTAGGTGTGGTCTCACCAATACCCTGTACAGTTGGAGCAAAGCTTCCCTACCTTTATACTCCATCCACCTTACAACAAAGACCAACATTCAGTATGCCTCCCTAATTACTTGCTGTACTTGCCTGTGTCATCTTATATGTGATAAAATTGACTGGACCATTCTGGCAACTCCAGTGATGGCCAAACTTACAAAATCAGTTTTAGGAGCTCCCTGTGGTCAGAGGATTCAGGCCCCTGTTTAATAATGCAGCGTATTTCAAGAAACAGCTTTGCATTACTGTTTTAGGACTGTGAAATTTGCTCCATTTACTTCTTATTAAAGGGAAGATTCTATTTACCAGAACAACTTTTTAAAAAAGTGCCATAGTAAATTCTTGGCACATCAAGATGCTTCCAAAGTTGGTGCCAGATCTTTTAAGTTCTTGATGTGTCACGATTTTACTATGGTACTTTTAAAAAAAGTTGTTCTGGTAAATATAAATGCCTCATCTAAAAGCCCTCCCTCCTACACCATTTCTCCAGCCATGGGTTCATTTGCTCTATCCTCCTATTTCTGTACTCACCAGCACATGGAACTGTAAGTACTCCTGAGATCACTGCCTTTGATGTCCTGCTTTTTAATCTCTTTCCTAGCTCTCTAAAATCCGCTTTGAGGACCTCATCCCTCTTTCAACCCATGTCGTTGGTACTGATGTGACCACAACCACTAGCTTTCACCCTCCCCATAAGAATGTCCTGCAGCCACTCAGTGACATCCTTGACACTGGCACCAGGGCGGCAATATACCATCATGAAGTCAACAGAATGCATGTTTCCCTAACTATTGAATCCCCTCCCACTATTGTTCTTCCACTTTTCTTCCTCACCTTCTGTGCAGCTGAGCCATCAGTGGTGCCACAGCCTTGGCTTTGGCTGCACTTGTCTGAGGAACCATTGCCCTCACCAGTATTCAAAATGGAGCAATGGTTTATGAGCAAGATGGATTCAGGGGACTCCCTACTTGGTCCTCCTAGATTGTCAGGCGATCACCTGTTCCATCTCTGCCTGCAGTCTCTTAACCGGCAGTGTGACCACCTCCCTAAACATGCTATCCACTTAGTTGCCAGTCTCTCAGATGCACCATAGTGACTCCAGCAGTCGCTCGAGTTCCAACACCAGGAGCTCCAACTTCTGCAGCTGGTGACACTTCCTGCACATGCGGTCGTCTAGGCCATGGGAAGCATCCACGAATCCCGAAATGTCACAGAATGCACATTCCATGCGACCGAGATGCACTGCCAATTTTACTTTGCCTTACAGACTACTTATTACAAACTGGAGACTAAATAGTAGAAAATATAATTACTCACCAATCAGCTTCTTCCCATGTGCTGATGTCACTTTTTATTCCTGACATCACGTTTTGAACTCTGTCTGTGCTCTGCTCCTGCTTCTTCCCACCACTGTCCAATTAGCTAATTATTTATTTTCTTAATGAGTTTTTAATTAATTCCTCTGCTCACCTATAAACCTTAGTAATACAATAAATCTTACCACCTAAAAATAAAACAGTAGATTCACCAACTTCTTACTTCCCTTTTGCTTGCATCTCTCTCATAAAGCTTTACCAATACTCATAAACCTTCCTGCTATAAATAAATCTTATTAATATTGATAAATCCTACTAATACTTAACACCCCTTAAGTGCTTAATAAATCTCGCTTAAAAACAGAAGATAAGACTCACCAGCTGCTCACTTGTTACTTGTTATTAACAGTTAATATTTTTCACATTTGTTAAACTCCCAGACGTTTAGATTCAAGTGCTTCTGAAAGAAAGAGACATCTTTTGTCGAAGTTTTCCGTCTTGCACTCATCAGGACAATTTGCAAGGAAATGCCAATGCAAGGGAAACAACATATTTATACTGTATGAGGGGAGAGTGCTGATTGGTTGGCAAGTGGACTCTGATTGGTAGAGGCATTGCCATGGAGAATGCACCACTTGATGGTGACTGACAGTTAATTGCCACGCATTGTTTTAAATTTAAACCAGGTAGCTTGACTCTGATTGGTCAAGACATTGCACCTGTTTCAGCTGAACAAAATAAATGACAATCATTTGCAGGTTAATTTCCCAGGGTAATGTCTTGACTAATGAGAGACAAGTTGCTCGGTTTGAATTTCAAACAATGCTTGGCAGTGAGCTGTCAGTCAACATCAACTGGTGCATTCTCCATGGTAATGCTTCTACCGGAGTCCACTTGCCAATGAATCAGCACTCTCTTCTCATACAGTATAAATATGTTGTTTCTCCTGAAATTAGCACTTTCTTGTGAATTGTTCTGATGAGTGTAAGATGAAAAGCTTCAACAAAAGATGTCTCTTTTTTTCAGCAATGCTTAAGTTCTGTACTACCAAACAACTATTTGTTTAAATTCAGTCCCTAAGCAACAATACTCACCAGCCAATAAACATATGGTTTCCCTTTGATGTTACTGTTCATGTTTTTATTAAACTTGGGGCATTCCTGGACCTCTTCCTGAAGGTAAGTGCTGTAGGCCTCATTCCTCGGGCTTTATTTATTTGCTCCCCGGTCTGTGTTCCTCCTGCAGGTCCACTCCTCTCCGCCTTTCTCCCTAAGGCTACTCCTGCTGGAGTACTATATTTCCAGGTACTTTTTTAGATCTGAACTTTTCATTTTTACTTCACAGCACTGCCAATGAAATCAGCAGTAGAAAGCAAAGTGCCATCAAATAATTCTATTGCTATCAGAACATGACCAGTACTGTTGTTACCGTTCTAGGATGCTATGATTTCAAATGATTAGCCAGCATAACCATAAATAACAATATCAGGTGTCCTCACTTGAAAAAGAGGTATTCATTTGACCATTACCTGAACTGTTTAATTGGTGTAACAATTATACCATTCTCATTTGTGGTAACATAATGGCTTTATCTCAAGTATATATAGATTTATTCCATGACATGTTTTATATTCAGCAAGGAGCTGGACTGTCTAGCATCAATCATTACACAGGGAGAAGAAAGAGGCTTGATTTTACAGCCTGTATCCATCTATGGGCTGTCGCTTTGATGCATCATTTGGTAAAATGAATTTGATCTTCATTATGGTGCGACCAATAAATTATTCCCTCAACTTGAACAACTAATGAATTATTCAAGAACAAATGAAACCACTATAATTGAAAATGCCTGTAAGCAAATAAATTTGCAGTGCTCTGACAAAAATGCATTTTTATTAAAAAAAAACAGAAAATAACTGATCAAGTCAAGTGTTATGCTAATTAATGCAAATCACAGGTTTACCATGGTGGTTTTGTTTTTCAACCTAATCTACTTTTCTGACTTTCTCACAAAATACTGGCTCTAAATTGCACTACATCACAGAAAACTATAATGGATTCCTTTATTTAAAAATACATCCATTCTTTTCAACATAACCAGCTAAGGTCTGCCAACTCCATTTTCTCCAGAAAAGATTTGTTACAAGATCTGTTGTGCTGAAATTTTAAATTCAGGATTGGTGTTGTTAGCTGAAATATTCTACTTGGACTGGGAAGAAGAGACATAGGTGTTCTTTAAGTGACTCTGCCAAGGATGAAATGATTGTCTTATGAGGAATGGTTAAGCAGTTTGGGCCTATACTCATTGGAGTTGAGAAGAATGAAAGACAATCTTATTTAAACTATAAGATTATGAGGGGGCTTAACAGAGTAGATGCTGAGAGGATGTTTCCCTCATGGGGAAATCTAGAACTAGAGGGCACAGTTTCACCATAAGAACCTCTAATTTAAAGGTGGTGATGAGGAATTTCTTCTTGCAGAGAATCATTCATCTCTGGAATTCTCTACCACAGAGAACAGTGGAGGCTGGGTCACTAAACATGTTCAAGGCTGAGCAAGACAGATTTTTGATCTGTAAGGCAGTCAATGGGACAAGCAGGAAAGTGAAGTTGAGGGCATGATCTGATCAGCCTCTTCCTGCTCTTGTTTCTTATATTCATTACCAATCACTGCATAAAAATGTTCTTCCTCACATGCCCCCTGTGTCACCTTCCCAAAACCTTAAAACCATGTTCCCTTGTACCATCAGCTAATGAAAACAGTTTCTCTTTGCTACCTTTTCTAAACCTGTCACAATCTTGTACATCTCTATCAAAGCTCCCTTCAATCTTCTTTGCTCCAAGGAGAACAACCTCAAGTTCTCCAACCTCCAAAAGAAAATAAGGAAAAAAAAGACCTAACCTTGTAGCTAAAATAATAAAAAATCTGGAATTGAAAGCTAGTAATGGTGACCATGAAACTGGATTAATTGTCATAAAAACCCACCTGGTTTGCTAATGTCCTTTAGGGAAGGAAATCTGCCATCCTTACCTGGTCTGGCCTACATGTGACTCCAGGCCCACCGCAATGTGGCTGACTCTTAACCGCTCTCTGAAATGACTTAGCAAGTATCTCAGTTCAAGGGAAAATAGCAATGGGCAATAATTGCTGGCCTTGCCAGTGATGCTCATATCCCATGAAGGAATCAATTTAAAAAAAACTGTGTCATTCTGCTAAAATGCATCAGCTCTCATTTTTCTGTATTAAATTTCTTCTGCTCTTTTTTGCCCATTATCCTAGCCTAGGTCCAGTTGCAGACGACTAGTATCATCTTCACTGTTCCCCAAACCTCCAAGTTTGGCATCATTGGCAAATTTTGCATTTTTACCATTTACCACGATTTGCTGTTTTCTGTCCAATTATTTAACAGCCCCTCAGTTTTTTAAAAAGTAAAATACAGCTGACTGAATGGCACTGCCAGACCTAGGAACTTAGATATAATTTATATGCGCAAACCGCACAATCCAAATTCAGTTCATGAGCTTAAAAAAAAGCAAAATACTAGCTGATGCTAGAGGTCTGAAAGAAAATCAGAATGTGCTGGAAAGGCTCAGCAGGTCTGGCAGCTTCTATGGAGAAAGAAACAGAGTTAATGTTCCTAGTCCAATATGGCTGTTCTGAAGAAGAGTCATATTGGACTTCATGTTAACTCTATTTCTTTCTCCACAGATGCTGCCAGACCCTGCTGAATTTTTCCAGCACTTTGTTTTTATTTTCGTTCATGGGCTTGTTCCTTTTGGCCCAATTCAAATTCGAGGTGTTCGAAAGAGACTAAGCCTTCAAGTAAAAATTTTAATAAGGGCATTGAAAATAAAAATGGTAATTCATTCGTGACATTACCATTGTATTTTGAATACAAGTAACCTATGTAAATTAGAAACAGTAACACTAACAGAAAACCCTAGGGCACCCCGACTCAGTACTTTCCCTAACTTTGTCATTACTCTTCTAATGGACACTTATTTCCTACACTTTAGCCAGCTTCTTAATAATTCCTCTGAATGCCCATAGTTTTCACTTTGCTAATAGCTTTTCATATGGAATTTAAGTGCTTTGAAAGCCAAGGTACCCCTTGTCATAAGGCTTCCGTAGTCTACTTGGATTGTCACCTCCTCAAAGAGATTGATCAAGATATTCCCATTCTAAATCCATGCTGACTGTTATTGGCTCATTTTTGCGGTATCAATTGGCAAATTTACTTGATAAAAAAAAATTATTTTACATGGAATGGAAGACTATTGTATTTGTAACTGCTTGTGTCTGTTTAATCCCGCTTCTAAAATATGGGCACCATATTAGCCTGTTTTCAGTCTAACTAAAGCTGTCCAACCTATAATGGTGACAATTGAACAAAGTAAATGAAGCCTGTTTAGCATCATTATTGTTCATTCTAATTTTAAAGAAAACAACAGATTTTCCTTCTCAGCTGTCCTGTTCAGTTGGCCAACCATAAATAGATTTTGCAGATTATTATTTCCAAGTGGCAACAGTAGAGATCCTGGTATTATGGCCATTGCTAGGCAAGTACAGCTTCTGATTTACTTTAGTATTCATGACAATTCTCTGAAACATCACGAATGTTTTAAACTTTCCTAGCTAAGGAAACAACATGAAACTCATCACTCATGAATTTTGATATAAAAAGACAACACTGCTAAGATGAAAAACAAGTCTTGCCCCCCTTCTGGAATTCTATCCAAAGGGTTTTCCTTACATTAATATTCTTCTTTTGACCATGTAGGGATATTTTTCCTCAAGTTGGAAGGATTCCTCAATTGCTGTAAAATAAATGCTTCCACCCAGTAACTTGGTCCTTGATCAAACTATACCGCTTTATAACCAATATCTTTAAAATTGTACACCAATTCTAAGCTTGATCCATTCTAGCATGACACAAATTAATCCAACTTCTCACGAGCCTATTCCACTTCAGTTCATCACTTCAATTTCAACAAAAGTTGTTAATCAGTGTCAAATCTGATTCTCTCTGAACAGGCAGAATTAGAATATATGTTTTTCAACCCCTTCCCTTTAGCTGTTTTTTTTTTAATGGAGTGCATCAAAATCAAAGAGAGTGTAAATAGGACAATATAAAG
Source organism: Cetorhinus maximus (assembly GCF_964194155.1). NCBI lineage: Eukaryota > Metazoa > Chordata > Chondrichthyes > Lamniformes > Cetorhinidae > Cetorhinus > Cetorhinus maximus. Next base: position 50,017,086 of record NC_135880.1, on the reverse strand, counting down.
GGACAGCTAAGGAATCACAGAAAACAGCAGCTTTGCTTATCAAACATAACTCATGACTCTTATTTGGCATTGCTTTCTGATTCTGTGACATAATTTACTTCAACAATATCCTAGGTCCATCTTTGACCATAAGCTTTCAACAAGGTTTTAATTGTACCACTGATATCTGTAGAATGATAGCATAGACAAGAAAACTAGAGTTATTCTGCAAGCTGTGATTAGCACTCATGCCTACAGGAGAACTACTGCTATCTTGCAACTTATTTGAGACATTGTGAAAGCCAATTAGCGCAAAAGTAAAATGCCGAAGATGTTGGAAATCTGAAATTTCAGAAAATGCTGCAAATACTCAGCAGGCTGGGCAACATCTGTGGAGAGAGAAACAGAGTTAATGTTTGTTGATGACATTTCATCAAACTTTTACAGATGCTGCCTGAACCTGCTCAATATTTCTAGCATTTTCTGTTTTTACTACAAGACAGCATTTGAAGGAGTTTCACATGTGCTGGCAGTATAGCGAATGCTAAATCACAATAACTTTTTCACTGATTGCAATTTAACTTTAACATGCAGTGTTGTGCTTCACAGAAATCGCACTCTCCCCCACTTATGTTGCTATTGTGTAATATATTAAATTATATTTATTGCTTATCCTTTTCAAATCAGTGATCAAAGAAAAATACTATAATTTAACATTGCTCACACAAGGAAAATAACACTATCAGGGGTTTCATCTTATCAACAGATTGCTGCTTGAGCTTTATGGACAGATGGTCAAATGAAATGACAAAAGCAGCATGTTTAGACTCAATCGTGAGAATGCAATGTTTGCAGATATGCAGGTAATTCACTATCAGGGCATGCAAAGTCTCACTGCTGAATTGTCTGCCTAAGAATTAAGTCCCACACTTAAGAGTCCAAGACAGAGGACCCAATCACAGCACATGGTGGCAGTAATGGAGATATCGATGCAGAAAGAGACATCGATGTTATTGAAGGCACCACAGAGTGAAGAAAGCTTTGAAAGCAGCTTGAAGAAATTTTAGCGGACAAAGGAGGCACACTGGAGAGAGGTAACGATGACTACACCTGGTGAACAGTCCCTGCTCTTGCCCTACCCGTTTGGCAGTCTGAAGGGCTTGCAGAGAGGGAAGCAGTGGGAGTTATGCATTTTCTCCGGTACTGAACAGTGTCAGGTCTTCACAAAAAGGAGCCAAAGCTTCAAGTTAGTTCCTTTCTTTATGTAGTAGGTCCAGTGACAGATGGCATTCTCCAAAGACAGGGTGTGCAGGAGTCTGCCGCATTCTATGATTCCATTATCAAAGCCTTTGGTACCTTTTTTAATTCACCATGCGGTTCAGTATGCAATGCGGTCCCAACACCGAGTGCTGAATTGGGCTATAATTCGTGGCGACACAGAGGCTTTACATGACTCTGTAGATTGAGTAGGCCCACAGGAAGCGGCCCCAACCATATGAAAGAATGCCAAACAAACCAAAAGGTGGGGAGACTCCACGCTGGCAGCCATTTTGAGATGCTTGTATTGTGGCATAAAAACCCAGCATAGATGCCAAGACTGTCCAGCAGGGGGCATGGAATGCTTCCAGTGTGGCAAAACTGGATATTTCAGGCATTTCTGCAAATTTAGTCATTTTACTCGAAGTTACAGACCAGCCAATATTTATGAAACGCCTTCCTTTCCAAGACATGGAAAGTCCATGATTACTGTATTGCCCATGCTACATGCTTCTCTCATCTCCTAATTAATACCATGCCCCACATTACCACTACTGTTTGGTGGCGAATAAACAACTCTAACCAATGTATGCTGCCCTTTGCTGTTTCTTAGCTCCACACTAACAGATTCCACACATAGTTCGTCTGATCTGAGATCCTCCCTTACGAATGCACTGATCCCATCCCTTATTATCAGCGCAAGACATAGCCAGGCAGCCAGTTCCAAGACATAGTAAAGTTAAATCCCATTAATTTATTTTACTCATTTTACTTAATCACAGTGTAATAAATAGTTTTTAGAGTTATGGGATGGTAGGTCAGCTCAGTCAAGTGGAGTGTAAATCCTGCGGTATGTGTGAAGTTGTGGACACACCATGTGTCCTTGACAAACACGTCTGTAGAAAGAGTCACCAGCTGCAGAATCTTGAGCTCTGGGTTTTGAAACTTGAGCGGCGACTGGAGTCACTGCTGTGCATCTGCGAGGCAGAGGACTACATGGATAGCATGCTTAGGGAGGCGGTCATACCGCAGGTCAGAAGCCTACAGCCAGAGAGGGAACGGGTGACCATCAGGCAGTCTAAGAGAGTCTAAGAGGCAGGTAGCGCAGGAGTCCCCTGAGTCTATCCTGCTTCTTAATCTGTTTTCCATTTTGGATGCTGATGAAGGTGATGATTCCTCAGGGGACTGCAGCCAAAGTCAAGCCTGTGGCATCACGAGTGGCTCAGCTGTACAGGGTGGAGGGGAAAAGAATGGAAGGGCAATAGCAATAGGGAATTTCATAGTCAGGGGATCAGACAGGCATTTCTGTGGCAGTAAATGTGACTCCAGGATGGTGTGTTGCCTCCCTGGTGCCAGGGTCAAGGATGTCACGAGCGGCTGCAGGACATCCTTCGGGGGATGGGGATCAGCCAGAAGTCATGGTCCACGTTGGTACCAACGACATAGGTAGGAAGAGGGATGAGGTCCTGAAAGCAGATTTCAAGGAGTTAGGAAGGAAATTAAAAAGCAGGAGGACCTCAAGAGCAGTAATCTCAGGAATACTCCCAATGCCACGTGCTAGTGAGCATAGGAATAGGAGGATTGATCGATTAAATACGTGGCTGGAGAATTGGTGTAGGAGGGAGGACATCAGATTACTGAGGCATTGGGACCGGTTCTGGGGCAGATGGGACCTGTACAAGCTGGACAGGTTACATCTTAACAGGACTGGGACTGATATACTCGCAGGGAGATTTGCTAGTGTTGTTGGGGTGGGTTTAAACTAGCTTGTCAGGGAAGGTAGGAACCTGAGGGATGGCCCAAATTGGAAGAAAGTAAAGTTGGGAACAGGAAGTAGCAGAGAGACTAGAAGGCAGGAGAAAAAAAGCAGAACATTGAGTGTGCTTCCAATGCAGAATGATGTCAAAACACAAAGTTAAGGGCACTTTACCTGAATGCGCACAGCATTCCCAATAAGGTAGAAGGATCTAAAAGCACAAATAGATGTAATTGGCTATTATATAATTGCCATTACGGAAACATGGCTGCAAGGTGATCAAGACTGGGAACTGAATATTCAAGGATATTCGGCATTTAGGAAGGACAGACAAGGGAAAGGAGTGGAGTTGTGCTGATAATAAGGGATGGGATCAGTGCATTAGTAAGGAAGGATCTCAGATTGGAAGAAGAATGTGTGGAATTTGTTTCAAAAGCAAAAGTTGCTGGAAAAACTCAGCAGGTCTGGCAGCATCTGTGGAGAGAAAGACAGGGTTAACGTTTCGAGTCCTTATGACTCTTCTTCAGACTCTCCTTCTGTTTGGGTGGAGCTAAGAAACAGTAAAGGGCAGCAGACATTGGCAGGAGTTGTTCATAGGTCACAAATGATGGTAACGTGGGGCATGGTATTAATCAGATGAGAGAAGCATGTAGCACGGGCAATACATTAATCATGGTGACTTCAATCCGCATATAGACTGGATAAACCAATTGAGCACTAATGTTGTGGAAGATGAGTTTCTGGAGTGTGTTAGGGATGGTTTTCTAGAGCAGTACGTTAAGGAGCTGACTGGAGGACAGGCTATTTAAATCTAGTATTATGTAATAAAAAAGGGCTAATTGTAGATTGTAAAATAATCTTTAGGGATGAGTGACCATAATATGACAGAATTCTTCTTTATGTTTGAAAGTGAGGTAGTTCACTCTAAAGCAAAGGTGTTAAAGTTGAATAAAGGAAATTATGAAAGCATGAGGTGCAAATTGGCTGAGGTGGATTGGGAAAATACGTTAAAAGGTATGACTGTACATAGGCAATGTATAGTCTTCAAAGAACTATTACATAGCTTATAGCATCTATACATTCCTTTAAGGTGCAAAAACCCAAAAATGTCAGTCAACCATGGCTGACGAAGTTAAGGATTGTATAACATTAAAAGAAAAGGCTTATAAAGTTGCCAGTAGTAGTAAACCTGAGGATTGAGAGATTTTTGGAATACAGCAAAGGAAGACCAAGAATAGAGAGAATAGAATATGAATACAATCTAGCAAAAAAATATAAAGATGGAGTGCAAAAGCTTCTATAAGTGTGTAAAAAGGAAGCGTTTGGCCAAGACAAATGTGGATCCATTACAAGCAGAGTCAGGAGAATTCATAATAGGGGAATAGAGAAATGGCATAGAAGCCAAATGATTACTTTGTGTCTGTTTTCAGTGAGGAAGATATAGGAAATCTCCCAGATTTCGAGATCCAAGGGTCAAAGGAGAATGAGGAGTTGAAGCAAATTAGTATAATTAAGAAGGTTGTATTGGAGAAATTAATGGGACTGAAAGTTGATAAGTCCCCGGGACCTGATATTCTGCATCCCAGAGTGTTGAAAGAGGTTAATATAGAGATAGTGGATGCATTGGCGATCATTTTCCAAAATTCTATAGATTCTGGAATGGTTCCTGAAGACTGGAAGGTCACAAATGTCACCCCACTATTAAAGAAGGGAGGGAGAGAGAAAACAGGGAAAATGCTAGAATCTATTATAAAGGATGTGCTAAATGGATACTTGGATAATTATGATCTGATTGGGCATAAGTCAGCATGGATTTGCGAATGGGAAATCATGCTTGACGAATTTGTTGGAGTTTTTGAGGATGTCACTAACAAAATTGATAAAGGAGAATCGTTGGACATAACACATTTGGATTTTCAGAAGGCTTTTGATAAAGTCCCCTGCAGGAGGTTGATTAGCAAAATAAAAGCACATGGGATAGGAGGCAATATACTGGCATTGATTAAGGATTGGTAACAGGCAGAAAACAGAGGGTAGGAATAAACAGGCCATACTCACATTGGCAGGCTGTGACTAGTGGAGTACAGCAAGGATCAGTACTTGGGTCCCAGCTGTTCACAATATATATCAATGATTTGGATGTGGGGACCAAGTGTAATATTTCCAAGTTTGAGGATGATACAAAGCTAGGCCGAATGTGTTTTGTGAGGAAGATGTAAAGCGGCTACAGGAGGATTTGGACAGACTTAGTGAGTGGACAAGAACATGGCAGATGGAATATAATGTGGAAAAAATGTGAGCTTATCCACTTTGGTAGAAGGAACAGATGGCCAGAGTATTTCCTAAATGGTAAGAGATTACAAAGGGATCTGGGTGTCCTTATCCATAAATCGCTGAAGGCTAACATGCAGGTGCAGCAAACTCTTAGGAAGGTTAATGCAATGTTAGCCTTTATCGCAAGAGGATTGGAATACAGGACTAGTGAAGTCTTGCTTCAATTGTATAGAAGCTTGGTTAGACTGTACCTGGAGTACTGTGCGCAGTTTTGGTCCCCTTACCTCGGAAAGGATATTATTGCCATAGAGTGAGTGCAACAAAGGTTCACCAGCCTTGTTCCAGGGATCACGGGACTGTCTTATAAAGAGAGATTGGGGAAACTGGGCCTGTATTCTCTAGAGTTTCGAAGAATGAGAGGTGATTTCATTGAAACCTACACACTATTTAAAGGAATAGACAGGGTAGATGCAGGTAAGATGTTTCCCCTGGTTGGGGAGTCTAGAACCAGGGGACACAATTTCAAAATAAGGGAAAAGCCACTTAGGACTGAGATGAGGAGAAATGTCTTTACTCAGAGGGTTGTGAATCTTTGGAATTGTCTACCCTAGAGGGCTGTGGGAGCTCAGTCACTGAGTATGATTAAGGCAGAGATTGATAATTTCTGATTAACAATAACGTAAAGGGTTATGGGGATAGTGTGGGTAAAAGACATTGAAGTGTTCAATCAGCCATGAACGTATTGAATGGTGGAGCAGGCTGGTTGGGCTCAATGGCCTTCTCCTGTTCCTGTGCTCCAGAAAACAATGACCTACAAAATTCCTAGGGGAAGTAGATAGTCTTAACCCAGACTACTAGTCAGTTACAGTCCAAGTTTAAGACTTCGATACTACTTTTAAAATTGATACTGGAGCTTCTATTAACATGTGAGCAGATGACCTCGACTGGCTTCAGTCGATGACCCTTTATTCGTCAGGCATCAAGTTAAAAGTTCCAGGCAGAGATCTTCCAATCAAAGGCAGGGTTATTGCTCCTCTTAGCGACAAGGGGCAACAGATCGTTGATTCTCTCTATGTTCTTCACAATCAACATACATCCCTATTGAGTGGCGATGTTGGCATGCTTCAAAGAATCTTAGAAATACAAGATTCTGTGCATCATTTGGATGACTCACTAGACGGAATTCTCCCATCTGGGACTATGACCCGTGCAGGGGTAGGGAGTGTTTCCCGCTGTGGAGGCTGACAGGAAATGCCGTGGTATCTTGCGGCCCCGGCAACATTAATTATGCAGCTGGGGATTTCCTGAAGTCTTTCACAGTAGAGCGGGCTGGATGGTGTGCCCTGCCGACATATCCGGACACCATCTTTAAAAGGTGCCCGGACATCCTCACTGTCAAAATGAACCACGGAAATGTCAGGAAGGGGAGGTGAACATTCAGTGCCAAAGTTCAGTAATGACTCCCTACGTGTCCTTCTGGACCATGTCGAGGTCCAGAGGAATATACTGCACCCGGTGGCTGATGGGAGGAAGTGCCAAACAAGGAAGCCAACGCTACACGGGCACAGGTCGCCGATGGCATCAGTGCCCGGGCTGTCCAAAGGATGTCAGCAATACAATGCTGCAAAAGGACAAACAACCTCATTTGCTCCACCAGGGCAAGTAAAGCTTCAGCTGCTCGCACCAACCACAACGAGACCGAGATGTCAGGGTTCATGGGGCTCAGTGGCAATGGCAAAGTCGTGCCTCACAGCCCCACTGCAGTACAACCACTCTGGTTGGGTGACCACTGTGCCTGCTTTAGCCTTCCACACACAGGGATCACTGTTCAAGGGCGGGTGGTTGTGTGGGTGGAATGGACTTAGGCGCAAAGGGTACCAGCAACCTCCGCAAATCTGATGCCTGTCTGAGCCTTCTCCTTGCATATGGATGGGCTTAGCACTCTGGAGGGAGCTGGTCCACAACCCTTCAGGACAACTTGCAGCACAGTAATCTCATCCCACACAATAGTGGGCTATTTTTCAGAATGCAAGAATGAGAATTGAACGTGGAAATGTCATGTAACATACAGCTCCTCTCAAACATCTTTTCTGTTGTCTTTGAGCAGGAGAGGATGAGGCACAACCGTAGGGAACACGAGATGACGGGAGGGGGGGCACCCACATCTGAGGCACCTCATGGATATTGAGGAGTGGGAAGCTCAGTTGGCCAGCATGGAATGGGACTGGGCAGTTGGCAATGCGAAGCTTGGACTTGGGTGTTCACCCTGGAAGGATCCATCCATGGCATAGAAATCTAAGGGCCAAATGTGTCTCCACGTTTAAGGCAGCTCATGCTGTCACTTACTCTCTCCTCTCTCTGGATGCCACCAGAAAGAGGCCAAAGCCCGAGGATGAGGACTCCCTGTCAGGCCTCAGCAGAAGCCCTAGCTCAGAGAGGGGCCAGGAGAGAGGGGAAGAGGAGAGATATGCACCTGTAAAGGCATCACAACAGACAACTGCACCCTCCACCAGCCCAGGGACACACACCTCAGTGTGTGTTAGTTTTGGCTTAGGATGGTTCTCACAATATGGTGGTCACTATAGACATGGACATGCATTGCAGGAGGAGGCATGGTCAGTTGAGCTCACTGGCGCTTGGAGGACCGCTGGGGAAGAGGCATCTTTGAGATGCGAATCCAATGACAGGCCTCTGGTATTGGCCTTCAAACTGATGTTGGAGAGTCAGCAAGAGGCAGGAGAACATCAGGCAGAGGTATTGGAGGCCCTCAACACATGGCACACGAGACAGAGCAGTCCATCCGTCTGCTCTCTAATGAAGTGGTGCCAGCCTGTGCATACACCGGGATCTCCATAGGGAGGTTGGCAGACTCCATGGAGATTCTAGTTCAGCAATTCCTGCCGAAGATGCGCACAGACCTGCACTCCACCGTGGTAGCTATGGGGGAACTTCTGCAGTGGCTACACGAGGGGTGTACAGCGCGCCACAACCTCCCTCCAGGTGCCCTTCCCCTCAAGGAGTCAGGCTGGGGCCTTCAGGCACCCTAAGGGAAGAGCAGTAGCAGCTGGACACCCCTGGGTCATCTACTCAGATGTCAGGGGTTGCCTGGACCTTCCGCATCCTCTTTGCCTGTGAGCCCTTTACCCTCATCCTCTGTGACCACAGAGGGAGCAGCTAGCCCACAGGAGGACAGCCAGAAGCCAGGGCACTCCAGGCCTCGGCTCTCTAGAAGACAGCTACCAAAGCCGTCAAAGGCAACAAGGCAAACTAGTCAGCAGGCTGCCTCCAAACCCTGCTGTGGATGTCGGGGGAGAACCTAGAAGTACTCGGCCACAAAAATTAAAGAAATTTTGATCACAACTGTTTTTGCACAGGTGAACAAATCATTGTCAGAATTATAACCTCTGTAAATACAATCAGTTTCACTGCTATAATGTCTACTGACTTTTTTCAGCTTGGTTCTTAAGGATTAGCGAATGCCCCCCGCCATCCCCCCAGCACCTCTCCTGCGTGCACCTGAACCCCTCAGTGAGTCTGCAAGGAGAAGGGTGTGTCGCAGAGCCTTTCAGAGCCATGTGCAAGCAATTTCCCATGCATGCTGAGCCTTCATCAATCAAGCTCATATCCCAAGTCACTAGCATTGGCAATACTGCCTACTGGGGTTCCTTTTCAGTTGTCCAGTTGAGATGACCTGCATCTCTGCCCACCCATTGACCCAACTCCCATGCAGCATCTCAGCCTATCCAACACTCCATTGCCACTCAAGAGTAGCTCCTGCTGCCTTCTATCCTGCAGTTCAAGGATCTGAAGCATGAGCGATCCCATGGCAAAGTCACTGGAAGAAGGTCCAAAGCTTGAGTGAAGTCCCTGAAAGAAGGTCCAAAGTCAGACTGATGTTGCTGCGTGGAGAACTCCCACCTTTTGGGAGTTGCTTCGTGGAGGAGCCATGTGGATGAAGCTCCACCCACCCTGTGCTGCACATGGTGCTCCAGGGTCTGGTAGCTGGAGGCCTCCATCTTGCCGTCGCATGTCCATGAGCTGACCAAGGCCCTGTAGGTAAGTCCTGACTTTTGCACGCCACGTTGGTCCAGACGTGTTCTGGATTGGCGTGTTTTCCCACTTGCAACAGGGAAAATAGGGTGTGGGGGAAGATTCCGGTCAGGGCTTCAATTGCATCCCATTCCAAATTGGTTTCACGCTGGCCTTCAGCAGGAAAGACGAATCATCATGGCGGGCAGTATTGGAAGATCCCACTGTCAAATCATGCCGGTGTGAAACCAAATTTTGGACCTCTCACCGAGTTCTAACCACCCCTCCCTCCCCCCGCCATTGATCCTGTCAATTGGAGCATGAGAGAATTCAGCCCACTGTCTTTCATGCAACAATCTTCATCCTTTTATTAGAATAAGTGGCAATTCAGCCTTCAGAAGCTGAGGAAATTTGTACACTCAGCAATAAGTTCCTTTCTTTCACAGAGACACCACTAGATCCAGGGCAAATAAAGAAATTATGAATCTCTCAGTTCTTGGTGAAGTAAGACTAGAGGTGGTGGATACAGAAGGCACTGCAGCAGACAGTGACCATCCCCATGAGGATCTGTTGTATCTGAATTGGCTCTTCCTCAAGTGTGATGAGGAAGAATCCCTTACAGTGCTGAGTGATCTCTTGGAGGTTGTGGTCCTGGAGAATGATTCATCTTTCCCGTTGATGGGTGCACCTTATGATGTCTCTGTTGTCTTTTTAGAAGAAGCAGCTATGCTTTTAGTGGCTAAGCAGCATTCAGATCTTGATTCTACTGAATCCACTTTATGTACAGAGAGAAGTATGGCTCGCTTACCTCTGCCTACAGAAAATAGACGGTCTTCCCGGAAAATCAACGGAAGATCATCTCTTCTTTACCTGACAGTCTTACAGGAATTTGGTCGTATTTTCCTTCGCTGTCTAAGTTCATTGAAATCTCAGATCTTCAATTCTTTTTCAGTCTTTCATACAGCAATGGAGGATACAGCTGTGATAGTGTTTGCTGAAGTTAAAGATCATTTCTCTTCTGAAGTTTCTTCCCAGAGTTCTTCAAGGGAGCAACAAGTTTCTCAGGATGCCCTGAGTTCTTCTCTTTTAGTCCCAGAGGGTGCAAAGTTCAATTCTCCAGTCTTCTCTTCTGGAACAGTCTTCTCCTCTGGAACAGTCTTTCATTCCAAAGTCTTCATTGTCCTTGCAGTTCAGTCATCCTGAAACCTACATTCAGCTTTCCAGCAATGTTTATAGCAATGCTGATAGAGCGTTGTCCTATTTTGCACATAATGATGTTCTACCTTATGCTGAAGAAAGCTCTCATGTTTCCAAAATATCTTACCTAAGGACCAGGAATACTGAGGGAGATTGAATCGCTCAGCATTGTGACTTGGGGAGGGGAAGAGTAAGAGTTGGAGTTGGCTAGAATCTGTAGTTGTAAAAAAGGGCATTACATAAATATAATGTAAATAGCTAAAAACATAGTTTCATGGTGTTGTTAAAAAGTAGGATAGTATATTTGGGGGGAGGTATAGTATAAAGTACGGATGGGATATGCTAATGCGTGACACAGATAATGATGTACCACTGACACTAGTCAATTGTGTGTTAGACTCTTGAGAGAGAGAGAGTTTGGAATCATGTCTAGGAGCTATGTGCCTACTCTGCAACCTGTTTAGATGTAGTACGAAATATTAAGTGTTTAAGAAATACAAGAGGATATCTACAGACTGCCTAAGAGCCAAATCCCATGCCTAGAATCCAAGGCAGAAGGATGCAATATCAGAACATTTACAAAGTCTAATAAATTAAAGTTCTGTTAGTGATAGACATATCAAGTTGAATTTTCCTTTGGAGCTATTTTGTTGCCAGGGGTGAGGTGGAGGTGAAGAGTCAGGATGGGACTTCCATTTACTGCCCCAACCTGATCCATTTTTCTGGATTTGGGCTAATTATTTATTCATACCAGATTCTCTGCAGAAATTTTGCTACCAAGAATGAGCACACTGTTGCCAGAAAGCTAACCCACTTGTTGGATGCCAGGAAAGGGCAGCACATCCAAACAAATGCAGCTACTTAAATAAAAAGTCTAAAGTTGATACTGCATCACACGTCCTGTGATTTTCTCTCTTGCTGGAGGACAACATTCAAGCTCAGTTAGAATAATAGGATGTAAATCATTATTCTGGCCCAGTATCATGATATCAAAATAATCATTTTCCTCCCCAACTTGATAAGGATACAAGCTTATATGGGGCAGGCTGTAAAACAGCTGCTTCTGTACTATTTTTGTATGTAACTGGTAGAGAATAAGCCAACTTCAGCCACTTCAGATGTGTTTACTACATCTGTTTTCAGTTCATTTTAATTAAGTCTAAAGATACAAATTAGTAAATTTATGGAAATCCAAAATTAGAGACCTTAGTCAACAGATTCCAATCACACAGACAGGATGTCAGTGAAGCAGACCACTTTGGGTTATGTGGTCAACAGGCAATCAAATAATACTTCATCTAGAATTTGATTAATTGGACAGAAGCTTTAAAGGATAAGGGTTCAGATGATAAATAGGGATGGTGTGCAAAGCTAACCCACAAAATGGAAACAGGTTTACTAAGCCAAACTACCATTAGCCTTCACCAATTCTTCCTGTAATATTTGAATCAGCTAGGTGCAGAGGAAGAGACTAAAACACCTGTGTAGTTCGTGCAAAATGCTTCAAGTTAGTGACACAAATTTCTTGATTTTTTAAACAATAAATGAAATTAAAATATATTTTTAAAAAGTTATTTTGCTGAAGCGATGGGTAGAGCCACTGTCAGTTTCAGCGATGCTGATACCATGATCACCACAATATGTAAACATTTGCAAGGTGGGATTACTTGTCACAGGACAGATTTGCTTCCACTTATTGTCACACCACATTCATCCCTGAATCTGCTATTGCTTCCCTACCTGATCATCCACCTGCCCCTTTTCCCTTCCTATGCCACATATGTCCCACTCTATTCCACCTCTTCTTTTATAGGAACAGAAGTGGGCCCTTCAGCCCATCAAGCCTGCTCTGCCATTCAATAAGATCATGGCTCATCATCCACTTCAATACCTTTTGCCCCACACTATCCTCATATCCTTTTATGTCATTGGTATTTAGAAATCTGTCAGTCTCTGCTTTAAACCTACTCAATGACTGAGCTTCCACAGCCCTTTGGGGTAGAGAATTCCAAAGATTCACAACCCTCTGAGTAAAAAAATTTCTCCTCATCTTGGTCCTAAGTGGCTTCCCCCTTATTTTGAAATTGTGTTCCCCGGTTCTGGACTCTCCAACCAGGGGCAACATTTTACCTGCATCTACCCTGTCTATTCCTTTAAGTATTTTGTAGGTTTCAATGAGATCACCTCTAAGGCCCTCCTTAAAAACCAATTCGTCGGCTGAAAATTTAGTCATTCCTCCTATACTTCAACATTCATTTTCTCCTTGCGTTTCTTTGAAGCTCCTTAGGTTTTCTTTTCTACATTAAATGCACTATATAAACAAGTTGCAGTTAAAAGGACATACACAACAGAAAGAGACAGAAAGAAAGGCAGGTAGAGCATACACAATTGTGTATTGTCTGGATTTCACATCTTCAGGATGACCCAAGGCACCTCATGGCCAATTAAATTCTTTTAAAATAGAGTCATAATTGTTTTAGAGGCAAAACATCCCATTGCAAACTACAATGCATGAATGAAAGCAAAATATTGGATGCTGGAAATCTGAAATAAAGACAAAAAATGCTGGAAAAACTCTGCTGGTCTGGTGGAGAGAGAAACAGAGTTAACATTTCAAATCCATGTGACTCTTCTTCAGAGCTAAAGAGAAGTAGAAATGTGATGGATTTATACTGTTTAAGAGGGGGTGGAGCAGACAGAGCAAGATTGAAGGTCAGGAATAGGTGGGAGCTAAGAAGAGATTGACAAAGGTGCCATGGACACAAGACAAAGGAAGTGTTAATGGTAGTGGTAAGGACTAAAAAAGGTGCTGATAGTGGCATAAAGGTAAGTGCAAAATGTGTTAATAGCAGAACAAAGCTCAGCACTCTGTGAAAGTGCAACATAGAAACTATGACAGGTGGCCCTGTGGTGGTGTTGGGGTTGGGGGGGTGAGGGGGAGGTGTTGGAGAAAAAGGTTAAAAAATGAATAAATAAAACATTTAAATTAACATTATAACAAAAAACAATTGGATTGAAAAAGGGGTAAGGATGGAGGAGAGAGGGATAGTGTTCGTGGTCTGAAGTTGTTGAGTCTGGAAGGCTGTAAAATACTTAATCAGAAGGTGAGGTGTGTTCCTCTAGTTTGTTTTTTGAATCATTTTTCCCCAACACCCCACCACCCACCTCCCCACTGTCCGAACGCTCAGGGCCACCTACAATGTGTGATTATCTATTATAAGACAGTGGTGAAGGAAGCATGGGATAATTGGAAGGGGAGCTATAGACTGGAGAACGCAAGGTAAATATTTTTGTCCCCTAAGAAACGTATACTGCTTTGTGGAGATTCTCTCCACAACAATGGCTCTTTCAGACTGAGGGCACCTTCAACTTAAGTAAACTATCCTGCTCACCATTTTCTGTGCTATCAGTACTTTATATTATCATTCTACTGCTTGTTTCATGGGGTCAAGAAGTTCATTTCCTGCTCATTAAGGTGCTAGACTGTGCTTATCACAGCAAAATGTTGATTGGGTGTCCAAATTTATTGCAAACAGAAAGTAAAACTGTTACTATTGGAAAGTGCATCCTTCCAAACTGGGCGGTAATTGAAGGCACTTAGCATAAATGGTGCTGTAAAGAATCTGAATACCCAGCAGGCAGGAAATCACTCCTTATTTTCTAAATATGAAGCCAATGGAGCGACTTCCCCTTTAAAGGGCATAATGGGAAAGATAATTAATAGTAGTTTGCCTGATTAAACAAGAAGCTATTTATCAAATAACTCCAAAACTGCAAACACAAAGCTTTTGATATCATGTACAAACAGCTCAGCCGGCATTGTGTTTAAAAATCTGCTGAACAAAAAAATTGCAGGGTTCAAAGGTTTTTTCTTGGTGAAAATAGTGTTTCTGCTTTAGTACAGTACTGGTATTTCCTGCTAATAGATAATAGGCACCACAGAGTGTGGCACAGAGCCATTTGCACCAGGAGGAATTAAATTTTATCCCTAGTTGAGTTAGCTATCCCTTGTTTAGGAAGGCTAAATTCATTAAGATTCCTCCTGCTGATTGCTACCATTCCCTCCTGCTAAAAAATGTATGTGTAAATAACAGGACAGGAAAGGACTGGATTCATTTGTGACGCTCTGTCCTTTTCTGTATGATCACCCAGCCTGATAGCACTACCCATCGAACTTGATGATTGCAAATAACCACAACACTGCTAGCATTGAAGGAATCATAATCCAACATGAATCTGTCCCCCCACCCTCGCCTTAGGCGAGGAAGGTAAAATTGGTTAAAAGCATCAGAACTAAGGCTTATGAAGAAAATAATGGCTGTGTCCAGCTTCATCCAGGATTCTGCAGAAGGAGTTCATTTCAATCCATGTTTTTACTCCCTCAAATTATAGGAAGTCTCTAAAACATTCCCACACATGTGCAGAATCCAAAACTGTACTCAGACAACATTCATCAAGCAAAAAAAATAGGTTATTAAATGCTGCAAATTTTGCAACAGGTTGGCAATTAGTCAATATTTAGTACTTTTCCTGCCTGCCATGTGAGAGAAAAAAGGCTTGTTTGTTGCCACGCCAACTTGTCAAAAGAGCACCCGTAATGGAAAATTTAACTAAACGCAGGTAGATGAACGTCTAATTATATTTCAAATTGCAATTGTAAAGGCATGTCTATATATGCAGAGCAGCATATTTAAACAATAGGAAATGCTGATACTTTTAAAAAAGGCTAAATCATATGTTATTTATTCTTTCATGGAATGTTAGTATCACTGGATAGGCCAACATTTGTTGCCCATTCCTAATTGCCCTTGAGAAGGTGGTGGTGAGCCACCTTCTTGAGCCGTTGCAATCAATGTAGTGCAGGTACATGCACAGGTAGCCTAAAACAATAGAACTAGAAAGCTTTTGCAAAGACTCAAGATAAGAATCTAAAAATAACAATTTAAGAGTTTCTAAAATTTGGTGAGCGGGGGAATTTTAAGGATTGATCTCTTGCTAAAATCTGGTCAAAATTAGAATTAAAGCCTAGTGCTTAGTTTGCTTTTTAATGGCTTTGCTAATCTGTGGCTCAACCTTTAGTGGTTTATATAGTTGTACTCCGAGATCCCTTTGTTCCTTTACCCCATCCAGATTTGCACTTTCCAAGAATAAGTGCCCTCCCTATTCCTCCTACCAAAACATACTACCTCACATTTATCTCTGTTGAACTTCATTTGACAATTATTTACCCATTTTCCAAGTTTATTAATGTTTTCCTGTGATTTATTGCAGTCCTCTTCAGTATTGACTATCGCTTCCAATTTAGTGTCATCCACATTTTACAAACTGTATTTTTGATTCCAAAGTTCAAACCGTTAATGTAAATTGTGAACAGCAGTGATCCCAACACTGATCCTTGTGGAACACCACTTCTCACCTTCTGCCACTCTGAATTGCTATCCTTTACTCCCACTCTCTGCATTCTGTCTTGAAGCCAGTTAGCAATCCATTCTGTGATGTGTCACGTGACTCCACATTCTTTAACCTTATTCATTAGCCTATGAGGGTGCACCTTATCAAAAGCTTTTTGAAAATCCATGGTAATATTGTCAACAGTACTCATATTCCAGAGACCCAGAGTAATGCTCTGGGGACCCGGGGTTCGAATCCCTCCACAGCAGATGGTGAAATTTGAATTTAATAAAAATCTGGAATTACAAGTATGATGATGACCATGAAACCATTGCCAGTTGTCGCAAAAACCCATCTGGTTCACTGATGTCTTTTAGCGAAAGAAATCTGCCATCCTTACCTGGTCTGGCCTACGTGTGACTCCAGGCCCACAGCAATGTGGTTGACTCTTAATGTGCCCCCCGAACAAGGGCAATTGGGGCCAGGCAATAAATGCTGGCCTAGCCAGCGACGCCTGCATCCTATGAACAAATAAAAAAAATCCACTACAGAATCATCATCATCTGTTCAATCTTACCACCTCAAAAGATGTGCAAAAGTTGGTCAAGCAATATTTTCTCTTTTGAAATCCATGCTGATTATTCATTATTATATTTCTCATTTCTGGATGTTTTTCTATTCTTTCCTTCAGTATGGATTCCATTATTTTTCCTACTACCAATCTCAAGATGTCTTTGAAGTATAAACATAGGAGGCTTTTGCTTACAAACAAGATAAGTAGCATGAAGTCTATTTCGATGGAATACCACTTTGACTGAGTGCTTATTTAATTCAGGGAATTTGTTGATTGAGGGAAGAGGTGCTGCCTGATCTTTAACATAGAGTGGTCCAAATGAGGGGTGAGGGGCAGGGAGACCTGAGAGTTGAAGTCCAGGGAAATTAATTAGATGGTGATTGATTTGTGCATTTTAAAGTTTCACTTTTTCTCTAAACTGGGGCAATAATTTAAATTAGAAGCGCGATTTAGGAGAGGTCGAGAAGGAGATCCCACAGACACTGCTCCTGTCTAACAGGTATGATGTACTTGCTACCTGTGAAGACAGGGAGAAAGACTGCAGGGAGAACAGCCACTATGTATAGCAATGCACCATGGCCCAGAAGGCTGTCCAAGGTGGTGATGTTGGGGGTGGGTTTTAAGTGGATAAGAGCAGAATAGAAATCTGCTATAATAAGGGGAACAGACGGCATCCTCTGCAAACAAGAATGAGAATCTCAAAGGTTGTGTTGCTTACCCAGCACCAGGGTAAGCGATATCTCATGGTGGCTGAAGGGGAACATGAAAAGGGAGGGATCAAATCCAGTCATTATAAACTCAATGGTGCAGTTCTAAAGAGTGTCCAGGAACAGAGGGACCTGGAGGTGCATGTGCATAGAGCTTTGAAGGTGGGCATATTGAGAGTGTTAAACAAAGCATATACAAACATACATATGAACATTCAAATTAAGAGCAGGAATAGGCCACTTGGCCCCTTGAGCCTGCTCTGCCATTTAATAAGATCATGGCTGATCAGATTTTAACTTCAACTCCACATTCCCATCTACCCCCATCACCTTGTTTATCAAGAATCTATCCATCTCTGCCTTAAAAATATTCAAAGATGCTGCCTTTTGAGGAAGAGAGTTCCAAAGGCTCATTGCCCCTCAGAGAAAAAAATTCTCATCATCTCTGTCTTAAATGGGCAACCCTTTATTTTTAAACAGTGACCCCTAGTTCTAGAAATTCCCACAACAGGAATCCACCCTGTCAAGAACCCTCAGGATCTTACTTGTTTCAATCAAGTCACCTCTTTTTTAAAGTGCAGTGGATACAAGCCTAGCCTATCCAACCTTTCCTCATAAGACAATCCACCCACTCTAGCCATTAGTCTAGCAAAGCTTCTCTGGACTGCTTCCAATGCATCCACGTCCCTCCTTAAACCATACTCTACACAGTACTCCAGATGTGGTCTCACCAATGCCCCATATAACTGAAGCATAACCTCCCTACTTTTGTATTCAATTATATGGGGCATTGGTGAGACCACATCCGGAGTACTGTGTAGAGTATGGTTTAAGGAGGGACGTGGATGCATTGGAAGCAGTCCAGAGAAGCTTTGCTAGACTAATGGCTAGAGTGGGTGGATTGTCTTATGAGAAAAGGTTGGATAGGCTAGGCTTGTATCCACTGCACTTTAAAAAAGAGGTGACTTGATTGAAACAAGTAAGATCCTGAGGGTTCTTGACAGGGTGGCTCCTAGATCCCTCTGCTTCTCAGAGCTCTACAATCTCTCACCATGTAGATAATGTGTTGTTTTTTAATTCTTTCTGCCAAAATGGACAATCCCACATTTTCCCACATTATACGCCATTTGCCAGATCTTTGCCCACTCACTTAATGTATCTATATCCCTTTGTAGCCTCTTTATGTCCTCTTCACATCTTATTTTCCTACCTATCTTTGTGTCATCAGCAAATTTAGCAACCATACCTTCAGTCCCTTCACCCAAGTCATTTATATAAACTGTAAAACATTGAGGCCCCAGCACTGATCCCTGTGGCACACCATTTGATACATCTTGTCAACCAGAAAAAGACCCTTTTATGCCTACCCTCAGTTTTCTGTTAGTTAGCCAATCTTCTATCCATGCCAATATGTTACCCACTACACCATGAGCTTTTATTTTCCACAATAAACTAAGATGTGGCACCTTATCAAATGCCTTCTGGAAATTTAAATACAGTACATCCACTGGTTCCCCTTTATACATGGCACATGTGATTCCTTCAAAGAACTCCAATAAACTGATTAAACATGATTTCCTTCTCACATTAGACTCTGCCTAATTACCTTGAATTTTTCCAAGTGCCCTGCTATAACTTCTTTAATAATAGTTTCTAACATTTTGCCTATGACAGATGTTACGCTAACTAGCCTGTAGTCTCCTGCTTTCTGTCTCCCTCCCTTTTTGAATAAAGGAGTTAGATTCACTATTTTCCAATCTAATGCTACCTTCCTCGAATGTGGGGAATTTTGGAAAATTAAAACCCACACATCAACTATTTCACTAGCCAAAAGAAGTTAAGACCCTAGGATGAAGTCCATCAGAACCCGGGAACTTATCAGCCCGCAGCTCCAACAATTTTCTCAGTACCGCTTCCTCAGTGATTGTAATTTTCTTGAGTTCCTCCCTCCCTTCCACTTCCTGATTTACAGCTATTTCTGGGATGTTACTTGTATCCTTTATTGTGGAGATCGATGAAAAATACATTTTCAATTCACCTGCCATCTCCTTGGGCAGAATTTTGCCCTTGGTGTGCAGGATCGGTGGGGGCAGGCGGGAGCAGTCGGGGAGGGGACCGCCGCCCACGATCAACAGCGCTCCGCGATTTCACGCTGGCAGGCCAATTAAGGCCTGCCCAGCGTGATATGCAGGCAGCAGCGCTGAGCGCTGCCTGTGTGGGCGGGAGGAGGAGGACGAGCAGGCCTAGCGCCTCATGTCACTGTCACATGAGCAGGGACATGTTTTTAATTAAAAATTAAAGGTTTTATTTCATTTGTATTTGCTTTTGGAAACCTCATTCCGCCCGTGGATGAGGTTTCCAAAAAAATGCAAAGGCCACTTTGGCCTTTTCGCTTGCCTGTCAGCCGTTAGGTTGAACGGGCAGTGAAAAATTAAGGACAATCAATAACTTGATGGTCTTGATAGGCCTTTTAATTTTTGGCGGGCAGGCTGCCAGGTCTGGCGTGCGCCCGTCGACCAAACTATAGTGCGACTGCGCGTTGATGTTGGCACACTCGACCGACATCATCATGCATCATTTCACACTTGGTTGGGCTGGGCGCGCTCCCACCTGCCGGGCTAAAAATTCTGGCCCTTATTTTCTGTTATTAATTTCCCAAACTCACTTTCTGTAGGACCAACTCTCACTTTGTTAACGCTTCTTTTTAAAATATCTATAGAAACTCTTACTATCTGTCTTTATATTTCTAGCCAGCTTTCTCTCGTACTCTAATTTTTTCTTCCTTATCAGTCGTTTAGTCATTCTTTCCTGTTTTTTATACTCTGTCCAATCTTTCTGACCTGCACCCAATTTAGTGCAATTATATGCTTTTCCTTTAAGTTTGATACTATATTTAACTTTTTTTAGTTAACCATGGATAATGGGTACTCCCCTTGGGATTTTTTTTCATTGGAATGTGTCTATTCTGTGTATTCTGAAATATCCCCTTAAATGTCTACCGCTACATCTATATGGACCTATCCCTTAACCTAATTTGGCAGTTTACTTTAGCTAGCTGTGCTTTCATGCCCCCTTAATTGCCCTAATTTAAGTTTAAAATACTAGCCTTGGACCCACACTTTTGTCCCTCAAACTGAATGTAAAACTCAATCATACTATGATCGCTGCTACCTAGGGGCACCTTCACTATGAGGTAATTAATTAATCCTATTTTGTTGCACAATACCAGATCTAGTATAGCCTGCTCTCTGGTTGGCACCAGAACATGCTTTTCTAAGAAACTATCCTAAAAACATTCTATGAATTCCTCCTCTACGCTACCTTTGCCCATCTGATTTTTCCAGTCTCTATGTAGATCAAAATCCCCTGTGATTATTGCCACACCTTCCTGACAAGCTCTCATTATTTCCTCCTTTATACCCTGTCCTACCATATGGTTACTGTTAGGGGACCTGTATACCACTCCCACAAGTGATCTCTTGCCTTAGTCATTTTTCATCTTTACTCAAATTGCTTCTACACCTTGGTTTCCTGAACTTAAGTCATTCCTCTCTATTGTGCTAATAACATCCTTAATTAAGAGAGCCACTCTTTCACCTTTTCCTAGCTACGTGGCCTTCCTAAATGTCATGCACCCCTCAATATTCAGGTCCCCATCTATGCAGCCATGTCTCTGTAATGGTTATTAGATTGTACTTATTTACCCCTATTTGCACCTTCAGTTCATGTGTTGTGTTTCAAATGCTACAGGCATTCAGATACAAAGCCTTTGCTTTTGCCCTTCTATTATTTTTGTAACCTCTAGCATTATCTACTGATATACTCTTAAATTTGTTCTCTCCGTCCCTTCTTATAATGGTTGGTTTATCATTTCCCATGTTAATAGCTTTCTCTCTTGCCTTGTCTCTACTCTTCGATTTAACACATCTTCCCAAATTTGATCCTTCACACCCACTATTTAATTTAAAGCCCTCTTTACTTCCTGAGTTACGTAGCTCGCTAGAACACCGGTCCCAGCAGAGTTCAAGTGTGGACCGTCCCAACAGTACAGTTCTCACATTCCCCAGTACTGGTGCCAGTGCCCCATGAACCAGAACCTGTTTTCCTACACCAGTCTTTGAGCCACACATTCATATCTCTAATTTTATGACCCTATGCCAATTTGCACATGGCTCAGGTAATAATCCAGAGATTATCACCTTTGAAATTCTGCCTTTTAATTTAGTGCCTAGCTCCTCATACTGGCTATACAGAGCCTCTTTCCTAGTTCTGCCTATGTTGCTGGTACCTACATGGACCACAACGACTGAGTCCTCCCCCTCCCACTGCAAGTTCCTCTCCAGCCCTGAGCAGGTGTCCCAAACCCTGGCACCGGACAGGCAACACAGCCATCTCTCGCACTTTGCTGCAGAGAACAGTGTCAATCCCCCTCACTATGCTGTCCCCTAATACCACTACATTTCTTTTGCTCTCCCCCCACTTGAATGGCTCCTGTACCACGGTGCCATGGTTAGTCAGCTCATCCACTCTTCAGCCCCCACTCTCATCCAAATAAGCTGAGAGAATGTCAAACCTATTGGGAAACTGCAAACGCTGAGGCTCCTGCACTCCTGCCCTCTGGCTCCTCTTATCTGCCTCACTCACAGTCACACCCTCCTGTCCCTGGTCACTGAACAAATCAGAAGACTCTAGCCTAAGTGGTGTGACTGGTCTTGGTGCAAAGCATCCAGGTAACCCTCCCCTTCCCTGGTGTGTCTGCAGCTCAGCCTCCAGCTCAACGACTCTGAGCCGAAGCTCCTTGAGCTGCAAACACTTACTGTAGGTGTGCTTTCCATGGATCACACTGGCATCCAGGAGATCCCTGCTGCAGCTGTGACACATCACTTGTCCTGCCATCTTTAACTTGTTTTAATTAACTAGTTAATCATATTATTCGATTGTTTATTTTCCTTTTTTATACACTTAATGAACCTTACCTCAAGTTTCTGTACTATTTTAAACATTAGGAATGGAACAGACCTTAATCACTTACCAGGTACTCACCAAACAGCTTCTTTCCTGTGAGAGCTAATTCCTGCAGGGTGAAAAAGTTAGAAAAAACAAAAGCAAAAGAACACCTCCTTCCCCTTCTCACCAAATTGAGTTCCAAACTGCACTCATTTGCAAGATTGCACTAAAAACCACTGAATTTATACTATATTGAATTACAGTTACAGAAACTGGATTGAACCAGTTTTGGCTAATTAACTACTCAGCCTTCTCAGTAGTGTGTGTTTATCCTGCTGAAGATTGGAAGGAACTTACTCTACTTGCTTCCTTACATAGTACTTTCCAGTTACTGCTAATTACGGACAAGACTAGATTTTTCAAGAACATGAAATGGGATCCTGGACTTCATAAAAACTGTAGAGGTATGGAGTACAAAAGCAGGGATGTTATGTTGAATCTTCATAAAGCTCTGCTTAACTACAGTATTGCATGCAGGTCTGGTCACCATACTTTAGGAAGGATGCGAGGATCCTTGAAAAGATGCAGAGAAGATTTAGTAGCATGATTCTAGGGATGGAGAATTAGGTTGGAGAACCCGGGGTTATTCTCCTTGGAAAAAAGGATTGCTCCACGGAAAGCTGGCATAGACTGAATGGGTTGATTGGCCGTCTTCTATTCCGTAAATGCCTGTATAACTCTTAAAACAATGGGAAACATATAAAACAGTGTTCAACATTGCAGGAAAAAAAAACTCTGCTAAAGGGAAAGAACAAATTAAACACTTGTGGGACTCCATGGATGAATAAAGACATAAGGGAACAATTAGGAGAGAAATCAAAGAACAATTAGGAAGGCAAAGAGGAACTATGGAATTTCATCTTCAAGGAAAATAAAACAAAATAATAGAATGTTTATAGGCACAGCAATACAAAATGGAAAGCTGTGATGGGAATAGGACCATTAAGGGACAAACAGGGCAATACCACAGGTAACAATCGAGAGATGGCAGAAACATTAAATAGTTGTTTTATTTTGGTATTTACCAGGGAGCTAGAAAAGATAGACATGACTTTCATTCAAGCACACACACATTCATTCTCGCACATACACACACATTCATTCGCACACATTCATTCACGTGCAAGCACACACATTCATTCACACACACGCGTTCATTCACACACACCCACTCGTTCATTCACACACCCACCCACTCGTTCATTCACACACACCCACACACTCTCTCATTCTATCACACACCCCCATACACTCACTCGTTCATTCACACGTCAACACACACACCCCTACGCACTCACTCACATTCTCACTCACTCACACTCACACACAGACACAAACACTTATTCACTCTCTCTCACACACTCTCATTCACTCTTTCTCTCATGCACACACTCATTCACTCTCTCTCTCTCACACTCATTCGCTCTCTCATACACACATACTCATTCACTCTCTCTCTCATACACACATACTGATTCACTCTCTCTCTCATACACACATACTCATTCACTCTCTCTCTCATACACACATACTCATTCACTCTCTCACGCACACACACTCATTCACACTCTCTCACGCACACACACTCATTCACACTCTCTCACGCGCACACACTCATTCACTCTCATGCGCACACACTCATTCACTCTCACGCACACACACTCATTCACTCACGCACACACACTCACTCACTCACTCTCACACACACACACTCACTCACACTCTCACACACTCATTCACACTCTCACGCATACACTCATTCACTCTCACACTCATTCACTCTCTCTCACACACTCATTCACTCTCTCTCACACACTCATTCACTCTCTCTCACACACTCATTCACACTCTCTCTCACACACTCATTCACTCTCTCTCACACACTCATTCACTCTCTCTCACACACTCATTCACTCTCTCTCACACACTCATTCACTCTCTCTCACACACTCATTCACTCTCTCTCACACTCATTCACTCTCTCTCACACTCATTCACTCTCTCTCACACTCATTCACTCTCTCTCACTCACACTCATTCACTCTCTCTCACACACACTCATTCACTCTCTCTCACACACACTCATTCACTCTCTCTCACACACACTCATTCACTCTCTCTCTCACACACACTCATTCACTCTCTCTCTCATACACTCATTCACTCTCTCTCTCACACACACTCATTCACTCTCTCTCTCTCACACACATTCACACTCTCTCACACACACACACACACATTCATGCTCTCTCTCATGCACACTCATTCACTCTCTCTCATGCACACTCATTCACTCTCTCTCATGCACACTCATTCACTCTCTCTCATGCACACTCATTCACTCTCTCTCATGCACACTCATTCACTCTCATGCACACTCATTCACTCTCTCTCATGCACACTCATTCACTCTCTCTCATGCACACACTCATTCACTCTCTCTCACACACACTCATTCACTCTCTCTCTCATACACTCATTCACTCTCTCTCTCACGCACACTCATTCACTCTCTCTCTCTCACACACATTCACACTCTCTCACACACACACACACACACACACACATTCACGCTCTCTCTCACGCACACACTCATTCACTCTCTCTCATGCACACTCATTCACTCTCTCTCATGCACACTCATTCACTGTCTCTCATGCACACTCATTCACTCTCTCTCATGCACACTCATTCACTCTCTCTCATGCACACTCATTCACTCTCTCTCATGCACACACTCATTCACTCTCTCTCATGCACACACTCATTCACTCTCTCTCACGCACACACTCATTCACTCTCTCTCACGCACACACACTCATTCACTCACTCTCACGCACACACTCATTCACTCTCACGTACACACACTCATTCACTCACGCACACACACTCATTCACTCTCACGCACACACACTCATTCACTCTCACGCACACACTCATTCACTCTCTCTCACGCACACACTCATTCACTCTCTCTCACACATACTCATTCACTCTCTCACACACTCATTCACTCTCTCTCTCTCTCACACACTCATTCACTCTCTCTCTCTCACACACACTCATTCACTCTCTCTCTCTCACACACACTCATTCACTCTCTCTCTCTCACACACACTCATTCACTCTCTCTCACACACACTCATTCACTCTCTCTCACACACACACACACTCATTCATTCTCTCTCTCACACACACTCATTCACTCTCTCTCACACACTCATTCACTCTCTCTCACACACTCATTCACTCTCTCTCACACACTCATTCACTCTCTCTCACACTCATTCACTCTCTCTCACACTCATTCACTCTCTCTCACACTCATTCACTCTCTCTCACACTCATTCACTCTCTCTCACACACACTCATTCACTCTCTCTCACACACACTCATTCACTCTCTCTCACACACACTCATTCACTCTCTCTCACACACACTCATTCACTCTCTCTCTCATATACTCATTCACTCTCTCTCTCACACACACTCATTCACTCTCTCTCTCTCACACACATTCACACTCTCTCACACACACACACACACATTCACGCTCTCTCTCACGCACACACTCATTCACTCTCTCTCATGCACACTCATTCACTCTCTCTCATGCACACTCATTCACTCTCTCTCATGCACCCTCATTCACTCTCTCTCATGCACACTCATTCACTCTCTCTCACGCACACACTCATTCACTCTCTCTCACGCACACACTCATTCACTCTCTCTCACGCACACACACTCATTCACTCACTCTCACGCACACACACTCATTCACTCTCACGCACACACTCATTCACTCTCACGCACACACTCATTCACTCTCTCTCACGCACACACTCATTCACTCTCTCTCACACATACTCATTCACTCTCTCACACACTCATTCACTCTCTCTCTCTCTCTCTCTCTCACACACACTCATTCACTCTCTCTCTCTCACACACACTCATTCACTCTCTCTCACACACACTCATTCACTCTCTCACACACACTCATTCACTCTCTCACACACACTCATTCACTCTCTCTCATGCACACACTCATTCACACTCTCTCATGCACACACTCATTCACACTCTCTCATGCACACACTCATTCACACTCTCACACACACACACTCATTCACTCTCTCTCTCACACACACACTCATTCACTCTCACGCACACACACTCATTCACTCTCACGCACACACACTCATTCACTCTCACGCACACACTCATTCACTCTCACGCACACACTCATTCACTCTCTCTCACACATACACTCATTCACACTCTCATGCACACACTCATTCACTCTCACACATACTCACTCTCTCTCACACACACTCATTCATTCTCTCTCTCTCACACACACTCATTCACTCTCTCACACACACTCACTCACTCTCTCTCTCTCTCTCTCACACACACTCATTCACTCTCTCTCTCTCACACACACTCATTCATTGTCTCTCTCACACACACTCATTCACTCTCTCACACACACTCATTCACTCTCTCTCATGCACACACTCATTCACACTCTCTCATGCACACACTCATTCACACTCTCTCATGCACACACTCATTCACACTCTCTCATGCACACACTCATTCACTCTCTCATGCACACACTCATTCACACTCTCTCACACACACACACACTCATTCACTCTCTCTCTCACACACACACACTCATTCACTCTCACACACACTCATTCACTCTCTCACACACTCATTCACTCTCACACACACTCATTCACTCTCACACACACTCATTCACTCTCACACACACTCATTCACTCTCACACACACTCATTCACTCTCTCTCTCTCACACACACTCATTCACTCTCACGCACACACACTCATTCACTCTCACGCACACACACTCATTCACTCTCACGCACACACACTCATTCACTCACTCTCACGCACACACACTCATTCACTCTCACGCACACACACTCATTCACTCACGCACACACACTCATTCACTCTCATGCACACACACTCATTCACTCTCACGCACACACTCATTCACTCTCTCTCACGCACACACTCATTCACACTCTCACGCACACACTCATTCAATCTCTCTCACATACTCATTCACTCTCTCTCACACTCATTCACTCTCTCTCTCACACACTCATTCACTCTCTCTCTCACACACTCATTCACTCTCTCTCTCTCACACACACTCATTGGCTCTCTCTCTCTCACACACACTCATTCACTCTCTCACACACACTCATTCACTCTCTCACACACACTCATTCACTCTCTCACACACACTCATTCACTCTCTCACACACACTCATTCACTCTCTCACACACACCCATTCACTCTCTCACACACACTCATTCACTCTCACACACACTTATTCACACTCTCACACACACTCATTCACTCTCTCTCTCTCACACACACTCATTCACTCTCTCTCTCACACACACACTCACTCTCTCTCTCACACACACACTCATTCACTCTCTCACACACACACTCATTCACTCTCTCTCTCACACACACACTCATTCACTCTCTCTCTCTCACACACACTCATTCACTCTCTCTCACACACACTCACTCACTCACTCTCTCTCTCTCTCACACACACTCATTCACTCTCTCTCTCTCACATACACACTCATTCATTCTCTCTCTCACACACACTCATTCACTCTCTCACACACACTCATTCAATCTCTCTCATGCACACACTCATTCACACTCTCTCTCTCTCACACACTCATTCACACTCTCTCTCTCACACACACTCATTCACTCTCTCTCTCTCACACACACTCATTCACTCTCTCTCACACACACTCACTCACTCTCTCTCTCTCTCTCACACACACTCATTCACTCTCTCTCTCACACACACA
Organism: Cetorhinus maximus; assembly: GCF_964194155.1. Classification (NCBI taxonomy): domain Eukaryota; kingdom Metazoa; phylum Chordata; class Chondrichthyes; order Lamniformes; family Cetorhinidae; genus Cetorhinus; species Cetorhinus maximus. Next base: position 49,989,030 of record NC_135880.1, on the reverse strand, counting down.
CTCATTCATTCTCTCTCTCACACACACTCATTCACTCTCTCACACACACTCATTCAATCTCTCTCATGCACACACTCATTCACACTCTCTCATGCACACTCATTCACTCTCTCTCATGCACACTCATTCACTCTCGCTCATGCACACTCATTCACTCTCTCTCATGCACACTCATTCACTCTCTCTCATGCACACTCATTCACTCTCTCTCATGCACACTCATTCACTCTCTCTCACGCACACTCATTCACTCTCTCATACACACACTCATTCACTCTCTCTCACGCACACACTCATTCACTCTCTCTCACGCACACACACTCATTCACTCTCTCTCACGCACACACTCATTCACTCACTCTCACGCACACACACTCATTCACTCACTCTCACGCACACACACTCATTCACTCACTCTCACGCACACACACTCATTCACTCACTCTCACGCACACACACTCATTCACTCTCACGCACACACACTCATTCACTCACACGCACACACACTCATTCACTCTCACGCACACACACTCATTCACTCTCACGCACACACACTCATTCACTCTCACGCACACACTCATTCACTCTCTCTCACGCACACACTCATTCACACTCTCACGCACACACTCATTCACACTCTCTCACACATACTCATTCACTCTCTCACACACTCATTCACTCTCTCACACACTCATTCACTCTCTCTCTCTCTCTCACACACTCATTCACACTCTCTCTCTCACACACACTCATTCACTCTCTCTCTCACACACACTCATTCACTCTCTCTCACACACACTCACTCACTCTCTCTCTCTCTCTCTCACACACACTCATTCACTCTCTCTCTCTCACACACACACTCATTCATTCTCTCTCTCACACACACTCATTCACTCTCTCACACACACTCATTCAATCTCTCTCATGCACACACTCATTCACACTCTCTCATGCACACACTCATTCACACTCTCTCATGCACACACTCATTCACACTCTCACACACACACACTCATTCACTCTCTCTCTCACACACACACTCATTCACTCTCTCACACACACACTCATTCACTCTCTCTCACGCACACACACTCATTCACTCTCACGCACACACTCATTCACTCTCACGCACATACTCATTCACTCTCTCTCACACATACTCATTCACTCTCTCACACACACACTCATTCATTCTCTCTCTCACACACACTCATTCTCTCTCTCACACACACTCATTCACTCTCTCACACACACTCATTCAATCTCTCTCATGCACACACTCATTCACACTCTCTCATGCACACACTCATTCACACTCTCTCATGCACACACTCATTCACACTCTCACACACACACACTCATTCACTCTCTCTCTCACACACACACTCATTCACTCTCTCACACACACACTCATTCACTCTCTCTCACGCACACACACTCATTCACTCTCACGCACACACTCATTCACTCTCACGCACATACTCATTCACTCTCTCTCTCTCACACACACACTCATTCATTCTCTCTCTCACACACACTCATTCACTCTCTCACACACACTCATTCAATCTCTCTCATGCACACACTCATTCACACTCTCTCATGCACACACTCATTCACACTCTCTCATGCACACACTCATTCACACTCTCTCATGCACACACTCATTCTCACTCTCTCTCTCACACACACACTCATTCACTCTCACACACACACTCATTCACTCTCACACACACTCATTCACTCTCACACACACTCATTCACTCTCACACACACTCATTCACTCTCACACACACTCATTCACTCTCACACACACTCATTCACTCTCTCTCTCACACACACACTCATTCACTCTCTCTCTCTCACACACACACTCATTCACTCTCTCTCTCACACACACACTCATTCACTCTCTCTCTCACACACACACTCATTCACTCTCTCTCTCACACACACACTCATTCACTCTCTCTCTCACACACACACTCATTCACTCTCTCTCTCTCACACACACTCATTCACACTCTCTCACACACACACTCATTCACTCTCTCACACACACACTCATTCACTCTCTCACACACACACTCATTCACTCTCTCACACACACACTCATTCACTCTCTCACACACACACTCATTCACTCTCTCACACACACACTCATTCACTCTCTCTCTCACACACACACTCATTCACTCTCTCTCTCACACACACACTCATTCACACTCTCACACACACACTCATTCACTCTCTCTCTCACACACACTCACTCACTCTCTCTCACACACTCACTCACTCTCTCTCACACACTCATTCACTCTCTCTCACACACTCATTCACTCTATCTCACACACACACACTCATTCACTCTCTCTCACACACACACACACTCATTCATTCTCTCTCACACACACACTCATTCATTCTCTCTCACACACACACTCATTCATTCTCTCTCACACACACTTATTCACTCTCTCACACACACTCATTCACTCTCTCACACACACTCATTCACTCTCTCACACACACTCATTCACTCTCTCACACACACTCATTCACTCTCTCACACACACTCATTCACTCTCTCACACACACTCATTCACTCTCTCACACACACTCATTCACTCTCTCACACACACTCATTCACTCTCTCACACACACTCATTCACTCTCTCACACACACTCATTCACTCTCACACACACTTATTCACTCTCTCACACACACTCATTCACTCTCTCACACCACTCATTCACTCTCTCACACACACTCATTCACTCTCTCTCTCACACACACACTCATTCACTCTCTCTCTCACACACACACTCATTCACTCTCTCTCTCACACACATTCATTCACACATGCAGATCTTTGGGGGGTTTGTCTTTTGCCCCCCCACCCAACCAGCAGGCAGTTTCCCCCTCCCCGTTGCCTCCCAGCAGGTTGTCTCCACCCCCCCATATGTTTGGCAACCATGGATTGGATGGTTACGATAGGAGGGAGCACGAGTGGAGCTTAAACAACAACATGGGCTGATTGGCCAAGTGGCCTGTTTCTGTGCTGTATATCCTATGTAATCCTATATAAAGATTTATATGGATTACAGCTTTTCAAAATGATGTCATTGGGGATTCCGGTGAACCCATAAGGGAGTCAATTTCTATCTGCAATTGGATTTTATTCTCTATTTGTTGCTGTGTATAAACATAAAACATTTTCTGTACTGCTTCCCTCCTAGTTACTCACTGTAATTTCAGGGATGTGTCAGTATTTGCCAGTGATCCTTTGGTACATATCAGTATTTTTAGGGGTCCTCACATACAAAGTTTCAAAACCATTAATGTAAATCTCCATTCACTTATGATACATTTGCATAGGTTTCAAATTATGCATCTTGAATATTGCACTTATATAATTGGATGCATCAAAGTTTGCCTTTGTGCTGACTAGATTTTATGCTAATAAATAAAATCAAGTGAAATTACATTTCTTGTTAGGTTTCTGGAAGAAACCACTTATTTTGTCCCATAATCAGGCATAGATCTTACATGATCAGAACTGAATCTTTTGTCCAAGTGTAATCACATTAAAATAGCAATCACAATATAAATTCTTCACATGGCAAGTAACATTCACGCCACACAAATGCCAGACAATGACCATCTCCAACAAGAGAGAATCCAACCATCTACCCTTGACATTCAATGGAATTATCATCACTGAATCCCCACTATCAACATTGTGCGGTTTACCATTGACCAGAAACTGAACTGGATGAGCCATACAAATACCATGGCCACAGGTCAGATGTTGGGAATTGTGCTGAGGGTAACTCATCTCCTGACTTCCCAAAGCCTGTCCACTATCTACAAGGCACAAGTCAGGAGTGTGATGGAATACTCTCCACTTGCCTGAATGAGTGCAGTTCCATCAACACTCAAGAAGCTTGATGCCATCCTGGACAAAGCAGCCTGCATGATTGGCAGCCCCTCCACCACCTTCAACATTCACTCCCTCCATCACCGACGCACAGTGGCAGCCAAGTGTATTGTCTACTAGATGTACTGCAGCAACTCACCAAGGATCCTTCTCAACACCTTCCAAACCCGCGACTTCACCACCAAGAAGGACAAGGGCAGCAGATGCACGGGAACACCTGCAAGTTTCCCTCCATGCCACACAGCATCCTGACTTGGAACTACAGTGCTATTCCTTCACTGTAGCTGGGTCAAATTCCTGGAACTCACTCCCTAACAGCACTGTGGGTATAACTACACCACATCAACTTTTTAAAAAATTAATTCAGGGGATGTGGGCTTCGCTGGCTGGGCCAGCATTTATTGACCATTAGTTATTGCCTGAGAAGGTGGTGGTGAGTTGCCTTCCTGAACCGCTGCAGTCCATTTGGTACAGGTACACCCACAGTGCTGTTAAGAAGGGAGTTCCAGGATTTTGACTCAGCGACAATGAAGGAACGGCGATATATTCCCAAGTTAGGATGGTGAGTGACTTGGAGGGGAACTTCCATGTGGTGGTGTTCACATCTATCTGCTGTCCTTGTCCTTCTTGGTAGTGGTTGTGGGTTTGTAAGGTGCTGTCGAAGGAGCCTTGGTGAATTTCTGCAGTGCATCTTGTAGATGGTACACACTGCTGCTACTGTGCATCGGTGGCAGAGTGAGTGAATGTTTGTGGATGTGATGCCAATCAAGGAGGCTGCTTTGTCCTGGATGGTGTCAAGCTTCTTGAGTGTTGTGGGAGCTGCACTCATCCAGCAAGTGAGGAGTATTCCATCACATTCCTGACTTGTGCCTTGTGGAAAGGCTTTGGGGAGTCAGCAGGTGAGTTAATTGTCACACGATTCCTAGCCTCTGACCTGCTCTTGTAGTCACAGTATTTATATGGCTAGTCCAGTTCAGTTTCTGGTCAATGGTAACCCCCAGATTGTTGATGGTGGGGGATTCGGTGATGGTAATGCCGTTGAACATCAAGGGGCGATTGTTGGATTCTCTCTTGTTGGAGATGGTCATTGCCTGACACTTGTGTGGTGGGAATGTTACTTGCCACTTGTCAGCCAAAGCCTGGATATTGTCCAGACCTTGCTGCATTTGGACATGGACTCCTTCAGTGTCTGAGGAGTCGCGAATGGTGCTCAATATTGTGCAATCATCAGCGAACATCCCCACTTCTGACCTTATGATAGAAGGAAGGTCATTGATGAAGCAGCTGAAGATGGTTAGGCTGAGGACACCACCTTAGGAACACCTGCAGTGATGTCCTGGAGCTAAAATGACCGACCTCCGACAACCACAGCCATCTTCTTTTGTGCTAGGTATGACCCCAACCAGTGGAGAGTTTTTCCCAATTCCCATTGACTCCAGTTTTACTAAGACTCCTTGATGCCACACTCTGTCAAATGCAACCTTGATGTCAAGTGCAGTTACTCTCACCTCACTTCGGGAGTTCAGCTCTTTTGTCCATGTTTGAACCAAGGTTGTAATGAGGTCAGGAGCTGAGTGGCCCTGGCCGAACCCAAACTGGGCATCAGTGAGCAGGTTATTGCTAAGCAAGTGCCGCTCGATAGCACTGTTGATGACCCCTGCCATTATTTTCCTGATGATCGAGAGTAGACTAATGGGGCGGTAATTGGCTGGGTTGGATTTGTCCTGCTTTTTATGTACAGGACATACCTGAGCAATTTTCCACATAGCCGGGTAGATGCCCATGTTGTAGCTTGGCTAGGGGTGCGGCAAGTTCTGGAGCACAAGTCTTCAGTACTATTGCCAGAATATTGTGAGAGCCCATAGACTTTGCACTATCCAGTGCCTTCAGCCATTTCTTGATATCACGTGGAGTGAATCGAATTGGCTGAAGGCTGGCATCTGTGATGCTGGGGACATCCAGAGGAGGCTGAGATGGTTCATCCACTCAGCACTTCTGGCTGAAGAGTGTAGCAAATGCTTCAGCCTTACCTTTTGCACTGATGTGTTAGGCTCCTCCATCATTGATGGGATATTTGTGGAGCCTCCTCCTCCAGTGAGTTGTTTAAATGTCCACCACCATTCACGACTGGATGTGGCAGGATTGCAGAGCTTAGATCTGATACGTTGGTTGTGGGATCGCTTAGCTCTGTCAATCACTTACTTCTTATGCTGTTTGGCACACAAGTAGTCCTGTTTTATAGCCTCACCAGGTTGACACCTCATTTTTAGGTATCCTGGTGCTGCTGCTGGCATGCCCCCCTGCACTCTTCATTGAACCAGGGTTGATCCCCCGGTTTGATGGTAATGGTCAAGTGAGGGATATGCTGGGCCATGAGGTTACAGATTGTGTTCGAGTACAATTCTGCTGCTGCTGATGGCCCAAGCGCCTCTTGAGTTGTGAGATCTGTTCGAAATCTATCCCATTTAACACAGTGGTAGTGCCACACAACACAATGGAGGGTATCCTCAATGTGAAGGTGGGACTTTGTCTCCACAATGACTGGTGGTCACTCCTATCGATACTGTCATGGACAGGCAGGCCTGCGGCAGGCGGGTTGGTGAGGATGAGGTCAAGTATGTTTTTCCCTCTTGTTGGTTCCCTCACCACCTGCCGCAAACTCAGTCTAGCAGCTATGTCATTTTGGACTCGGCCAGCTCAGGCAGTCGTGGTGCTACTGACCACTCTTGGTGATGGGCATTGAAGTCCCCCACTCAGAGTACATTCTGCACCCTTGCCACCCTCAATGTTTCCTCCAAGTGGTATTCAACATGGAGGAGCACTGATCAGTTGAGGGAGGGCGGTACGTGGTAATCAGCAAGGTTACCTTACCCATGTTTGAACTGATGCCATGAGACTTCATGGGGTCCGGAGTTGATTTTGAGGACTCCCAGGGCAACTCCCTCCTGACTGTATACCACTGTGCCGCCACCTCTGCTGGGCCTGTCCTGCCGGTGGGATAGGGCATACCTAGGGATGGTGATGGCGGTGTCTGAGACATCATCTGATTCCATGAGGATGACTATATCAGGCTGTTGCTTGACTAGTCTGTGAGACAGCTTTCCCAATTTTGGCACTAGCCCCCAGGTGTTAGTAAGGAGGACTTTGCAGGGTTGACAGAGCTGAGATTGCAGTTGTCGTTTCCCGTGCCTAGGTTGGTGCCAGGTGGTCCATCCGGTTTCATTCCTTTTTTGTGAATTTGTAGTGTTTTGTTACGACTGAGTGGCTTGCTAGGCCATTTCAGAAGGCACTTAAGAGTCAACCACATTGCTGTGGGTCTGGAGTCATGTGTAGGCCAGACCGGGTAAGGATGGCAGATTTCCTTCCCTAAAGGACATGAGTGAACCAGATGGGTTTTCACAACAATCGACAATGGTTTCATGGTCATCATCAGACTTTTAATTCCAGATTTTTATTGAATTCAAATTCCACCATTTGCTGTGCCGGGATTATGGATTACTAGTCCAGTGACAATACCACTACGCCATCGCCTCCCCATTGCAGCGGTTCAAGAAGGTGGCTCGCCACCACCTTCTCAAGGGCAATTAGGGATGGGCAATAAAAATGTTGGCCTAGACAGTGACATCCATGTCCCGTGAAAAGAATTTTAAAAATTTAAAATATGGTCATTATAAAAGTACTGGTTGCATCTCAATTGAAAAGCACAATTTTTCACACACAAAGAATAAATGCTTTTAAAGCAACTGTTTTCACAATGCACCAATTGTCAGGTAATGGCTATTCCAATGAAGCAAAAATTGATGGCTATATCGTATAAAGAGGACTTAGAGAAAATAACCGACAAGCCCAAGAGAGTACATTTACTCAAAGAAAAAGCCTCAGAAAACTGCTTCTTATATTTATTTTCCAGTGTATCCCCTTCTTTGTTTCTTTTGTTGTTGATTAAATATTGATTGTATTGCTGCGCACTAACCATTCATGTTGACAAATTCTTGAAATTAAATTATGTTCACAAGGAAATTATTAATAAAAACCCAAATCAGATTATAGTCCGCCCAAACTCATAATCGTCTTTGTTTTCTCGACACCATATGAGCACATTTCCTTACCACAGGTTGACCGGGAAGGTTGAGACCAGATTCTATTTTCAGAGGTTTGGCCTTTGTTTTCTTCATCAGTACTGCAATCAAAATCTTCCTCAGGTACTGGCATTTCCTGGCTAGTGGCAACAATAGTCCTAAAAAAAATTCCCACAGAAAACATGTGTTCATCAATTGTCTTCATCATTGCTTGAGAGTTTTGATGCCCTGACAGAAGCATTTTATTAAGCATCATTATTGTTCTGCCCCAGTATAATCACAACATATAACAGTGCCCAGTGATGAATTGGGACAAAGCTATTTTAAGTCAACATTTTCAGTGAAAACACTATGCCACGTTGAATTTCCTTTTCAGTTCTTAGTGCCCTTAGCCTGCTCAAAGAAAGCAGAAAATCATAAACAGAGCCGTGCCTGTAATGTTAGTTCATAGGCACAATGTGTCATAACTTAATAACATTAGAAACCGCTATCACAATTCAGCCTCAGGCTAGATTTTACCAGCCCTCTGACAATGGGCTGGGAGAAGGAAAGCCTCAGAAAATGGCAGTGAAAGGCATCAGAAGCAGAGTCAAATGTCTTCCAGCCACTACAGGATTTTACCAATAAAACCTGGCAATCTCTCAGCGGGTTCCTCGAGGGGGTTGGGAGCCCTCCTTTATGACTGCTCTCTGGCCCATAAAGGGCCCTCCCAGTGGCAATGGCTGTCCCCTTGGCCACAGCATCCTGCCAATCGCAGGGTCTACCTGCCTGCCTTGCACCAGCTAGGTTAAAGAAAAACAACCTTGCCTTTCAGGGTGCCTCAGCATGGAAGTACCCTCTTTTTCTTTCTACAGCCTCTAGTGATGGCCACCTCCATCAGTAGTGTTGCTGAGCTGCCGGCCCTCTGGATGAGCTAGCAGCTCTGGGAGGTGGGCCACTGTCCTCAATTGGATGATGGCGCTGGTGGCAACTTCTTAATTGGCCACCATTGGTAAAATACCACCCAGGATCCTGCCACCCACCCACATGGGGTTGGGTCCCACTTTCAGTCCCAATGACAGGACATCCTTCTCTTTCAGATAAATACCATCCCTAGAGGCTTAATAGGTGCTGCAGATGAACTGTGAATAATTTTAACGTGAAAAACTTCAAGGACCAGGCGGCATAGGCATTTTCAATATATTCTACACTGGATCGCAATAACCACCTACCATTTTTAATAAATAATACCCATTGTAATTTATTAGAAATTATTGCACTATCCTGCAATGATCCTTAATTCAAATTACTTCCTAAAATAAGTATCTTTAACTATTTGGGATATATAACATAATGTCTGTTGCATTTCTTTGCCCTTAGCTTTATGGATGTAATTACAGCTATAGGTTGTTGTCAGAGAGCAGCACCCTAGTTAAAAGGCTGACAAGTGCCATTCACGGTTAACATATAATTACCATTCTCATTCAGTAATTAAAGACAATTAGAGACAGTTTTGTTCAGACTTATGTTATTCAGGAAAGATTTTACAATTAAGTAAAAAAAAAAGTGATGCTGTGTAGCTATGTATATACTGCACACAAGGTGCTGTTACCCTACTAACTGAACAAAATGGAATGCAATTGTAACAAAACTCAAGTCCTAAACAAATACCTGCTCTGACTCTTGAATTCCGCTTGCGCATCGGCACACTTTAAAGTTTCCTGCAGACTTCGAATCTTGGCCTTTTTTTCATTTAGCACCAAGATGAAACGTGAATAGAGGTCTTGCTCCAACTCTTCTTTAGCCTTAACATACTTTTCCAATCTAAAGTGAATGTATAGCAAGAAGCCTGTAAGAACTTGAAAAATACATAATTATCTGCTTCAGCATACATTACTGCCAATGTAATAGATTATTTTTCAGAAAACCCATAACATAATGATTCTAAAATGATTCATCATTCTATTATCATAATTGTGTGCCAAGGCCCTGCAGTGCAGTCAGTCAGACTATGATGTCAGTCAGACTGTTATAAATTTGAAATAAAAACAGAAAATGCTGGAAAAACTCAGCAGGTCTAGCAGCAATTGTGGAGAGAGAAACAGAGTTAACGTTTCAAGTCCATATGACCCAGATTTCCAGCATCAGCAGTATTTTGCTTTTATGTTATAAATATGAAGTTGGGAAGATTGTTATGTTTTAGGTCTCTTTACTTTCAGGTAAAATGGAGGAATGACATGTAACCTGTTCTGAATTCTGACTGACAACAAGCTTGAGTGGCTTGGTTACCAAAAGTTAAAGAGGGCTCAGGTTGATTTACTGGGAAGAAGGTGCAAGATGTTTGCAAGATCATCTGTGATGATTCTGGGTAGACTGTTAGGGCGGGTTTTCACAAATTAGGCAGGTAGCTCACGTCAGGAAATTTCCCGACTCAGAAGATCCACCTTGGTTGAAAGTGCCCTGTCACATCAATTTTAGCTCTGTGTAGGGTGGGTGCAGGATGGAGTTGGGCCCGCTGACCCCAGAAGCAGATCCTAGGAGACCAAAGGGGTGGGAGGGTGTTGAGGCACTGTTATGACACAGAAGTTGGTAAAGGCTGAGTTATTTAAATTCCCAGATGGAAATTTTAAACAGCTGTCATAACCTATATTTTCGATTGGTATGTTTGAGATGCAGCTCTGAATTCAGAAATGAAACCACCAAGCCGTCAGAGATTTCTTTTTATATAAATCAAATTAAACATTTATTAATTTTACAAGGTATTAAACATATACAAATCAGTAAATTACTACCATAATAACTATTAAACAAATCCCCAAATTAATCACTCCTAAAATCCTCACCAAGGCAACAATAACCCATAGACTTAAAACAGACACCAGTCAAAGCGCATTTTATCTTAAGAATTCAAATTGAGATTCCTTTCAATTTGTTTCCTTTGCAGACAGTTGTAGGTTTACAGGCACTTAGATATCACATGCCTCTAACTTTGACACACAAAACTCTTCTGTATATACATAGCCTTTGAATGTAAATTCTCGTATCACCAGGCCCTTTGAACTCCACTTCTTCTAACAATAAAACCCCTTTCATAGTACCAATTTTATTAGTAACATAAACATATTGCTTAGTGTCTCCTAGCTAGGTGCAAGATTTCACCTCCAGTCTTTGAATGTTAACATCTCAAAACTACCATACATCAAAGCATCCAGGCTAGCTGGCTTTAATCTAATTAAGACACACACAGACACATCTACACAGACACAGACCCTACTACAAGACCAATTTAAAATAATTTCCAATTACATTATAGACATTAATATTTCTTCATGACAGGCACCCTGGACAGAAGGCTGCCTCAGCTCTTTGATACTTTGTCCCAGTTGTAATATACAAACATACAAATTAGGAACAGGGGTAGACCACTCGGTCCTTCGAGCCTGCTCTGCCATTCAATAAGATCATGGCTGATGATCTTACTGATGATCAACTTCACATTCCCACCCACCCCCGATAATCTTTCACCCTTGCTTATCAAGAATCTATCTACCTTAAAACTATTCAAAGACTCTGCTTCCACTGCCTTTTGAAGAAGAGAGTTCTAAAGACTCACAACCCTCTGACAGAAAACATTTCTCCTCATCTCTTTCCTAAATGGGCGACCCCTTATTTTTAAATAGTGACCTCGAGTACTAGGTTCTCCCAGAAGAGGAAACATTCTTTCCACATCGACCCTGTCAAGATCCCTCAGGATTTTATGTGTTTCAATCAATTCACCTCTTACTCTCCTAAACTCCAACGAATACAAGCCTAGCCTGTCTAACTATTCCTCATGAGGCAATCCGCCCATTCCAGCCATTAGTCTAGTAAACCTTCTCTGGACTGCTTCCAAAGCATTTACATCCTCCCTTAAATAAGGAGACCAACAGTGTACACAGTACTCCAGATGTGGTCTCATCAATGCCCTGTATAATTGAAGCATAACCTCCTTACTTTTGTAACAAACACAAAAACAAAAATAGCTGGAAAAACTCAGCAGGTCTGACAGCATCTGTGGAGTGGAAGACAGAGTTAACGTTTCGAGTCCGTATGACTCTTCATCAGGCCTGCTGAGTTTTTCCAGCTATTTTTGTTTTTGTGTTTGTTTCAGATTTCCAGCATCCGCAGTATTTTGCTTTTATCTCCCTACTTTTGTGTTCAATTCCCCTCGCAATAAATGATAACATTTTATTAGCTTTCCTAATTACCTGCTGTACCTGCATACTAGCCTTTTGTAATTCATGCATTAGGATACCTAGATCCCTCTGCATCTCAGAGCTTTGCAATCTCTCACCATTTAGATAGTATGCTTCCTGCCAAAATGGACAATTTTCCCACTTTCCCACATTATACTCCAGTTGCCAGATCTTGCACCCTCCATGGCCTTCATTCCAATTCAATGCTAACTCATGCCCCACATCCATCCTCCAGTGTCCTTCACACCTCCCATGCCAACTCATGCATCCCATCCACCACCCGATGACCCCTCATACCCTCCAGGCCAACTCAATGTCAACGCATGCCCCCGCCTACATATGTACCCCCACACCTTCCAAATCAACTCATGTCTCCCACCTCCCCCTCCCCGACCCCTCACACCCTCCTTTCCAACTCACCCAGTATCCTCCATGGGAAGACCTCAAGAGCCATGTGGTGATGAAATAAAATAAACTTTAAAAAATCTAAGAGAACTTTTGCTCCACACACTCGACAGTAGAAAAGAACTCCCGTTCAAACAAACCTTTAAATCTCAAGTGGTTAGGCTCTTAAAAAAAACAAACTTATATTCAAATTCCACATCAAAAACAGCTAATTCTTAATAATTTAAGCTGTAAAACTGTGAACTCAGACACTGTTGCTGAAATTGAAGGCTCTGAAACTCAGTCAAGCTTGCATAATGACTTAACAATAGCCTTTAGGAAAATGTCAACAAATACTTCATGAACAGATGCTACACAACCTGACCTGTCAATAAAAGGAATCCTGAAGAGATTTTTTTTAACAATCACTGACATGTCATCAGTTTTTTTTCTATAGTTTAAAGATTAGGAGATTTAAAAAACTCAGACCATGATAGTTAAACAAACCTAATCTGCCCTTCAGGAGCATTTATGCCAACTCCAAGAGTCAAGGCCTTTGCAACAGCAAAAATGGGGTCTGTTTGAACTCAGAATCAAGTTCAAATGGCCCTGCTCAGTTCAGGTTTCTCTCTTGTGTGAATGACACCCTGCCCCTTTCCCCTACTGGCAAAAATGGGATCTGTTGGAAATGGGAATGCTGTCACTACCTGAAATGTAGGTGGGAGCTTGGGCTCACATTGAAGAGACTAAGCTTGTGAGGATTAAATGAGATTGGAACATTCACTTAACTTGGCTAGAGGGAGGGATCACTAGGGTAATCCTCACTGTGAAAGACAGTTAGAGGTTATGCAGCTGGCAAAGGAAAGAGGGAGCAAGAGGAAGCTGAGAATAGCTTTGGACTAGTTCCTGGAGAATGAAGAGTCCAATTAACGAACAGGATAAAGTGTAACCATGGAGGAAGATCTTTGGTCATTTTAAAAATTAAATGGGGGATCTTTTTATAGTTTAAAGTTGCCTACAAAATAGTGTTAGTCAATGTTGCTTTTAGATTGCTTATTACAGTAAGTCTTAAAACTTAAAATCTTGTCAAGTGATCCTTTCAATTTGTCACTGGAGTTCAAATACCTTTTTTTTTAAAGTTATTGGTCTCGATGGGGATCGTAACAGTACTTGCACTCAAACAACTGCCACTAAAAAATAACCAAAGTGGAACCAAATCGTCATATAAAATTGGACAACAATTTCTTATAATCAACAACAGACACAAAATAATGCCTCTAAATTTATCATCTAATCTTAGGATGCTGATGACAATCTGAGAATTGATCTTATAAAGGTAATGGAAATGATGTGGAAAACATACACCTGGAACATTACTTTAAGTTCCAAGGGCAGGACAAGGGATTACAAGTTTAAACTAGCAAAAGGCATATTTAGGAAGGGTTGGAAAGATCAGAGTAGCAGTCATAAAAAATGGAAAATACTGGAAATACTCAGCAGGCTGGCAGCATAATGAGCCTTTATACATGATGACAAAGGATGCAAGAGGTATCCTGGTGAGTGATGTGCTAAAACATTCAGGAACTATCATAGATTATCCACAGGAGAGTATTTGGTTCAGTATGGGAGGTGGTGAATTGATTGAGGTATCAGATACTCACTCAGCGCTCGTGATTAAGAGAACTAGCCAGTACCAACACCAATCCCAGCTCATTCAGACCCACAAGTCACAAGTCCCTGATACAACAGCACTTGTCCACTTTCACCACATCCAAACATGATTGTGGACAAATGACAGGAGAGGAAAATATTAATGGCCCAGCCCATCGTAAGAATTTGGGACAGCACTTACTGATCACTGAGACAGCAAGACACCTCTTTGTTAACATGACTGAGAGATAGCAAGCGAGCGGGTTATGACAGATTGCTAAAGTGCCAATAGATTATGTGAGAAATCAGTGCAGAAACACTTCATCCTTGAGGTGGGGATTGTTGGGTTAAGTAGATTCTTATGGTCTGTCTACAGTAATCATTTTGCAACATTCTTCTTAAGAAACTGTAATGGATTGGGTTGCAGAGCATGATGGTTAGCTTAACTGAAAACCTTCAATCTGTAAATGTTGGAATGTTTATGTGTCTGAAATTATACGTAGTTCACAAAAGGAGGAAGTTATGCAGATATAAGAAAACCCACATATCTACACATACAGGACATTACAGGGACACAGACTACAACATATTTTACGCTTTTGAACAATCGAATAGTTAAACAAAGAGGACTAATAATATGTTATGTGCATCAATATATTGAAGTTTGTGTCTTTTCAAGGCTATACTCTATTTAAATCCTTTGTGTGAGAACAATGGTAGAGATAAGATGGAGACTTGCTTGCAGAAAGGCAGGATAACATGATAATGAAACTGTAGAATTGCAGAATTGAACTATTAACAGAAATGTGAATGTCAGAACCTTTGGAAAAACAAGAAACACCTGCAAGAGTGTACATGTTGGGTCATGAAGAGTCCATAGGCTACCAATGGCCTAATATGGCATGGTAAACGTCTCTATGGAAAAAAAATTTCCCCCATTGGTGGGGGGGGGGGGGGGGGGGAGTGCAGGAGCGGGCGTGCCTCTGATCAGTGCCCCCACTTTACATGGGCGGGCCAATTAAGGCTCACCTAGCTATGCGCTCCCTGTGCGGGCAGGAGGGGATTCCCTCAGCTGGGAGTGTGCTCTTCCGCACATGCGTGTAAAAGAGCGCACTGATCTCCCTGAGGCTAAGTGCTGCCTCAGAGAAATCGGCTCCAAATTAAAAATTGTAATACGAATGATAGAGAAATTTCCCTGACATGTCCCCTCATGTGATACTGTCACATGAGTTGGGACATGTCCATAACTTTTTTTGAAACCTTTATTAAAAATTTAAATACCCTCATGAAACCTCATCCCGCCTGCGCATGAAGCTTTTTCCGAAGCCCACCAGGGCTCCCGGCCTGCCCACCACACTTAAGGTTGGACGGGCAGGTCCATTAATGATTTTAATTAGTTTCTCAATGGCCTCAATAGGCGGTTGACAGGTCGGTGGGCGCACAGCGAACTCGGCTGTGCCCCCGCCAACCTGAAAATGGAAATGACACGGGGTGACATCGGGAGTTCCACCCGACGTCATCCCGCGTCAGCGAGCGGGCCCTGCACCCGCTCGCCGACGGGAAAATTCTTCCATATAAGGGGATAAAAGAAAGGGGACTACAGTACATCGTTGGCACACATCTAGAAGACGACAAACTATGGTCAACAGAAGAGAAACGCAAGAGAAGACTGCTCCACCAGCCAGCTCAAAAGCAGGGACTGTTGGTGCCGAATCTTGCTGTAGATCTATTTTCATTGTTAAGTATTGATTTTGTATTTCTTCGTGATATTTAATAAACTCTCAGATTTGCTTGAAGAATGTGAGTTTGTACCTTGTAGGTCAGAGTTGGTCAAGAATCTTGAATGAGACAGGGGGTATTCTTTGTTACACATAAGTTATCATATTCAGGGGGTCTTTCTCTCAGTGATATCTTACAGCATCTGAGAAGGGAGAAACTGTTTCTCTCTCTACATATGCAGTCAGACCTGCTGAGCATTTCCAGCATTTTTGTTTTTATTTCATATTTTCCACATCGGCAGTACTTTGCTTTTGTGTTAGAGTAGCTGTCACTCTGGCTCACTCACACATACAAGAACACAAGAAATAGGAGGAGTAGGTAAACCATACAGGCCATCGAGCCTGCTCTGCCATTCAATACAGCCAGGGATAATTTTGGGTTTCAACTTTGCTTTCCTGCCCGCTCCCCATATCACAATTCACCAGATACAGAAATGAATTGACAGGTCAGAAAATAATTCATCGGCCACTTTCTTAAAGAAGTATAAGTGTAAAATCACAGGAAGATTTCAGAAAAGGGAAAATAAAGATGTCAGTTTGCCAAAAAAAAAGTGCCACTGTAATTAAAGTTCTCAGAGTAACTCTGTGGAGAACCAACTCACCATCAGCTACTGAAAGTTTAATCTTTGATGTCACTATAACAACAACTAAGATCACAGAGATTATGTGAACAATTTGAAGACTTGGCATTGATTAATGAAGAAGTTACATCAGATCATCTGTTTCTTAAAAAAGTTACTTGATTGCATTTGTTCTAAATATATATTTTTTAAATTATTTATTTCTAAAAGTAGGATTTATAGCATCCTTTAATGAACACATAAATGTACAATTCATTATGCTCACGACAAACTGGATGTAGTAAAATTAAGGCCTGGGTAGTATGGCCTAACTTTGACCCAAAGTCTACAACCCACATGTGTTTACTTTTAAATGAATAAAAAGACATTATTAAAACATTCCCACACTAAATCAGTCATTAATAACCAGATTAAGCCAAAGATGGTGGAATTACCAGCATAAAATATGATTTGTGTTATTAAAAGAAGAATCTTTGATAATTCAAGGACCAATAAGAAAAGCCTGTTTATTACCACCAAGGTCTTCCTAATCAGTTTTGGTTTAAATGACTGAGATTCCAGCTGCTTCTTCTAATTATTCTCTATTATATCACTCCATAATGTGACTTAAGATTTCTTCCCGTTACTCAATGTCACCCTTTTGTTTAACTTTTATTAATGACAAATAGCCAATGTGCAAACAGTTTGCAGATTTTATACCTTTATCAAAAGACAAATATTTTCAAAATAAGCCATACTAAAAATACAATTCTAAACTACCAATTTTATGAGATCTCTGATTGATGCAACCAACAAAATACTCTTGACCTAGCCATTCAAACGCTGCTCTTTGCAAGTTTACAATTACAGCAAATCATTTTTGTGTCACCTGTAGAAGTGTACAATTCAATCCTTTTAAGTAAGTAGCTTGCTTACCATGGAATTTTATACACTAATCAAAGAAATTATCAATTTGCAGTACTTCATATATACTTTAGCCCATTTAATTTCTTGTGCTGAAAATAAATCTCATTGTATAATTCTGACATTTTACAGATGAATCTAAAGATATGTGTCCTCCAGATACATTTTTTAAATTTGCCTCAATACCACTCCCTTTGGCCTTGCATCAACTCTTTTATCATTTAATCTCACCTGCCTTTCACCACATCATAGACATTCTCTTGCCCTTTTTCTCACTTTCCCCCTGACCCTTTCACTTACTTAAAACCAATTACTTTGCTAACTTTTTCCAGTTCTGGTAAAAGGTCATCAACCTGAAACATCAGCTGTTTCTCTCTCCACAGATGCTGCGTGACTTGATGAGTATTCCCATCACTTTCTGGTGTTTTTTTTTCAGATTTCCACTACCTGCAGTAGTCCAAATTCTGTTATGTGATTGATTCAAGGAAGAGTGGTCTCTCGTTTTTGATCTGATTGGTATCACATTCATATAAAACAAAACTTTGAATAATATAGAAATATTTATTGAAGAGCTAAAGGTTTAAGACTGTTGCAATGTTTTTCATGATCTAGACATAAGTTAGTGCCTCAGTCTGTTTTCATGACATGGATGATGAGTCCAGTATGTTCTGCAGATTGGAGCAGAAAATTCTCATTTCATTGAGCAGGACTCTTCTCACAACCATGCATTGCAGGAATTCACCAAGGCTCCTTTGAGAGCACCTTCCAAACCCACGACCACTACCATCTAGAAGGACAAGGGCAGCAGATAGATGGGAAAACCGCCACCTGGAAGTTCCCTTCCAAGTTATTCACCACCCTGACTTGGAAATATATCACTGTTCCTTCACTGTCACTGAGTCAAAATCCTGGAACTCCCTCCCTAACAGCACTGTGGGTGTACTTGCACCACATGGGCTGCAGCGGTTCAAGAAGGCAGCTCAGCACCACCTTCTCAAGGGCAACTAGGGATGGGCAATAAATGCTGGCCCAGCCAGCAAAGCCCACATCCCATGAATGAATTTTTAAAACGTCATTGTTAATACAGTGACAGCATGACCCTGGTGCAATTTAAAGAGGATTATAACTGAGCAAAGGAGCATTATTCGAAAAAAAAACATTTTTAGACGGAAGAATTCTATTTAAAACAAAAAATGTGTAATTTTATCACATTGCTAAAGTTATTATAAGAGCAAAATATCGCAGATGATGGAAATCTGAAATAAAACCAGAAATGGCTGGAAATACTAAGCAGTTAAGGCAGCATCAATAGAGAGAAAGAAACAGATGCTGCTTGCCCAACTGAGTGTTTCCAACATTTTCTGTTTTTATTCCTAAAGTTATTTTAGACTTTGTGCAGTTTGAAAACTGAAGTGTCATTCCAGCTCCAGAATCAATCAGTGCAACCTAAAAAGTGTTAAGAGTCGGTAGTTTCATCAAGTTTCGCTTTATTTTCCAAAATCATAATTGAAAAAACTCAGAAAAGTTCTCCAAAATGTTATTCTTGTCTTGAAAAAAATAAATCATATATAAGCATTAATTTCAGAGACCTTTAGTCTATAACTTACTCTTTCAAGGTGTAATTACGTTCACACAATAATCTCTTATTCTCTTGCTGCAGATGCTCAGTTTTGTCTCGCAGTTCTGCGTTGCAACGTAACACATAGCTGATGAGTTCTTTATTGACCTCCGTTGAGTCCAAGACTTTACGTAATTCGACAGAGCCAAGCTTAAACTGTACAGAAAGACAGTGCAAATGGTCAATTACAAATCCAAAATGGAAGCTTAAAACACTGATTTTCTAAATCTCAAAATTGGCCCAGAAATTACTGGGGCAGCATATTTCCCAATGTGCAGTGTGAATTGGACTTCTTACCTTACCCATTGGACCACAAATGCTGGAAGCACAAGTTAATGATGATGCAGCAAGGGCCACATTGCAGCTGGTACCTCATGAACATTGTGCTCAATAGTTTATCTCCTTAACCAAAAACATTTAAGGAGAAAGAAACAGAGTAAATAAAGAAGATGGAAATAATGCAAATTAGAGTCAAATTAGAAATAAAGGAAGGGAAAGAAGACTGGATTTAAAGAGAGAGAGAGAGAGAGAAGTGGCAGAAAGAGAAAGTAATATAAAATGTTTAAAAATTTGTTTAATAAACCTCTGGGAACTAGGAATTTATTACCTGTGGAAAAGAGATACCATGGTTTCAGCTGTTTTCTTTATGGGATGAGTTTCACAAACAAACTATAAATCATGTATGTTATTAACAGTGTCTTTACAACATGAATTTTCAGTCCGGAATGTTTGTGACGTAAAATTACATTCCGGTTTATGGTGCAAAACCAACAATTTCCTGTCTCTCATAGGGATATTGACAGAGTTCCCGTTTCACAAGGCTAACGAAAGGGCAGCATAAATCGGTCAGTAATTTGTGGGCAAATCACAACTCATATCTATTGCTAGTCACAAACCGCTGGTTTATTTGCACACTAATAATGACAAGAATTATGAACTCAAGTTTCTTTCCAGCAATTTTTACACCATTACTTCTCCATGCACAGAATTTATCAGTTCCAGAAAATATGATATAACATCTGTAAGGTGGCCACATTTTCAATTCAAATGAAAACAAGATATACAGACTGGGCGGAATTTTCCAGCCTCTCACGCAGCGGGATCTTCCGGTCCCGCCAATGTGAATGGAGATTTCAGTGGTTTGCCAGCCCCGCCTCGGGGGGCTAGAAAATTCCGGTCATTGTGCTACTGAAGAATATGTTCTGTAGTAGCTTTTAAATATTTTACTAAAACTTCTTACAGCAGGTAACTTGTCAATATTTCATTCAACAAAAAATATTAAATGCCCCAACGCCTAGACAGTCCACAAAGAGTTAATTTTAATACTGAATGCTGCTGAAAAAGGAAAATGATCAGATTAGTTCAATTTGACTTGAGTTATTGAGTCGCACATGGAGCTCTCACACTTAATTGAGACTCTCAGATAATGCGCTGTTGAACTATCCAAAAATGACCTCTGACTTGATCATTGATACTTGCAGTCAATCTGGAGCACATTCCAAATACTCCTAAAGGAGATCTGACAGCTTCTGTGGAGGGAAAAACAGAGCCTGAAGAGGTCTGAAGAAGAGTCATACGGACTGGAAACGGCTCTGTTTTTCCCTCCACAGCTTCTGAATGGCTCGCTGCATTTTATGGCCCCACATCGACCATGACCAGGGCCATAAAATTCCGCCCTGGTTTTACTGAAAGGTCATTGGCTTGAAACATCACCTTTTTCTCTCTCCACAGATGTTGCTTGACCTGCTGACTGTTTCCTGTATTTTCAGGTTCAGATTTCCAGCACCCACAGTATTTTGCTTATGTATAAGCTTCTTACTCTCGTGTTTAAATCTCTTGATGGTCTTGACCCTCCTTATCCCTGTAACCTCCTCCAATCCTACATTTCTCTGTTCCTGCAACTCTGCCCTCTGTCCCTTCTGCACCCCCACCATCCCTTCTCTTCTCCCACCACTGGCAACTCTGCCTTCAGCCATCTAGACCCCATGCTCTGAACTTTCAACCACTCCGCATCTCCAACTTCATCTCCGTCTTTAAAACTCTATTTAAATCATATCTCTCTTCCCAGGGTTTTTTGTTATTATAAAGGAAGTAAGAAGCTGATTTGGAGGAAATCAAGGCGGCTAGGTCTCCTGTGTTTATTCTGTTCATGCTATAAATTTCAAAATAATAATTTTTCTAAACAGTTGGTAACAACTGTATTTGACATAGGAAACATTAACAATCTATCATCCAGGAATCAGTAAAAGATGCATAAATGTTATATATTTCTTTCCAAATTCTTGAGAATTGCACCTCCCTCTCTCCTTCCATATCGCAGCATCCCTTTCATGCCCAGATTCCCACACCAACAACTGCACAACCTCTGACTAACTGGGAGATCAGGCACAAAACTTCAGCACGTATTTCCTTTCTATCATATTTCAGGCATCTCACACAGTTCAGTGGTAGCACTCCCACAGAATTTCATGGGGCCTTTAGGGACAAGCTCAGAGACAGGAAGGTTGGCAAAATGGCATGGGAGGGTGTCCCGGAAGGAAAAAGCAGTTCAGACCAGTATTCTTATTTCCCAGTTTTTACTGGTGTTCCATTTTAAAGGTATACAAGACCAGTTCAGACGATTTACAGTTTTTTCCTTCTGGAGTTAGCAGGATGTGCCCCTGTCTTCCCACCGCCATGCCATTTTGCCAATGGCACGAAAGGTAGCAGACAGCTTGCCCACCCGGAGCCCAAGTAAGTGGCCAATTGAAGGGCTTCTTCCCACCTTTATTAGCATTTTAACTGTGGCGGGAATGGGGCCTCTGCCTCATGGAGAGAATGCCAGGGTCTCTGGTGGGGGGGGCCTCTTTTATGGGAACTCTTTTGGCCCATGAAGGGCCCCTGCCCCCCAGCAGCAATGACCACCCCACAGCATTAGCACTGACTCTTCATTGTTGAGGCCTGCCTGAGTGGTCCTGACACCACCAGATCCCACTTACCTGCTTGTGAGGCTGCATGTCCATCACTGTGTCCTCTTCCTCCAGGTACAGCCCAGCATTGGCCACCTCTCCCAGAGGTGCTGCTGAGCTGTCGGCTCTCTGATTGGGCTGGCAGCTTTGCAAGGCAGGCCAACATCCTTATTAGGATCAAAACAAAAACAGAATTACCTGGAAAAACTCAGCAGGTCTGGCAGCATCAGTAGAGACCGATGCTAGCAGACCTGCTGAGTTTTTCCAGGTAATTCTGTTTTTGTTTTGGATTTCCAGCATCCGCAGTATTTTTTTGTTTTTATCCTTATTAGGATGACAGGCCCGGGCAGCAGCCATTCAATTGGCTATCACCCATAATTTATGACTCCGGGTCCGGCTGCCTGAAGAATCTGGGTTGCTTTTGGTAAGCAAAGGGTGTACTGCTGGTAAGTGAATAACTCTTTGCATTGATTAGATTAGTCATTAGTGATAGCATATTGTATGAATCTGGATAGAAATTTATAGTGAAATATTAGAACAACTCAGTAAGACTGAATGGAAATGAAAACAGATTGACTGCCTGCAGAATGTATAATCTTAACAGTAAGAGGCAGGAAGATAGTTAAATGGTTATTCTGTCTGCATACCTCTGATCGTATTACTAAAGACCCAAACTGTAAAGAACAATTCAAGCCTATTAAGCAGTCTGCATGCTGACTGTTAATTATACTCCAGGATGTAGCTATTGAGTATCGATGCTCTATTGATGTAACTGCAAATGGAGTATCAATCATATTGATTACATGATGAATTGTGAGAGTCAATTGTTTTTACTAAATATGGATACCAGAACTGGGGAGGGATTAAAAAAAAGGCTCTCTGAAAGGGTCCAGTACACAGGTGTACAGGTTCATAGAAGGAAGACGACAAAAGGGAGAAGGAAAGAAACAGAAGAACGAAGTCAGACCAGACCAGAACAAGCATCAGCCTGTGTCAGGAGATTAAAGACTGTGTGTGACTCGTAAGCTATCACCTGGTTGTTAGGTATTGCTTTATTACTTAATAAATCCGCTGAATTTGTTACATCGAAAACTGCCAACTTTTTTTCTTGTCAAGAACTCGAATAAAGGTTCAAGTAATTTACAGAATCTTAAATTTGTCTACATTACAAGAGTGCTTACACCTTAAAGTAATTCATTGCCTGTAAAGCACTTTAGGTCATCCTGAGGACATGAAAGTTGCTATGTAAATGCAAGCTCAATCATTTTTTTCTATATGCAGAAGTTATTTTAGTTTACTGGCAGTTTTCATATTATAAAACAATAAATCAAAACTACTGCTATGAGGAAAGAATAAAATCTACACATAAAAAAGGAGAACCTGAACCCAAATTGCACAATTTTAGTGCACCATTTTTGTCTCCCAAGTTTAAATGTTTAGGGTTCGAATGAAACATGAAACATTATATATTTCATATTAACATGGCAAAACTTACATACACATAATATATACATAGACTATTTTATATACATATTTACAAACATACACACATAGATAGCTTGTCGATCAAGATAGATAATGATTTTAAAGAACTCAACAGGCAAACTTTTTTCATTAAAATTTATAGGAAAAATGTAGCATCATAACTAGTAACTATGGATTGTATCACCAGGAATCCCAATGGTATTTTCTACATAAAGTGCACACATCACCAGATACCTTTTGAAAAACATATACATATGTATTGCATACAGCAAGTATTCAATACTAGTGATGCATTAATATATAGATTAATTAATACTAATAGATTATTTCCTAGCAGTCAGTATGAAAATTTAAGGAGCAAATGAGGGTGGAGAATAGGATTTTAAACTTGATAAGAATAAAAGCTCCTGAGGATCTTATTGTAATGTTGAAGCAAGAGCTTTCTGCAGTTCTTTGCACCAGATGTTTACATTTTGATTCAAGGACCTTTATTTCAAAAACATAAATATCTTGAAAAGGGAGTATTAATTGGAAAAACCGATGGCTTCCAAAATAGCAGCAGCAAAGTCAGTCATTTATCAAGGCCTTAGATTGTTTGGTTCATTAAAACTCACTCCTCACATATATATAAAAATATGGTAGGGCTGGAAACATCTGTGTGGGTGAGAGGGAGTCTTATCTATCTGACTCTTTGGCTGGAATTACTGTTAGACGGAAAATGCACAAGTTGCCCGGTGGTCTCGAATATTGCAATTCTCCAAGTCAGAAAAGAGCAGCCTTCAAAATAAAATAGTCGCAGCCTGATCTAGCTAAAAAAAGCAGAAGCAATATGGAATGGAAAGAATGAAGTGGGAGCAGTGTGGAGAAGAAAGGGATGGCCTAGAGAAAAACAGCAACGGGGTGGTGGGGGGGGGGAGGGGGGGGTGGCAGCGGGAGGGACAGTGATGAAGTATTGTAAAGAGAAAAATTCTTTCCAGTTATGATCGTGGTAACAACAGCAAATTTGTGAATGGCACTATTAAAAATTTTTCTCAAAAATCTTCTTGAAATTTCCACTTTATTTGGCATTATATTATAGCCACATCGAATATGTTCTCCTTCGAGAAAGCTAATCGGAACCTGCAGCACCAACATTCGGGAGAACGTTCATTGTAAGGAGCACAGGGGACAGGATAAAAAAATGAAAATGGTCATTGCCAGATACTTATATGGCATGAATGTTACTTAGTAAACACCCAAAAAACTAAGGTGTTCTTCCAACCAGTCCCCACAGTACAATGCCTCTCCCCATCTATTAAGATCAACAGTGAGATCCTGAAAAACGTGGGCCATTTTTCATATCTTGTGAGCTCCCTCTCGACAAAGGCAGACTCGGCCAACAAAATATATTATCGCCTCCAATGTGCCAGTCAGCCTTTGGATAACGGAGGAAATCAGTATTTGAGGACCAGGATCTCAAACCCAAGACTAAGGTTATGGTTTACCAGGCAACAGTGATCCCCATGTTCCAATACACTTCAGAGTCATGGATAGTCATGTGTGATTTAATTGAGTTGGAGTCAGCTGGGCTGCAAGCTTGAAATTATCAAAAGAAGTTAGGTATAGAAGGGTACTTGAAATGCTAATGAGTGATCATGGATGAGATATTAGCATATAAGGTGCAAAGGAAATTTGCATTTTTAGATATGTGAAGGAGTTGTTTGGTTTTCAAAGGGATGGTAGGATGTTTAGTGTGATAGCTTGGCCAGGTTTGGTCCACCTGGCACACATCACCTGCCACATCATAACAAGAGTAATGTTTTTGTGCCTTTACTTCTTCTGAAATATTGAAATAGAATTTTCTACAGCTCTTTTCACCAGATGTTTTTTTTTATTAAAAGAAATAAAGTTCTTGAATTCAAATAATATTTTGATGAGCTGCAGGCAGAAGTTGCCATATTGAGTTATGATGTTATGGTTATCACAGAGACTGGCCTTAAAAGTGTGCTGCAATAGTAGCTAAACATGCAAGGTTACAATGTATTAAGATGGGATAAGTCAGGGAAAAAAACAAAGGAGAAGGGTGTGGCAGTACTGATCAAGGATGTTGTTGCAGTTCTACTGAGGGTCAAAATAACCCAGGTTTCAAAGATTGAATCTATTTGGTTCGAGTTAAGGAACAGAAAAGGAGATGTTGCATTGCTGGGTATCTATGATCGACCTCTAAAACACGAGAAGGAGATAGAGGAACAAATTTCAGAGGAATGTAAAAAGATTAGAACAGTAATAGTAGGGCACTTCAATTATCCTAATACAGACTTAGGAAAAAACATTGTAAAGGCCAAGGGGGATGAAGAATTCTTAAAATGTGTACAGCAGAACTTTCTTAATCAGCATGCTTCTAGCCAGATGAGGAAGGTAGTATTGCTGGATCTAGTTCTGGGGATTGAAGTACAGCAAATGGAGTGCAAGAACATTTGTCTAATAGTGGTTATAATACAAGCAGTTTTAAAATAGTTAAGGAAAGGATACAGGAAAATCAAAGATGAAAACGTCTAACAGGAAAAGACACAACTTCAATAATTGGAGAAGGGGTCTACATGTGGATTAGAAACAAAGATTGACCAAGGAAACAATAAATGAGCACCAGCAGGCCTTCAAAGTGAAGACAGTTCAGAAACAAACTAAGCATTTTCACATCAGGAGAAAAGACAGGGCATCCAAAATCAGAGCTCCCTGGATGACAAAGGGAGCAGAGGTTAAAATTAAACAGAAAAAGGGGGTATATGACAAATTTCAGGTACTTAATACGGTAGCAAACCCAACACTGTGCAGAAAGAGGGGGAATTTGAAAAAGGCAAGGAGAGAATATGTGAAAAAATTAGTGGGTAACATAACACAATATTTTATAAATGTACAAGTAAAAGGAAAATTAAACAAATTACTTCACATCTGTTTTCACGAAAGAAGAGTATGAATATAATGATGCAATAGTGCAGGAAGGCCCATCCCAATCACCTCCTCGAGGAAAACCATGATGAGCAACAAATACCACCATGCTTGAAACACCCATGTCCAGAGAGTGAATTTTTAAAAATCCAAAACGTCAGGGTTTAGAAAAGCAGTAAAGAAATTGCTTCAGAAAAGAGACATGCCGTCAAAGCTTTTTGTCTTGCCCACTCATCAGGACAGATGCAAGAATGCCAATTTCAAAGGGAACAATAATTTCTACTGCATGAGAAAAGGGGTGCTGATTGGCTGGCAGCTCAGCTCTGATTAGTTAAGAAGTTGTCATACCGAATGCACCAGGGAGCTATTGTCCCCCATGCTTTTTTTTATTCAAAAAAAGTGCAATGCCGTGACATATTCCTTTTGTTTGCAGAGGACAGGTCCCTGCATAGGAACAAATGTAGCTTCTAGCAAGTGCAAGTAAGCTACATTGCAAGCCTGACTGATAATCTTAAATTGGTTGTTAGTGTAATTCTTAGCACACTCTGGATTGTTCAACAAATGCTTTCCAATCATGGAATCACAACTAACATTAGACTTTATGTTCTGAGTTTTGCAAGCACGGGTTGGTTCTGTGCGGTCAGCACTGCTTATTGCGAACAGCCGAACGAATGCGCTGTTTGATACAATCCACCAGTCATTGGGGCATATGGTTACATACCTTGCATCATACCACACTGAAATTCATATAGCACATTACTCATTTGTGTGATAGGCAGGACGTCTTTTTGGCTTTATGGCAGCATCCTGTTAGTGGAAAACACTACTCATGTTGCCACTGCATAACAGTGTGATATGGCTAGCTTCACCTGTTGCTCAGCTTTTTGAGATGCCTACACTTTCAGGGTAATTTGAGGTAAACTAGATATTTTTCAGGTCCCAAAATGGCAGCCGTAGGCCCATTTGTGAGTATGCACGATACACAGTGAGGAACAATCTGATTGGGCTAGCCATTTTCCCGCAGGATAGCTTTGATGCGCCCTATTTTGGTGTCAAGCTTGCGCAGTGAGCAAATGGCTCTGGTCCAATTTATGAGATTGCAGAGAAGGCCAATCTTGTAGCGTTTGGAGCTGTAGGAATCCCAGCATCTATACTGACCAGCAAAGGTAGGTTTGCAGTAGACAACAGTAGAGAACTCATTAGCAGATTTATCAACCAGCACGTCGAAGAAAGGGAGCTCGTTAGATTGCACCATTTCAAAGGTGAACTTGAGCATGGGGTGGATCACATTAAAGCGTGTAAGGAAATTCTTACATGCAGTTGCAGATTCAAATATAGTAAACGTGTATTTTCAACACTTCTCTGAATAGCCTCACAATATCAAATGAGCACATAAACACAGCATTGCTGTCGATATGCGGGTTGGGTATCGACATTGCAGAAGTGAGGGAATCCTTTACCATTTGTGTGGAGAACTCACTCAGAACTGGTTGTAGTAACTCACTGAACTATTTGGCCAATTCATGTTCTGCAGAACCAGTCATAACTAAGATAGGATGTATTGGGACATAACTTTTGTGGGGGTATAGTGAACCATGAGGAAGAATCCTATCATATATACCATAAGGCAACCCGTTACTTTTACATAAGTCTACCAAACATTTTTGAATTGCTTTTAAGCATGGCTGTGTGGTCATGCTTGGCAATAGGTCCAATGGAAACATATTTGGATGTGTCATTAAGAATTGTGTGCATTTTGTCAAAATAGTCGTGCTTGAAAGCAGGACGAGCAAGGTACAGATAGCCTTACTGGGGGTGGGGTTTCCACTAGGGCTATCTGTACCATGCTCGTCCTGCTTTCCACCCTTAATGTCACCTATTAGCACATTTCTTAGCTAATATCACCACCGTCAACACCTCTTTGTCCTTTTGTCTATGACTTCTTTTGGCAATCTCCACCTATCACTGACCCTCTATCCAGCTCTACTTGTCCCACCCTCCCTTAAACCAACTTATATTTCACCTCTCTTCTATTTTTCCTTAGTTCTGCGGAAGAGTCATACGGACTCGAAACGTTAACTGTATTCCTCTCCGCAGATGCTGTCAGGCCTGCTGAGTTTTTCCAGGTATTTTTATTTTTGTTTTTGTTTTGGATTCCAGCATCCGCAGTTTTTTGCTTTTATAATATAATAGTGGTAGTTTCCTGTCATCCCCAATTTTCCCACATTTGTATCAGCTATTATATTTATACATATCATCTTATAAAATAAATATAAGATTAAAAGAGAACTAAAATAACTTGTACTTAAATGGTGCTTTGGTTGAACAGCAGAAGAGCAAGATTTGGGAGAGATGAACAAATTTGTGGCCAAAGCTAAAGGATTCCAAAAGTAAGACATGCACAGGAAACCAGCACTGGAAAGCACAAAGCAAAAATTGGTATTTAGGGCTGGGGAGGAGGTTAAGGTTGCAAGTCTCAGCACAAAAAATTACAATTGGTTTGAAAGATTTTTCTGAGCATTGTCTGGGGAGTTACTGTTGAAGAAAACGTCTGGGTCCGCAGGCTAGAGTGCTCCATGACATACATATGTGTAGAATATAAAGGAAACTGGAACACAGCAAAGAGAGCAATGGGGAAAGAGAAGTTAATATAATGGCAACCTATATTTAAGGCAACACAAATTGTTGTTATCAGCAACACAGAACACGCTAAGATATAATATTGTAATCAAAGAGAGTTCTCTGCTAATAATAGCAGAACACTTAAGTGGAGGAAGTAAGTTTGTGACACTCATACTGCACTCAAGCTATACAAAGGAAGCACTGATCCAGGAGTAAATGAAGGACAAAATGCCATGGGATAAATCAGGGAGGCTCACATTATTTACCGTTAATGTCACAACTCAAGTACCAAGGCTCATCAATTCCTGGGACAAAATGATTAGTTCCTTTTCTGATAATATTGCTTGTGCTGCAGTAAATTATTCAATTCAAATTATACTTACTGTACACATTTAATGTCTTTTTTCCAATTTTTAAAAACTATTTCAGCACAGAAAGATGTTTCTCGCTTTCAAAAGATGCATATTTTCTCTAATAAGATTAGCAAAATTGCTTTTCAAATATATTTTCAAGGATGAATATTAAGTCAAATTAGAGAAATGTACTGAAATCAAGGCATGTTACTGAAATTAATATATTTTCACACTTTAGAAAATCTTGTTAAATTTCGGGTTTTCATGTTAAAATAGCAATCCAATTTGCCAGGAGAATATAAGAAAAATTATGAGAAAGTTTGGAAGGGGAAAAAACATTTATTTCCCAGGTCATGTCCAATCTATATTATTATCAATCTACTCCATCTTTCAATATCCTAAATGCAGGTTTTACACAAATGCTTTCCAATCTTCAAACCCAGACAAGAAAATGGACAGAAAGGGCTTCTTTAAAAATATGAAAAGGAAGAGAGAAACCAAAGTGAATATAGGCCTCGTAGAGAATGACGTTGGGGAAATAACAATGGGGAACCAGGAAATGGCAGAGGAGTTGAATAAGCACTTTGCTCCACTTTTCACAGTAGAAGACACTAATAGCATTCCAATACTAAATAATCAAGGGGCAAAAGAGGGGAGGAAATAAATACAATAACTATCACTAGAGAAAAAGTACTAGGGAAACCAATGGGGCTAAAGGGCGATAAGTCCCCTGGACCTGACGGGTTGCATTCTAGGATATTAAAGGAAGTAGCTACAGAGATAGTGGATGGTCTAACAGCATCTGTGGAGAAAAAATACAGAGTTAACATTTCAAGTCCATATGACTTCTTCAGAGTCATATGGACTCAAAACGTTAACTCTGTTTCTTTTCTCCACAAATGCTGTTAGACCTGCTGAGTTTTTCCAGCATTTCCTGTTGTTGTTTCAGATTTCCAGCATCCGTGATATTTTGCTTTTATCTATAGAGATGGTGGATGCACTGGTAGTAATCCCCCAAGAATCCTTAGATTCTGGAAAAGTCCCAGAGGATTGGAAAACTGCCAATGTAACACCCTTATTCAAAATGGGAGGGAGACAAAAAACAGGTAACTATAGGCCAGTTAGCTTAACATCTGTCATTGGGAAAATGTTGGAATCCACTATAAAGGATGCAATAGCAGAGCATTTAGAAATGCATAATCTAATCAAGCAGAGTCAGCATGGCTTCACGAGGGGGAACTCGTGCCTGACAAATTTATTAGGATTCTTTGAGGAGATAACAAGCAGGATAGATAAAGGGGAACCAGTGGATGTAATATATTTGGATTTCCAGAAGACATTTAATAAGGTACCACACATAAGGCTACTTAAGCTAAGAGCCCATGGTGTTGGGGTAGTATAACAGCATGGATAGAGGACCGGCTAACTAATAGAAGACAAAGAGTTGGGATATCGGGGGCATTTTCAGGATGGCAAACTGTAACTAGTGGAGTGCCATGGGGATCAGTGCTGAGGCCATAATTATTTACAATATATATTAATAACTTGGAAGAGTGGAATTAACGCACTATAGCCAAGTTTGCGGATGACACAAAAATAGGTGGGAAGGCAAGTGGTGAGGGTGACACAAAGAGTCTACAGAGGGATATAGACAGGTTAAATGAGTGGGCAAAAACATGGCAGATGGAATATAATGAGGGAAAGTGTGAGGTTATGCACTTTGGCAGGAAGAATAGAGGAGCTGAATATTATTTAAATGGAGAAAGACTGAAGAAAGCTGCAACCAGAGAGATTTGGGGGTCCTTGTGTATGAATCCCAAAAAGCTAGCATACAAGTTCAGCAGGTAATAGGTAAGGCAAGTGGGATGTTTCAAAGGGAATGGAGTATAAAAATAGGGAAGTCTTGCTAAAACTATACAAGGCACTAGTTGGACCACACCTAGAATACTGTGAACAGTTTTGGTCCCCTTATCTAAGGAAAGATATACTGGCATTGGAGGTAGTCCAGAGAAGGTTATCCAGGTTGATCCCAGGGATGGAGGGATTTTCTTATGAGGAGAGGTTGAGTAGATTGGGCTGTACTCATTGGACTTTATAAGAATGAGAGGTGACATTATTGAAACATATAAGATTCTTAGTGGAGGCTTGACAGGGTAGATGCTGAGAGGTTGCTTCCCCTTGTGGCAGAGTCTAGGACCAGAGGGCATAATCTCAGAGCAAGGGGTCGCCCATTTAAAACAGAGATGAGGAGGAATTTCTTCTCTCAGAGGGTAGTTAATCTGTGGAATTCTTTACCACAGAGGGTGGTCTAAGCTGCGTCATTAAGTATATTCAAGGCGGAGAGCGATAGATTTTTAATCAGTAAGGGAATAAATGGTTATGGGGAAAAGGCAGGAAAGTGGAGTTGAGGATTATCAGATCAGCCATAATGTCATTGACTGGTGAAGACTTGATGGGCCAAATGGCCTACTTCTGCTCCTATGTCTTATGGTCTCTGAAGAAGAATCATACAGACTCGAAACATCAACTCTGTTTCTCTCTCCACAGATGGTGTCAGACCTGCTGAGTTTTCCAGTATTTTCTGTTTTTGGTTCAGATTTCCAGCATCCACAGTATTCTGCTTTTATCTAAGAAAAATCTCTAATACATGCACAATTCTTCCCCTGGTCCAGGCAGCACAGAAATCTTTGTTTCACATTAAATTTTGGGTACCTATCTCTAATAAACGTCCCGAATAGTATAAAGTCCAGAGAGGGTTCACTAGTTTGATCCTGGGTATGGAGGGATTTTCTTCTGAGGAGAGGTTGAGTAGGTTGGGCTGTACTCATTGGAGTTTAAAAGAATGAGAAGTGGCCTAGTTGAAACATATAAGATTCTTAGGGGCTTGACAAGGTAGATGCTGAGAGAGTGTTTCCCCTTGTGGGAGAGTCTAGGACCAGAGGGCATAATCTCAGAGTAAGGGGTCGCTCATTTAAGACAGAGATGAGGAAGAATTTCTTGTCTGAGAGGGTATTGAATCTGTGGAATTCTTTACTGCAGAGGGCTGTAGAGACTGGGTCATTAAGTATATTCAAGGCTGAGATAGACAGATTTTAATCAGTAAGGAAATCAAGGGTTATGGGGAAAAGGCAGGAGAGTGGAGTTGAGGATTATCAGATCAGCCATGATCTCACTGAATGACGAAAGAGACTCGATGAGCCGAATGGTCTACTTCTGCTCCTATATCTTATGGTCTTAAAGTTAAATGGGAAACAGCCAAGCTCTACTTTGTCCCTACCCAACAATCACCTGTACATACTTTCCAGCAGAGGTTATTAGATAGTGATCAAGACTGGGAGCCATGGATACGAAACTAAGAAATAGGAGCAGAAGTAGGCCACTCGGCCCCTCGAGCCTGCTCCACCAGTCATTAAGATCATGGCTGATCTGTTTGTGTTTCGAACTCCACATTCCCATCTGCCCCTGATAACCCTTGATTCCCTTGCCAAACAAGAATCTACCTCTGTCTTTCCCTTTTCCTATTTCAAGAAATGCTAACTCCCATTCTTGCACGTTCACCACTGTTTTGTCTCATAGCACAAATAACTGGAGGTCAATCTCGGGCCATGTTCCATGTGCACTACTCAATCATACATTTACAAATTGAACCATCAAGATTGTTCTTCTTTAAAGGATCCCCTTTAGTGCTTTAATACTCAAGACAGTACAACCATCAAATAGTTATTCAACATTTCCCCACATATTCTGATTTGACTTTCTCTTTTGTGCTCGAGTCTGATAATTTTGACAACTTTCATTTATTTATGAAGTCTTTCCTAAACTATTCCTTAAACACTTTAATATATTCGTCATCTCCTTATCTTGATTTGAATTCAAAATCCACGTCGCCAATATGATACCACGTCTTTAGGAGCCTAAATAAACTGCAATCTATCAGAGCGCAAGTGCAGGTTAGCTAAATTCTTGGGTACATCTATCTTTCTGTCCTTGGCCTGCTATAGTGTTCCAATGAAGCTCAGCGCAAGCTTGAGGAAAAGCACCTCGTTTTTCAACTTGGCACTCTACAACCTTCTGAACTCAACATTGAATTCAACAATTTTAGATTATAACCTTGCACCATTTTGTTTCTCTTTTTTGCTGGTTCAGTTTTCTCTTGATTCTTTCTTAATCCATGTTTTTGCGGTTGCTATCTTGCTACTCACAAGTGAGAGTGATCGCCTTGACATCAAGGCAGCATTTGACCGAATGTGGCATCAAGGAGCCCTAGCAAAACTAGAGTCAATGGGAATCGGGAGAAAACTCTCCGCTGGTTGGAGTCATACCTAGCACAAAGAAAGATGGTTGTGGTTGTTGGAGGTCAATCATCTCAGCTCCAGGACATCACTGCAGGAGTTCCTCAGGGTAGTGTCCTCAGCCCCAGCATCTTCAGCTGCTTCATCAATGATTTTCCTTCAAACATAAGGTAAGAAGTGGAGATGTTCATTGATGATTGCACAATGTTCAGCACCATTCGCGACTCCTCAGATACTGAAACAGTCTATGTCCAAATGCTGCAAGGCCTGGATAATATCCAGGCTTGGGCTGACAAGTGGCAAGTAACATTCACACCACACAAGTGCCAGGCAATGACCATCGCCAACAAGAGAGAATCTAACCATCGCCCCTGAATGTTCAATGGCATTACCATCACTGAATCCCCCACTATCAACATCCTGGGGGTTACCATTGACCAGGAACCGAACTGGACTAGCCATATAAATACTGTGGCTACAAGGGCAAGCCCAGAGGCTAGGAATCGTGCAACGAGTAACTCACCTCCTGACTCCTCAAAGCCTGTCCACCATCTACAAGGCAGAGGTTAGGAGTGTGATGGAACGCTCCCCACTTGCCTAGATGGGTGCAGTTCCAACAACACCCAAGAAGCTTGACACCATCCAGGACAAAGCAGCCCGCTTGATTGGCACCACATCCACAAACATTCACTCCCTCCACCACCGATGCACAGTAGCAGCAGTGTGCACCATCTACAAGATGCACTGCAGGAATTCACCAAGGTTCCTTCGACAGCACCTTCCATATCCATGACCATTCCCAACTAGAAGGACAGGGGCAGCAGATAGATGGGAACACCACCACCTGGAAGTTCCCCTCCAAGTCACTCATCATCTTGACTTGGAAATATATCGCCGTTCCTTCACTGTCACTGGGTCAAAATCGTGGAACTCCCTTCCTAACGGCACTGAGGGTGTATCAACACCATATGGACTTCAGCGGTTCAAGAAGGCAGCTCACCACCACCTTCTCAAAGGCAACTAGAGTTGGGCAATAAATGCTGGCCCAGCCAGCGAAGCCAACATCCCATGGATGAATTTTTAAAAAACACTCATTGTTTGTTTCTTTACCCATCCCATTACTGCTCCCTTTGCATTTTTAGCATGAAACCTTTTGTCATTTAATCTGTCCTGTCCCATGCCCCATCACACAGGCCCCCTTCCCTTTTGTCCTTCTGCCGCCCTCTTCCCTTTTCACCTTGCAGAAAGCTGATTACATTGCTAACATTCCTCGGTTCTGACAAAAGGTCATGGACCTGAAATGTTAACTCTGCATCTCCACAGATGTTGCCAGACATGCTGAGTTTTTCCAGTATTTTCTATTTTAATTTCAGAGTTCCAGCATATGCAATATTTTAACTTTTGACTTCTTGGTTACTATACTATGTATTGTTCTGGCCCTGCAGAAGCAAATGTCTACATTAAAGGGTAAGTTAAAAAGATGAGAGCAAAAGTTTTCATTTATTTTATTTATTCTTTCATGGGATGTTCACATTGCTGGCAAAGCCAGCATCTGGTGCCCATCCCAAACTGCCCTTGAACTGAATGACTTACTAGGCCATTTCATTTCAACAACATTGCTGGGGTCTGGGGTCACATGTAGGCCATACCAAGTAAGGATGGCAAATTTCCTTCCCCAAATGACATTAGTGAACCAGATGGGTTTTTACGACAATTGACGATAGTTTCACCATTACAGAGACTAACTTTCAATTGCAAACTGTTTTTAAAATATATCTTAAATTCCACTAGCTGTTGTGGTGGGATTTGAACCCGTGCCCCCTGAGGATTTGCCTGGGCTTCTATATTATGAGTACAGTGATGTTATCACTATGCCACCATCTCCCCCTGTAACATAATCACTTTTGAAGATGCGCATTACAAGCTATGGGATGTTCGCTCATTTTTCTTACTTTTTCATGGGATGAGTGTGTTGCATAGCCAGCATTTCTTGCCCATCATAAATTACGTTAAGATGGTGGTGAACTGCCTTCTTGAACCATTGCAGTCCATCTTGTGCAGGTACACCAAAAGTGCTGTTAGCGAGGGGGTTCCAGGATTTTGACCTAATGGCAGTCATATCGCTGCAAGTTAGATATCGTTCCAAATTAGAATTGATGTGATTTGGAGGGGAACTTGCAGGTGGTGATGTTCCTGTGTGTCTGTTGCCCTCATCTTTCTGTGTGGTAAAGGCTATGTTTGGACGGTGCTGTTGAAGGAGCCTTGGCAAGTTGTTGCCATGCATCTTAAAGGTAGTTCACACTGTTGCCACACTGAACCAGTGATGGAGTGAGTGCCAATCAAGTGGTTTTGTCCTGAATGGCGTCAAGCTTTTTGAGTGCTGTTGGAATTTCATTCATCCAGACAAGTGGAGAGTATTCCATCACAATCCTAACTTGTGCCTTGCAGATGGTGGACAGGCTTTGGGAAGTCAGGAGGTGAGTTACTTACCTCAGAATCCCCAGCCTCTTAGCTGTTCTTGTAGCCACAGTATTTTTATGCCTGTTCCAGCTGAGTTTCTGATCCATGGTAATTCCCCAGGATACTGATGGTGGGGGATTAAATGCCAGTAATACCACTGAATGTCATGGGGAGATGGTTGGATCCTCTCTTGGTGGGTTTGAATGTTACTTGCAATTTATCTGCCCAAGCTTGAATGTTGCCCAGGTCTTGCTGCATGCAGGCATAGGCTGCTTCAGTATCTGAGGAGTTGCGACTGGTACTGACCACTCGGCAATCATTAAAGAACATCCCCACTTCTGATCTTATGATGGAGGAAAGGTCATTGATAAAGCAGTTAAGATGCTTGGGCCTGGGACCAGGGTGAAACTCACCAAGACTCCTTAGACAGCACCTTCCAAACCCACAACCACTACCATCTAGAGGGGCAAGGGCAGCAGATGCATGGGAACACGGCAATCTTTAAGTTCCCCTCCAAGCTATTCATCAGCCTGACTTGGAAACATATTGCCATGCTGTAGCTTCACCAGGTTGTCATCCCATTTCAGGTGTGTCTGGTGTTGCTCGAAGAATGCCCTCCTGCACTTCCTATTGAACCAGGGCTGATCTCCTGGCTTGATGGTAATAGCAATGTGAGAGATGTGCCAGGCAATGAGGTTACCTATTCCGGTCAAATACAATGTGGTCCACAGCCCTTCATGGGTACCCAGTTTTGAGTTGCTAGATCTATTCTATGATTCTGCCCCATTTATCATTGTTGTAGAGCCACACAACATGATAGAGGATGTCTTCCATGTGAAGGTAGGACTTTGTCTCCACAAGAACTAAGAGGTGCCACTTCTACCAACACTGTCATGGAGAGTTGCATCTGTGACAGATAGATTGGTGAGGGCAAGGTCAAATGGGCTTTTCTCCTCTTGTTGGTTCTCTCACCAACTGCCATAGGCCCAGTGTGACAGCTATGTCCTTCAGGACTCTGGCAACTCAGTCAGTGCTGGTACTGCTGAGCCAGTCATGGTGGTGGGCATTGAAGCTCCTCTCCCAGAGTATATTCTGTGCCCTTGAAAGTTTATGATGAAATTATCAGGTCATGCCACTATCCATCCATTTACTGGATGATGCGATATCAGAAATGTAAATTTTTGAGACTGTTTCTATTAAATGTGATTTTTAAAATATCTATCATTTCTGTTTTTCTAGAACAAATTTAAACCTCAACCACAATTTATTATCTTTTTTTGAACAATTAATAGGGTTCGGGAT
The DNA here is from genome assembly GCF_964194155.1 of Cetorhinus maximus. Taxonomy (NCBI): domain Eukaryota; kingdom Metazoa; phylum Chordata; class Chondrichthyes; order Lamniformes; family Cetorhinidae; genus Cetorhinus; species Cetorhinus maximus. The sequence continues at coordinate 49,951,489 of NC_135880.1, read as the reverse complement.
TTTCCAATAAGTCAAAGTCGAATTCTGAATCAGTAATGAAAAATTTAAGCAGATTTCAACATTCCTAGATTCAATCGCATGTTTAATTTCATACTTCAATAATTAATCTATCATACAATTTGATCTTCCATGTACCAGAATGCATCCACTGAACCTTATTGCTTATAAAACACATACCTTCCATTGCTGGCATCCGTACCTCTGAGTCAGGAGATATTGGATTTAAATCCCACTTCCACTTGAACACAAAATTGAGTACCAAAGGAGTGTTGCACTGTCAAAGCTGCCGTATTTTTAATGAGATGTTAAACCAAGGCCCCATGCACCCTCCCAGGTGGCAGTAAAAGGTCCCATGGCACTATTCCAAAGATAGCAGGGTAGTTATGACCAATATTTATTCTTCAACCATAGCCAATATTTATTCCTGAACTGATACCACTCAAACAGACTATGTGGTAGTTAATTCACATATTCCCACAGAACAAAACTATTCATGTCATTATTAGGAACTTGAGTGCATGTGATTATTTGTGGGAGTTTGCTGTGCACAAATTAGTTTCCATGTTCCCTACATTATACAGTGACTACATTTCAAAAACTACTTCATTACTTTTAAAGGATTTGAGAACAACCTGAAGTCATGAAAGGCACTACAGAAATGCATTAATGTTGGCACCACCTATACCTTTTACACCTTTGTTCTCATTTGAGTTTTGTTTTTAATAGCTTCACTGACTTACACTGACAAGTACACTGCAAAGCTAAAGAAATTTTGATACAATACTCCACATCACACTTTGTATATGCCCATTTGCACAACTTATGTAAAGACTCCAGTACGTACGCTCGACTAAGTCCACGCTTTTTGGTCTGGAGGCAGAAAACTTAACGCAATACACCTGTTTTAAATAATAGGTGTTAAATAGGTTTAAATGTGTTTCTCATCAAAAGTTTCACAAACTTTCTCTTTAGCATTTATATATTTAGCAATATCTATTAATAAAACATGAGGGTTAGGTTTCATTACTCAGTACTTAAAACTGTTTGACTATTCAAAGATAAAACAATGCAATGGTCATTTTATCCCAACTTGAAAAATAAAAACTTGTGTTTCGAGTTTCAACGAAACTTCAGGAAGGAACCTTGGAATCAAAAACAAATATTTTTTTATCCAGTAGGGCCTTTAGCTGTATTGTTAATTGTTATCTACAATGACAGAGTCGAAACAGTGACCAATGCCATGCTGGACAGTCCCAGGTTCATTCAGAATAAATTTAAGCTCAGGGTTTAAAAGAAGGAGTTTGTGAATGACATTACTTCATTGTATCAAGCAATCACACCCGATCCATATTTTCCAACAGATAAGCACAGTTTCCATATAGTCATAACTCAACAGAAAAACTATAAGCATCAAAAGGCCGGAAGTGCATCATTCTGCATATTACTTAGAAGAGAGGGGCTTCATTTGTTATACTGTAGCCATGTACAGTGCTGCACACTTATTTTCCACAAAGAGCTCTACTGCACAATAAAAATGGAACATAGTGAGTCATGTTGAACAGTGTTAGATTCACATATCCCAAAGAACTATTCATGCTGTTATTAGGAACTTGCATGCACTTGAATTTTTGTTGCTTGATTTTTACTTTGATATTCTTCTCCCGCTCATCTTTAATAAATCTTTTCCCAACAGATTATTCCCTGGCTGACAATGCAGGAAGTCAAATTGCTCCTAGTTTATTTCCAATGAAGTTATTAAGCTGGCAAAGAATTACCTCCTGATTTTGCCTCAGTTTCCTATGGGACAGTATCTGGCCTCCTTTCTGTATCTCCCTTAGATTGCAGTTGGGACTCACTTTTCATGAACAATGGGAGAGAACCTGTACTCTACCACTGTGAACCTTTGAAAGCTACAATATTAAAAGATTAAGGGTAAAGGTGTCGGATAGTAGTTTTCAACCATACAGAAATATATTACCGAAGCTCATTAACAAAAAGTGACACAATACATAAACACTATCATAGAGTGAACGAAGTTGGCATCATTCAGGAATACTGCTAACATTTAGTACTGTTATAACACAGAGGCACAATTGTTCACAAAAACAGCTGGTCTGGAAAACATTATAAGCTTTTATTTTTCTAATCAATTACTCTGTGTTTTTGAGAATGTGAATGTTTTCCTAAGTGATGCCATTGTTGTCTCTAGGGGAAGTTTTGTAGAGGAACCATGACGTCTAGGGGTGCGCTGTGAGCCAGAGTACAACAGTCGAAAAGATTTCACAAGGCATCCACAGTCCTAACATAGTTGACAAAGTCCAGGTGTCAATATGCTTACAGACGAAAATCAATTCAAATTTAGCTAACAGAAGATAGTGGCCAAATTTATGACTACAATAATGACAAACAGGTATCTTTATCCACCAAGCAACCAAGCTATTGCTTTTCACCTATTTCTTGTATAAAACTAGGGTTGAAAGCTGGTTCAAAGAGATCTGTTTTACATACACCCTGTAATATTAAAAACTAAACTAAATCTTGACATTGCCTTCAAATTTTAACTAATCTTCCAACTTCACTGTATTACTTTATTTTAATTTTAAAATGCTCGTGTTTATTTTAAAAATAAGTGCTTTGGAATGAGGACAAAAAACTAAAAGAAGATCACTTCCAATATGAATTACTTTACCAAGAAACAGCATCATTTCTGGCTGCCTACCAGTAAGGCAAATGTTAATTGCCATGTTCCCTGTTCCAGATGCTGATTGTAACATTACACCAATGTCAAAGAGTCAGTTCTTTTCCGCGCCTGTAACCAAGATGCCAATCAGGTGCAAGCCACAGGATTAGAACACAACCATGAGTAGGATGGAGGTGTCTGCTTACCTCTGGGCAGTTAGTCCAGAGGGGAAACTATTATCTGAGCAGGTTCTTGTTTCTGGTCAGGAGATAGGTCTCCCAAGGTTGGCTTCCAATTTGCCTCAGTAAATTGGACCATCAATTCTTAATTTGGGGAGGTGGGATGTAGGGGGAAGAAGGGGGCAGTGCTAGGGCGGGGAGTGTTGCTCCGACTGACACAGCCCAAATGACATTCTCTACTTAAAAGCTGTGTCAATGTCAGCTGTGGTTCAATTGGTCGCAGTCAAATCTCTGAATAAGGAGATTATGAGTTCAAGTACCACTCCAGAGACTTGAGCACAAAAATCTAGCGCAACGTTCCAGCGCAGTACTAAAGAAGCGCTACATTGTCAGAGATGCCGTCTTTTCATATGAAAGGTTAACTAAGGAACAGTGATAGGTGGAAACCCAGAAGTTTCTGTCAGTCTTCTCAGGTAGACGTAAAACTCCCATGGCACTATTTTGAAGAAGAGCAGGGGAATTCTCCCAGTGTCCTGGTTAATATTTAACCCTCAACCAATATCACTTAAAAAATGATCTGGTCATTATCACGTTATTGCTGCTTGTGGAATCTTGGTACGTACAAAGTGACTGCTGTATTTCCTACATTATGACATTGTAACACTTCAAAAGTACTTCTTTAGCTGTAAAGCACTTTGGCACTTCCTGAGTTTGAGAAAGACAGCATAAAGGCACACGATACATCGCAGCAACCAAAGTCTTCGTCAACAGCACTTCCCAAACCTGTGACTTTAATATCTAGGAAGACAAGGGAGTAAGGCACGTGAGAATATCATCGCCACCAAGTCACCCACCATCCTGACTTGGAAATATATTTCCTTTTCTTCATCACTGGATCAAAATCCTGGAACTCCCTACATAGCACTGGGGGATACGTTTATCACAGACTGCAGCAGTTCAAGAAGACAGGTTCACCACAACCTTCTCAGGGGGAATTAGGGGTGGGCAGTAAATACTGACTTTACCATCATTCATCCTATGAATGAATAAATTTTTTAAATCCTTTCTTATAGCAAGAATTTTCACAATTGAATTGTTTGTAGGTTCATGGTATGTTGTCCATACATCTAGCCAGATTTCCCAATCATTTTAGCTACTTGGGTTAATGCACTTTCACTCTCTACCCTTTTTCTTATTTCTCTTTCTTCCTCACTTTTATCAATTTTCTTCCTTTAGAACAGCTCTGTCCTTTTACTGGGGCAGAAGAATAGCCAGAACAAATGCATGCCATTTTAATTATGATGGTGTGGTCACTAACGTATCTAAATATAACATGGGGAGGGTCACTCAGTGCTGTGACACTAAACCCATGCTCTGGATCATCTTCAAGATCTAGGGAGGGACTTTCTTGTATTTTCTTCAAAATTTATGTAAATTTTAAAAATTCTCTCTTTTACCTGTCCGAGGAGATTGCATGATTGCATCCATGGAAGAGGCGGTAGGAGGAATTAGGTGAGATTATACAAAAGTTACACCATCTCAGGATAAAGAGGCTCAATGAACAAGCTGATCTCTACTTCTACTTTTTCACATGTTTTCATAACACAATGGCCCTGACTTTACAGCTGTAATGACAGCGAAACTGTTACCGTGCACCTTTGTTGCTTGATTAAGCTTATGACAACTTCTGGTGGCTTCACATGCAGTTATAGGTGAAAACCCAGAAGTTTCTGTCAGTGATTTCCCGCAGCTCCACAGGGTGTGATGTTGAAGTCCTTGCAGATGGTAATCAATTAGAAATCACTGAATTAAACTTTCTCTTTTCACACTCTGTTCTCGCTGTAAAATCTTTGAAAATGTTAAGCCTTGTTGAATCAGGTGTAACTGGGTTTTTAATGACTTCCTAAGTCATAATTACTGAACAACCTCTCTAGCCCTGAAAACCAGTTTTATATTTGTGCAATGTCAAATTTCTCCATTCCATGATAAAAATGCCTTGGATTTTTTTTTTCTTTTAAAATAAGTTAAAAGCTGAAATATCAATTAACTTAATCCCATGTGCATGTCCCAATCTTTATTTCACTGCCCATAGAATTATAAAAAGTGAATGCTTATTACTTCCTGGATTGTTGTCTCTGAGAAATTCACTATTGCTGAATACCAGGGATTCCCTATAACTGGCACCAGAATGAAATTAACAGCTGAAGAGATGAAATCCACTCCAAAGAGCTCACTAGAACTTTGTGTGCAGTTTTCTTTGAGGTCAGCAGTGACATCCCTGTCATTTCACCACTGACTGCAAAATCCAGGCCTACCATGTTTGTAATGCCATTTTTTCCTCATTTGAGCACTTCTGAATAAATACATTGCCCTTTTATGTAGAAAAAAATAAGCTGCCAAATTAACTAAAGAGCTTCTTCAAAGGCTAGCAGAGAAGTCTTATGCATGGCTGAGGCTAAAGAAGGTGCTGCTCTGTCTGACAGAGACACCATGGCAATCAGGAGTTTGCATGTCACACAGATTATCTAGTAGGGAGCAATCTTAAGCACAAGTGAGAATTCTTCAACACAGTGTCAATATCTTACATATGAAAATCCTCAGTGCTTTAAGAGTACTTCAATGCAATTTATTAAAATTTATTGGGTCAACAACACCTTAAATGGCAAGAAAGAAAGAATCTGTTTTATTGACAGAGCATCATTGATCACATAGAGTAAAGGTCTAACAGTGTAAGAATGTTCCTGCGTACTGTAAAATGTTTTGAAAGCCCCAACTAGCTAATAAAGTTTGATTTCAAGTTTAATTTTCCTGTTAACAGTATTTAAGTGGCAACTGACATGTTTTGTTTCTGTTTTATTTCCAAAGGTCACATTCCCTATTCCATCGCTTAATGTGTACACACCTATGCTGTTAGCTGAAAGGAATTTCAGTTGGCTAGCCTAATAGCTTTCTACCATAAATAATACAGGGATAAAATGAACTGAACTGTAACAAGCCACCAGATATATAACCTCAAGCATATCCCAAACACCAATAACAAGGATCGCTATTTTTCATGTTGAAATGTTTGTCAGCGCATGTGTGGTGTAATATTAACTTTGCTGTTACCATATAGCTGACTAATGGGGAAAAATGATACTGTACTTAATTCCAATTTTCCAGAATTGATGACTCCTACATGTTCATAGTGTGTTTGCCTCAATGACAATGTAGGCATGCGCGTATGGGTTCTCCAGCAAACAGTGAAATACAAGCCAGCTGTCAATGACAAGCTCATTGTAGCATGCTAAATAAATTACAATTCAATGTAAGACTACATCAAGATGCTTGTCATGATGAACCTAAATTAACTGTATGTAGCATTTGAAATTTACACAATTGTCTGTCAATCTTTGAATTTTTGTGCATATATTTGCACTGTTGAATAGTAAGCATAATTATGAAGCCAATTGTCAGGAAGATCTAATAGTGTTATTGAAATTTATTGTAAAATAGTGGTATCTGTGTCTATATGTGTGTGTGTGTGACGTAATTGGATTAATGGCAACTGAAGCGTTGATGTATTAGAAGATGAGCTAGGTTTGAAATGTTAAGTTGGTAAACATGGGGGAAGTTTAGAAAGTAAGGTGCAAAAAGATATTTACATTTTTAAATAAACTAGGCTAGATTGTTTTCAAAGGATGGGTGAAATGTGTCACCTAGCCAGATGAAGTTCAGAAACGGTGTGTTTATTTTTCCCAAAAATTACTGGTAAAATTAGTACTATGAGAGATCAGGGAAGTAAAGTCCAAAGACATAGTGAAACCATGGGAATTTACATTCAAAGGGAATAATATATATAAAGGGGTGAAGGCTGTGTGTAAGGGTAGGCATTCTAAGATCTAACAAGTGTGAAACGCCTCCAGCATCTAAGCCTCAAGCTGCTGTCTACAAAGAACTGAAGTTAAGGAACCTCACTTTGAATTGGATTGTTTAGGGTATCATGTTTCTTTGCCTGGGTCTTTTAAAATCTATGTGTCTTGCTGTTGCCTTAATGAAAGCATCACTGCGAGTTACATTAATTAGGGATTTAGAAGTTATTATAGTATTAATTTGTAGAACTATGTATGTGCTTAAAAATAATTTTTCTTGTTAATAAATATTTAATCTAGTTTTGTAAAAACCTGTAAGACTCGATGGTCTTATTACTATTGAATTCAAAGCCCATATCCCGAAACATACAAATTGCATAATTAGTTGTGGTAGTTGTTTCAAGTTTCCCTCTGGGATTTGAAAAACGCAGCATTTACCATCGGCTGTGCCATAACATAGTTTGGGGCTCTTTGCGGGATATATTTGAAATTCCTTGATTGTTTTGGAGTTGGTGAATCTTAAGGTTACAAGTACGAGAAGCACTTTGAATTCAAGAGTTGGTGTGAGGTTTTTTTTAAGTGACGAGGCTGCAATGTGGCTTTGGCAGTTGCTAAGACTTGTTTGCGAGTTGAAGTTATAACTTTGGCTGGTTTACAAAAGGTAACTAAAGTTAATGGAATTGGTGGATAAATTACAACTGGGGTTATCTGCAGGGGCGAAGAAAGCAGGCATAATTGAAGGTATAGCACAGCATTTAAAGTTGGAAATAATACCTGACATTAGTGAGTGACAGCTGGAGGTAGTGAGACTTCAGTTAGAAATGAAGAAGCTTGAACTTTAATAAGGAAAGGAAATGAAAAAAACTTGAGCTAGAGGCAGCAGAAAAATTAAAAGGAAGAGCATTTCAAAGGGAACAGACAGAAAGGCAGGAAAGAGAAATAAAAGAAGAAAGGGAATTAGAAATGGCTGGGTTAGAAAAGGAGGAAAGAGAAAGAAAGAGAGAGAGAGAGAATTCCAGCTAAAAATGCAGGCAGCAGGTGAGGAAGGACTTATTTCCAGATCAGAACCTTGTGGGGGAGATGTTTAATTTGTACAAGTTCTTCCAAAGTTTAAGGAAAGATTTGGAAACATACTTTATTTCATTTGAGAAGATAGCTAAACAAGTGAAATGTCCACAGGTAAACTGGACATTGTTATTACAATCCAGGTTGGTGGATTCACTCAGAAGATGTGTCGGTGAATTATGATGTGGTAAAAAAGGTTATTTTGAGTGTATATGAGTTGGTTCCTAAGGCATATAGGTAGAAATTTAGGAATATGAGAAATCAGCCTGGGCAAACTTATATTGTGTTTAAAAGAGTAAAACAAAGTAATTTTGACCTGTGGATATGAGCATTAAAAATAGAGATAACATATTCGGCTCTTAGAGAGGTAATTCCTTTGGAAGAATTTAAAGATTCAATTCCTTTGGTAGTGAGAACTCATGTGGAGGAACAGAGGTTTCAAATGGTAAGACAAGCAGCAGAGATAGCTGATGATCATGAATTAGTTCATAGAACTAAATCTTTTTTTCGTCACCCTTTTATATCAGAAAAGGATAGAAAGTGGGAAGGTGAAAGGAAGGTGGGTAGTCAGGGAAGAGAAGGAGTAGGTGGAAATTTGCAGGAAGTTTTTTCTCAGAATAAAAAGGAAAGTGCTGAGGGTAGAAGTGACATTTGAAAATTGAGGTGTTTTGATTGTAATAAAGTTGGGCATGCGAAATGTGCGCGCTGGAAATTGCAGGGGAAAACTGTTGGAATTATAGGGGTGCAGAAAAGTACTGGAAGTAAAAATACTGTGGGTTCTGAGGTTCAGGCACAGGAAAAACCAGTGGTATGTATACAAATAAAACAGGGAGAATCAGTGATAGGTAAAGCAGTGGGAATGGGTTCACAATTTACTCAAGAGAATTCTGAGGAGCAGGTTGCAGAAAGATTTTGTGTGTGAAGGGAAAGTCTTTCCATGTGTACAGGGTGGAGTAGGTAAAGATGTAAAATTTTAAGAGACACAGGGGCTAGTCAATCTTTAATGTTGTGGGATTGTGACATTTGTTGTTCAGAGGGAATATTGCAGGAACAGGTAGTAATAAAGTGGGGTTCATGGAGAAGCTAAACCTTCTCCATTCTGCAAGGTAAATTTAAAGAGTATGTGGAAAACAGGTGAGGTGATTGTTGAAGTAGTGGAAAAATTGTCCACTTCAGGGGTTCAATTTATTTTGGGTAATGATATAGCTGAATCACAGGTGTGGGTGATGTCTATGGTAGTTGAGCAGCCTTGAGAAGTGTTTTCAACAGAGGCGTTGCAGAGAGAGCATCCTCAATTGTTTACAGATTGTGTGATAATGAGTTCGCAGACTCATAGGTTGAGAAAGAAGAACATGAAGTTCAAAGGCAGGGAGGAGGAGTGGAAATCCAATTAGCTTGATAAGGTTGTTCAGGAAGAAAGGACAGAGGACAACTCAGCTAAAGTGTTTAACTCAAGGACGTTAGTGAAGTTACAGAAAAAGGATTTTGCTAATAAAACATTTATATCAAACAGCTCAGATACAGAGGCAAAATGTATTCCAGAATGTTATTACCTTAAGGTTAATGTTTTAATGAGAAAATGGAGGCCTTATTATGCTTCACCAAATGCAATCTGGAGGGAGGTGCATCAGACTGTAATACCATTTGAATATAGAAATGAAATTCTGAGGATAGCTCATGAAATTCCAATGGGGGTATATTTAGGAATTACAAAGACACAGGCAAAGATAGAAAAAACATTTTAATTGGCCTGGATTGCATAGCAATGTAGTAACATTCTGTGGAACATGTCACACATGTCAAGTGATAGGGAAACCACAAGCAGTGATTAAGCCAGCACCTTTAATTCCCATTCCAGCATTTGAAGAACTTTTTACTAGAGTCATGACTGATTGTGTAGGACTTCTCCCTAAGACGAAAAGTGGAAATCAGTAATTACTGACAATAATGGATGTGTCTACCAGGTTTCCTGAAGCAACACTTTTGAGGAATATTACAACAAAGAAAATTGTAGAAGAGTTAACTAAATTTTTTACAAGATATGGTTTACCTAAAGAAATACAATCAGATCAGGATTCAAATTTTATGTCACAACTGTTTAAGCAAGTAATGAGCAGTTTGGAATAAACCAGTTGAAGTCAACAGCTTACCATCCTGAGTCACAAGGGGCTTAGGGAAGATGGCATCAAACTCTAAAAACTATGATGAAGGAATATAGTCAGAATTATCCACAGGATTGGGATAAGGGAACTCCATTCTTGTTATTTGCTGTTAGGGATGCTCCTAATGCGTCAATTTGTTTCAGTCCTTTTGAACTAGTTTATGGTCATGAGGTGAGAGGGCCATTGAAATTGATTCATGAGAAATTGGTGGGTCAAAGTTCAGAAACTACTGTCCTGGCTTATGTACCAAATTTCAGAGAGAGAGGTTGGACAGAGCATGTGAGTTGGTGAGGGAACATTTAAAGATATCACAGCAAGTGATGAAAGTGAAGGCAGACAGGAAAGCTACAGCTCGTAGCTTTGTTGCTGGGGAGAAAGTATTAGTTCTGTCACCTGTACTGGGTGACTCATTAAAGGCAAGATTTAATGGACCTTACAGGATTGAAAAGAAATTGAGTAAAGTGAATTATTTAATAAATACTCCAGATAGAAGAAAGAAGCAGAGGATGTGTCATGTAAATATGCTTTAAAAGTAATTTGACAGGGAAGAGGATCAAAAGGACATGCTAGTGGTGCTAGATAATGAGAAAAAAGTAGAAATGCGGAATTCTGAAATTGATTTTCCTCTAATCCAATTGGATAATGAGGAGTACTTGAAAATTTAAATGCAATATTGAGTTACCTTCCAGACAAGCATCAAAATGATTTGGAAAAGCTATTGCAGTCACACTAAGATATTTGTGGAAATAAATTGAGGACAAATTTAGCTATACATGATGTGTCTGTAGAAGTTTCACCTTTGCTAAAGCAACATCCTTTTAGATTAAATCTGGTAAAGTTATCACAAGTACAGAAAGAAATCGAATTCATGCTTCAAAATGAAATCACTGAGTCTAGCGGCAGTAACTGGAGTTCGCCTATTGTGCTAGTACTGAAACCAGATGGAACAGAAAGACTGTGTGTGAAATAGCGAAATGTGAATGCGGTGACAAAAGTGGATTCATATCCTATACCACGGTTAGAAGATTGTATTGAGAAAGTGGGACAATCAAAATTTATCACAAAGGTTGACTTGCTAAAAGGATATTGGCAAATACTGTTATCAGAGAGAGCAAAGGAGATATCAGCTTATGTGATGCCAGATGGACTATATCAGTGTAAAGTCATGCCATTTGGTATTAAAAATGCACCTGCAACATTTCAAAGACTGAAAAACAAAGTAATTGTAGGTCTGAGCAACCGTGCTGTTTATATTGACAACTTAGTAGTTTTCAGTCAGATGTGGGAGGAGCATTTACAACATCTGGAAGAATTACTGACTTGATTACAAGAAACTAATTTGGTGGTGAACCTGGCTAAAAGTGAATTTGCTAAAGCGCAAGTTAGGTATCTAGGCCATTCCATTGGACATGGTAAGGTGGCTCTGAGAGATGTGAAAGTCAGGGCTATCATGGATTTACCCATGCCTACAACAAAATGAGAAGTTTTGAGATTTCTGGGCATGAGTGGGTTTTATGGGAAATGTTAGCAGTGTGGTTGCTCCATTTACTGAACTATTAAAAAAAATCAAGAAGTTTCAATGGACACAGGAGTGTCAGAAGGCATTTGACAGTTTGAAAACTGTATTAACCATGATACCAGTTTTGGCAGTACCAAATTACACCAAGCAATTTAAATTGGCCGTTGACCCAAGTGTTATAGGTGTTGGGGCCGCACTGTTACAAGATGACACTGGAATTGAAAAACCGATAGGGTGTTTTTCACAGAAGTTGAACGTACAACAGAGAAGATATTCAGTGATCAAAAAGGAGACTTTGGGTTTGGTGTTATCAGTGCAGCATTTTGAGATTTATGTTGCAAACAATTCATCAGAAACAACTGTTTATACAGATCACAAACCTTTAAAGTTTCCGGTCAAATTTCAAGGCAGAAGTGCAACGCTATTCAGATGGATTTTATTACTGCAGCCATTTAATCTACAGATTATACATGTAGCAGGGTGAGAAAATCTGATCGCAGATGCATTGTAAAGAGTTTGAAGCTTAAAGGGAAAATTGGACATTTAAAAACCTGGACACTGGGCTAGAACGATTTCTGTTGATGCTAAGGATTTGTGTACATATTATGTTAATGCATGCATCTGGTAATGTAATAGTATAACAAGTATAAGAGGTAATGTAAGATGAGTTCAGAAAATGAAGTCAGGCAGATATAATAATGTTACTGGAATTTATTGTAAAATAGTGGTGTCTGTATGTGGCTGTGTGTGTGTGTGTGAGAGACTTTATTGGATTAAAGGCAGTTGGTCTGAAGGCTTTGATGTATTAGAAGATGAGCTAGGTTTGAAATGTTCAGTAAGTAAACATAGGGGAAGTTTAGAATGTAAGGTGTAAAAGGACATTTGCATTTTTTAATAAACTGGACTAGACTGTTTTCAAATGAGGGGTAAAATGAAGTTCAGAAACAGTGTGTTTGTTTTTCCCAAAGATTACTGGTAAAATTAGCACTATGAGAGGTATTTATGATCATGGAAGTAAAGTCCAAAAGCATAGTGAAACAATGGAAATTTGCATTCAAAGGGGAAAATATGTATAAAGGAGCGAAGGCTGTGTATAAGGGTAGGTATTCTAAGATCTAACAAGTGTGAAACGCCTTCAGCATTTAAGCCTCAAGCTGCTGTCTACAAAGAACTGAAGTTAAGGAAACTCACTCTGAATTGAATAGTTCAGGGTGCCTGGGTTGCTTAAAATCTATGTGTCTTGCTGTTACCTTAATGAAAGTGTCACTGTGAGTTAGATTAATTGGGGGGATTTCAAAGTTATTATAGTAATAATTTGTAGATCTATGTATGTGTTTAAATATAATTTTTCTTGTTAATAAATGTTTAATCTAGTTTTGTAAAAACCTATAAGACTCGGTGGTCTTATTCCTACTGAATTCAAAGCCCGTATCTTGAAACATACAAATTGCATAATTAGTTGTGGTAGTTGTTTCAAGTTTCCCTCTGAGGTTTGAACAAATCAGCACTTACCATCGGCTGTGCCATAACAGCAGTACAAAATCTCGCAGTGGTAGGATTTGGCTTTCTACTAGTAATTTCCTACACAGTGACTACTTGACTTCTAACTCATATTTAGGGAAAGACTCCTGCCAAAGGCCCTATGATTGGCAGGGAAAATTGATCAACTCCAAAGAGGCAAGGGGGAAAGAATACAAAAAAGAGTTTCCAATAAATAACTTAATTACATAAGCACAAAGCCCTTCTATATTAAAATAGTTATTATCGACAATAAATAAGTTAATTTGAGCAACACAATCTTTGTTACTGTGACTCCACACAGAGAGCAGTCACTTAGAACCATAGACGTTTACAGCACAAAATGCTATTTTGTCCATCTGGCCTGTGCCAATCCTTTGCTAAACTAATCCAAATCTAATCTAGTTCTCCTGTTTTCTCTCTTTGTCCTGTATCTTCAATCATCATCAATGTAAAAAGTCAGGACAATTTTGTGGGGGGGGGTGGGGGGGGGGGAGCGGTGAAATGTAGCAAGTTTGGAGAAATGATGCCATGCATATGCAAAGGATTTTTGTTCCCATCAGTGCATAGATACTACAATTTTCTCAAATGGGCAAACCAATTTTGACATCAAGAGTTCAAATTATGTCAGATACCTGCCAAGTCATAAAACATTTGACTGGGAGTCCTTAAGAGCTTAATCATGAAGCAGAATGAGGAAGAACTTTTTTATCTAGGGAGTGGTAATGACCTGGAGCTTGTTACTTACAAGGGTGCTGGAAGCGGAAAAGATCAATGATTTCAATTGGATGGGCACTTGAGGGAAATAAATTTGCACTGCTACGGGGATAGGGCAGAAGAATAGAACTGACTGGATTGCTCTACAGGAAACCAGTATGGATTCAATGGGCCGAGTGGCCTCCTTCTGTGACACAATGACTATGATTCAACGACTCTATTAGAATCACATTTTTAAAATAAGATCCAATCGCAAGTCATTCGATAAGCTCAAGCATCTTTAATAAAATCTTAACCACATCAAGAATAAAGAAAAGGTCTTAAGTGAACTTTGATGCTATGACACATCTGACTGAGAAAATGGAAATCAATATTAGTTCTTTTTTTTAAGCAAAATCACTCATTGATATCCTTAAGGTGCAATGTGCCAGAGCTCAGGCAATATATTTGTATTAATCATTTGACAGACTGCTTAAGAGACAGAAAGCAAGAAAGCAAAAACAACACCCCCGCTCCCCACCCCTCCCAATTATGAAACTGAGATTCTTGGACATTACACAGCCTTCAAGATGTGGAGGGAAACTCTGTATCTATTCTGCGGAAGCTATAGATGTTGCAGCAAGATTTTTGCACGACTTAGCTCTGTTATAAATCAAGGCCGCATGGGCAGACCTCCACATCTGCTTCAAATCTCCTTTCCCAGGAAGCCTTCACCTACAACATAGCAGCTGTAGAAATGTAAGTAATAAATATTTTATGAAGCTTAGGATACTAATTACATTTTTTTTTAAAGTGCAGAAAGGCAAAAAACAGCAGCGGCCTTGGGAAGTATTGTGACCTATATACTACGCATGGATTTAAAGAGAATGCAATTGAAGAACACATTTAGGCCCAAGTTTTTATATTTCGATTTTGATGCAGATGACTGATTGCAACCCACCACAAGTTGATAAATTGAGAGAAAACACAAGTGTTTCAGTGTTATAAAAGGAAGTGGCAGTTTATTGAAACAACATGGTGTCTATCGTTTGAAGTCTCAGAAGCCAGAATTATCTCATATTCAAGTTTCAACAGCACAATCATACATTTGTGCTTTCTTGATTCAAATGTCTAAATACCCAGTTTAGTCAACTCCAGGCAAGCATAAACCCTATCAAAACACATTATTCCAACTTATCAACCTAATTGTCATTCACACAGTATTCAAATGCATAATTTTGATCAAAATAAAAACTGTCCCCAATCATGGGGTTATAATGCACACTGATCATATTACAATCCACACTGATCATATTACAATCCACACTGATCATATTACAATCCAGTAATCAACAGTAAATTATTTCTTAATAGGTCTTCGGTGTTACCAAAGTCCTTCATTGTAGACATCATCATACACCAACAACAACTTACTTTTTTTATATACACCACAGAAGGCCGCCCTTCAGCCCGTTGTGTCCTTGCCAACTCTCTGCAGGAGGAACTCGCCTAGTCCCTTTCCCCTGGAATTATCCAATTCTCTTTTGAAGGCCTCATTTGAATCTACCTCCACCACACACACAGGCAGTGTATTCCAGATCCTAACCACTTGCTGCTAAAAATAAAAATCTTCATGTTGCTATTGCTTCTTTTTCCAATACCATTAAATCCTCTGGTTCTCAATCCTTCCACCAGTGAGAACAGTTTCTCCCGATCTACTCTGTCCAGACCCCTCATGATTTTGAACACAGAAGGTATTGGCAGGCACTTTACAGACAGGAGTGGAAAAATAAATTTGGCAGGTGTCTGATGGCAATGTTCACTGTGAATTCTTTGCTTTCTAATTTTTGTGTATTTTTTTTCTTTCTTTCTGACATGTCTGTCGAGTTCTCTGCTCTCCCCATCTCATTCTCATGTCCCACTGATCTCATTGCACCACCACACCCCGCCCCCCCACCCCTTGCCCACCCTCAACTCCGGATCTGTCCATGTAATTTTTCCACTTCACTGGTATTTTCTCAATTTCTCTCCTACTTCCATTTCTTTCTTTGCCCTGACCTCTTGGTCACCAGCTGTCTCTGTTCATCTCTTTTCTCTTGTCTCTTTTTTTAACCTCCATCTCTTCATCTATCTTAATTTATATCTTCAATATTAATCTTCCACTTCATCTCCCTGTAATGGGTTCCAACCATTTGACTCTTAACCAGTTTTTGTTTTAACCTTGGTTCACTTTTATTCTCCCCTGACATTTATAGTCTCCATCTTTGCTTAGCCTATTTCTCTGTAGTAACAGGACAGGCAACAACAACAAAACTTGTATTTGTACAGTGCCTGTCATGTTACAAAATTCTCCAAGCGCTTCACAAGAGCTTTTATACCAAATTTTGACACGGAGGTACTTAAGGAGATATCAGGGCAGATGGTCAAAAGCTTGGTCGAAGTGGCGCGATCTCAGTGGAGACCATTAACTTTTAAAAAGAAATTCAAACTCCCTTTTAGCTGAAAGATTTACACCACATGATTGCACATTTTAAACAAAAAAACCCTCACTGTACAAGAGTTAAACAAAGCAACTACTATTAACTTTACTATTAACACTATGGCCCGTAACTTCTGCAATCCCCAGAATCGGATTTGGGGGGTACCCCAAAGTTGCGCTGGAGAATCCACCTGGCAAGTTCCCAGGTAAGGATTTGCATGACAATTGACCAGAAGTGCTAACTTCCTCTGGACGATTGCGCTACGCTGGGAACTAACCGAAAATGCGACTTAAATCGCAAACTTCGATGGTTTCGCCGGGGTTATACCAATAGTTATCCAGAATAAGTTAGAAGAATTATAACCTCTTCTAACTTCTAGGTAACTGTTGTAAAGACCCAGACTGACCCCATGGGACCTCCCGCCAGAAGACACCCCCCCCTCCGGTCTCTGACAACCCCACCTCCCCAGTCCCGCCCAACCAACCTTGGACCCCCACAACCCCCCCAACCTCGGACCCCAACCCACCCCACCTCGGACCCTGATCCACCCCACCTCAGGCCTCTCACCCCGACCTCAGACACCTCCTGACCTCCGAACGTCCCCACCTCACCACCAACATCCAGACTGACCCTCACCCAACCTCCGGACCCCCTCGACCTCCAGACACCAAGCACTCTCCGACCTCCGGGCACACACCCAGTGCCCCCCAACCTTGGGAGGCCACCACCCCCCCTGACCTCGGCACACACCTCCCTCACCCCGACCTCGGGACAAATCCCTCCCCGACTTCAGGACACACCCCCCTAACCTCGGGACAACTCCCCTCCTTGCCCCAAATCCTACCTACTTACCTTAGACACTTACCTTCCCCTGGCCTGAAACTTCCCTAGCCCTGAAACTTACCTGCTTTACGGCAACAGGTGCTGTAAAAAAGAGGAGGCGTGGCCACCTTGAATACACAGGATCTAGACCACTGCGGCATGTGAGGATTCTCTTGGTGCAGGCCCCAAGTAACTCCGGTGGACAGAAGTGGGAACACAATTTTCAACACCAGGTAAGTGTGCATTTATTTCTTCTAATGTCTATGGACCAGCACTTTCTGACAGTAGTCGGAAGTTACGGTCGAGTATTTCGTGATCACTTATATTTCAAATTCAAAAAACTCAACACACGAATTCCCCTACACTTTACAGGATCTTGAGGGTTCCTTCACTTCTCCAAGGGCCAAGCCAAGATATGCCACAGGTTTCCGCAATTCACTTTGATTCTACTCAGTGCTCCTACTAATCTCCATGATATGAGGTGTCTTGGGGTCCTTCCGCTAGCATCCGGCAAGGCAAACCCTCCAAGACCTCACAATTGTGGACTCCCCAGCTCAAGCACAGGGCTCACTGCGTACTTGTGTCGTGGCTACAACTGGTTTGGCTTGGTTTGGTTTCTGATAGCTCTCTACTATTGGTCTACTGCTCCTTTACAGCTCCTAGCAGATTATTTCTCTGCCTGTCTCATAGCTGTTCCCAAGTTTCTGTGAGAAATTACACAGATAAAACCTAAAACCAAAGAAACCTCCCTGCAATCTATCCTCACGGCGATGTAACATACATGGGACACCCCAGATAGAAATTTAAACTAATTGACTTTACCTTCAAAGATCCCTTTGATTCTGGGGCCCACATGAAAAATTTATATCTCTAATAGGGACAACTACAATCTTACCAGGCTCACTGGCTTCATTACGAAGTTAAGAGAGGACCACCTGTTGTTTATTGTTTTCACACCTCTAACCCCTTTAAAGTAAACATGGACCATCATTTGAATTTTAATTATCTTAGGGGTGTTTGCCAGTTCCTCAAACTCAAGTTCTTCCATTTATGTTACATTTAAAAATTCAATTCTCAAAACTGGAAGTTGCATTCCTCAAACATATGAATCATATAAGTTAGATATTCATAACAAGGGGAAAAGAGAGGCAGAGATATTTAGAGAAGGAGTTCCAGAGATTATGGCTTTGGCAGCTAAAGGTATGGCCACCAATGGTGGAGCAATTAAAATCAGGGATATTCAAGAGGCCAGGCATAGAGCAGCACTGTTATCTTGGAGGTTTGTGAAGTAGGTGAAAAGTACAGAGAAAGAGATGGGCCAGACTATTGATGTATTTGAAAATAAGGATGGGAATTTTAAAATCGAGGCCTTGCTTAATTGGTAGCCAATATATGTCAGAGGATAAAGGTGATGGAGTCAGACCTGTTTTGTTAGCATACATAGTTCTTGGCACCTCAGAGCAGTTGTGAACCATGTAAAACCCTAGACCCGAGTCAGGAACCAAAACAAAACAGCCATTCAACATTGCATTTGAAAAACGTTGCCTGTCTTGCCTTCTCATCAAGTTGTCAACTAATCATAGGTATTCATAGCATGAATGGCAAAAGCTTTAATCCACTTCACACATGTGAATGTTGTGTACTGAAAAATATCTTCAAATATCAAGCTATTACAACGTAATAAAGATCTCAATCAAGCAAAGTTAGCACTCCCCTGTAAGCTGTGCCAACATGTCCTACAGGGCTGAGTCCATTCATCATGTTTTGAGCTCAGCCAGACATTTATAATGAAGCCATCTGGCAACTGCATCAACAAAGCAGTTTGAACAGATGGCTGACATCTGTTTTCAGATGGCCTCATTATGAATCCTTGGCTGAGCTCCAAGAATGGTTAATGTAGCAGTATTGATAAAGCTTGCAGAGGAGTGCTAGCTTTGTTTGATTGACATCTTCATTACCTTATAATAACCTGATCTTCCTTTGAAGTTTTTTCAATGCTTGTGTGTTTATTTACACAAGGTTAAAATTTGAATTAAAGCTTTTTGTTATTCATATTACACACAGCAGTGTGTGATTAACACTTTTAAGAGGTTGTAAGATTAGCAAGTTTCCTTCCAGAGGAAATTTTCAAAGCCTCTTTGCTTGTTGTATCAGTTTCAGGAGCTCCGGAAAGACCTGCTAGACTTGCCAATGGCTCACTAATTCTGTACATAGTGTCAACTGGAAGAGTGGATATGGAAGATCCATGGGGGTATATGAGGGGTGAGGGCTAGAGGGCCTAACAGCCATGAATATAACTGGACTGATGTCCTAGTAAACAGAGCTAGGCTTTCTAGCCTGCTGGCCTTGCCTTTGGCCCATGTTGGGCCTGCCTCCAGAGGCAGCGGACCTGGTTCCAGCCCACGCCCACCTCTCCAACACAAATGGTCTGCATCCATGTCGATTTATGTAGGACCATTTACAAGTACGACCTTTCTCCTCGTAATTGAGGCAGCCTCTAAGTGGATAGAATTTTTTGAGGTGAAAACACAGACATCGAAGGCGACCATCGAAAAGCTGCGGCACTGTTTTGTAACTCATGGTTTGCCTGAAGTAATTGTGTCCAATAATGGGGCAGTGTTCATGAGTGCGGAGTTTCAAAACTTCATCACTCTCAATGGTATAAAACACAAAGATAATGCCCTATCACCCAGCATCGAATGATTTAACTTTTAAACTTTTAAAATGTCAAAACTTTTAAATCTGGCAAGAAAAAGCTATCTAGTGGATCTTTAGCAACAAGAGTCTCACGCTTATAGATAAATAAGTTTGAATGGAAAACTTCTTAAAACTAACGCAATTGGAACCTACATTGCGATAAAATGAGAGTCTTGGTCATGCTGTTCAGATCAATATATTAGAATCTGTACTTTGGTCATTCCATTATACAAGAAAGAAATATCAAATTTGAATTTATATAGCATCTTTCATAACAGAGAGCAATACAAGGAAACAATTGGAAATTGTCTTGCCAGTGATATTTATGATGGGCTGTCAAGTCTGTGAGAGAGATTCCTTGATAGAGGTTGAAATCACTGAGTTTGATGGCACTATTGAGAGAAGACCAGGGGATATCCCTGGTATTATGGCAACAATCACTACCAAATAATAACTGTTTTCGTGATCTTATTATGTGCAAATTGGTTCCCATTTTTGCCTGAGAAAAGTCACAAATTATATTCTAGTTGACAGTGACAAAGGTAGGCTTTCTCTTTTCTCAGCCCTCAAACTGTCTGCAATCTTTGACAATGGCTGACCACATCAAATACACTGATGCCTCTGCACCATCATCCAGCTGGGTGGTATTGCACAAGACCTGATTTCATTTGTATTTAAAAGCAAAATACTGCAGATGCTGGAAATCTGAAACAAAAACAAAAATACCTGGAAAAACTCAGCAGGTCTGACAGCATCAGTGGAGAGGAATACAGTTGACGTTTCAAGTCCGTATGACTCTTCATCAGAACTAAGGTAATAGAGAAATGAGGTGAAATATAAGCTGGTAGAGGGGGGTGGGACAGGTAGAACTGGATAGAGGGCCAGTGATAGGTGGAGGCAAAGAAGAGATTGCCAAAGATGTCATAGACAAAAGGACAAAGGGGCGTTGATGGTGGTGATATTATCTAAGGAATGTGCTAATGGGGATATTAAGGGTAGCAAGCAGGACAAGCTAGTGGCAGATGGCCCTAGTGGGGGTGGGGTGGGGGGAAGGGATCGAAATGGGCTAAAAGGTGGAGATAAAACAATAGATCGAAATAAATTCAATCCCTCTCCCTCGTGACTGAGGCTGAACTGGACTGTTTGGGACAGTGGTGTTACATCTGACCCTGAGATGCACTTGGTTCCATCAATTTGCACCTTCATTAAGACCATTTATTTTCACCTCCGTAACATTAACCTTACCTCAAATTATCTGCTGCTGAAACCCTTATCCATGGCTTTACCGATACACTCCTGATTGGTCTACTACATTCTAAACTCGGCAAACTAGAGTTTACTCAAAATGATGTTGTCCTTACCTTGCATTGAGTCCTGCTCACCTACCTCATCTGTGCTCACTGACCTACAGTGGTTCCCAGTGAAGCAACAGCTCAATTTTAAAATTCCCATCCTGCTTTAAAATTGCTTCCTGGCCTTACTCCTCCTTATCTCCTTTAGCTCTACAGCACCTCTGGATCTCTGCGCTCTTCTAACTCTGGCCTTTTCAGCATTCCCGATTTTAATCACTTCAGTATTAGCAGCTTTGCCTTCAGCTTCCTCAACTCTAAGCTCTGGAATTTCCTCCCTAGATCATTCAGCTACTGTACCTCCTTTCCGCTATTAAGTTGCTCGGTGTCCAATTTTGTTCCTTTGTGCTCCAGTGAAAAGCCCTGGGACATTTTATTACACTAAAGATGCTATATAGGTACAAATTGTTGTTGTTTGTATGGGATCTTTTACAACCACCCGAATAAGCCAATGGGGCCTGGCTTCAACATCTTATCCAAACCATTCACTCAGTGCTGCACTGAGGTCAGCTTACGCTATTTACATGTCCTAGCATAGGGCTTGAACCAACAACCTTTTGTCTCAGTGGTGGCAGCATTACAACAAAGCCAAACTGACAAATAAGGTGTTAAACCTTTTAACTTTTAACTTCAAAAAGAAAGGGATCCTATTATCAGCTTGATGAAACCAGATCATTCCATTAATTCTTTTATCCCTTCACGTCTGTTTTATTAAATTCTTACAATTTTTTTTTACTTGGCAAATATTTACCCTGGGAACTCAGAAACAGTATGCATGTAAGACTATGTAAAACAAACCTCTATTAACTAGTATAAATCTCTGTAAATTATTCATGTTAAATGAATAACACTTTGAAGGACCACACCTCTTCAGACAGGTTTTATGTCACTATCAAAAAAGTCCAATGTAACTATGTCAGACTCACCATCATATGCCAGTCACCTTCCTTCAATTAAATATATTAATACAAAGTTACAAGTATTTGCTTATAATGATGGTTAGGGTAGAGGAATAGATGAATAAGGTGGATAGAGTGGACAGAGGAGATGGAGGACGCAGGTGGATGGAGGGTTGGGTCGGAGGGAGGAGGGGTGGGTCAGACGAAGGACTGATAGCGTGGAGGGAGGACGGATAGGGAGGGAGGTATATAGTCAGACAGACATATGCAGAAGAGATATGATTAGTACAATTATTTTTGTCATGCCAGTAAGTATATTATTTTAAGTGTTAATTTGAAAACAAATAAGTTGTCCTTCAGACCATAGTTTCATATCTCATACATTTGCTGGCAATTTGGGCAATGAAACAACCTGTTTGAGTTGTGACAGAAACTAGATGCCTGTGAAGTCCGAACAAAGCCAAATGCTATAAATGTTAAGGCCCAATTAGTACCAATTATCTGCTAAATGTTTCCACAGATATTCAATTGTACACTAAGTCACCTGCGAATGAATATCCAAAATAAATCTTCTGATAATCAACAAGCAATTTTGGAAAATTTGATTCACTGCAGTCAGTTTATTGATCTTTATGTGCTACCTGCATAATGTTTTAACCTATTCTATACAACTCTGCCCAGGCGCCCAGCGTTGATTGATGGTAAATTAATACTGGTTCACAACATTATGCCTGCACATCTGAAACCCAGTAAAATATGACTGAAAATAATACAAAGGCCGGGATCTTCCGTGCCCGCCAGTGTCGGGAGTGTTTGGTGGCATGGGTGGACAATATAGCGAGGCGGCCAAAAATGGGTTTCATGACGCCTTGAAACCAGTTTGCGATCGTCTGCTCCGCCCACCGATGGTGGGCCATGTTCCCCATCACCGGACATCGGGAACCTCATTGTAATACATCAGCATATCATTATAAGGCCTGCCCGCCAGACTCATTCCCCCCAGCTGGATCGTCCGTCAACATTGGCGGGATAACATGCTGACGTGTTTCACAACAGCATATATAAGGTGTGCACTTGACAGGCTGCACTTCGCCAGGGACGCCAAGGTTTGTTTGCCTACCTTGCTTCTGTCAGCACTCACAATCATCGGCACCAGGCTTCACAGACACCACATCACTTTTAAGGGGGTTCACGGGTAGGTCTCTACTTATCAGATCAGCCATATGTGGGTGGCTTTTCAACGGCTGCAGGGCAAGGTCTTGCTTGGGGAAGGGGGAGAAATGGCTCAGGCAAGGGAAGAGGCTGCAGGACAAGAGTTGTATTGGGGAAGGAGTGAATCCAGGGTGTGTGTGGGGACACATGTTGACCTGTGCAAGTGGCCTCAAGATGGTGAGGGCTGAGGAGGCAGTCTCCAGATGGACATGGGAGGGTATATGTGTGTGAGAAAGGGTGGTGATGTCCCTTGAGCTGGCAGTGAGTGAGATGCCAGTAAATGTGTGATGGGCTTGTGTGTGTGAGTTTAGAGTGATGAAATGGTTGCCATACCCTGGCTGTATGCACGAGATCATTCATCCTCTATCTGCATTGGATGGCCATCCTCTTCTGTGCAGCATTGGCAACGATCACCATTGCCATCGTCTACCAAGCCGGAATGGTAATGTAGCTGCCCCACCTGTGGCCAGAACGGGGGCGCTGAGGGCATCACATCGGGCCTCCACGGTGTCCAAAAGGCACTTGAGGGTGGCAGTCTTCTTGCCTTCGGGGCCATGTCTTCTTTGCTGCAGTCCTGTGCTGGAAGCACTGAGCTTGGCTGTACTTTAAATGTGGAGCTTGGCTGTACTTTAAATGTGGTGCCTGGTGTGATGAAGCGGCAAGGTGATGGCATGGCGGGTGAATGAGAGCCCGCCCGCCATGGAAATGGCATGTTTCCCATGAATGTATAAGAAATGCGGCGGGTTTTGGACGATACGGCGTGAAAACCCGCTAATGGGTAAAATGTTATTTTACCCACATGCTACGGCAATTAGTGCAAACCTGGGATGATTCCGCCCAAAGTTTAATGAAAGGGGGAAAATGGAAGGGAGGTGGAGGTTAGAGGGAGGAGAGGTCAAGTGAATTTAAATACATCCACAGCAAAAAATATTAAATTTCAGACTACAGAACTTATAATTGGCACAAATAGAAACACATCATGCACTTTAACTGATGGGTGTGGTAACATAGCTGGGAAAGCAAAAGTTCACTATTAATGCACACAGAGCATGGAACATCAAAACATCAAAATATCAGTTCAGTCTTGATGAAGAGACCCACAGTAAAATTAACCTTTCCCTTTCAGATGCTGGTAAACCTGCTGAGCAGTCCAGAATTTTCTGTTTTTATTTCAGATTTCCAACATTCTTGGTTTTCTTCACACATCACAAAATGCCTCAACTGAATCACATCTCAACAATAAAAATGAGAAGTAAAAGCATTTAAAATAATCTCCAAAAAACATGAAGCATGAATTAAACAAAGATACTCGGAGCAAGGGGTGGGCGGGGCTCTTGCTGTAAACAATATCAAAGCAGCCAAAAGACCTAACATAATAATGGACTTGTCATGTCTTAATCGATCTAAACAATTTGATTGAATATAATATCTAGTAAAATAATTAACATTCATTCTCTAAATGCAAGCTCAAATGAGACATTGGATACTTATGGGTTTAACTAATTTCAAATTAATGTAACAAACTTGAAGACATCTGAATCCAACATTCAAGTCCGAAAGCTTATGCACATTGACAGCATTTCATTCAATTTACAGCTGTAAATTAATTAAAATTATTTTTCACCCACTAATGATGCAATATCTAAAATTTCAGATCACTTAAATCACAGAATCATTACAGCACAGAAGGCAGCAATTCAGCCTGTTGTGTCTGTGCTGACTCTCTGCAAAAACAATTCTCCCCATAGCCCTGCACAATCTTCTTCTTCAGATAATAATCCAATTCCCTCTTGAATGCCTCAATTGAATCTGCCCCCATCACACTCTCAGACAGTGCGTTGAATTCATCAAATTCCACTAACCACTCAGTCCGTGAAAAAGTTTTTCTTCATGCCACCACTGCTTCTTTTACCAATTACCTTAAATCTGTGCCCTCTAGATCTTTATCCTTCTGCCAATGGGAACAATTTTTTCTGACGAATTCTGTCCACACCTCTCGTGATTTTGAATATCTCTATCAAATTTCCTCTTAACCTTCTCTTCTCCAAGGGGAACAGTCCCAATTTCTTCAATCTATCCATGTAATTAAATTCCTCATCCCTGGAACCATTCCCATGAATCTGTTCCACACACTTTCTAAGTATGGCACCCAGAACTGGACACAATACTCCTGTTGAACCCGAAGCAGTGTTTTATAAAATTATAGCATGACTTCCTTGCTTTTGTACACTGTTCCCTTATTAATAAAGCCTTATTAATAAAGTGTTGTACGCTTTGTAAACCACGCTCTCAACCTGTTCCTACCACCTTCAATGCTTTATGCATATATACACCCAGGTCCCTCTGCTCCTGCACCTCCTTTAGTATTGTGCCCTCTTTCTTATATTGTTTCTCCACATTCTTCCTACCAAAATAAACCACTTCACACTTCTCTGCATTAAAATTAACCTGCCAAGTGCTTGTCCACGTCCTTTTGAAGTTCTATACTATCCTCCTCACAGTTCATAATACTTCAAATTTAATATCAGCCGGAAATTTTGAAATTGTGCCCTGTACACAAAGGTCTAGATGCTTAATATACATCAGTAAGAGCAAGGGTCCTAACACCAGCCCCTGGGGAACTTCACCATAAACCTTCCTCCAATCTGAAAAACATCCATTAACCACTACTTTGTTTCCTGTTCCTCAGCCAATTTCGTATCCAGGTTGCTACTGCCACTTTTATTCCACAAGCTCTAATTTTGTGCACAAGTCTATTGTGTGGCACTTTATCAAATGCCTTTTGGAGGTCCATGTACACCACATTATTATAGCACAGAATTATTGTAGCACAGACATTTCGTGCAATTGCCATGTACGTTAGCTTATTGCACAAGTACTAGTTAAAAACAATGTCATGACTAATTACACATTACTTTCACCAATCCTCTCTGTTGCCTTATCAAAAAACCTCAACAAGTTAAACATGATCTGGCCTTAACAAATCCATGCTGGCTTTCTTTAATTAACGCATGCCCAAGTGATTATTAATTTTGTCCCAAATTATCCTGAATTATGTTCCCAATTTAGTCAGCCAAAATACAATACATTACAAAGTTCTGCAATAAATGTCAGCAGAGGTTTAAATCCATTCACTGAAAATGATCTTGGCTTTCTGGATTGGAAAGCAAATCTGTCCCTGCGTGAATAAGCATGAGATAATGCCTAGACAGAGGCAAAATAAAGTAGTTTTCCTGACAGAACAATCTTCCACTTTCCATTTTGATTAACGGCCAGAGATGGCTTGTATCCTATTTCTAGTGATGTACAGAAGCAAGATACAGCTGAATTCCTCTTTTTCTGAGCCTGAATTATTGTAGCACAGACATTTCATGCAATTGCCATGTACGTTAGCCTATTGCACAAGTAATACTTAAAAACAATGTCATGACTAATTACACATATTTCACTTGAAATGATTTTTTCCTCTTAATATTTTGTACAGCATTTAACTTATCCTTAACTTTCTTGTGCACTCAGGAAAACACATTTGATTGCTGAGGGATGGAATGTCTTATGCTTTTGGCATCTAGTATCAGTAGATCAGAGCTCAGGTACACAGTGAAACCTATTTACATTGCTTCAAGAGTGTCTCAAATATAACCTCACTTTCTACCGAGCGTTTTTTCCTGTACTTGCTCTCCTCAGTTATCTGATCACTGCCAATTTTCTGTCACTTTATGGATTTGGATTTGGATTTTTATGAAACCTCAAATTCACCAAGAGATCTGGGTTCCTCCAAGACAGACCTCTTAATCGCCCTGACTCCCTTCTCCCCACCATTGGAAGTTATAGTTTCAGCTGCCTATGTTCCAAGCTCTGGACTTGCCTCCTTAAGCTTCTTCACCTCTCTCCTTTCCTTTAAAATCCCCCAGAAAAATTCTCTGTTTGACCAAGCTTTTAGTCACCATTCCAAATGTCTCCAACTTTGGCTCACTGTTAATTTTTGTCTGATTATGTTCCTGGAATGTTTTTCCACACTAAATGCCTTATATAAATGCAAGATAGAAGGCCAGAATCTAATGTGGCTGACGAACATTCGTTGGACTTACTGAGTTTTTGCAGAGCAAGTTGCCTTAAGTGGGAGAATAAAATGGTTTAGCATCCTCTACTGGATATTTGGGACCGGTGGACAATGCAAGCAGTGGTGTATTTTCTTAACCAATCAGATTGAAACGCTGTTAATGAACAGTGCACAAGTGTTAGTTGGGACAGTGAATTCAATGTCAAATTGGTACAGAAAGCAAAATAAAGAGAGGAATAAAGAGAATAAAGAAATAGAGAATAGGGAAAGAGAGACAAGAAAATATTTTTAAAATTAAAATGTAGTAGATGTAAAAATAATCCTAGAAACAGAAGTATAATGAATAATCAGCACAGATTTCAAAAGGGAAGGTCAATGCTTGACCAACCTTATTGAATTCTTTGAAGGAACAGAAAAATAGACAAGGGTAATGCAGTAAACATAATGAATGGCCCAGATCTCCTGTTCTCCAGGGGCTGAAGAGGTATCCCAGAAGATGCCCTGGGACCCCTCTAGATGATGTGCTGGGGAACCCACCCCTCCAAATGATGTGCTGGGGAACCCCACCAGAAGTCCCTAGGCAAGGACTGCATGGGATTTGCCCAGGAAGTTTCAACCTCGGTTGCACAATTCCCCTGTGCCTGGAACCATCTGAAACTCTGAGTTAAATCAGAGGCTTTGGATGGTTCCAACTCTCTTAGCAGAATAGTTACCCAGGGAAAGCTAGAAAGATTAAAACTACATTTAACTCCTATGTAACTATAGTACTGACCATCTCCTTCGACAAGCTGCCCCCCCCAAACACACACACCATAACCCCTCACCCACTTACCTTCTCTCCTGTCAAAGTAAACGGGACCTTTTAAATTTACCGGTTTACAGCAGCTAGTGCTGTAAAAAGGTGTGGCTTCACTCCCCCCACCCACCTCTAGTCGCCAAAGTGATCCTGCACTGCACAGAAAGGACTCCAGGAGCAGCTGTGCTGCACATTTTTCAACAGGCTTGGGTTGGAAGTCTGGGCGGGAAACGTGCAGCTGCAGGCTAGGGTAAGTAAAAATGGAATGGAATGGCAATCACAATGGAAGATTCGGCCCAATCTATTTGGACTTTCTAAAGGCCTTCGGTAGGGTCAGAACAAGTGGAATCAGAGACAAAAACAGAAAATGCTGGAAAAACTCAGCAGGCCTGACATCATCTGTGAAGAGAGAAACAGAGTTGACATTTCGAGCCCATATGACTCTTCTTCAGACCCTTCTTCAAAGTGGAATCAGAGAACAGGTAGAAGAATGGATACCAAGTTAGCTACAAAACAGGAAACCAAGAGTATAAGTTAAAGGTAGTTATTCAAGCTTGCAAAAACAAGGAAGTGGTGTTTCGTAAGCTTCAATGCCGGGACTATTGTTATTCACCATTTACATAAATGATTTGGACCTGGGAATCGGAAGCACAAAATTTGAAGGCAACACTGAATTGGGAATATAGTTAATGCAGCAGAAGACTGCAACAAAATACAGGAAGACTTTAATAATCCTGCAGAATGAGTGTACAATTGGCAAATGAACTTCAATACAGAGAAGTTTGAGGCAGTGTATTTCTGTAGGAAGAATAGGAAGGCCACAAATTCCTTGGAAAATGACTGCCAAAATGAGGTGGAGGAGCAGAGAAAACTCAACATTGATTAGAGTAATACTTAGAACAAAGGAAGATACTGTAAAATTTGTATCTGAACTTGACTAAACCACATTTGGAGTACTATGAACATATCTAGTCTCCATACTAGAAAAAAGATACAAAGGCACTGGAGAAGGTAAAATTAAGATTTACTAGGGTGACACCAGAATTGAGGTGAAACCTATCAGGAAAGATTGAACACAATGGGGCTCTTTATCTCTCAAAAAGAGAAAACTGAGGGATGACCTGATCAAGTCCTCTTAAATTACGAAAGGTTTCTCTATATGGTAGACATAGAGAAGATGTTTTCACTTGCAGGAGAGAACAGAGCTATGAGCCATAATTATCAGGTAGTCACTAATAAATTGAATAGTAAAATCAATAGAAAACTTCAGAGAATGGCTAGAATGTGGAACTCTGCTACCACAAGGAATAGCTGAGGTAACTAGCATAGATACATAAATGGGGAAGCAAGATAAACGGAATTTGAAAAAAAAAAGGAGGATGTGTTAATGGGGTTAGAAGGGTGGGAGGAAGATTGTATGAGCCAGCACAGCTACAACATTGGCATCTACCCATCAATGTGAAAAATTACACAGCTGTAACTTGCCCACAAACAAAAAGGACAAATCCAAACTGGCCAATCACCTCCCCATCAATCTACTCTCAATCTTCAACAAAGTAACAGAAGGTGTCATCAGCAGTGCTCCAATGGCACTTATTCAATGACAATCTGATCACCAATTCTCAGTTTGTGTTCTGCCAGGGTGACTCATCTCCAGAAGTCATTACAACTAAACATAGACAAAAGAGCTGAACATGAGGTGAGGTGAAACTGATTGTGCTTGATATTAAAGCAGCATTTGACTAAGTTTGGCATCAACGAGCCCAAGCAAAATTGAATCAGAAGGAAAACTCTACATTGATTAGAGTCATACTCCAATGAGTATATATTGCTATAGGCCAATCAGCTCAGCCACAGGGCATTGATGCAGAAGCTCCTCAGGATAGGATCCTTGGCCCAA